>NC_086116.1:17088530-17705197 GCF_963921235.1 Mobula hypostoma
CCTGGTTTCCAGATTTCTGGATCATTGGGACCTCTTCTGGGGAAGGTATGACCTGTACAAAAAGGAAAGTTTACACCTGAACCTGAGGGAAACCACTCTCACTGCAGGCAGGTTTGTTAGAGCTTTGGGGGGGGGGAGGGTTTAAACTCATTTGGCAGGGGAATGGGAACTGTAGTGATAGGGCTCAGGATGAGATAGTTGGTATACAAGTCGACGCATTGTGCAGAGAAACTGTGAGGAAGGACAGACAGATGATAGGGCAAATTGCAGTTAGTAGGATGAGTTGAAGTGTAACATGGGGGCAAAATCATAAAGGGAGATAGATATAGGACTGGAGGTGTTATATTTGAATGCACACAGTGTACAGAATAAGGCAGTTGATCTTGTGGCACAGTTAGAGATTGGCAGGTATGGCTTTGTGGGCATCACTGAGATGTGGCTAAAAGAAGATCATATTTGGGAGCTATGACCTTCATTGTGTCAAAAGAGCAGACAAATAGGCAGAGGGGATAGGATGGCTGTATTGATAAAAAAGTGAAAACAAATCCTTAGAAGGAAGTGACACAGATTAGATCTTCAGAAATGTTGACTCCAGGAACTTGAAACAGCTCACTCTCTCCACTGCTGATCCCTTGGTGAGGACTGTTGTGTGTTCCATTGACTACCCCTTCCTGAAGCCCTCAATCAATTCCTTGCTCTTACAGATTTTGAGTGCAAGGTTGATGTTGCATGACCATTCAAGAAGCTGATCTATCTCACTTTTTGCAGTGCCAAGCCACACAAGTGTGAGTGTAGAGAGAGTAAAGCGGTGGGTTATGCATGATTCCTTGAGGTGCACTGGTGTTGATTGTCAGTGAGGAAGAGGTGTTATTTCTGATTTGCATAAACTATGGTTTCCCGATGAGGAAGTCAAGGATCCATTTGCAGAGGGACTTATGGAGGCCCAGGTTGTGGAGCTTGTTGACTAAAAACTACAGCACAAGAGTAGGCTCTTTGGTCTCTGATGTCTGTGCTGACAATGATGCTAATTTAAACTACACTTCTGTTTGATGTAATCTATATTCCTCTGTTCCTTGCTTGTTCATATGCCTGTCTAGGTGCACCTTAAACATTGTTATTGCATCTGCTTCCTCTACTCCCCCTAGCAGTGCATTCCAGACACATACCTTTTTCTGTGCGGGGGAAAAAATGTTGCCTAAAACATTTCCTTTCAACCCTTTCCCTCTCACTTTAAACCTCTACCCTGTAGTTTTTGACCTTTTTCCAACCTGGGTAAAAGTCCCCAACTATCTACTCTAGCAACGCCACTCACAATTTTATAAACAGAATCAAGTCACCGCTCACCCCGTGAAGTTCCAGAGAAAACAAATCTAACTGTGTCCGACCTCTCCTTATAGCTAATATTCTTTAATCCAGGTAATATCCAGGTGAGCCTCGCCAAAGTCTCCACATCCTTCTGATAATACAGCTCTCAAAACTGCACACAGTACATGAAATCTGATGACTGGACCAAGGTTTTATACTGCAGCAACATGACCTCCCAGCATTTACACTCAGCACACTGTCCATGAAGGCAAGTTGGCCGCACACCTTCTTTGCCATCCTATCTCCTCCTGTTACCTCTTTCACGGAGTTATGGACTTGCACCCCAAGTACATTGTACATTAACGCTCCTCAGAGTCCTGCCATTTATCATATACTTTCATCTTCTCCCTACCCGAAAGGAGTTTCCTGTGATTCAGATTTTCCTTACCTGTGAATATCTTAAGGAGTTGCACTTGTTTACAGGCCATCCCCAGGTTATGAGCATAGATTTACCGACACCCAGACATAGAATGGGTTCCTGTAATATTATTAAATTCAGGAGTATGACATACTTACCTACATTCATTTCTACGAACTGAAGAACCAGTTTCCTCTTGCCACTTTTAGTAATTGTTCTTTCTTATTGGTCTATATGCTTTTGACGCCATTCACTATAATCTATATGAAGTATGGTTACCATATTGAGTGATTTACGTCTATGTTCTCATGAATTGACTCATGGATAGGCGTAAAAATGGAATTCATCCATTACTCAGGCCTGTCTGTATATAGTTTTTCAATGTTTCATTGACTTTCAAAGTTTCCCTTAATCTTTAGGATAGTTGTGGTGCAAATAAAGGAACATTTCGCATCTTAGTGGAACACATTGGCTGTGCATTGCCAGGAGAAGAATGTTCAAAAGACATCACCATATTATACGATGAAGGAGAGTTGGAACTATATGACCAAGAGGTGTGTATGGAGATCACTGCTTCTTGGATAAATGAAGCAGCTTGTGATAATTAAACATTTCTTATTTAAGATAATGCTAAAATTTGAATTTCTTTAATTAGGTGACAATCAAAAAACCACTTAAGAATGGAGAAGACCTGCAGATATTTAATTCTGATCTTTACTACATCATTGTACTGGGTAAAACAATTTCGATACTGTGGGATAAGGGCACTCGAATCTCAGTTCAAGTTCAGGGCCAGTATATGGTGAGTTGACATTACTGATTAGTTTTTATTTCCTGGTTTCTTCCCTCCTTTCTCTTTCTTCTAGACTCCCATTTTTCCTTCCAGCTAGCCATCATTTTTTCTACCCACCTTTTCTTTTTCTCTTTATTTTTTTCTTGTATTGTTTCTCTAATAAACTGGAAATTATTTATTTATTTTTTTATTTAGCAACAGACAAATGCAACCATACGGAACATTTTAACGTTGGAGAGAACTGTCTGGAAATTCTTTGTATTTTTATATGGAAGTAGTTTCATTAATAGTCTCTTTTCTCTAACCAATAAAATGCTGATAAATAACCAGATAGAGATTGTCAAAGGAGAGAAAATGTTTTCACGTGCAAAGGAGTGAAAAATATAATGTTTATAAATGTAAGGTGTAACCTAATAACTTTAATATGGAGTTAACCTTCTTTACCCAGAGAGAAATTCGAATTCTTTAAAGTTAGAGGGAACAGTCAAGACAGGTGATATGCCTTGATGCATTCAAGGTAGTTATAAGAGCTTGAATATTATATTCTGTGCAATTCTATATCATAGAGTCAGATGTCAGACAGCATAAAATAAACGTGAACAATTTATTGTTTTACTGTTTTAAGTAATTCTTTACTTTAGGCTATCTAATCCAATGGTTTTGAATAAAATATCTATGTATTTTTTCTCCATTGTTGTTTATTCCATTGTCATTCTGTGAAACAGGGTAAACTCTGTGGATTGTGTGGTAATTTTGATGGAAATAAGAATAATGATCTGCTGGGCAGTGCCAATCAGCTTGAAATTGACCCCATTGATTTTGGGAATTCATGGACAGTGAAACATTTATGTGCCGATGCCATCCAGGTAATCTCTTGATGTACACTAACAATGGA
This sequence comes from Mobula hypostoma, assembly GCF_963921235.1. Taxonomy (NCBI): domain Eukaryota; kingdom Metazoa; phylum Chordata; class Chondrichthyes; order Myliobatiformes; family Myliobatidae; genus Mobula; species Mobula hypostoma. Next base: position 17,091,942 of record NC_086116.1, read on the forward strand.
ATTCTGTTAATGTTGTGCTTAGAACAAAAAACTATGTTCAAACTGATTGTTTTGATCTTATTCCACTTCCCAGCCACCCCCTCCATGCAATGGAAACAGTTTGAAGCGAGCGAATGTTGAAAATACTTGCGACCTCATAAAAAGTAGCCTGTTCAGTGAGTGTGCACAGCTGGTAAGAATCCTTCCTTAGTTTAAACTAATTGCATTAATACTTCACAAATAGTTTGCTCTGGCTGAATAATTCTGCAGAGAGGAACTCTGAAATTGTTTCATCGTGAGATTGTTTTCTCGTAAGTATGTGCTGCATCACTTCCCAAAGCATATTTCTACCAGTGAAAAAATTATAATGCAGGCTTATTACATTTGCAAAAGAACACCACTAATATATACTACATTTTGTGCTTTAGCTAAAGGCTTGGCATTGACATTTCAACCTGTTCAAGGTAGACAGTGTAGTCAAGCACTGTAACCATGACAGCTGAGAGTTCCTAAAGCCAATTTATTAATAGCAATTTATGTTCCAACAATAACCTTTGGAGCTTGAAGTGGGGGAACAAAGCCGTGCCCAGAGTTGAGCAGATACCAGACAGCTTGTACTTCCAAATATGTCATTAGCCATGTCTGCATGATTCAGCCCTCTTTTTCCTGTCATATGAGCAAGGGAAGTTAGCTTTGTAGGCTCAAGATTAACATATGGAGAGGAGAGGAAAAGGTCCCATCTATTATAAAAGGTTGCCTGTATCATCTCAATCAATTTTCTTCTTTGCCATCCTTCCCCTCTGCCATCCAATTTTTAAATGGACATTGAACCAATGAACAATACCTCACTTTTTTATTATTTGTTTTTGCACTATTTTTAGTTTAACTATTTAGTATACATATAAATACTTACTGTAATTCATTTACTTTTTTCCTATATTTATCATGTATTGCACTGTTCTGCTGCCATTAAGTTAACAAATACAATGACATATGTCGGTGATATTAATTCTGATTCTGATTCGAGTTTAATGTAAATGACACAAGTACCAATGGATGCCTCAAAGTTTGATGAGTTATCAACAACAATTATGTGGCTGAGTAGATCCTTGGATACAGTGGTATGGTTTTCTAGAGCTAAATGACTAACTGCTCTATCGATGTTCAACTTCTAAGTGAGCAGCATCCCATGGTACCTACACTAATGCACATTAACACTGAAGTTTACAAGTGTGCACTCAAGCATAATGTTCAACAATGTTCAACCCAGCAGCCCAGGTAGCATCAATGGAAAAGAGTAAAGAATCTGAAGAAGGATCTCAGCCCAAAAGGTCGACTGCTCCTTCTTTTCTATAGATGCTGCCTGGCCTGCTGAGTGCCTCCAGCAATTTGTGTGTGTCGCTTTAAATTTCCAGCGTCTGCACATTTTCTCGTGTTTGTTTTGTTGACATTGTTTTGTCGCTTGTTGTGTTCTGTGTTGTTCTGCTGAGCATTATGGGTATGCTATGTTGCATCAGAATATGTGGCGACACTAGCAGGCTGCCCACAACATACCCTTGTGTCGATCGTGAATGCAAATAGCGCAGTTGACTTTATGTTTTGGTGTACGTGCGATAAATATACTTGAGTCTTGAATCTTGAAATGTGCTCTAAGTACTGTTAATGGGTAGGCAGGTCACAATCTCATATTGTACAATTAGATACGCCTCAAAATTAGTGATAAATTCAACCTACAAATTGATTGACATTGGGATGTGACTAATCCTGCCTCCTGCCTAATCCCTTGTCCGCTCTTGGCTGCTGTGGTACCCACAGGGCAGGCCATGCTGAAGATCTCTACACTGCACCCTAGACATCACCTTGATGACCTTCGACAGTCTACATCATTCACCATTTGCAAACAGCTTAATGGATTTATATAATAAATTCCACTTGAATACTAATTAAATATAAAATTAGAAAGCATTTGTTTTGAAATATGGGAAATGAGTGCAAATTAATTAAAAAGCATAAAGGTAGAACAAAGAGCTCAGTACAACCCAGAAGGTCAGAGGTGGAAGCTAAAGATACACTGAGCACCGGACAGGAAAGCACAGCATCCCAAAGTAAAGGAAATTACAGAGGCATGAGAGAGGAATTGTCAGAATTGATTGAAAAAGAACACTGGCAGGGATGATGGCAGAGCAACAATGGTTGGAATTTCTGGAAGCAATTCAGAAGGCACAGGATATATGCATCCCAAAGAGGAAGAATTATTCTAAAGGCAAGATTACACAACCATGGATAACAAGAGAAGTCAAAGCAAACATAAAAACCAAAGAGGGCATATAATAGGTAAAAATTAATTGGACGTTAAAGGGTTGGAAAGCTTTTTAAAAGCAATAGAAAATAAATAAAAAAGTCATGAAAATGGTAATGATGGAATACCTTCATTACGCTGGCCAATAATATTAAACAGGATAATAAAAGTTTCTTCAGATACATTAAGTCTAAAAAAAGAGGCAGGAGTGGATATTGGACCACTGGAAAATGATGCTGGAGGGGTAGTACTCGGGGACAAGGAAATGGTGAATGAACTGAATAAGTATTTTACATCAGATTTCACTGTGGAAGACTCTAAAAGTATGGTCATGAAGTTGCCATAAGTAGAGAGAAGGTTCTTGGGAAACTGAAAGGTCTGAAGGTAGATAAGTCACGTCAACCAGATGGGGTTCACCCCAGGGTTCTGAAGGAGGTGGCTGAAGAGATTGTGGAGGCATTAGTAATGATCTTTCAAGACTACTAGATTCTGGAATGGTTCTAGAAGAATGGAAAATTGCAAATGTCACTCCACTCTTCAAGAAGGGAGAGAGGCAGAAGAAAAGAAACCATAGGCCAGTTAGTCTGACCTCAGTGGCTGGAAAGATATTGGAGTCGATTGTTAAGGTGAGGTCTCAGGGCACATGTAGTCAGCATGGTTTCCTCAAGGGAAAATCTTGTCTGACAGATCTGTTGGAATTCCTTGAAGAAATAGCAAGCAGGATAGACAAAGGAGAACTGGTTGATGTTGTGTATTTTGATTTTCAGAAGGCCTTTGACAAGGTACCATACAAGAGACTGCTTAACAAACTACAAGACCATGGTTTTAAAAGGAAAGATTTTAGCATAGATAATGCAGTGGCTGATTAGCAGGAGGCAAAGAATGGAGTAAAGGAAGCCTTTTCTGACCAACTGCCAGTGACTAGTGGTGTTCTGCAGGGGTCTGTGTTGAGATTGATTCTTTTTATGTAATACTGTGCTTTATTGTAAAGTTTGCAGATGATATGAAGAGAGGTGGAAGGCGGGGAGTTTTGAGGAAATAGAGAAGCTACAGAAGGTTTAGAAGACTGAGGAGAACGGACAATGAAGTGGCAGATGGAATACAGTGTTAGGAAGTGTATGATCATGCACTTTGGTAGAAGAAATGAAAGGGTTGACTTTTTTTTAAATGGAGATAAAATACGAAAATCTGAGATTCAAAGAGATTTAGGAGTGCTTGGGCAGGATTCCCTAAAGATTAATTTGCAAATTGAGTCTGTGGTGAGGAAGGGAAATACAACATTAGCTTTTATTTCAAGAGGACTAGAATATAAAAGCAAGGATGTAATGTTGAGACTTTACAATGCACTTGTGAGGCCTGATTTCTTTGGCCTTCTCCTAATCTGTCTAACTCCTTCTGTAGCCTCTCTATTGTAAAGATGTTTAGAATGGTGGAAGTGTCTAAGACTAGAGGGCACAGCCTCAAAATAGAGGGGCATCCTTTTAGAACAGAGATGCGGAGGAATTTCTTTAGCCAGAGAGTGGTGAATCTGTGGAATTCATTGCCACAAGCAGTGATGGAGGCCAAGTCTTTATGTATGTTTAAGGCAGACATTGGCAGATTCATTTTTAATCAGGACATAAAGGGATATGGAGGTAATGCAGGATGTTGGGGCTGAGAGTAAAAATAGAATTTGTCTGAGAGCCTAATTCTGCTCCTATGTCTTTATGGCTTTATGGTCTTATACCAAACTGTCACCAACACCGTAGCTCAGTGAAACCCAATCAGACCAGCTGGTAGAACCCAATATGCAGTTGATAACTATTTTACTTGAAGAAAAAGAGGTGTCCAGTGAACCCAAAACAGTTACTAATGTTCTTAGCTTTAAAGGATGTTCTCTGACTACAGATGAATATTTGGAACTAAAAAGAGAACTTATGAAGAGTAGATCTTTAGAAATATTTAAAGTGAAGTTAAATTTTTTTTTGACAAACTGGGAAAGGGTTGAGGTGGTTGGCTATGGGGAATTGAAGAGGAGATAAGGTCTATAGTGGAGAGTCAGATATCATATTAAAAAACAAAGCAGCTTTAAGGGAGTAGGTGGCAAACCAGTGCACTTATTTTCCCATACTTATATTAAAAAAAAATAAGGGAATTCAGCGAAGGATCTGTGCTTTTTCCTGTTATATTTAACTACAGATGTAACCTTCCCATTCTCTAATTCTATACTTTTTTTAGATTGACCCCCAACCTTTCTGGGAAATCTGTGTCTTTGATGCCTGTTCCTGTGATTCTACAGGAGAATGTCTTTGTCTTTGCAATGCTATAGCAGCCTATGCACATGAATGTGCCCAGCAAGGCATTCTTGTCCAGTGGAGAGCAGACAATCTGTGTTGTAAGTAAAACTGATTTAAAAATAGATTTTGAATTAGAATTACTTGTTATATAAAAACATGGCTCAACATTGGCAACGAACAATAGTAGTGGATCATAATGCATGTCAAACTGGGAAGTTTTGAAAACTAACTATGATATATTAAGTAAGTATAATTGTAGTCCCCCGGCAAGCCTCAGGGTCGCTCAGCTCGCTGTCGTCTAGGGAAGCAGCCCTCAGCCCCGCCAATCTGGGTAATCAAGTTTGTATGGATGTTGTGTGATGTACCCCACCCCGCCAAATAACAGACAGTACACCACTTAAGTGAATTACATTTTATAGATATTACTGAAACTAGATAATTAATAGAGATAAAATATAAAAGGAAAATAAAAGGCGCCACACTTATCAAAGTTCAATCTCTTCGTGCACAAACAGTTGGAGCTCTAGTAACGATCCTCTCTTCACCATTCGATCCCCTCTGACCACTTCGACCTGCCGCCTGGGACCACCCACAGTGGTCAACCAGATGCTCCACACGAGTCTGTCTCCGTCTCCTCTCCTTGCCGAACACCCTGGACCTCATACTCTTGCTCGGGGTCCGACCCCATTAGCCGACTCACAGCACCTTGTCCATCCTCTCTCTCTCTCTCTCTCTCTCTTTCTCTCACGCCTTCTGCCCCAAAAACCCGCGCATCACAATAACTTTCATGCACACAGAAAGAATAACATCTATCCCAATTGGTTCGTTCAATCTTTTATCAATAACATAATCCAAACAAACTGCTAGTGGGAGGACTTTCTCAGCAGTTAACATAACAAAGAAGCCATTTTAATTAGTCTACGCAGTAACATAAAAGAAGAAACCCCTTACATAATTGTCAAGGGATCTGTTATTTATAAAGTAGAATGTGTTATGTTGATGATAAAACATGAATGTTCTGTTTACCCCAGGTTATGTAAATAAACTTAAGAAGAATAAGTTCTCCTTAATTATTTGATAAGTTCTTAACAGAAATAGAGGTTAAGGGTGAGAGGTGAAATATTTTAAGAGGAATCTGAGGGAGAACATCTTCATTCAGGGTCCTGAGAGCGTGGAAGGAGCTGCCAATGGAAGTGATAGATGTGGGCTTGATTTTAACATTTAAGAGAAATTTAGGTAAGTAAATAGTTGAGAGGGATACGAAGGGCTGTGGTCCATGTGTGAGTCAGTGGGACTCCAGTTCAACATGGACTGAAGGCTGTAGTGTTCTATAACTCCATGATTTTTTTCACTGCGCTAGAACAGATGAGAGCATCACAATTTTAAATTCCTCATAGGGAGGAATTCTTTATACCAAAGAAATGTAGCCACGAAAAAGTGTTCCTGGTCATGGAGACCCGAAAACAGGAATTATAACCTCCAGTAGTAGCCCTTTAATTTTGTTGTTCACTTTGTTTATATGTGGCTTAATGGAGGCACATTTGTTGAAATTTGGATGGGTTTGGCAAAATACTGGCGAGCTCTTGAGTTGCAGTACAGCCTAATTGACTGGCGTGTGTTTTTTCTTCTGTTCATTGAAGCTATGAGTTGTGAAGATCTAAATTCTGGACAAGCAGAGCAGGTGTGTGAGTGGAGATATAATGTGTGTGCATCTGCCTGTCCTCGGACCTGTCAACATCCGGAACTGCGAGACTGCCCTGTGGTGTGTGTGGAAGGATGCCACGCACATTGTCCCTCAGGTCGGTCTGCAAATGAATCGTGAATTCAAAATGCAGTAATTTCAAAATGTTTTAAGCTATGGAATGTCTTTTTTAACTCTTGCCATGTACGCCATATGAACTTATCAGAAACACAGTCCCACAAACACACTGAACAATTAGCATGTCTACTTTAGGCACCCTTAAGGCCAAGGGAGACTGCTGATTCCATTCTAACTGAGTGAGGCGGCTGAGGAGGACAATGGGGAAAACTGCAATTGGTTCCGCAGTTGGTTCCACAGTTGGAGCAGGTGTCTGATGGGACAAGAGGTGGATAGTTTGTGAGATGTTGCACACCTTCCATTCATTATGTTGGAAATCTATTTGGCCCTGATGCCTGAGATTCTCAGTCCTATCCTAAATACTTCTCTACCTAGAACAGTCATAGACCAGGGGTTTCCAAGAGTTAGTATCGTTGTGCTGTTGTTTTCCAGGTGGCACTGTGCTCATTTCCTTTAAAACCTATCTCCCTAAAAAGTACCACACCATCCGATGCTTAGGATGGGTGAAAACAACTCAACTCCCACTATTTTTAACTGCTCACAGTTTTTAACTGATTTAGAGACTGCATCTCGTTACCCTGTGTGGTAAAAGAGGTAAACCCGGAAATGAGATCTGTGCCTCAGTCTGGCACGGAGTCAGTTTGGGGGATTGATTCTCAGTTTGATATCACCAGCGGCTGCCTAGACAACTTGCAGATTAATATGGACACCTGCCAGAGGAGCAAGTTATATAGATACATTATTCTAAAAAAGCTGAAATATCTATTTTGCCATTTCTTTAAGGGTCATTTGTTAGACTGGGTCTAATCTGCATTACAGTCTTGACCCATAAAGAAATTATTTCAAAGTTCAAAGTAAATTTATTATCGAAGTACGTACATGTCACCATATACTAGAGATTCACCATATACTAGAGATTCATTTTATCGCAGATGCAAAGAAACACAAAAGAAGCAATGAAAAACTTCTCACAAAGAGGCCATATTGGTTGTTTGTCCATCTTTGTGTGCAGTTTTTAATTGATTCTATTGTGTTTCTTTGTATCTACTGTGAATGCCCGCAAGAAAAATAAATCTCAGGTTAGTATATGGAGACATACACATACTTTGATAATAAGTTTACTTTGAACTTTGAAATAATTTCCTTAAGGTCAGGACTGTAATGCAGACCAAACCAGAAGTCAGGTCTGCGGTTGAAGCTGAGAATAAGGTTTTTGTCAACAGATGGGATGAATCAGGGAAGAGGTAGGTGATTTCAGAGGAATGGAGGTTGGCAGGCAAGATTGAGAGCATATATGTCCAGAAGCTTAAGCTGGAGTTCACGTGGATGTCAAGCAAATATTTTGCTTCAGCTGAAAGCGTTGGTCCAGGAGAGAGAAATTGGTGGTATGACAAAACTGGAAAGTGGAGGAAGTTCACCTAATAGTAGGTGCCAGGAATCAGCCTGAGAGACGTCATGAAAAGGTAAAGTGGAAGCACTGCACATTTTCACAGCACAGCGATGGTTCATGGCACCTCAATGCCTTACAGGTATTCCTGTGCTGACAACTCAATAGGTGTTTCCGTCCATGCTGCTGGTATAATGGAAATAATTTTCACATATAACTTAGGGTCCATTTTGGTCATAGAAAGCATGAGAATAAAAATAGATGTACCACATTCTGCAGCCAATTCCTCCCATTTAGCCTGACTCATTCAAATAACTTTGCCAGCCAACTATGGAAAAGTACTTCTTAGCTTCTTTTGGCATCCAAGTTATAAGAATATTGTCCAGGACATTCATAGTGCTGTAAAGTTTATCTCAGGTTCAGATGCTTAAGCAAGAAGATGTATTTGAAGATATCTTTGAACCTATGCTGTCAAAACATGGTGTTTCTCGACTGAAGAGTTGGGCATTGGGGTATAGAAGAACTCCAGACATCTCTACCATTAGATTATCCCTGTAATATTACAACGTTTTCACAACAACATAACTAAAATAAACTCTTAATGTCAAGATCAACTCCTCATTACAGGAAGTTTAGAATCTGCAGACAACAGCAAAAGGTTGCTGGTACTGGAAATCTGAAATAAAACTGATCATGCTGAAGATATTGATCCAAGACTCAAAGATTCAAAACACAGTATTATCAAAGAATGTATAAATTATACAGCTTGAGATTTGTCTGCTTACAGGCAGCCACAAAGCAAGGAACTCAAATAACCCAATTAAAAAAATCAAAAACCACTGCGCAGAGAATGAGAGTGAAAAAACACACATTGTGCAAACAAAAAAGGCAAGCCAACAGCATCCTGAACCAGACTGAGTCACAATTCCACTCCCGGAGCAGTTAGATTAGGCCCAATTCAAGCCTCAGTCCCCAGTTTTCACACCAGTGGGCCACAGAAGCCAGACCAGTTCACAGCCTCGGCGGTGCGGAGAAAGGAATGAACATTTGCAGGACAGTGAGTGAAATCAGCTCGATCCTCACCTCCATTCCTGACACTATGGGCTTCCAGTCTGTCTGTGCTGGCATTTAAATCGCCCAAGCACCGAGTAATGGATCTGGATCTAGGTGCCCCAATACGCCTGGGTCCGAAGCTGTTCTCGATCTCACCAAATCAGCTTGGCACTTGGAGTGATCTAACCTTGCACCCAGATAAGTGGGCAAGCACTGAAACTCTTCTGCATCAACTCCTCTCCAAATTGCTCACTCCATCTCCAACGGCGGTACAAACTCCGTTTGTGACCCCAGTGGCTCAAACTCGTCGTGTTTTGCAATGTCCCAGCGGCGCATCCCCGGAACCAGCCTTGCTTTCACTTACCTTCTCACTGTCTGTGCCCATGGTTCGCCACAATTTGCGTCATGAAATAGGTCATGCTTTTAGTCAAATCTCTTGCCTTATGATTTACCAGTGAGCTGTCACACATCTTTGGTAACTCCATCTTAAACCGGAAGTCAGGTGCTGGGAGGGCCATTTAGCACATGTGGGGAGGGAAACTCCAACTATTGGTTGTTCATCAGAACTGAAAGATTGAGTAGTTTGATATCTCCAGGACTGAGAATTAACAAAAACATTTTCACATAATCAACAGTAAAATGAAAATAAGTAAAAGACCTGATGGTAAAACTAATACCAACTTTTGCAGATTTTCACTCTCATATTACCATAAACAAAATGGTTTGACAAGCCATTGACAATAAAGTAATACATCTTTTTGTTTTGCTATCATGTATAGGAACCGTACTGGATGAAAATTCACAGAAATGTATCGATCCTGAATTGTGCCCAGTTTGTGTCGTTGATGGACTACGCATTCCAGATGGACAGACAATCGTTCTCCACAAAGGAACAGAACGTTGTCAGAACTGGTATGCTCACTCCCTTTGACTAAATTGCAAAGACTTCCAGACACTTACTTCAGGCTGCTGACTGGGATTACTAATTTAAGATTAAGAGTATCTCCATTTAACATATCTTTAAGACTCTTGACTCTGGGAGAGGCCAGTATTTACTTTTGTAGCTGTATGGTGTCTTGGCAAGGGAACCTAATCATTTTCTAGCACCCTTTTCTTCATTTAATACTTCTGAAAAGTCATTGTTAAAATTGATTTTATGAGACTTAAGTGCATTGAGTATCAATTAGCAGTTTAGAATTTTTCTTATTCTGTGTGTGTGTCTCTTCGTATATGCTTCTGCACTAATAAATGTACTTGTAAATATGTGTATCTCTGATTAAGATGAGAGTTCCTGAGATTTATTTCCCTGGCTGCAAAAGGCACCAAATTCTTCATCCCTCCCCATCACTGGTCAAACCAACACCAGGTTATCAAGTCACGAACAGTTGAATGAGGCCAGTAACTGCACGTTTTGAACAACTGTAAATGGACGCACTTTTCTGAGTAATGCCAGAATATTTTTCATCGTTAGATTTACTCAGTACCAAAGTAAAACTTTGATAATCCCCTTTCCAACAATTTTTGGAATCCCAGAGTTTCAGCATGTTACTCATGAGGTAATGCTTCCCACATAATCCACTGGTGGTCTTGTACATACACTTGCTTTAAGCACAGGGCCTCCAGTTCCTGCACTTTCTTTAAACTCATCAGGGCCACATACCTAGTACTACCTTTAACATTAGTGTACTTACTGGAACGCTTTTTGTCATACTCTGTAACATCTTAAAAAAACATATTTTCAAGTATTGATTGGAGAACAGCCAATACTGCAGAAAATCTGCCAGTCCAAATCCATCAAAGGTTATTGCAGGGTTTTAATACTGTGCTCTTTATGGGATATCAGATATGATGGAGAAGGATCACTGATACTGGAAAGAACTAGTAAACACACCTCATGCTGTGCCAAGGGCTATGTTTATTTAATGTCTATTTGTAACAGTCTAAGTGGTGGTGATGTAATCTATAATTTACTCTCCTTTTCATATGTGCTTCATCAGCCTGTGTACTGGAGTATCCTTGTTTTGTACGGACTGTGTTGAGCCAACACCAGAGCCAATTCCAACCCCGACAGAGGAAACTGTTGAAATAGTTGGTGGCTGCCACAGAGTAATGGAACTGGCATTCTTGATTGATGGCAGTAAATCATTCTCAAAGAAAGAGTTTGCCGATGTGAAGAAGTTTGTGTTGTCCATGATGGAGCAGATGCAGATTGGTCAATCCAACATACGAGTCGCCTTATTGCAATTCCACTCAAGCATCAGCAAAGAATTTGACCTGTGGGAGAAGAAGAGCGTAAGAGAACTGAAAACATTGGTGAGGACAATGAGATACATCGGTGGTTCCAAATCAAACCTGGCTGAAGCCTTGAAGTATACGTCAGTTCTTGTGTTTGGAAAGGATTCGAGGAAGGAAGTACCCAGAGTAGCCATACTTGTGACAGCAAGCCCCTCGTCTACTGTGGTTAAAGGAGCTTTACAATTAATTTTCAAGAGAAAAGTCTCTGTGATTACAGTGGGGATTGGAGCAAATATAAACCTAAAGGAAATAGGTTTGATCACTACCAAGTCTCCTGGAGGGAAATCGTTTATTCTGAAAAATGTTGCTGAGCTTAAAGAATTGAGGGCGGACATCTTAGATTATACGTGCAGTCGTGGAGCCAGGCCAGCAACCCCTGCTCCTGTGGTAACCATAGCTCCAACAACAGCATCATCCACATCTCCATCAGTTGCCCATGCCATGATCACCACCCCAGACTCTGGTGAAGAAAAAATACGTGATGTTGTCTTCCTTCTGGAAGCTTCGGATAAGGTGGGAGAAGATAACTTCAACAGGACCAAAGAATTTGTTATTAAAATGATTGAACAGTTCAAAGTGTCAGAAGACACCACAAATGTATTTGTCGTCCAGTACGCAGATACTGTGACTGAAGAGTTTCATTTTACAAAAATTCAGAGTAACTGGGAAGTGATTGAAAGAATAAAACAAATGCATTTCCATGGAGGAGAGCAGACCAACACAGGCAAAGCCCTACAACACCTCATTGAATCTACATTAACCACTCATAACGGTGCAAGGGAAGAGGCGCCTGACTTGGTGTTTATGATAACCAGCAACCCTCCAACAGACAGTATTACAAATCCTTTCAACACAGTCAAAGAACATGGTGTGGAATTGCTCCCAATCATTGTTGGTCCTGACATTGATGTGAATGTATTCCCACCTCCCATTGTGAAGGCTACCTATGACAATATTCTTGAAATAGCTAGCACTGTTTACAAAGAGTGTTGTCAGTCAGAAAGTACTACCCCAGCCACAACCACCGCTATTGCAGAACATGTAATACTGCCGTCATCAGGTGAGATCTGTTAATAATGGCATTTTGCCCATTTACTAGTTTATATTCCATCAAAGGTGCTTTATCTAACCCTATCCGCAAATACCACACCAGAAATGCATCAGCTTACTAATACTTGCGGTGGTGAGTAAACTATGTAATGAATAAATGATTCATGTAATTATTCATTGAGCAAATAACTGCTTGATAGGTGCAGGAAAATAATTTGTTTCCTCTAGTAAGATTGGAAATCCAGTCCTCCATTCACACCTGTTTACCCTGGAGCTGGGCAGGTTCAAAACACTATGGGTTGTGTTTTGGACTTTTTTTTATGCACATTCACTTCTGACGTGACTTAAATTTGCTTGTTTACTGGGGAAAATTTCAGTGGATAGTTTTAGGCTGATGGATTTTCACCACAACCAGCCATTGCAAAAGAAAACAGCCTCTAAACAAGTATAAAGTCAGAGAATGTCCGACCGAAAAGGTCCTGACAGAGTGCAGGAGACAGACATTAATTGACATAGGGATATGATAATCAGTCATGGACAGACTCAAAACTGCAGTGGAAATAAAATGTGGTTCCTGCATGGTGGCTGGAAATGAAAAGCAGGAGTGAAAATATAAAATATTTTTAAAGTAAAATATAAAGCCTCCCTTGATCTAGAAATATTTGTATCTGCACTCAACATATATACAGTAAATCAACCTTGAGATTGCAGGTATTCAGACTTTCACAAGTGGAACATATGTTGCATGCTATGAGACACCAGTGTGCATTTTATGCTCTTCAATAAATTTAGGGTTCCTGGGACAGTGTAATAATTATGACCAATTATGTTTCATTTCAAAGTTAAAACATTCCATAAAATGAAAACGTTTAATTGGGGGATTGAAAGGTCTTTTGTCCTGGTCTGGTATAGAAACATAGAAAATAGGTACAGGAGTAGGCCATTCGGCCCTTCGACCCTGCACTGCCATTTATTATGATCATGGCTGATCATCCAACTCAGAACCCTGCACCAGCCTTCCCTCCATACCCTCTGATCCCCCTAGCCACAAGGGCCATATCTAACTCCTTCTTAAATATAGCCAATGAACTGGCCTCAACTGTTTCCTGTGACAGAGAATTCCACAGATTCACCACTCTCTGTGTGAAGAAGTTTTTCCTAATCTCAGTCCTAAAAGGCTTCGCCTTTGTCCTCAAACCGTGACCCCTCGTTCTGGACTCCCCCAACATCGGGAACAATCTTCCTGCATCTAGCCTGTCCAATCTCTTTAGGATTTTATACGTTTCAATCAGATCCCCCCTCAATCTTCTAAATTCCAATGAGTACAAGCCTAGTTCATCCAGTCTTTCTTCATATGAAAGTCCTGCCATCCCAGGAATCAATCTGGTGAACCTTCTTTGTACTCCCTCTATGGCAAGGATGTCTTTCCTCAGATTAGGGGACCAAAACTGCACACAATACTCCAGGTGTGGTCTCACCAAGGCCTTGTACAACTGCAGTAGTACCTCCCTGCTCCTGTACTCGAATCCTCTCGCTATAAATGCCAGCATACCATTCGTCTTTTTCACCGCCTGCTGTAGCTGCATGCCCACTTTCAATGACTGGTGTATAATGACACCCAGGTCTCGTTGCACCTCCCCTTTTCCTAATCGGCCACCATTCAGATAATTGGAGCATTATTGCAGTGTGCTATGGAGCAATAATAAATAATTTGGCCCTGCAGTCCTCTATGAATTAATATTAGCAATTGGTTAATACATGTTGGGAGAAATTTGTGTTTTATTGATCTTACCAGCCTGTTTAATAAAAGAGATTGTAATTTCCATTGGGTAGAGCAGCTATGGAGTTTTGTTCACACATCTTAGGTTCAAAGATTCAAAATACATCTGTTATCAAAGTATGTATGCAGTATGTAACCCTGAGATTCATCTTCCCACTGACAGCCATGAAACAAAGAAATACCAGGGGACCCCTGAAAGAAAGCATTCAACACCCAAAGTGCAATGAAAAGAACAAATGGCACAAACAGCAAAAAATATGAGTGAATAAAACAAAATACAAAACATCAAACCACTAAGTCATTGAAACTGTCTAGGAAATGATTAAAAATAACCTAAAGGGAAATCTTGAATCTACAAATTTCTACCATTGTTAATGCAAATATTTACTGTTGTCAAAATTGTTCAATACCTTCAAATGTCATATAAAATAGACCCTCCTCTATTCCCACACCATGTAGATCTAAACTGGCCCTGACGTTTTTATATGTAAATTTAATATTGATTATATATGCTTTAAGTCTTGTTAAGGTGTATAGTAGATCTTTAAAACACGTTAGTGTGAAAGCTGAATGTTGTTTTATCAGAAGTGCCTGATCCAAAATCAGTTGGGTGCAGAATATTCAGAAACACAAGTATAATTCTATCATTTTTCCATAGATTTTTGTGCTGAGCCAATGGATATTATCATCCTTCTTGATGGCAGTAACAGCGTCGAAAAAACGCAGTTTGAAGAAATGAAAAGCTTTGTGAAGTCATTGGTCAGGAAGGTGAAAACAGGTCAGTGAAGGGAATAAAATTATTGCACATCAGAACAAACTACAAATCCAAGTGGTAAAAACAGAGTAAAATTAATGAACGGGCAATGAAAATGTCTTATGAAAGTTTTTCTTTTATCAGACATGACCTTAGATTTTTTCTTCACGTTCCAGTCTCCTAAAACTTAGTGCATTTTGAAGGCTCCAAGTATCCTTCCTCTCTTGTCTAACCAATAGAGTTGGATTAGTGTCTCATTCATATGAAAGCTGTACTCTTGAACATTAACACAAGAGATTCTGCAGATGCTGGAAATCCAGAATAAACACACCCAGAATGCTGGAGAAATTCAGCAGGTCAGGAATCGACAGTCAATGTTTCTTACTGAAACCCTTCATCAGGATTGTGATGAAGGATCTTGGTCTGAAACATCGACAGTCTAATTCTCTCTATAGATACTGCCTGACCTGCTGAGTTCCTCCAGCATTTTGTGTGTGTTACTCTTAAACATTGCAACCTTCTTTACTTATAATCAACAGTACAACTAACATGCAGCATTCTCCTCAGCGAAGAACAGAAAAGCGCTGGATTAATTAAACTGAGCTGGACTGAAGGTTTCAATGAACAAGGAGATTTGGGTGCTTTTGTATACTGGTCACTAAAAGAAAATGTTCAAGAACAGCAAGCAATTGTTTCTGTTTGCTGTCAGTTTGTACTGGACAGCATTCTTCAGTGTCATTATGTAAAAAACAAGGAGCCAAATGCTTTGCTGTTGTTCCTCTCAAGAGAATTTGTGTAGAGGAACAAGAATATTGGATCTTGCTGAGACCATACTTGGAGGATTGCACGAAAGTTTGATTTCCTTACTGGAGGAGGGATATTTTTCTCGTAGAAGGAATGCATCCAAGGTTCACCAGACTGATTCCTGGGATGGCATGTCTGTTGTATAAAGGGTGATTAAGCCAATTAGGTTTGTATTCACTAGAATTTACAAGAATGCAGGGGGATTCTCAATGAATTTGATTAAACTCTGACTGGGCTAGATAAACTGCATGATTCATTGACGTTTCTCCAAGATTGGTGGACAAGAAAGAGCAGCCACAGCCTCAGGTTACAGTGCAAGACACTGAGGACTGAGAGAAGGCGGAACTTATTCCTCTCAGAGGGTGGTAAAGCTGAAGGATTTGCTACTACAGAAGGCAGTTGAGGCCAAACTAAATACTTTAAAAAAAAGGATGCAGGTAAATTCATTGATGCAATAAGGATGAAAGGGCATGGGGAGAGAACGGGAATAAGGAGATGAGACAGGGGATTGGCCATAATTGCTCTCAGTGGCTGCTCAAATAACCTACCCCTATTGTTGACCTTTCCCTGTACAAGCAATCATTTTCTGTGAGGTTATCCTTCCATCCCACCTCTCTACATGTCATCTTGTTGCTATTCAGTGAGCCATTAAGATACATGGTGATGCTTTGTACGAAGCTTTAGGTCCCACACATCCAGGTTCAGGGACAATTACCAGGCTGCAGATCTGATGTTGATAACTTCATTCACCTCAACTCTGATACCACAAACTACAGACTCACTTTCAAGGGCTCTGCAACCCTCATTCTCAGTAATTTATATGTATATGGGGATTCTGGTTAATTTGGGCAGTTGGGGCCAGTATATTTTGGCCCAATTAAGTGGTTTCCACAATTAGCCAAAGGTTCATGGAAATAGTTAAAAAGATATAAAAAAGAAAAACTACCATTTAGCCGAGAAACAAATTATGTATTTAAAGAAAATACAGAGCCAATTAGAACACTACCAAATAATACTACAGTACTATAAAACCGTATTATTTCCTAATATTTATTGATGGAAGAATTTATCCAGTGTATGCTGCCAAGATCTTCTGATTGACTGAAAAATGAACAAAATTAGCGCAGACATCTGGTGAAGAAAATGTACTGCCTTCATTGGTCTCCTGCATGAAGAACATAAGATATAGGGGCAGAATTAGGCCATTTGGCCATCGAGTCTGATCTGCCATTTCATCATGGCTGATCCAATTTTCCTCTCAGCTCCAATCTCCTGCCTTCCCCTTGTATCATTTCATGCCCTGACCAATCAAGAATCTGTCAATCTAAACACTTGGCCTTGGCAGTGGCCTGTGGCAAAGAATTCCACAGATTCACCACTCTTTTCTAAAGAAATTCCTCCTCATCTCCATTCTAGAAGGTCGCCCCTCTATTCTGAGGCTGTGTCCTCTGGTCTTAGACCATAGGAAATATCCTCTCCACATCCGCTCTATCAAGGCCTTTCAGTATGTGATAGGTTTCAGTGAGGTCACCCCTTATTCTTTTGAATTCTAGTCAATACAGGCCCAGAACCATCAAATGCTTTTTCACATGACAAGCCATTCAATCCTGGAATCATTTTTGACAAACCTCCTTTGAAACCTCTCCAAGATAGGGGGCCCAAATCTGCTCACAATACTCCAAGTGAGGCCTCACCAACGCTTTATAAAGTTTCAACATTACATCCTTGCTGTTATATTCTATTCCTCTTGAAATCAATGCGAACATTGCATTTGCCTTCCTAATCACAGACTCAACCTGCAAATTAAACTTTAAGTAATCCCTTTGCACCTCAGACTTTCAATTTTCTCTCCATTTAGAAAATAATCCATTCTTTTACTTTTTCTACTAAAAGGCATGACCATACACTGCCCGCACTATATTCCATCTGTCATTTCTTTGCCCAATCTTCTAATCTGTCTAAATCCTTATATAGTTTATTTACTTCCTCAAAACTAACTGCCCTGCCACCTATCTTAATATCGATCGCAAACTTAGCAACAAACCCATCAATTCCATCATCCAAGTCATTACCATGTAATGTAAAATGAAGTGGTCCCAACACAGTCCCCTGTGGAACACCACTAGTTACCAGCAGCCAAACAGAAAATACTCGCTTTATTCCCGCTCTTTGCCTTTTGCCAAGCAGTCACTGCTAGAATCTTTCCTGTAGTTCATGGGCTCTTAACTTATTAAGCAGCCTCATGTGTCACACCTTATCAACAAAATCCTGAAAATCCAAGTACACAACATCAACCAACTCTTATTTATTTATTCTGCTTGCTACTTCTTCAAAGAGTTCCAACAGATTTGTCAGGCAAGACTTTCCCTTGAAGAAACCATGCTGACTACAGCCCTTTTTATTATGTGCCTCCAAGTACCCTGAGATCTCATCCTTAATAATTGACTCCAACATCGTCCCAGCCACTGAGGTCAGACTAACTGGCATATAGTTCACTTTCTTCTGCTTCGCTCCCTTCTTGAAGAGTGGGGTAACACTTGCAATTTTCCAGTGTTCCAGAACCATTCCAGAATCTAGTGATCTTGAAAGATCATTACTAATGCCTCCATGATCTCTTCAGTCACTTCCTTCAGAACTCTGGGGTGTACACCATCTGGTTCAGATGACTTATCTACCTTCAGATCTTTTAGTTTCCCAAGAACATTCTCTCTAGTTATGGTAAATTTACACACTTTATGACCCCTGACACCTGGAAGTTCCACCATACGGCTGTGGAAGGTCCGCCACAGAAAAGTTTGATGCAAAGTACTTATTCAGTTCATCCACTTTCTTGTTGTCCCCCATTACTAACTCTCCATCATCATTTTCCAGCAGTCCGATATTCACTCTCACCTCTCTTTTACACTTGAGGTATCTGAAAAAAACTTTTGGTATCCTCTTTAATATCATTGGCTAGATCACTTTTGTATTCCATCTTTATCTTTTTAATTACTTTTTAATTGGCTTCTGTTAGTTTTTAAAAGCTTCCAAATCCTCTAACTTCCCACTAATTTTTGCTGTATTATATGCACTCTCTCTGGCTTTTATGTTGGCTTTGCTTTATCTTGGTAGCCATGGTTGTGTCATCTTGTCTTTAGAATACATCTTCCTCTTTGGGATGCATATACCCTGTGCTTTCCGAATTGCTTCCAGAAATTGCTGTCCTGCCGTCATCCCTGCCAGTGTTCTCTTCCACTCAATTCTGGACAACTCCTCTTTCAGGGCTCTGTAATTCCCTTCACTCCACTGTAATACTGATATCTCTGACTTTTGTTTCTCCTACTCAAATTTCAGGGTGAATTTGACCATATTATGATCACTTGCCCTTAAATGTTTTTTTTACCTTAAGGTCTTTAATCAGTTCTGGTTCATTACACAACACCTAATCCAGTATGGCTGATCCTCTAGTGGGCTCAACGACGAGCTGCTCTAAAAAGCCATCTCATAGGCAGTCTAGAAATTCCCCCTCCTGTAATCCAGCACCAATTTGATTTTCCCAATCTACCTGCATATTGAAGTCGACCATGGCTATTGTAACATTGCCCTTTTGGCATCTATTTTCTATGTCCCTTTGTAATTTGTAGGGCACATCCTTACTACAGTTTGGGGAGGGGGTCTGTATACAACTCCCATCAGGCTCTTGTTACCTTTGCGGTTCCTCAGGTCTATCCACAATGATTCAACACCTTCTGACCCTATGTCACCTCTATCTAATGATCTGATTTCATTTTTTACCAACAGAGCAGTGCCATCCCTTCTGCCTTCCTGCCTGTCCTTTCAATACAATATGTATCCTTGGGCATTATATAATCTTTCAGCCATGATTCACTGATGCCTGGAACATCATACCTGCCAATCTGCAACTTCGCTGCTGGTCCATCTACCTCATTCCGTATACTCCGCGGGTTCAGATACAACACCTTCAGTCCTGTATTCACCCTTTTCGATTTTGTCCACTTTTTTATGTTGCAACTCTTCCTGTTAACTGCAATTTTGCCCTTTCAACAGCCTCTCCTTTCTACACATTGCTTCTGTTTATAAACCAGCCATTTTATCTTCAGCATTATTATCCACCTTTCCTATGATACTTCTTGCATTTAAATATAGGCAGCTCAGGACACTAGTTGTACCATGATTCCTAACTTTGAGATCTTACCAACATTTGCCCCGACAACCTCTCCATTAACTGTTCTGGCCCTTTGGTGCCCATCGCTCAGCAACTGTAGTTTAAATCCTACCATGCAACAAACAAACCTTCCTGTTAGGATAGTAGATCCCTCCAGTTCAGCTGCAAGCCATCCCTTCTGTACAGCTTCCACCTTCCCTGGAAGAGAGCCCAATGATCCAAAAATCTGATGCCCTTCCTCCTACACCAACTCTTTAGCCACATATTAAACTGTTAATCCTGTGTTTTTAACATCTCACTTGTTTGACCTATCTATTTTACAATTTTATCTCCCTTTTTCCTGTTGCAGGGTCAAATGCGACTCATATCTCCATCCTGCAGTATGGACGGGTGAACACACTGGAAATAGGTTTCAACAAAAACCAGGAAAAGGATAATCTCTTAGATCTGATCAACAACATCCGACAAAGGGAGCCTGGGCCAAGTCAAATAGGTAGCGTCTCCAGTATCAAAATCATCTGTGCCTGAATTGGTCACAAATATTATTTTTGTGTTTAATATGTCTTCAGATAAGTGCTCTCAAATGAGAAAGCACATCCCAATAATATCTTTGTGATGTTCCGTAGGAAATGCACTCTCCTTTGCTGTTCAATATGGCATCACTGAGGCAAATGGAGCAAGAGCTGGGGTTCCAAAGGTTGCTGTGGTATTAGTTACTGATACCTCCATGGATAATGTTGAATTGGCATCACAGGAAGCAATCATAACAGGTATGCCACTAGAATATATTGTACTGAAACTAAAATGATCTTCAGACATGGAGCACTGAGGAATGCTGCCTCTCAGTTAAATTGATGCCCCTGCTGTCCTCCAGTGGATGTATCTGATCCTTTGGCAATCTACTGTGAAGAGTAAGTTCTAATGTTCTTGCTGATATTTATTCCTCAAAAAATCTCACTCAAACAGTTTATGTAGCCACCATTATGTGGCTTATTTGTCGGATGTGTTTCATGCATAATTGATCCTACATTTTCGATCCCTCTACTTGGGCTTAGGCCACTAACAGCAGCTCAGCAGGGTCATCTGTCCTTGGCCAGTCTTCCAAATTGTTCCTGGGAGTAGCCCATCTTGTTGGTGTATCATTCCTCTCCCGGCCATGAAGTATTTGGAGCTTCTGTTATCGTTTCTATAGCACTAGGTTTCAAATGGATGGGGTTGCCAGACCCATACACATTTGCATCCATGTTTGGGCCTGTCCTTGGTGGAGTTAAACAGTTACTACACTTCAGCATTACTTTGTTAGCTGGAAAGCTTTTTGTGCATCTCTGAGATCGTGGCCTGAGCAGGAACTAAGTGGGAGGGGGAATAATGGCATTGGTCCACTGGGCGCTGGCATAGACCTGATTGTTCTGTATAAGTAAAATGAATAATTGCACAACCACCTTCTTTGTTAAGTTCACTTGTAAACTCTCTGCAGCATTAGTGTCAGTAATATTTGATCTAATAAAATCTCTGCTTATATTTTAGCATAATCAGAAGACATGCATAAAATTGTTCTCATGCACCAGACTGTGTTTTTTCTTACTCTGTTAGTTGATCAGACACAAATTCTATCAGAATCTGGAATAATGCCATTTACTTGATTACTTCTTTAAAGAAATAACGTAACAGTAATAAGGAATATTACAAGAAGTTTTCATTAAATAATCATCAGAATGATGTGACAAACTTAATGTAAGAAGCCAATAAACTAGATTATGATTTGTGCTGTTCCCATTATTTTTATCTTAGATACTTCCACTTTTTGCTTCTTTGAAAAATCCCAGTCTTGAAAGATACAATATTAAACTAACTTTCTCTACTGTAGGTGTTACAGTGATCCCAATAGGAATGGGGAAAAGATATGATAAGCAACAACTTTTAACATTGGCTGGGCCCAACCCTAAAAATGTGATTCAGCTGCAGAATATGGACACCTTGCCCATGATGGTGGAACTTAGTAATGAATTTGTAGAAAAAGTCTGCACAGGTGAGTCTCAAAATGAATCTTGAATTCACATGTATAAATGTAGGGCCGGAAAAGTAAAGGATAAGCATGATTTGAATTATGATTCATTGCGGCAAAACCCACAGGGTTTATTACCTTTTTTTTTCTTTCACAGCAACTTCTCCTCAGGAATGCATAGATGACCAAGGAAATCGGCGACAGGTAGATGTTTCAACGCTCGTCCCTATCTCCAAGCTAACTCACATTTTCTCTGCAGTATGAGCACTAGAGGCAGTGAACTTTCAGAGAATTGCTCCCACCTTGTCAAGATAATTTGGACAGAAGTGCAGTAGCAACTTCACATATACGTGTTACATGGCTTCCGTCTCCATTTTCCAGTGAACAGAAGCAAAGAAAATCACTGCCCCACCAAGAAGAAGTGTATGGGATTTTCACTTTAGCTTTTTGGATTGCACTCTAAAAGTGAATAAACTCTTCTTGGGCTTCCAACTGGTTACAGGTATCAATTATAACCGATCTTTTGATGACGAGCTCTGCCATCTTCATCAAGATCGAAACGCCGGTTAAAATTGATACTTGTATTCAGCTGGAAGCCCGAGAAGAGCTTATTTGTCATATATGCTGGGAAAGTACTAGGTCCTTTTTGCAGTCTAAAAATTCCCAAGATTTTCCCTCGCTTATTAACAGTCATTCAACACATTTTCAATTAATAGCTTGCACCGTCGGTTCACCTAAGCTTATGACCCCTAGTTCATCTTCAGGAGTTTGAAGTATTCTCAACTCCATGATTAAAATTCATTTTATACATTGAACAATATTTTTACATCAGTCGTTAATGCACAAGTGATTTACAATACAATATGCACACAGAATCTGCAACTAAGACTTTATTTAATTGATCCTGTTTTCTAAAATTTTAGCAGTTTTAAGCCATCCTCATTAATCAGTTATAAGGTTTTAAGCAAATCTCAGTTTTTGTGATAACTGAAATTAATTCTGATTCCATTGCAATGTTTCCAGGCTGGGGAGAAGTGGATGTTACCTGACAAATGTCACAGCTTTATATGCAAAATGAATGGAGAAGTTGTTTCTATAAATCATAAAGTAAGTTGTGAGAATCTGCATAAACCGACCTGCAGTAACCATCTGCCCAGCATCAAAATTGAGGAAACGTGTGGCTGTAGATGGCTATGCCCCTGTAAGTATGAAGCAATACAACAGTGATTCTATGTTATCTAAAGACAGAACAATGATCCCAGTTAAAGAGTGTTTTGTTTCATTGACTAACAGTGCTTGTAGAATCATGGTGTCCTTCAGCAAAGACACACGCCCCTCCATCCACCATATCTAAACAAACCATTCTGTACAATGATATAGTAGAGGACTTTTCTTCAAGTATTGTCAAGAAGGGTATTTACTTTTGGTTGAATCTACAACTGTTTCTTTTCCATTTCTTTCCTTTGTGTTCTTTGTATGCTGATCTTTAGATTCAAAATTTTGGAACTGAGTCCTTATTTAGTAAATCCAATTTTCTGTGACATGTCCCAGAAAATTCAACAGTCAGGAGACCTGTGATGAATTCTGAACATGAGGTCCTATATTCCCATTTATAAATGATTATTAAAACAATTTCTGAGTGAGCTGACAGACCTAGAGGTATATAGGGCTAAATCTTCACCTTTACCACATGGCCATAAACTGTGGTGTTTAAGACCAGTGATTTTAATACTCTACAAGAAGTCCAAGTACAACTCTCCAAAGGCTATCTTAAAAGTGAGAAAGCAATTCCAAGTGATGTTACAGAGAAAACTGGATGTACACCAACTACGGTATGGTTTGCAGGCCAATACTTTTTACAAGGGAAAACCGAATATCATAAATGTAACACTTAAAATGCTGGAGGAGCTCAGCAGGTCAGGCAGCATCTCTGGAAATTAATAAACAGTTGATGTTTCCAGCTGAGACCATACTTCAGGACTGGAAAGGAAGGGGGAAGATGCAAAAATAAAAAAGGCTGGGAAGGAGAAGGAGGCTAGCTAGAAGGCGATAGGTGAAGCCAGGTGGGTGGGAAAGGTAAAGGGCTGGAGGATAGGAAAGGAGAGTGGACCATGGGAGAAAGGGAAGAAGGAGGGGCACCAGGGGTGGGGAGTCATGGGATGGTGATAGGCAGATGAGGAGAAGAAGTAAGAGGCCAGAGGCCAGAGGCCAGAGTAGAAGAAAATGGAAATGGGAAGAAAAATATATTGGAAAGAGAAATCAGTATTCGTGCCATCTGGTTGGAGGCTACCCAGATGGTGTGTGAGGTGTATCACCTCCACTCTCAGAGTGTCTTCATCATGGCAGAAGTGGGTTTGAATTCAACTTCTAAGAGAAATTTGGTTAAATACTGTACATAGATGGGAAGAGTGTGGAGGGCTATGGTCCAGGTGCAGGTCAATGGAACTAGGCAGAGTTCAGCACAGACTAGATGGCTGAATGGCCTATTTCTGGGCAATGACTATGACTCTAAAACACAGCAGTTCTTATCGAGGAACTAGCAGTTTCAAGTTCCTGGGTATTAATATCTCTGAAGAAATATCCTGGGCCCAACATATTGATGCAATTATGAAGAATGTGCACCAGCAGCTATATTTCACAAGGAGTTAGGGGAGATTTGGCAGGTCTCCAAAGACTCTTGTGAACTTCTATAGATGCACAATGGAGAACATGCTAATTGGTTCCGTTACTGTCTGACATGGAAGCACCAATGCACAAGTTTGGAATAAATTCCAGAGGGTTGTAAACTCAGGCCATGAGCCTCCTAGGCATCGAGGACATCTTCAAATGACAAAGCTTTATGAAGGCAGCATCCTTCAGGCAGAACCCTCACCATCCAGAATGTTCCCTCTTTTCATTATACTAACAATGAGAAGGTACGTAAGCCTGAAAATGCACAGTTGTTTTAGGAACAACATCATCTCTTCTGCCACCAGGTATCTGAACCAGTCCATAAACCTATCTCACTATCTTGCTCTCTTCTTGGCACTATGTGTTTTTTTTTACATATTCTTACTGTAATTTATAGTCATTCTATGTACTGCATTGTACTGCTGCCTCAAAGCAACACATTTCATAATGATCTACCTCAGTGATAATAACCCAATTCTGATTCTGACTGAGGGTAAGGTTGTTATCGTGACATCACATAAGAGTGTAAATTGGCTCCTTGATGAAAAAGGACGTAACAGTAGAGCTTAGTGAGAATATTTCAGGAGGACGTACAGTGAGGCCATTTGGGTAGAAACCTAGAAAGAAGAAGTGGGTGGACACTCTGATGGGATTCTATTATTGGCCTCCCAATAGTCAGCAGAAATTGGAGGAGCAAAATTGTAAAAGATTGGAGCTAGATGAAACATAATAGGATCGCATTAGTGGGAGATTTTAACTCTCCTGATATTGACCTGCAGTAAGGCTCAGACAGTAATATTTGTGAAATGTGTTCAAGAAAGCTTCCTTAGTCAATATATAGAGGGAAATACTAAAGAGAGTGCATTATTGGACCTCCTTCTGGAAAATAATGTGGGGCAAGTGGCAGAAATATCTGTCAGCAAGTACTCTGAATTCAGTGATGATAATTCTATCCATTTTAACATAGTTATGGAGAGGGCTATGACATGTTCACAGGGTAATAGCCTGAACAGGAGCAGAGGAACCTTGCAGTGGTTGATTGGGTGGGATTGTTTGCTGGAAAGGAGCATCTGCTAAGGGGAACACCTTTAAAAGTATGATAGTTCAGGGCCTGCAGTGAAGGGCAAGACAGGCTGCTTTCAGGAAACCTGGCTGTAGAGAAATATTGAGGCTGTGATTCAGAAAAAGAGGGATGTATATACTGCAAATAAGCAATTGGGAACTAGTGAATCTCTTGATAGTGAAGAAAGTGTAGGAGAGAAGTTGGGAGGGTAAAAGAATCTTATGAGAAGGATCTGGCAGGCAAGGTGAGGCAAAATCCCAAGAGATTCTATATGTATATTAAGATTAAAAGGTATAGCTGTCTGTGTTTGTAGCCGAAGGAAATAGGTGAGATTTTTAATAAATATTTCTCTTCAGTTTTTACTGTGGAGAAAACAATGGAAGCTAGGGAAATAAGGGAAATATTTATGTTGTCTTAGACCACAAACAAATAAGCAGGGTGGAGGTACTGAAGGATTTAAAGTGTGTTGGGTTGCATAAATCCCTAGGGCCTGATGGTGCATTCTCAGACCTTGTGGGAAACTAGAGAAGAAATTGTAGAGGCCTTTTCAGAGACTTTGTCTTCACCTCTGGCCACAGTGAGGCTCTGGGGGACTGGAGAGGGGCTAATATAGGACATTTGTTTTAAAAAAAAGGATACACAGAGAAGCCAGGAAACTACAGGCTAGTGAGCCAGATATTGGTGGTGGGTAGTTTGCTGGAGAGGATTCTGAGGGACAAGATCTACCAACATTTTAAGTCACAGGGTCTGATTCAAGACAGTTAACATGGTTTTGTGAGTGGAAAGTCATGCCTGACAAATCTTTTGGAGATTAGATTAAAGGGGCATCTGGATGAGCACTCGAGTCACCAAGGCATAGTCGGTTACAGACCAATTGCTGTTAGGGATTGGTATTTGATGTCTGTCATACATGGTGAGTTTGAATATCACAAAATGAGTCCTTTGCCTGGCAGCAAAATAAAACAGTGATTGCATGTCAAAAATAATTCATGATTCAGAAAAAAATGGCTTAAAATATATATGTAAAATTGGGTGTCTCAATCAAGAAATATACACTAAGTGGCTACAGGAGGTACCTAATAAAGTGGCTACTGAGTGTATGTTCTGTGTTCTTCTGCTATTGTAGCCCGTTCACTTAAATGTTCAACGTGTTGTGCATTCAGAGGCGCGCCTCTGCACACCACTGTTATTATACATGGTTATTTGAGTTACTGTTGCCTTCCTGCCAGCCAGTGTTTTGTTTATCACACCATTTTCTGTAAAGTCTAGAGACAGTTATGCATGAAAACCCCAGAAGATCATTAGTTTCAGAGATACTCAGTCCAGCCCATCTGGCACCAGTAGTCATTCCACAATCAAAGTTACTTAGATCTTATTTCTTCACCATTCTAATACTTGGTCTGAACAACAACTGAGCCTTTTGACCATGTCTACATGCTTTTATGCATTGAGTTTCTGCCTCATGATTGGCAGATTAGATATTTGCATTAATGAGCAAGTGTACAGGTTAACTACCTAATAAAATAGCCACTGAGTGTTTTTGTGTAACTGAGTGTTCTGTGTAATTCATTTATTGTAGATCATGAACACCCAATCTTCTGACTCTGAGTTAGACTGGTGCCACATGCCTTAACATAATAACATATTGGCATTGATATTTAGCCATAGTGCAAAATTTTCCAATAAGCTTGACTGTTGTTCTGCTTGAGTGCTGTTGAGTCATTGTTAACTCATGGCAACCCTATGAATAGTATAGTTGCTTAGGGTCTTTGTGGATTTCCAGGTCTTTCTTCCATGCAGAAACTGTTGCTGCCCAGGTTGGGACCCAGCTGGATTCGAACACAGGACCATCTGCCTCAAAATCCTGTGCTGATGTCACTACATCACTACCGGCCGGCCTACCAATAAAGTTTATCATAATTTCATTATATTAAATTATGAAAGGATTTCAAAGGTCAAACATAGAAATTGTTCCATTTCAGGGGAAGTCCAATCCAAATTTATAAGTTCATCACAACTTGTCAAATGTTGGTATTTCCACCACGATGAGATTAATAGAATTGATATTGTTCTGGAGAAGCTGGATGAACACACAAATGGGAATAAAAAGGATATGTTGTTAAAATGAGATAAGAGAAACTTAAAATGAAGCATAAACAATTGTTCTCACAGTGCTAAAAATATTATGCCAAACAAATTAGACTTTGTTTTCTTATTCTGTTAACAGGTGTTTGCACAGTAACGGCACAGACGGAGATTACTAGTTTTGATGGGGTCGAGTTCTCATTAACTGGAAGGTGCTCATATGTATTGCTACAAATTGAAGATCAAGATACAAAAATAATTATGCATAAGGGTCCGTGCCACATGGTTTCCAGAGGAAATTGCATCAAGGCAATTGAAATCAGGCAGTATGGGAGTTCAGTTTTGTTGCATGAAAATATGACAGTAAGTCTGAACATGTTGATTTTGATTGAGTTTCTGTTTTCAATAGATGAGGATGCCACTGTTATTTTTTTTCGACATACAACCGTTTTACAGATTGAGTAATGTGGTATGGGACTGTATAAACGTTCCAGAGTTTGTAGTCTGAGCAAAGCATTTTGCTGTTGACTTCAAAGGAGATTGTCCACAAAGAGTTAGCCATTCCTGAGGGAAGAACTTTCCTTTCCTCCATGCCAGCTGCTGGTCAGGCTGACCTTGAAATATTGGTTGTTGCCTGTCGTATCCGACAATGACAGGCACAAAGAAACCTGTGTGGGAGTGTTTTTAAAGTGGTAAAGCCATTGCACTGTGGCAGTCCCACTCTCGACCTTGGAAGTTCAGGTTGCCAGTTGCTTCACTCTTGCGAAGTGTTGAAGGACTGCCTTCCTGGCCACTGGATCTCACTGTTAATCTCATCTACCAATTCCACCAGAGATTACTTCGTATGCTAGGGCAGGGATGCCCTTATCTCATCAGGATATGAAGCCTACTAGCTACCCTCATCTGGTTTATCCCACCTGTTAAAGCAGTGTACCAGGATGTGGATGCTATCACACATGCAGAAGGCTACTTGGAGTTATGTGTCTGGTAGGGTCCAAAGATGAGTGGGCTGCCCAAGAATGGACACAACAAACCCCCTCACCAAGGTGCCAGCCCTTTGTGGACCTCAGCTGGAAATAGTAACCACAATTGCATTTTAAAATGTTGAGCAGAGTTCTACATAAAAGTTTGAAAGTGCTCATTTGATTAAGGTAAAATCTCTACTAATTATAGCCACATTAGGTTTAGAAACATCATGTGAAATAGAGACATGCAACATAGAAACAGACCTAGTGGTGCACCATGTCCACATCAACCATCAACCAGTCACTTACACCTATGCTACTTTAGTCCTATTTTCTAGTCTCTATGATCTCTCCTCGCCTCCCTCCTCAAAATACTGGCACTCACACTAGCAGTGATTTATCTGTAAGCCAATTAGTCTACCAGCCTATGCAACTGTGGGGTGTGGAAAGAAACTGGAGTAGCCATAGGAAACACATGAACACTGGAGGTCAGGATTGAACCTGCATCAGTGAAGGTGTCAAACACTGCTCTAGTAGCTCTGCCACTGTGCATCATGATAGGCTAATGAGATTTTTATTGTGGTATGTAGTTTTCTTTAAGTCACCTGGACTTCCATCTGAACAAGTGTATTTTGTAGCTGGACTAGGCCATAAAACTATAAGAAATAGGAGCAGAATTCGGCTCTTCAGCCCAACAATCTGCTCTGCTATTCTATCATGGCTGATTTATATTATTATATAATTATAAGTCATGGCTGATTTACTATCTCCCTCAACCTGATTCTCCTGCCTTCTCCCTGAATCCTCGTCCACCCTTACGAATCAAGAACCTATCAATCTATGCTTTAAATATACGTAATGGTTTGGCCTCCACAGCCGTCCATGGCAGTGAATTCCACAGACTCACCAGGCTCAGACTAAAGACATTCCTCCTCACCTCAGCTCTAAAGTGACGTCCTTGCATTCTGAACATGGGCCGCCTGGTCCTACACTCCCCCACTATAGGAAACACCCTCTACATGTCCACTCTATCCGGACCTTTCACTATGCGGTAGATTCAATGAGATCTTCCCTCATTCTTATAATCCCCGGTGAGTACAGGCCTGGAGCCATCAAACGGTGCTCATAAGTTAACCCTTTCATTCCTGGAGTCATTCTAGTGAGCCTTCTCTGGACCATCTCCAATGTCATCTCATCTATTCTTAGTTAAGGGGCCCAAACCCATTCACCATATTCCAAGTGCGGTCTGACTAATCAATGCCTTTTAAAGCCTCGACATTCTATCCTTGCTTTTATATACTAGCCCTCTTGAAATGAATGTTAACAATGCATTTGCCTTCTGTACTACCAACACAACTTGCAAGTTCACCTTAAGGGAATCCTGCACTAGGACTCCCAAGTCCCTGGGCATGTCTGACTTTTGAATTTGTTCTTAACTTAGAAATGATCTACAGCTTTGTTCCTTCTATCAAGGTGTATGATCATACACTTCTCTACATTGCGTTCCACCTGGCAATGTTTTTCCCTTTCACCTAATCTGTCCAAATCTTTCTCTAGACTCCCTGCTTCCTCGACATGACCAGCCCCTCCACCTATCTTCATATCATCCACAAACCTGGCCACAAAGCCATCAATTCTATCATCCAGAACATTGACATATAACATTAAAAGAAGCCATCCTAACACCAACCCCTTTAGAACACCTCTAATGGGCAGGATCAATATTTTTTTCTTTTATCCAATTCATAAGCTAAAAATTGCAAATTGAGTATCATGCTCTTTGTTTGACATGGAAAAGAGGCTTTTTAAATTGTATCGCTTAGATGTATCACGAGCTTTAATTAATTCTCCATTCCTTTCCACTAGGTTACAATCAATGGAAAACCTGCCTATCCTCCATTAACTATTGGAAATATGGATATTACTGACCATGGGTCCAGTAATTTTGTAGCAAATATTCCTAGTCTGGGATTAGTTCTAATCTTCAGTCCGCTGAGCAACCTTTTCGGGCTTTGGGTTTCTCCTACATTGTTCTTTGCTCGAGTATCTGGACTTTGTGGTGAGTACTATAATTTGTGGGATAGACAGCTTTTGTTGAGATTTAGAATCAGAATCAGGGTTAATATCACTGGCATATGTTGTGAAATTTGTTTTGCTGCTGCAGTACATTGCAATACATAATAAAAAAAAGCTATCAAAAAGTGGTGCAAAAGGAGTGGAAAAACATAGTAAGGTAGTGCTCATGGGTTCATTGTCCATTCAGAAATCTGATGGTGGAGGGTTAGAAGCTGTTCCTGAAACTTTGAATGTGTGTCTTCAGGATCCTGTACTTCCTCCTTGATGGTAGCAATGGGAGGAGGGCACGTTGTGGGTGATGGATGTCACTTTTTTGAAGCATCTCCTTTTGAAGGTGTCCTTGCTGCTGGGGTAGCCACTGCCCATGATGGAGTTGGCTGAATTTACAACTTCCTGCAATTTTTTTCCGAATCTCAGCGGTGCCCCCTCCATACTAGATGGTGATGCAACCAGTAAGAATGATCTCCACAGTACATCTGTAGAAATTTGTGTCTTTGGTGACAATCAACTCTTCTGAAATTCCGAATTAAATATAGTCATTGTTGTGCCTTCGTTGTAATTGCATCAATATGTTGGACCCAAGATAGATTTTCACAGATGTTGACTCTCAGGAATCTGCAACTGCTCACCCTTGCCACTGCTTATCCCCCAATGAGGACTTTCCCTTCCTGAAGTCCACAATCAGTTCTTTGGTCTTACTGATGCTGAGTACAAGGTTGTTGTTGTTGTGACACCACTCAACCAGCTGATCTATCTCACTCCTGTATGCCTCATCAACACCCTCTGAGATTCTACCAACAATAGTTGTGTCTTTGGTAAATTTATAGATGCTGTGTGACCTGTGACTAAGCACACGGTCATGGGTGTAGAGAGAATAGAGCAGTGGGTTAAGCATGCATTCTTGAGGTGCACCAGTGTTGAATGTCCATGAGGAGAAGACGTCATTTCTGATCTGCTCTGACTGTGGTCTCATGGTCAGGAAGTCAAGGATTCAGGAGCATAAGGAGGTCCAGAGGCTCAGGTTTTGGAGCTTGTTGATTAGAACTGAGGGTATGAAGGTGTTGAATGCTGAGCTGTAATCAGTAAACAGCAGGCTGACGTAGGTATTGCTATTGTCCAGGTGATTCAAAGCTGAGTGGAGAACCGGTGAGATTGCATCGCTGTAGACCATTGTGGCAATAGGTAAAGTGCAGCAAGCCTAGGGTCTTGCTTAGGCAGGAGTTTGTTCTAGCCATGACCAAACTCTCAAAGCACTTCACCGCAGAAGATGTGAGTGCAACTGGGTGTTGTCATTGAGGTAGCTCACCCTGCTTTTCTTGAGAACTGGTAGGATTATCACCCTTTTGAAGCAGGTGGATTGTTGCAGTTATTGTTAACCAATGATCAGAATTTTAAACAAGAACCTTTGCAGAGAGCTCCAAAGTTTTAAAATGTCTGCTCAGTGCATAGGGTTTCTGGTTGGCGTGCGATGTAAGTCTATTCAGGTGTGTTAGACATATCTGTTGTAAGCACTTATGAGACCAATTAGGAACGGTTATCAGTCCTCCAAGGAGAGAAGGCCTGGGTTTAACATTGACTCCATGTCATGTAATCAATTTCATCCCCTTGCATAGGTGAACTCATTGTATCAAATATCATTATAAATTTGATTAACTTATTTTTGATATGAAAATACATAGGACTTTTTTTTATTATGTACGATCATGAACAATAGCCAGATCAGAAATGCTGATCAAGTCAGCTACTTCCCAAAGAGAATTCTGATAGGCCAATCAGATGGTTCACTGCTACTCAGCGATAGAACAGGCACAAGGGTCGCTAACCCCTGTACCCCAGAAACACACCTGAGCAGTGCGGCGGAGGTTATGTGCCATGCATGACCTGATCTGAAAGCGTCATGTTGACTCATAACAGATCATGTTCATGGTGGAACAGCTTGGTCAAGGATGGGGTGATCTGTACAGATGGACAAATTACACCTCCACTACCCCAGGACTTATATTGTGCACGGGACTTCATTGTAATCAGGTGTCTCTCAATATTTGCTGCTATATTATCTTGCAATCAAGATAATATGACAATGTTTAACTTGTTTGCTCCTGGTATGAGTCTGAATCTATCTGTATTATAGCAAAAGCTTCTGCTTGAGGATCATGACAAGACATAATGAATAGTTTATTCTTCATTTTTTGGTCTGTGAGTGTTGTGAAAAGTGGCTGTTGGTGCAAAAGGTAATCTTTTCTAACAAAAGTGGGTTGAATGCTTGCAGATAGATTGAACGTACTATAGGATGCATATGAATCCACACCATGTAAGAGTCACTGAAAGAAATGAATGTGGATAATTTGTAATGTAAAATGGGAAATGGACGGAATTTTCTTTTAGGCCTGCTTTTTTTTCTTACTGAAAAAAACATAAATAATTATAAAGATCTTGAGGGGTTTGATAACCTATATTTTTATATATGTTTTACATATTTTAACAGTAGTTAATTAATAGAAGTCAATCATTAGGGACCCCCACCACCCAGGACATGCCCGCTTCTCATTGCTGCCATCAAAGCCGAACCACACCGCATCCAATTTCTCATCCAGGCAGTGTACGATGCGCTTCCAAGCCCATCAAACCTGCACACATGGGGCAAGGCAGAGTCATCTGTGTGCCCACTGTGCTCCAAGCGAGGAACCCTGGAGCACATCCTCAGCGGCTGCGCAAGGGCACTTGGTGAGGGACGGTACAGGTGGAGGCATGATCAGGTCCTGAAGACCATCGCTGAAGCCGTCAGCGCAGGAGTTGAGTGGGCGAAGTGGTCCCGACCCTCCAAGCAGACCATTGCCTTTGTCAGAGCTGGGGAGCAGCCAATACCTGCCAAAAGAACATCTGCAGGCATTCTGACCTCTGCAAGGGACTGGCAGCTGTTGGTGGACCTCGAAGGGCAGCTGAAATTCCCCAACCATATCGCAGCCACCACCCTGTGACCAGACATTGTCCTGGTGTCTGAGTCTACTAAGCAAGTGGTGCTGCTGGAGCTGACAGTCCCATGGGAAGATAGCTTGGAGGAGGCCTTTGAAAGGAAACTCTCCAAGTATGCAGGACTGGTCAGCAACTGTCAGCAGGCTGGATGGAGAGCGAGGTGTCTCCCAGTGGAGGCTGGTTGTAGGGGATTCATAGCCCATTCTTTAGTTAGAGCTTTCAGCATTTTGGGCATCGAGGGAGAGAGGAAGAGGAGAGCCATCTGCAGTACCACCAATGCGGCAGAGAGGGCCTCAAGATGGCCGTGGCTCAAAAGAGGGGAGCCATGGAGCCATAAGTAGCTAGCCATCTGGACACAAGCTGGGGTCTGATCAGCCCCGGCTGGGTCACCTGGAAGAGGTTGTATGATGTTGAAAGACCTGAAACACCCAATGATTCCAGGAACATCACTGAAGATGTGTCCAGAAGCATCAGTAGATGTATGTACACAGGAAAGAGGTACAGAAGTCTGAAGACACACAGTTAGTGATTCAGGAACAGCTTCTTCCCCTTTGCCATTTGATATCTGAATGGACATTGAACCCATGAACACTACCTCACTGATTTTTATTTCCTATACACTTCTTAATTAACGACTGTAATTCACATGGTTTCTCTCTACTATCATGTATTGCATTGTACTGCTGTCACAAAGTTAACAAGTTTCACGACATATGCCAGTGATATTAAACCTGATCCTGACTCCGCGCCTCTGTTGATAGAGTCTCTCATTCATCTCATGTTTGTACCTCTCTATAATCACGTGTCCCAGATCTCCACTGTTGCCATTCTGTTACCCATTTATGGGACTGAGTATGAGATGAGCCAGCAGTCCTTAGGGGAAGAAACCTCGTGTGAACCGAATGCTGCTTCCAACAGAACAAGTCATGGAACAAAAGCTCGGCAGATGCAAAGACAGCAAGGGTCCACCTAATGGAGACTAAAACTGTTCCTAAATGTTATTTCTGAGTTGTGATAAATGTACTGAATTTAATTAAATGCCTCATTTTATTTCCTTAACTGGGATAACAAGTGGATTGGAAAATTCCACCTGTGATTTTCATTTCTCTGTGGCTTGTAGCCATTCTTCTGTTGGAACTGTGCCCCTAAAGGCCTCCATCTCTCGTCCTTTTTAAGATGTTTCTTAATGGTCTTTGAGAAGTCTGTTGGCCACTCCATGATACTCCAAGGCATGGTAGTACAATAGTTAGCACAACGCTTTGCAGCACCAGCTGTAAGGTTGGGGTTCAATTCTTACCACTGTCTGTAAGGAGTTTGTACGTTCTCCCCGTAACTGTGTGGGTTTCCTCCGAGTGCCCCAATTCCCTTCGACATTCCAAAATCACGTGGTTAGGGTCAGTGATTTGTGGGCATGCTTTGTTGGCGCCCTGCACGTGGCAACACTTGTGAGCTGCCCAGCTCAATCCCTGTTGATCAGATTTGAAGCAAGCGATGCATTTCTCTGCATATCTCAATGTACCTGTGACAAATGAAGCTCACCTTAGGTTAACCTAACCTTCCATATATGAAATAAAATATAAACAGAAGGGCATGCAGCATGTGTTGAGAGAGAAAGCAGGACAAATTAGATGTAAACCAGGGGATAAGAACGGTTAATTAATTACTTTATTTATTGAGTTATGGCATGTAATAGGCTCTTCTGGCACTTTGAGCCACGCCACCCAGCAACCCCTGATTTAATCGTAGCCTAATCATGACCAATTAACCTAGCAACCGTACGTCTTTGAAATGTAGTAGGAAACCAGAGCACCCGGAGAAAACACACACCGTCACAGGGAGACATACAAACTCCTTACACACACAATTTATGTATGTAGGTATCTGTTTGTCTCATGAGACCATGGATTTGCTACTTGGAAAGTTTCCAGGGTGCAGGCCTGGGCAAGGTTGTATGGAAGACCGGCAGTTGCCCATGCTGCAAGTCTCCCCTCTCCACGCCACCGATGTCGTCCAAGGGAAGGGCATTAGGACCCATACAGCTTGGCACTGGTGTTGTCGCAGAGCCATGTGTGGTTAAGTGCCTTGCTCAAGGACACACACGCTGCCTCAGCCAAGGCTCAAACCAGCGACCTTCAAATCACTAGACGAACGCCTTAACCACTTGGCCACACGCCAACACTACAAACTCCTTACAGGCAGCAGGATTTGAACCTGGGTCATCGGTACTGTAAAGCGTTGTGCTAACCACTACGCCACTGTGCCACCCTAGTGGGCAGAGAAAAGGTAAAGATAGTTCTGTACTTGAGTGAAGGACAGCAGAGAGAAATACAAAGATAGTTCTATGTTTGGGTGGATGACAACAGAGAGTAAGTGACAAAATGAAGAAGCCATCTGAAGGAGAGTGGTAAAAGTACTTAGTGAACAACAAAAATAGCAAAACCATCCATATATTTCTGGGTGATTTTATTGTGTTACTCATTTTATTTTGGGGGTGATCCCTGCCTTATACACTTCTTATTCTATATCTTGGAATATAATGCATTCAGGATGTCTCGTAGTTACAAGTTCTTGCCAGATAACATGTTAACATCAACCACCCACCCCATTACCTGTTTTTTTTCTTTGTTTTCAGGAACATGTGACAATAATCAGTTAAATGACTTTGAACTTCGAGTTGGATCTATTGCTGAAAGCGGCCTCTCATTTATAAATGAGTGGATTCTGAAGGAACAATCATTGCAGCATTGTACTGAAGAAGAGCCGGTGGTCCATGAATGTGTGTCGACAGGAGATGAGTGTAACATTCTCCTCTCCTCCGTATTTGAGCCATGCCACAACGTCGTTGAGCCACAGCCATACCTCAGACTCTGCCAGAAAAAGGCTTGTGATGGCAGTGAAGTGTGCAGTTCCATTTCTGCATATAGCTTCAGGTGCAAACTTCAGGACATCTGTGTCAGATGGAGGTCGGAGAGTTTTTGCCGTGAGTAATCGCTTTGTGCATTTAGTCCCCCTTTGTCAGTGCCCTCACAGGAGATCTGACAGCACAGCGCCATAGAGAGATACATCACAGAAACAGGCTCTTCGGTCACCAAACAGTGGCATGACAGTGTTGCGGTAGTGCAATGCATTACAGTTGCCAACCGAAGGGGGTTCGATCCCTGCTTCTGGCTGTAACGAGTTATTTCCCGTGGCTACACGGGTTTCCTCTGAGTGCTCTGGTTTCCACCCACATTCCAAAGACATAGGTTAAGGTTAGTGAGTTGTGACCATGCCACATTGGCGGCAGAATGTGGCAACACTTGCAAACAGCCTAGCAAATCTTTGCTGATTTAACTTGACACAAAATGGCATAATTCACTCTACGTCTCAAAGTACATGTGACAAATAAAGTTAACTTTTAACCTTTAAAGTTAACATCAGCTATCAATGACCTAATTTTACCCAAATCCTAAAATAATCTCATGTTTTATATCCCCAGATCCTCATCAGCCTCCACCAGATTCTACCACTACCTACACACTAGGGGCAATACACCAGTAGGCAGCAGTGATACGAAGCGAGGGGTTTCCATATAAAATAAGCACATGGGGTTAGCATTATCTGTAAGCTTAATAAAGGTGATTAGGTGATTAAAGACAAACAAATTCCAAAGGTGGGAAAATCCAGTGCAAATATTTACCACAGTGGCCACCTGGGAGTGAAATCAGAAAGTATATTAGCTAGTAAAGAAAAAATTAAATTTGGAATCCTTCCTGCAAAAGATGGTGGATGATAAAACAGCTGGAGCATTGAAGAAGGGGATTGACCATTTTTTGTTGGTTAAGAGTGTCAGAGAATTTAGAGAAGATGATAAATAGAGGTTAATCATTGTCCCATTGGTTGGAGGAGTGGGCCTGAGGGACTGAATGTTTCTATCTTCTCCTTCTGCTCCCATGGATGCATCTATTATTTATTTAGATATACACTTTGAATCTTTCCCACTCACCCTTTCATTCTCGCTTGTTAGGCTGAAGTGCATTAGCTGAAGGGAGACCTGCTAGAATTTTATAAAATTATGAGTGGCATATACAGAGAGAATAGCAGCTCTCTTTTACCCAGGCCAAAATGTCCAATACCATTGGATAACCCAGGAAGTGACAAAGTGCTGCATCAGTAATTCCTGCCTTGGTGTAGTTACATGCACACAACGTTGTCCTGCTCTTTATATTGTAATTCAATGAGATTAGGCTTCAACATTGGACAGAACAATGCATGGTTTGCATTTTTAGGGCAACATTCTGTAAAGACCTTGAGCTACCGACTAATGTCTGTGTTCAGCTACACAGAGTTACAAGTTTGAGCTCCTTTACCATTGTATGTGTTAAATCAGCATCTTGCTTTGCTTGGCATATTTATCACAATACAAAAGGGAGGCCATTCAAACTATCAGATCCCTGCCAACTCCTAGCAGAGAAATCCCATCAGTCCCATTCTCCTTCTTCTTGCTTTCTCTGTAACCTTACAACCCAGTCTCTCTCTCTCTCTCTCATATCCATCAATTCTCCATGCCACTAAACCCAGCAGTAATTTGTGTTGGTCGGTCAGCCTACCATCATGAGAAGAAACCAAAGCATCTAGCAGGAACTTACAAAGGTCATGGGAGAGAACATGCAAAGTAGGCTGCACCCAAGGGCAGGATTGAATCCAGCTCTGTAGAGCTGTGGAACAGAAACAGAATTAGCAGTGTTGCCAATGACTGTGCCACTGAAGCACACAGTGAAAATGCTTCTCTGTAGATACATTAGATGCACATACTCCAGTGTGTCACTGACATGATCCTTACCATACATACACAGTATATTGATCACCAAATTAGAACTGATTTGGCAGCTAAATTGTTGTCCAGTTTCTGAAACTCACAGTACATTTGTTTTAATCCATCACCCTCTTTCTTTTCCCCTCTTGCTTTTAGCCATCTACTGCCCCGACTCCTTTGTGTATGAGCCTTGCGGGGTAAACTGCATCCAGCACTGCGAAAACATTGCACACGCGAATGCTACAAGTTGCCTGGGTTCTCCAAATGAAGGCTGCTTCTGTCCAGGAGGCAAACTGCTATTGGAAGGGAAATGTGTCACTGACAATGTCTGCACTCAGTGCACGGATGAGCAGCAAGTTCATCATCAGGTACAAGTGTGACCACAGAAAATAAAATTAAGATGCTGGTACTTTTGTGGAAGCAAATAAAACTAATGCAGTCTTTGGAAACCTCAGATCAAAAGTACTGAATATGGCACTTCTCAACACTATTCATAATGTGGCGATTTTAACCTGAAATTATCTATTGTTATGTTGATGAATTTGTGCAAAGCAGTGGAGATTCACGAACAGGTTCACCTTCAACCTAGGTCATGCTTTGGGTTTTGCCTCTGATAGGATTCCCATGGTTGCATGAGTACTTCCCTGCACGCACACCCTGAAGTCTTACCTGGGTGGTGACTTCATGAAACACGATAATCCACAATGGGCCATTAGGCCGCAAGTCAGCGGAAACCAGCGTCCTGCCGTAGACCTCCCTGATATCCTTCTGACATCTGCCTTTAGCATGCTGTTGTGTACTCCTGCACAGCACTGTACAGGTGCTGAGGCTCAGACCGTACTGAAGTCCATGGTTTAAGTGACCAGATATAAACTTGGCAAGTGCAGTGTAGTGTGGGGCAGTGTGAGATCATGCACTTTTATAAAAAGAAACAAAAGGCAGATTATTATCTAAATGAAGACAGAATACAAATGGGTAAGGTTCAAAGGTATCTAGGCATTCTCGAGAACGAATCACGCAAAGCGAACGGGCCGATCTGACAAGTGGTTAAGAAGGCAAATGGCATGCCGGCAATTATTGAAAAGGAGTTGAAGTTTAAGACAATGGAAGTTTTATTACAGATGTATTGGGGGAGTTAGTAATGGCCCAAAACATCAATTGTTTATTCATTTCAGTAGATGCTACCTGACCTGTTGAGTTTCTCCAGCATTTTGTGTGTGTTGCTTTGGATATCCAGTATCTGCAGACTTTCTCATGTTTATGTTCTGAACCCCGATGCAGAGTTTTGATCCCCTTACCTAAAAAAGAATATGATAGCATTAGGGACAGTCAAAAGGAGATTGATCTGGATAAGTCTTGGGTTGATAAGTCAAGATGGGATAGTTTGGGTCTGTATTCCTTTGAGTTCAGAAGAATGAGGAGTGGCCTTAATCAGACATATAACAGATTGACAGAATAGATGCAGGAGCGAAACCTCATAGTCTGCCATAGTACTCTCCAACCTCATGGCATGAAGATCAATTTCTCTAAATTCTGGATCCTCCCCTCCTCTCTGTCTTCTTTGTTTTCCCTCATTCTAGTGCCCCTCTCACCTCTTCTCTTCCACTATCATGTATTCACGAGATGCCCTTCACCTCCTTCTGGTTCCCCCACCTCCTTCTCTTTATACCATTGCTCTCTCCCATCAGATTCCTTCTTCTTCAGCACTTTACCTCTTACACCTATCACTACCCAGCCTCTCATATCATTCCCTTTCATAGCCCTTCCACCACACACCCATCTACCCTCCTCATCTGATCTCAACTATCACCTGCCAGCTCGTCCCACTCCCCCCTCCCCACCCCACCTTTTTATTCTGGCTTCTGCCCTCTTCCTTTGCAGTCCCGATGATGGGCCTCAGCCCGAAACGTAGACTACTCTTTTCCCTCTGTGGCTGTTTCCTGGCCTGTTGAGTTCCTTCAGCATTTTGTGTGTGTTGTGAAGAATACCTTGTTTTGACATTTTTATGACAGGAAAAACAGTAACTTGAGCGAAAATTGTCATTACACGGACCAGTGGAAAGCCTTTAACATACTTCTAATGTGCTTTATTTTGTAGTATTTGGATACATGGATACCACAACATGATCCATGCCAGCTCTGCATGTGCTTAGAAAACAGACAGATCAACTGCACAAGCCGACCCTGCCCATCTATCACAGGTGAAAAGGAACTATCAGCTGCAATAGAAATGATTCTGGGCATTTGAGTGAATGAACTAGTTGTTATGCATTATCTTGTTTGCCGGGTGACCATTCGTTCTTTCGTTACG
Organism: Mobula hypostoma; assembly: GCF_963921235.1. NCBI lineage: Eukaryota > Metazoa > Chordata > Chondrichthyes > Myliobatiformes > Myliobatidae > Mobula > Mobula hypostoma. The sequence goes on from NC_086116.1 coordinate 17,132,545, forward strand.
TGCCGTGTCGTATGACATGGGTGATCATAATCTTTCCCTGAACATGATTGTTCTTGGCAAGTTTTTCTTCGGAAGTGGTTTGCCATTGCCTTCTTCTGGGCAGTGTCTTTACAAGATGGATGACCCCAGCCATTATCAATACTCTTCAGACATTGTCTGCCTGACTTCAATGGTCAGTTGTGATATGTACCAGCTGCCCATATGACCAAGGGTGACTTGCGGGCTAGCGGAGGGAAGGAGCACCTTGCACTTCCTTTGGTAGAGACGTATCTCCACCCCGCCACTGTGGGGGAACATAGCTCTACTTAAAATATGCAGCTTTTTCAGAGTTGCAGTTTCTCAACAAAATGAGTATTATTGGAACAGTGATTCCCAATTATTTTCTAACTTACTTCGGAAGTCATTAATACCATTAACACAGAGGTATATTTTAACGAGTTTGTTAAAATGACCATTGGATCCAGTCAATAATCTGAACATCTAATCCTCACGTTGCTGAATATTTTAACACTTGAAATCCTCTTTTAAAGTTTGAATACTGAGACTTCAGCAACCTCACCTTGTCGGCATGAGTGCTTACATATCAATACTCATATTCCAAACTCACCCTGGTATGAGTTAACAGAACTATAGATTATGACGGTATAATGCATGTAACTGATTCTTCAAAAAAATTCACATCTCCTGCATCTGTCTCCAGGATATGACTTTACATTCCAGGACATCAAAGATGTTCTCCTTCTTCAAAGAACAGGGGTTCCCTTCCTCCACTATTGATGCTGCCTTCACCTGCAACTCCTCCACTTCCTGAACATCCAATCTCATCCCATCTCCCTGACGCATTAACAGCGTTAGGGTTTCCCTCTTCCCACTCTTTTATTCTGGAGTCTTCCCCCCCTTCTTACCAGTCCTGAAGAAGGGTCTCAGTCCAAAACGTCAACTGCTTATTCATTTCCACTGATGCTGCCTGACCTTCTGAGTTCCTCCAGCATATTGCGTGTGTTACTTCTTCAAAATTTATGCATAATTTCCAAAACAAGAAGGCTTGTTCTGATATATTTTTTCTCTTTCCCTCTCTAGTACCCACGTGTGCCCCCTGTGAGAGTCCAGTGTTAAGACGGGTCACGGATGAATGTTGCCCACAGTATGAATGCCGTACGTATAAGTATTTCTGGCACTTGACTGTAATATTCAGAATGCATTCATGCTTCATGATTTCTGCTAAAAATAGAGCACGTTCGTTTCTGTCTGTGTAAGAGATTGGTGCAAGGATTTCTTTTATAGATGTTTTTACTTTGTTTACTACTAAGTGAAAGAATTTTTCCCCTCATTGAGTTAAATACAGAAAAACTTCACTTAAATGGATGTGATTTTCTGGATTATTTAACGAGCTGTACTGCTGGCACGATGTTGTAATGTTGAACAATGAATGCTTAGAGAATGAAGGGAAGTACAATTTACTCTCACAACCTGGCATGTATATTTTGCTAAAAATACTTTGTGTGGTGTGCTTGTACTTTGAAATTCCTCATTTTACATGCAAATTGTTACATTTATTGCCTATGTCTAGGTTCTTTATCTGTACACTATGTAGCCTTCTGACATTACAACCACTTCTAGTTCTGCCCACATGCATATTTCTAAGTTTTATGCTCCCATTATATAGTCCTGAACTCCCTTAATTCTAAATCATTATCTCTTCCATTAAGTTGCTCCTTAAAACCTACAGCTTTGATGAACGTTACTAGTCCTAATATATCAAATTGTTTTAAAGTTCTTCGAACGCACCTTGCTACAGCTTGGGATGATAATCGCTCTATATCAATGCAAAAATGTTGTAATATAAAGGATGTTTACGTGAAGATTTGTAATTAAATCTTAGATGTGACACCATCATAGTTTATTCATTTATAAAAGCTACGAATTGAAACAGCAGTTCTATTCAAGCACCAGACAATAACGGGATGTAATAGTAACTGCACCCTCTCACCAGCCCCTTATTACCATGACAATACATATGTATGAGTTGTTTCACTTCCATTTTACCCTCAGAATTCGAAAGAAATTACCCTCATTGTGTTATGGTTTATGGGAACTTTAAGCAGACACATCCTTACAAGGTAGTTCATTCAGTAGCAGGAATGGAGTGATTTTTTTTAAGCACAAAAGCAGAATAAAATAACCCTGAAATAAAACAGAAGCTGACAGGAAATGGGTATCGGCTTGGGCAGCTGTTGCACAAATGCAAGCAAATCTGCAGATCCTGGAAATCCAAAGCCACACACACAAAATGCTGGAAGAACTCAGCAGGCTAGGCAGCATCCGTGGAAAAGATTAAATAGTTGACATTTCGGACTAAGACCCTGCATCAGGACTGGAAAGGAAGGGCGGAAGTCAGAGGTAGAGGGTGCGGAGGGGGGAGGGGAGGAAAAGTACAAGATGGCAGGTGATAGGTGGAACTGGGAGAGGGAGAGATGGTGAAGTAAAGAGCTGGGAAGTTGATTGGTGAAAAAGATAAAGGGCTGGAGAAGAGGGAATCTGATAAGAGAGGACCGAAGACCATGGAAGAAAGGAAAGTGGAAGAAGCACCAGAAGGAGGTGATGCCCAGGTAAGGGAATAAGGTGAGAGAGAGGAACAGGAATGGGAAAGGTAAAGAGGTGGGGGGCTGCAATTACCGGAAGTTCAAGTAATTGATGTCCATGCCATCAAGTTGGAGACGGAATATCAGGTGTTCATCTTCCAACCTGAGTGTGGCCACATCACAGCAGCAGAGGAGGCCATGGACAGACATGTCGGAATGGGAATGGGACATAGGATTGAAATGAGTGGCTGCCGGGAGATTCCACTTTTTCTGCCGGTAGAGCATAGTGAGAGAAACAGTGATAGTATTCCAGGTTGATGACCTTACTTCAGATGGAAGACATTAAGATTTGCAGGTTTAAACAGCTACAGAGCAAAAGGAAAGGGGATTTCAAACTATGCTATTGGATACTAAAATATCATATTTGAATTTGGAGACACAAGGGATTGTAGATGCTGGAATCTGGAGCAATTAACAATCTACTGGAGAAAAATTGTGGGTCAAACAGCTTCTGTGTCATTTCAGTTGGAAGTTTGCTGCCTTCTAAAATAACAGAATGTTCTGATGAGGGTCTTGGCCTGAAATATTGACTCTTTATTCCTTTGTCTGGCCTGTTGTGTTCCTCCAGCATAGAAGGAAATCTTTAGTTACGTATTGGTACGTGTCAGTGTCATGTGAAATAAATTTAAAAGCAAAATATTTTGCTGATGAATGATAGTGCTTTTTGTTTACTGCTTCATGCATTGTGCCTGCTTACGTAAAGTTCAGGAGAATGTCACCTTTCTCTAATAATCAATACTCTTCCTTTCTGTAGTTTGTGATTTTCAATCCTGTGATTTACAACCTATTCCGAACTGTGAAGATGGAAGCTCACTTTCGCTGAAAAATCCAGGCGAATGCAGGGCAATTTATGAATGTGGTGAGTTATTGTGAAAATTAGTAACTCGCTAGTAAACTGTTCTTTCATTCTTAGTAACAGTAGGATTGATGCACTTGGCATCACATAGAGTTACAGCATAAACACCTTTTGTGTTGTTTTCTGTTTGATTGTATCAGAAGGTTGAGACATAGGGAAGAAATTTTCACATATGCTTCTTTGCTCGTTTTTGACCTGCAGTGGCCTGAAAATTACTAGTTTACAAGTCAGTGTGATGTATTGTATTTGCCATTTATGTTTTACCACAAAGCCAAAAGCCGTAAGTCATAGAAGCAGAATTAGGCCATTCAGCCTATTGCCATTCCATCATGATTGATTTATTTTCCCTCTCAAACCCCATTCTCCTGCCTTCTCCTCATAACCTATGACATCCTTACTAATCAAGAACCTATTAACCTCCACTTTAAATATACCCAATGACTTGGCCTCCACAGCTGTCTGTGGCAATGGATTCCACAGGTTCGCCACACTTTCACTAAAGAAATCCCTCCTCATATTTATTCTAAAGAGATGTCCTTGTATTATGAATTTGTGCCCATTTGTCCTTGACTCCTCCAATATAGGAAACATCCTCCCCATATCCACTCTATCTACGCCTTCCAATATTCTATAGGTTTCTTTTCTATATGTGACATGTATTTGAACACAAGTAGATATTTCAGAGGTATCTGCTGTCCTTTTGTCTGGTGTATTTCAGCGAAATGACCATAGTTTCCATTTATTGAGTACATGCTCCTAGCCAAAGAGAACATTGTGGGAGTACACACACCCTTTTACATTTCTCAATGTTGTCAGCAAAGGAAGCACACATTGCTGTTAACATGCACAGTAGATAGCTGGCTGGCCTTGCAAATATTTGTGAACTCCGCCATGCCACATCTATGTTTTCTCATCGTGAGCTACTGCTCTACCTGGGTGGTTGAACATTACAGAAAGTTATTTGCTGAAGGGTAAAGCAGGCACTAATTGATTGCTGTGCTAATAAGCCTAACAGTTTGGAGGTGTATTTTTAGCACTCAATTTTGATCCTATTTGTGGATTGCCATCTTTTGAACTTGCCCAAAGGTTCTAAATCAGAAAACTCTGGCTCTCAGCTGGTTATAGAGACATACGGCATTGAAAAGGCTCTTCAGCCCAATGCATCCATGCTGACTGAGTGGCTCAGTGAACCAGCTTTATCTGCCTGCATTTGACTCATAGCCCTGGTTAGATGCAACAAGGTTGGAACAATACACAGAACGTAGATTCTACATGCCTACTTCCTGTGACATCATTGTCTGTGCCTGACTGTATTATGTTGCTGAATGACTGAGAGACCAGTGGAGAATGACTGGCCTCTTTTCTTCCATTAACCAAGCTAATAGTGATCACTAGGCACAAGCCAATGCCCAAACATGCCCTTTTCCACTCTGTGATTCTTATAAACTGGACCGGCACAACATTTTTAGGTGAATACCTGCTAGAGTTTTCAAAAAGATCGTAGAGAAAGAGGCCAGTTGACCTGCTATGCTCACAATGACCATCAAGCTTTTCAAAGAAACTTGTGGATGAGTGTGTCCCCACAAAGTCATTCAGTCTTTACCAACCAGAAATCTTGGATGCAACAAGAGATTCACAAGCCGCTGAGGGCTAAGTCAGTGGTGTTCAGGACTGGCAACCCATGAAAGTACAAGAGATCACCAAGAACAAGAAAGTACATCAGGCTCCTGAAACAGTGTGGGTAACTTCACTCACTTCAACTCTGAACTGACTCCACAAACCTCAGACTCACATTCAAGCACTCTACAACTCATGCTATCAGAATGATATATCTAATGTTATTTGTTATTTTATATTATTTATTGCATAATCTGTCTTCTTTCGCACATTGCTTGTTTGTCAATCTTTATTTATGTATGTTTTCATCAATTCTATTGCATGTCTTTATTATCATGTAAATGCCTGCAAGAATAGGAATCTCAAGGCAGTAGACAGTGACATTTATATACTTTGACAATAAATTTACTTTGACTTTGAAGCATCCTATTGCATCAATCCTATGCTAGTTCCATTTATTCTCCCCACATTACCGTGAACAACCCCATCACCGGCCAGCAATTACCACTCACCTACACACCAAGGATGACAGGTAACTGGAGCACCTGGAGGAAACCCATGCAGTTGAAGGGAGAACCTGCAAGCTCCACACAAACTAACCAGTGGTCAGCATTGAACCCAGGTTGTTGGAACGTGAGCTGGTAACTCTACTAGCTATGCGACTGTGCTATTCCTTTTACTTCCTTCACTGCCGTTGAAGTACTGATGTTTCAGAGAGTCTTCTGACCTCTTTCTTGATTTGCACAGCTCCAGGACACTATTAAGATTGTATCTCACTCTTGTACTTTCCCACATACAGCTGGCCACTGCTCAGAGAGCAACAAATTGCCATTGGTCCGCTAATGACAGCTTGGAAAGGGTCAATCATAGTAAGCTTCTGTGAGACGATTCCACCACAAACTCCCATTCTTTTGCCGAGATCGATATTTTATACTGCGTCAGAATTCGATTTAAGACGCTCATCTTGGTGGATTTTTGTTTTTGTGTCTGAATATGTTGCTGAAAATTTCTCTTAAATTTGTACTAAGAAAATTGAGCTTCTCAAACAATACAAAATAAACCAATCCCATATAAACATGGTATTCAAGAGGGCATATACCACTAGTCTGTGGTAATATGCTATGCTACCCTGTGCCAATCAGATGATAAGATGCCAATGTGCCCTTTCTCACGTCACCCCTTTGGATCTAAAGCAACATGATTTGTCCAGAGATTGGTTAACTTGGTATCGGACAGGAATTAAATGTGGAAATGCTCAGTATGGCTTTGCCATTTGATAATAAGCACGAAGAAGGCACATACAACAATGATAGATTGGAAAACTGGGAGAGGTGATCACATCTGTTCAGCATTACTAGCCTGCAAGTCATTTTCATTTTCCTGTAGGAAAAAGAAATCTATATCCTAACTTCAGGCCTGGCAAAATTGGTCAAAACTGAGGCACTGTAAACCCCACCTTAAATAATTCCATTTACTGTACGAGTGACACTGAGTTGCAAGCGTTTGAGGATCACAGTATTTGAATGGAAGTAGTTGATAATGTCTAATCCCAATGTTCTATTCTTTTCAGTCTGCAAAAGGGACACGTGTCAGAGCCAACCTATAAAATGTCCATCACATCGTGAATTGAGAAGAGTAGCAACAAAATGTTGTGACAGATACGAATGCGTTTGCAGTTGTAGTAATCAAATTGTGAGCTGCCCTGTTGGATATTCGGTCAAGTCAGTGATCAACGATTGCAACTGCACTACATCCTACTGTGAACCTAATGAGGTAACTGAAGCTGTATGTTACTTCTTGAATGTAGTTTCTGCATGTTGAACCAAATGGGTATCTTACTGGTGATACTTTCAGGCAAATGTACCTTTAAGCGATTGAATGGTATGTCGCCAAAGCCAGTCACAAATTTCTATAGATGTACCATGTAGAGCATTCTAACTGGCTGCATAACTGTCTCGTATGGGGGATGGAGGGGCACTGCACAGGACCAAAATAACCTGCAGAAAGTTGTCATCTTTGTCAGCTCCATCATGGGCAATAGCCTCCCTAGGCACACGGTGAAGGATTCAGGAACAGCTTCTTCCCCTCTGCCACAGATTTCTGAACAGACATTGAACCCAGGAACACTACCTCACTACTTTTTTTTCTTTTTTTGCACTGCTTATTTAATTTAACTGTTTTCTATATACTTGCTGTAATTTACAGCTTCTCTTCATTGTTATGTATTGCAATGTACTGCAGCAGCAAAACAACAAATTTCACAACATATGCCAGTGATACTAAACCTGATTCTGGTTCTCCAGTAGTGCTTATCCAGTGGGGATAATACTGTGAGAGTAGCTTACTCTGACAGGGAGCTACTCCCACTGGATCAGAATCAGAACTAGGTTTATTGTCACTGACATGTGCCATGAAACGCGTTGCTTTGCAGCAGTGCAATATATAAAAATACTGTAAATTGCAGTAAGAAATAGATCAAAAAAACAAATTAAATAAGTAGTGCAAAAATAGTGATTATGGGCTGGTTCATTCTCAATTCAGAAATCTGATTACGGAGAGGAAAAAGTTGTTCCTAAACAGCTTCTTATATGTTAATAACCTATTATAATAAGGCAGGTTATTATTAGGCAATGCAGTGTGTATCATGAACTAAATACACTGAAATTATTCACCTATGTAACTCCTGACAGCTCCTGCAAACCCATGACCCCTACTCCTACCCACTTGTTGATCCCCTCAAGTTACACATCGAAGTGAATAGAGAAAAAAATAACCTGAATGGAAGTTACTCTATAAAGGGATGTTACTGTGAGTGGAGGTGACTTTGGAATTGAGACTCTTGATTGTTTCAATGGAATGGGATGTCTCTAGACAGGTGTAACTGTGAGGATTGTGACGGTGCGGGTGTATTATGACCCAGAGGGATGTGAGTGGAGAGGGTATGTTACTATTGGGGGTTATGACTGTAGGGTGGACTGACTGTAGGACAGTGTGAATGTGAAGGTTTTATGACTGTGTGGCAGGATGACAGTAGGGTTGTGTGACTCTGAGAGGTGTGGGCGTCCAATGTTTGTGAAGTGGCAATGCAGCAGTGAGGGAACTCTAAGATTATTACCATCAGTTAATAATGTGCAAGTTACCATGAGATATATTGTGAAGAGGTAAAATTTACTGCTTGTTATGGTAACATTATATTAAATGAGTATTACTGTGGATGTGTATTACTGGTAGCGTTGGATTATCTGAAATGTAGGTCACTGTGGAGGATATTCTCTACGTGTCAACTATGGGTCAGGATAACAGAGAGTTAGTGGGCTTAAGCTCGACTCATGCACTTCTTCAATAGTAACCCTTCATTGCCAGTTTAATAGTGAAATATTGGATTAAACCATCTTGAGCTGAGATATTACTGTGCCTATGTATTACATGTTATTCTAGCACAAAATATAGAAACAAGAGTTAAAGTTTTTATAATTATATAAAGCAGAAAGGGATGGCTAAAGTGAATGTAAGTCCGTTGGAAGATGAGAAGGAGGAATTAATATTGGGTGATGTGAAAATGGCCGGCCTTGAATGACTTTTTCGTGCCAGTCTTCATGGTGGAGGGCATATTTAACATGCCAAAGAGACCTTGAACTTGACCTTGATACAATTGCTGTCACTAAAGAGTTAGTAATAAGCAAACTGCTAGACCTAAATGTAGATGAGTCCATGGTCCTGATGGGATGCATCCCAGGGAACTGAAATAAATGGAGGAAGTTATAGTTCCATTTGAAATAATTTACCAAAAGTCTCCGAACTCTGGACAGTACCTGGACGATTAGGAAACAGTGAATGTCACATCACTGTTTAAAAAAGGGCATAATCAAAAGGTGGATAACAATAGGCCAGTAAGTTTTAATATCTGTAGTGGGGAAAATACTTGAAGCTATCATTAAGGAAAAAATAGCTAGATATCTGAATAGAAGTAATTCTACTAGGCAGATACTGCATGGATTTATGAAAGCCATGTCCTGTTTGACAATCTTATGAGAGTCCTTTGAGGATATAATGAGTAGGATGGATAGGGGAGAACAGGAGGATGTGGTATATTTGGATTCCAAGATAAGGTACTGCATGAAAGACTTGAATGTAAGCTAAGGATGCATAGACTTGGGGATAATGCATTAGCTTCGGTAAAGGATCAGTTAACCAATAGACGGCAGAGAGTTGGATAAATGGGCGTTTCTCTGGTTGACAGTCATTGGGTAGCAGAGTGCCACAGTGGTTGGCGCTGGGCCTGTAAATGTTTATGATGGACATTAACGATTTGGAAGAGGGACTGAGGGTAGCGTATTTAAGTTTGCTGATGACACTAAATTGAGCCGGAAGAGCAAATTGTACAGTGGATACAGAAAGTCTGCTGAGAGATATAGACAGGTTAAGTGATTGGGCAAGGATCTGGCTGATAGAGTACAACATTGATAGATGTGAGGTCGCCACTTTGGGAAGGAAAAATAGAAGATCAAATTATTATTTAAATCATGAAAGATTGCAGCATGCTGTGGTGCAGAGGGACTTGGGAATGCTTGTGCATGAATTTAAGGAGGTTGATTTGCAGTTACGACAGGCTATCAGGAAGGTAGACGCAATGCTGACCTTCATTGCCAGAGGGAGTGGATTTATGAGTAGGGAGTCTATGTTACAACTGTACAGAAGACTGGTGAGGCCACACCTCGAGTACTGCATGCAGTTCTATTCTTCCTAATTGAGGAAAGATATGCTGGCTTTGGAGGCAATGCAGAGGAAGTTCACTAGGTTCAAAGCAGAAGAGGTTACCATATTAAATATATTTATGACACAGTTAAACAGAGGTTTGAGTAGCAAGGGAATTAAAAGTTATGGGGAAAAGGCAGATGGGTGCAGTTGAGCCCACAGGCCAGATCAACTATGATCTTTTTGAATGGTGAAACAGGTACAATGGGCCAGATGGCAGAATACTTCTGCTATTTCTTAGGTTCTTATGTTCCAAGGTATATTAAGATACGTGGCATTTGTTACTTTTCGTGAACAGGTTTGTGTTCATAATGATGTGGCCTACCTGGTTGGGAGAACTTGGGAGGAATCTTGTAAGGAATGTTCCTGTACCAGCACAAAGGACGTCGTCACAGGGCTTCATGAGGTGCAGTGTGTTGCTAAAACCTGTAACACAAATTGTCCAATTGTAAGTAAGAACATATCTGACTTTTTTAATTTGACTTAATTTGAACTTGGAGAGTACTTATGGTTTAGAATGTTGTAGCCTGTTAGCAAAATATAGCTGAATATTCAATTCATGCAAAATCAAAAACCAGAGCTGTCAATATTGGCAAGGTCACATGTGAGATTTGCAATCAACATGTATAACAAGGACTTCAAAGGAAATTTATTATAAATATTTTTGGCTAAATAGCAATGACTGCATTTGTGTATCCTGAGCATGGGGTGAAGATTCTCTCTAAATCTTTGATATTCATGTAAGGACATTCTCTCTAAAAACAGCATATGGTATATGTGACAAGAGAGTTATTGGCCTCACTTCGCGCCCCCTTGTTTTTGCAAAGATCTATCCTTGGGCTCCCATATATTACTCACTTACCTTCTTCCACTAGATAACCATGTACCAAAATAAGTCAGGTTCCATATATGCACCAACACTCATCACTCTCAATCCTTCCTCTCACTTCAATTTGTCAAACTAAGTGGCTGACCTTCAATTCTGATTGGTCAGGATTTCTCTCTACAATAAATATTGGGATGACTGAAGGAATCTCCTTTGTTCTCTACTTTCCCTTTGTCAGCCTGCTGGCTATTTTGGATTCAGCCTGAGACCATTGTGTTGTAGCTCTGAACAACACTCTGACTCAAGATCCATGTTCTTCAATTGCTCTATCATCAACTACAAAATATTCACTAATCCAACTCAATCGCAGCTCATCAGCTGCTGAGGTCCCCTTACTCACCTTCTCCATTCCAACATGGCCATGGCCAGCGTAAATTTGTGTCCCATCATAACTTGGGTGACCCAATCCAATTTCACGTTCATCCTGTTTATCCAAAATCTATGTATAGTTTGTTACATTTACAAATTCCACCACAGTTTAACCACTGCCTATCCCTGGAGTACTCTTCTATTTCAGGATGGAAGATTTCCTCCATATTGTGTCTAGTGGCTCCAATGTGGCCTTGTCTATACTGATGAGACCCAATGTTCCCTCTAATTTGTACTGACCAGTGTGAGCAAAAATCTTGTGCAGTGCAAGTTTTTTTGCCCAGTGACAGCAACATGTGTGCACTAACTGATTCAACAAAAACAGTATACATAAGCCAGTTCTAAGATCTGCAGACAAATCATTGCAAATCCATGGTGTCAACACCGTCCACATCATAAAAGAGAAAAGGAAATGTGATTGTGTACGATTGTGAAATATACTTAACGTGACAACAAGGTAGCTGGTGATAACTTTTGTGCACAGTTTAAATTCCTTTGTGCACTAGTAGCAAAAGATGTGTGCATGTGCACGAGTACACACCTTAGAGGGAACATTGGTGAGACCCCTCATAAATTGGGCGACTGTTTCGTCGAGCACCTCCATTCCATCTTCCTAAAACAGATATTCCCAGTGGCCAAACATTTTAATTCCAATTCCCATTCCCAATCCGACATGTTGGTCCATGGCCTCCTCTTGTGGCACAATAAAGCCTCGCTCAAGGTGGAGGAGCAACATCTTATATTCCAACCTGATGTAGCCTCCAACCTGATGGCATCAATACTGATTTCTCCTTCCAGTAAAAAATGTTTCCCTCCCACTCCCTTCTTCTATTCCCCACTTTGGCCACTTACTTCTTCTCACCTGCTTATCACTTACACTGGATCCCCTTGTCCCTCCCTTTTGCCTATGGTCCACTCTCCTCTCAACACAGATTCCTTCTTCCCAAGCCCTTTACCTTTCCTACTGACCTGACTTCACCTATCACCTTCTTGCTGTCCTTCTTCCCCTCTCCCACCCTTTTATTGTGGAATCTTCCCCTTTCTTTCCAGTCCTGAAGAAGAGTCTTGGGCTGAAACGTCATCTGTTTATTCATTTCCCTAGATGCTGCTTGACCTGTTGAGTTCCTCCAGCATTTTGTGTGTCTTGCTCTGGATTTATAGCATCTGCAGAATTTCTCATGTTTATGACCTCCAACTCTGATTTTACTGGCATTTCCAATTCTTTGCATTGATAATCACAACTTCAATTACCCGAGTCCTAGTTCTGGAATTCCCTCCCTAAAGCTACTGCCTCTCCACCTCTTTATTAAGATGTCCTTAAGTGTCCATATTTTTGACAAAATTGGTATGTCCTTGTTCTGATTTCATCTAAATAACTTGATCTTCAATTTTGTTTGATAAGGTTTGTAAGATTCGATGTAATCACAAGTTGTCAATTTTGGAGGCATCTCCTTGACCAACAAGAGGAAATGGTTGATGAGGATTTGATTGATGACAGTCCATTTGATAGAATGTAGAATGACATCCCATATTAGGGTGATACCTTCTTCTTTGAGTTTGTTACAATTTTGACATCTGTGAGGTGCCCACTTGATATCTCACTTCACTGTACATTTCACGGTATGTTTCCATGTATTTATGTATATATGACAAATAAAGCTAATCTAAATCTAATCTATGTCCCCCTCCCAGACCAGGAAGATGAAGCTATGAATTTGTATCAGAAAGTTTCTCTCCACCAAAATTTTGAACCTCAGCAGGATTACAATCTGCTCCTTGTTCCCTTTCATTGTCACAAGCCCCTTTCAGCCTCTTGCTGGTCAATAGTTAACTGTAATATGAGCATAGATTCGTGCCTTAGAGTCAAGAGAAAGATGGCTGCATCCAAAATTCTGGGTCAGTGAAGAGATTCCTCAAAGTGTTCCTTTCACTGGGACTTAACTGTTTTTCCGTCCTTCCTTGCTTCTCAGAAGGAGGGGCCTTGAATATTTAAATGATTTTTTGACTGTGCTGAAAAATCCATGCTTATTGTGTTTATTAGTTAGTTACTGGATATCTTGTGCTCTTTTCACTCGCCACCTGTTTTCTAAGTCCTAAGCTATCTGTAGGACCTCACCCTTCAAATGACTATAGGCTTGTTTTATTTTCAATAAGATGTGGTAAAATTTTCAATCCAGACACACCACGCATTCTTATTAATTAGCTTCTGGATCTCCTGATCATCCTGATTAAATAGGCCTTGGTGCTTTCTAATAGAGAAGTTTTGCATAACTTTTCATAAGTGCTTATTATAGTAGACTTCAGGACCCTGTGGGCCTTTGTTGGTCGGGAGTAGATTAAGCACCATGAATACTTTGTGGTCTTTTTTGGTTGGGAGATAACAGGTTGTCTATGAGATGCCTACTGAGATGAAAGGTACCAGTGTTTGGTATATTGTAGCTCATGATAGTACAATATGCCAGTTAAGGTAATCAAATGAAAAACAAAAGACTAATGCATCATTCATTATCTTGATATTCTCCATCTCCAAACTCATATCAGGAGGGTGGATCTGACAGCTGAATACACTTTGATTTAAAAAGAGCATTTAGACTGGTCCTCAGAAGGAAATGTTGAATCTGAGTCAAAACAATCATATGCCCTGATTAAAACAATTAAACCAGAGCTTAGATTGATTCCATTGTGCGTAACCTTTCTCCCGTAGGGCTACATCTACAGAGAAGAGGAGGGTGCTTGCTGTGGAAAATGCAAGCATGCAGTGTGTGAAGAAAGTATCTTACCAAGAGGTGATGCAGATCCTATCAAAATAGTGCATCGGGTGAGTGGGCAGGACCCTTTCTGAAATGTTTTCATTAGTACATAGGACCTTTAAGACATGTTCCACAATATGTTGAAGTAAATTTTATTTTGACATTTAAGTATCCTTTGACACATGAGTCTGAGGAGGTTAAGTCCATAATGTCTAAGTATTTTTTGGCAGACTAATCTGGACATAATTTTGCATAGCTGATATTAATTTGAAAGTAATACTCCTTCAATGTATTCAGGGGCACATCTTTTGACACTTGCATCTTACGCCCGTGGAATGTAACATCTTGTTGTTACCTTGCAGGCTGGTGATCAGTGGGTATCCTCTAAAAATCCATGCATTATGAATGAGTGCCTGGAAGTCAACGGGGAAGCGGTGCTGCATGAAAAGAATCGGTCCTGCTCCCATATTGATGTGCCTAAGTGTCCTCTGGGTTATGAGCTGCAGTGTGACCAATTCATAGACTGCTGTCCTGTATGCCAATGTGGTGAGCTTTATTATATAGGCTCTTCTTCTTTTGATGACACACATCCTTTATGGCAAATATTTGATAAGGCTGATACACCACACTGCTTTAAAAGTATAAAACAGGCCAAGTGCTGTTACGCTAAATTAAGAGAACACATCTCATGAAGCTTTCATCCATTGAAATCAGTAGGAGCAATCACAAGCCGGACTTCCTGGAGAGGCTTGCTGAGAGACTATGAATTTGTTATTAATTCTGAATTACGGAATTGTCTCTTCTACCCTACAGAATACATATAAAAAATCTAAAAAATTTGCAGAAGCTGAAAATGCAAAAACAGAGCAGGAAATGTGAGAAAATCTCTGTAGGTCTGTGGAAAGAGAAACAGTTAACATGTCATAAGATCTTCTTCAGTTCCAATGAAGGGACAAGAATGTGAAATATACTCCCTGTTTCTCTTTCTACAGATTCTGGCTGACCTGCTGAACTTTTTCTGTTTTTAATACAGAGGCAGCGTTGACACAGGGAATTGGTACTAGCCTAAGTTCCCTTCACTTCTGTTGACTGTCACTTATTTACATAAAGCATTGTTTGTTCATGGCGTTATTAGGAAAAGTTTGCTGGACTGAGTTACTGGGGTCGATCGGTTATAAATGGCACAAATGTCTTCAGCTGAAATGTTTCAGGTTAATGAATGGAAGTTAGATTTTCAATCTTCCAAATCCTTTAAAACCTTCAGGCGGAATGGGTTCCTGGGACGTGATGAGACCTCAGCTGCTCCCAGGGATGTAAGCATGATTATTTTGCACCAACTAAAACCTGAACTCATTCCTCTCCCCCTTAAATTGGTCTTGCAATTATAGCATCAATATTAAATGCATAAAATAATGAAGGACATAAATTACAAATCATGACCCCTCCTGAGCCTATTTCATTACAACTTGTTCAATCAATAAAATTCAGTTATTAATATTAGCATGCCAGAGGGAAAATTGTGTAAAATTCACAGTTTAAATGTGGATGCCATAGGGAATTTGCGCAAGTACTATTAATAATATTTCTGTTAATTAATATTTATGTTTCAGTTCCAGGAAGTGTTTGCTTGCTAAATGGATCCACCATTGCGGTAAGAGAAGGGCTAGTTATATTATTTGTTTACCATTGCTCTGTTGTATATAATGCAACAATAGCTGTGCTTTGGAATGAAAAGTTGAACGTTGAAATGTGAATCTTGATGGAAAGAATGAGTGAAGATATGAATCAGGCAACAGTAGCTGTCTGAAGCAAATTTGAGTTCAGAAAGCTGTAACTTAAAGGAAAAAATGAGATGTAAGAGTTAGATGAAAATGTAAAGGCACACAACTGGTAGTAGAACTATACGATGGGCACAGGTAAAGCAGGAGGAAACAATATGTTAAGGACTGGTATGGAGAAGAAGACTTCAGCTTGAGATAAACAACATTCTCTGCTACATTTGGCCCCCAATATTTTGAAAGCTCAGTATCAATCACAAACAAGAGAAAACCTGCAGATGCTGGAAATGCAAGCAAGACACAAAAAGTGCTGGAGGAACTCAGCAGGTCAGGCAGCATCTATGGAAAAGGGTAAACAGTGTTTCGGGCCGAGACCCTTCATCAGGACTGGAGAAAAAATGATGAGGAGTCAAAGTAAAAATTTAGGGGGTGGGGGGATGAAGAAACACAAGGTGATAGGTCAAACTGCGAGGGGTGAAATAAAGAGATGGGAAATTGCTCGGTGAAAGAGATACAGGGCTGGAGAAGGGGGAATCTGATAGGAGAGGACAGAAGGCCATGGAAGAATGGGAAGGGGGAGGAGCACCAGAGGGAGGTGATGGGCTGGTAAGGAGGAGGTGAGAAAAGGAAAAGGGGATGGGGAATGGTGAAAGGGGGAGGAGATAGCATTACCAAAAGTTCAAGAAATCGAATTTAAGCCATTAGGTTGGAGGCTACCCAGACAGAATATAAAGTGATTCTCCTCCAATCTGAGTGTGGCCTCATCACGACAGTAGAGGAAACCATGGACTGACACGTCGGAATGGGAATGGGAAGTGGTATTAAAATGGGTGGCCGCTGGGAGATCCCATTTTTTCTGGCAGATGGAACGTAAGCGCTCGGCGAAGCAGTCTCCCAATCTACATCAGGTCTCATCGAGATACAGAAGGTCACACCGGGAGAACTGGATACAGTAGATGACCCCAACAGACTCACAGGCGAAATGTTGCCTCACCTGAAAGGACTGTTTGGGGCCCTGAATAGTAGTGAGGGAGGAGGTGTAGGGGCAGGTGCAGCATTTGTTCCACTTGCAAGGATAAGTGCAAGGAAGATCTGTGGGGAGAGACGAATGGACAAGGGAGTTACATCGGGAGCAATCCCTGCGGAAAGCAGAAGGTGGGGGGAAGGGGGAAGGGAGGGAAAGATGTGCTTGGTGGTGGGATCCCGTTGGAGATGGCAGAAGTTACCGAACACCCCCTCCTCCCAGTTTCACCTATCACCTTGTGTTTCTTCCTTCCCCTCCCCAACTTCTTACTCTGACTCATCTTTTTTTCTCCAGTCCTGTTGAAGGGTCTCAGCCCAAAACGTCAACTGTACTCCTTTTCCATAGATGCTGCCTGGCCTGCTGATTTCCTCCAGCATCTCATGTGTGTTGCTCAGTATCAATGTTTGATTTTGCCTGTTTGATATTGGTTTCCATGTGGAAGTAATGTCTATCTCCATCATTTCTGGCATTTCCCATCAAAATGCCCGCTCTCTTATGTCCAACATTCTCCAGGAATTAACGATTCATCTCTTGGGAATTTCGACAAGCAATCTGTCATAGAGAATTAAAAATAAGTCCATGTTTCTCTTTGAATTTTTTTTTCATGAAAATATGAAAGGTAAAAAAATAAAAACTGGGAAAGCTGAAAATACTTTGAAGGCTAAAAAAAAACTCCTGCTTGGATGGACAGCTAGTCAGAAGTAGGAAGTCATGTAAGGAAATAAAATAATCATGTCCAAGCAGACAAGGAAATGTTTTATCTTGCAAGTTCTTTTTCCACTCCTCCTTGTGTGAGTTATCAATAACTGCTGCTGTTTAGAATCCTTTCCGGACCAAAACTGCTCTAAGCAGACAGAATGAGATGAAGTGGACAAGGGTTGCCAGACACTCAAATCTTTTAAAATAAGCAGTTTTCTGAAATAAGGTGATCTTGCCTATTACAAAATCAAAATACTGCAGATGATGGAAATCTGACATTTAATGCTGCATCCAGTGAGTAAATAAGTTAGCATTTCACATTTCGGGTTCTGACTGGAAGTTCATTTTCAAGAAATGTTAACCCTTTCTCTCTCTCTTCAAACATGATGCCTGACCAGCTGTGTGTTTCCAGAACTCAACGTTGATTTTGTTCACACCGGGATCTTGCTTCACTTGAATTTGCCTCACATTTTTATTATTATTAGAATGAGAAGGACCAGTTTTTTAACTGACTACATAGAGTTCACACTATTGAAATTACTGAAGCAGTGAAACGAAGTTGTTTATTTGTTACGCGTTTCAGTGCAATGTGTGGGTGGCTTCCGAACAACCATCTCTACATAGAGGGAGATTTTCTGCAACATATTTTGGAAATTAATTCACTAAATTGAGAAGTATGAAACACGTATTTAATTTGAGCAGAGACTTGCATTTTAAAAATCACCATTTGTTCTGTTACTGCTATGAACAGAGTTTAATAATTTCATGCTTCCAGTTGGTCAACTTCCCACCAGGAGAGCATTTATGCCCTGCATCTGATGTGATTAGAAGTCTGACAATCATATAGAGTACTTCTGACGATCGTACACCAAAGTTCAAGTCTGAGTGGTTTTGGAGGGACACAGTAATCACACACATATGTACGTATACACAGATGTGCAGGGTCCTGAATTTCCCAACAGGCAAATTTCAACTATTTCTTTGGAAGTGCTGTTTTATTCTGCAGAAATAACAGCTCAATGAAACTTTTTTTTACACAAAGATAACCAAATAGAGGAGGTGAAAAGAGACCAAAGCTTAATGTAGTTTATTATCATGAACTCAAGCTGAGGAGAAACCGTGCCCTTAAATCCACCAAGAGCTTGCACTTTATATTCTAATTATTAATGGTCTACCTTCGTTCCTTTGTATAAATTTCCTAGTGATAGAGACTTTCAGAATCATATTAATTACAGTCAGAAATTCAGGAAGACAATCATACTGAAGAATATTGATTTTTGATTTTGCCACACAAGTTTTAAAATAATTTTTATTATTTGGCATTGATCGTGTGGATAGCCAGAGGCTTTTTCCCAGGGCTGAAATGGCTAACACGAGAGGGCATAGTTTTAAGGTGCTTGGAAGTAGGTACAGAGGGGATGTCAAGGGTGAGTTTTTCACACAGAGAGAGGTGGGTGTGTGGAATATGCTGCTAGCCATGGTGGTAGAGATGAATACAATAGGGTCTTTTAAGAGACTCTTAGATAGATACCTTAGAAAAATAGAGAGCTATGTGGTAGGGTAATTCTAGGCAGTTTTTAGAGTAGGTTACATAGTTGGCACAACATTGTGGGCTGAAAGGCCTGTAATGTGCTGTAGATTTCTATGTTCTATGTAATTTATAGCTACCTTTCCACCCTGCAAATTTTAGTAGCATTGCTTTCTCAGTAGAATCTTAAATTCATAGGCCCCTGTATAACTTAAAAAGCTTAGCAGCTAATTTGACCATAGGACAAGTTATAATTGGCTAACCACAATAATCGTGGAGGTGTACCAAAAAGTTAAGATGCTGTTATTAAATATATACAAATGCATATTAACCAGCCATTCAAAGCAGAAAGGGAAGCCTTAACCTATCAAAATGACAAGCTCCTATGCTTGAGTGCTTCATGTTAACGTTAGTAAATTAATTTGTTCATTTTTTCCTAGGTGGGAGAATCTGTGAAGGTCAATGACTGCACGTTGTGTAGCTGCTCAGAGAAATTGAACAAATATACGCTCCAGTGTAGAACTACACGTTGTGCAAGTTGCCCTGATGTAAGATACCATTTTATTGTTTATTTCTATTAATGATTTCATTCTAGTGTCCTTAATGCATGGGGAGGTAGAGGAGAGTAACCTAATTCAAACTGGCCATTCAAAGGAATGGGTAGCGTATTAAATTAGGTGGCTAGTTACCAAAAAGCCACACAATGTAGCGTGTCTGTGATTATCAGATCCCTTTATTTCCTTTAAAAAAAAATCAGGGTTGATATTCAGATTATCGGAGAAGCAATATAAGGCAAGTTTATCTCTGAATATGCTGTAAATCATCCCATTGACAACATGCCAGCTGGAGAGGAGAATACCCTGACATGGAGCAATAATCGACTTCATGAAGCCTACTGGACAGTTATTAACCTTGAAACTTTGAGATATTTAGATCATTGCCAATAGAAAAGAAACAAGAAATGGTGAATTCTTAAAAATACCATTTTGGATGGGATAGGGGTGTCTTTCTGCAGAAAAATGATCACCCAAAATTAAATATGAAGCTGGTTTATTGGTTAAGTACTAAGCTTACACCATCATCAATGATGCTAAATGTATACGACAATGTTAGTTAAGCCCACAGGATGAAACTTCGAGAGCTGAGTTTAGTCAATGATTGATGCTGTCACATACAGTACGTTAATTCTGGCACCCAAAGATAAGTACCGTCACTCACAAGATCAATGAAGGTGATGAGCCAAGACAAATGTTTCAGACCTTCTCGTTGATTACATGGCTACATTGCCAAACAAGCCTTTCCAATCAACTTTACACCAAGTTGTACCTCAAGCCTTGTAGATATAGTACAAGTAACAACAGCATTTCACCTTATTAATAGAACATGGGAATGGAGGGATTTTACTTGTAGCGGGAGTATACGTTATAACTTCAGGCACGTGTGCTCTCTTCACAGCCTAAGAAACCTTTATTATCTTGTGAAGTGTTAAATGATTGTCATTTCAAAGATTTTATGATTGATTGAATGTTTTCACTGAGTCATTAGACCATAAGACATTGGAGCAGAATTAGGCCATTCAGCCCATCGAGTCTGCTCTGCCATTCCATCATGGCAGATTTATTATCCCTCTCAAGACCACTGTCCTGCCTTCTCCCCGTAACCTTCGATGCCCTGATTAATCAAGAAATTATCAACCTCCGTCTTAACTATACCCAGTGACTTGGCTTGCACAGCCATCTGTGGCAATTAATTGCACAGATTCACAACGCTCTCGTTAAAGAAATTAGTCCTCACCTCTGTTCTAAATGGACATCTTTCAGTCCTGAGACCGTGTCCCCCGGTCCTAGACATTCACTCCACAGCCACTTTATTCAGACATTTCAATAATTGATGAATTGAAATGAGATCGTCCCTCATTCTTCTAAACTCCAGTGAGTACAATTCAGAGCTATAAAACCCTATGTTAAATCTTTCATTCCTGGGGTTACTCTCATGAACTTCCTCTGTCTAGAGGCCTGTACAAAACTCCCATCAAGGTCTTTTACCTTTGCAGTTTCCTACCTTCATCCGCAAGAATTCTAGATCTTCTGATCCTATGTCACCTCTTTCCAAGCATTTGATTTTATTTTTTGCCAATAGAGCTCCTCCACCCCGTTTGCCTACCTGCTTTTCTTTTCCGTATCCTTGGATGACTTGGGGATGCCCACAAGAACATACCTGCAGTATTATTCTTCAGTTTAATTATTTATTTGATTTTATTTGTTGCAATAAGATTTAAAATGTTAAATTATTTTAATTAATTTAATTTTAAGTTCTCTTGTGTTTCTGAAAGTCAAAGGAATTTAAATCCATAGCATTAATGATACTTTTAAAGCCTTGTTCCTGGTGTCATTAGTTATCTGAAGCAGTTTGAAAATGTCCAAGACAGATCAGCAGCTCAGCCTCTTCGCTACACTGTGGAAAGTCCTTTCAGTGCTAAAACCTGTAGGGAGACAGTGAGGCTGATCTTTACCCAGGGAGTGATACTTGTGGGAGTACTATTCTACTCTACCAAGATCTAGCCTATGGTCGTTAATATGACCACTGCATGCAATTAATATTAGTGTTCACAGGCAACTATCATTATAAAGAAAATGTCTGTAATATTTTATGACTGTTATTTCTCTTTTGTTCCAGGGTTACATAATGAGAAAAGAAAATGGTTCTTGCTGTGGGACATGTGTGGCCACCGTGTGCATTATTAGTCTAAGAAATGGGACATTGGTTAAGTTAAAGGTTAGTATTCATAGGCACGGTTTAAATACTTTACCTCAAAGTTAGTAAATTGTGGATTTAACCCTTCCTGCAGCTGTCTGTAATGAGTGTGTACATTCTCCCCATGACCAGATGGGTTGTCTCCTGATGCTTTGGTTTCCTTTCCCAATCCAAAGATGTACTGATTAGTAGGTTAATCGATTGTTGTAAATGTTTCCATGATTAGAGTGGGACTAAATCGGGGTATTGGTGGACGGCATGGCTCCAGGAGTTGGATGGGCCTATTACATAATGCATCTCAATAAATATATAAATTTAACCATTTCCTACACCTCAGGTTCTTAAGATCCAAATCATTAATATACGTTTGTAGATGCAAGCAGTGGACCTAGCCCTGATTCCTGTAGTGTACCAATAATTATACGCTTCCATTCAGAGGGGCAAATATCCAGTACCATTCTCAATCTTCTCCCACTAAGCCAATGTTGAATCCAATATACTACTTCAACCTGAATACTTTATAATTTATACTTCATTGTCACCAAACAATTGATACTAGAACGTACAATCATCACTGCGATATTTGATTCTGCGCTTCCCGCTCCCTGGATTACAAATCAATAGTAAGTATTAAAAATTTAAATTATAATTCATAAGTAGAAAATAGAAAAATGGAAAGTAAGGTAGTGCAAAAAAACCAAGAGGCAGGTCCGGATATTTAGAGAGTACGACCCAGATCCGGGTCAGGATCCATTCAGCAGTCTTATCATAGTTGGAAAGAAGCTGTTCCCAAATCTGGCCGTACGAATCTTCAAGCTCCTGAGCCTTCTCCCAGAGGGAAGAGGGATGAAAAGTGTGTTGGCTGGGTGGGTCGTGTCCTTGATTATCCTGGCAGCACTGCTCCGACAGCGTGCGGTGTAAAGTGAGTCCAAGGACGGAAGATTGGTTTGTGTGATGTGCTATGCCATGTTCACGATTTTCTGCAGTTTCTTCCGGTATTGGACAGGACAACTTCCATACCAGGTTGTGATGCACCCTAGAAGAATGCTTTCTATTGTGCATCTATAACAATTAGTGAGGGTTTTAGGGGACAGGCCAAATTTCTTTAGTTTTCTCAGGAAGTAAAGGCGCTGGTGGGCCTTCTTGGCAGCGGACTCTGCTTGGTTGGACCAACTCAGGGCAGTTGTGATATTGACCCTGAAGAACTTAAAGCTTTTGACCTGTTCCACTTGCGCACCACCGATGTAAATGGGTTCGTGTGGTCCGCTACTCCTTCTGAAGTCAACAACCAATTCCTTTATCTTGCTGACGTTGAGGGATAGGTTATTGTCTTCGCACCATGCCACCAGGTTCTTAATTTCCTCTCTGTACTCAAACTCATCATTACCCGAGATACGGCTGCCAAGAAAATGAACCTTCTGGACCAGCCTCTCACTGCCTTTCCTTTATTAACTTTCTCTGTAACCTCCTTCAGAAAGGTTAGTTTGACTCAAACTACCATGCACAAAACTATGTTGATTATCCTAACCAGGTGCTGTCTGTCCTATACTTTTACAGGTATATCCTATGTCTTAGAATACCTTATAATAATTTTCCCATTACTGACATCAAGCTCACCAACCTATAATTCCTTAGTTTATTCTTAGAGCATTTCTTAAATAACGGAACTATATTAGCTATCCTCTGGTCCTCCTGCAGCTCACCTGTGGTTAAGAAATTTTAAATATCTCCGTCAGGGCCCCTGAAATTTCTGCACTAGCCTCCCAGAAGATCCATAGGGACACCTTGTCAGATCCACCTTATTTAATGGTAACAAATAATGATAATAAGTACTTTATTGATCCTGAGTGGGAAATTATTTTGTTACAGCAGCAACATTTAAAACAGACTTTGCAATAATAATAAATATAGTAATATTAACTGATGATAAAGAACATAATAGTATACACAATAATATTTACCAATTTGCAAAAATAATGTACGAAATAATAAAGCAGAGACTATCACACTATGATGTGTGTTTTCTGTTGCACAGAGATGAACTGTTGTATACGCTTACTGCATTTGGTAGGAAAGATTTTCAGGACTGCAAGCAGCACCTCTTCTATAATTGGGATTCAGTCCATGACTTCACTACTGTTTTGCCTCGGTTCTATAGACTCTGTGCCTGGTTCCTGAGAAAATATAGATGCAAAAAATCCATTTAAGATCTCCCCATTTCATTCAGATCCATACATACTGTAGATGCGTATGCTGATATTCAAGTGGACCAATTTTGTCACTTGCGATCCTTTTGTTCTTAATATGTCCACAGAAATTCTTGGGATTCTCGTTCAACTTATCTGCCAGAGCAACCTCATGCCTTCTTTTAGCCCTCCTGATTTTCTTCCTAAGTGTTCTCTTACATTTCTTACACTCCTTACATGCCTCATTTGTTCCTTGCTGTCTATACCCACTAAGCACCTCCTTCTACTTCTTAACCAAGGCCTTAATATCCCTTGAAAACCAAAGGTCCCCAAACCTGTTAGCCGTGCCTTTCTTCCAACAAGCTCATTATTCCCTCTATCATATCTAAAATACGGAACCCAGGAACACTCAGCTGCTCGTCTTGCCCTTACTGCCAAGTCTCGGTAATGGCTACAATATCATAATTCCACATACTGATCAATGATCTAAGTTCATCTGCCTTGCCTGCAATATTCTCTGCATTGAAAGTCAGGACAGCCTTTGTTGGTCAACCTTTCGGTTCCTGT
Organism: Mobula hypostoma; assembly: GCF_963921235.1. Taxonomy (NCBI): domain Eukaryota; kingdom Metazoa; phylum Chordata; class Chondrichthyes; order Myliobatiformes; family Myliobatidae; genus Mobula; species Mobula hypostoma. The sequence goes on from NC_086116.1 coordinate 17,156,956, forward strand.
CTTTGTACGTAGGTTTAACATATACTTTCCCCACTAGCAATCAACTATCTGCCCTGGTACTCTGGTTCCCATCCCCCTACAACTCTAGTTTAAGTACCCCAGCACCCCCCTAGCCAACCTTCCCACAAGGATATTGGTCCCCTACCCCAGCTCAGGTCCCACCTTGCCTGGAAGAGAGCTCAATAATCCAAAGTTCTGACGCCCTCCCCCCATACCAGTTCCTTATCCACTTGTTAAATTATAGTATCTTCCTATTTATCGCCTTACTAGCAGAATGGCATGAGTAGCAATCCTGAGATCACCACTTTAGAAGTCCTGTCCATTATTTTAGCACCTAACTCCCTGAACTTACTTTTTGGGACCTTGTTATCCTTCCTGACTATGTCACTGGTACTGACATAGGCCACAAACTCTGACTGCTTACCCTCCTAAAGACTCACTTGAGATGTTCTTGACCGTGGTAACATGCCAACCAGCGATCTCCTTCTCATCCACGGAACCTCCTGTTAGTTCCCTATCCAACGAGTCCTCTAGCTCTACTGCTTGCCTCTTTTCCCACCTTCCCTTTTGAGTCACAGAGCCAGACTTACTGTCAGAGACTTGTGGCTTTTCTCTGCTAGGTCTGCCCACCTCCCACCCCCCAACAACAGTATCCAAAACAATACATATTTGTTATTGAGGGGAATGGCCACAAGGGTATCCTGCTCTGGCTGCCTACTCAACTTCCCTCTCTTGCTGGTCATCCAGTTACCCATCTGCTTCAGTTTATGTGTAGCCACCTCCCTCTATGTCCTATTAATCAACCCCTCCATCTCCCGAATGGTCCGGTGTTCATTCTGTTCCAGGTCTCTTTCTTTAACATGGTCAGTAAGAAGCTGCAGCTGGATCCACTTTTTGCAGGTGTAGTTGTCAGGCATACTGGAGGTCTCCGTGCGTTCCCACATCTCCACTAACCTGATTGTCACTCATGCTGTTCTAAATGTGCTATAAGAAAGAAGGGAACTTACCTTAGCATCTGCCTCTCCTCGACAAAGCCTCAGCTGCCCACTGTAACACTGGCCCATTCACACTACAGCTGCTTCAGCAATGGCTGCTCCACTTAAACCTAATATTTTTATTGGTCCTTGCAAAGCGCCTAATAACTCAAATGATTTCAGTAAGTCCTGCCAGGCTCCACTTATTTTTTTTCCTCTCTAGCACTATACTGTTGGTATCTAGGTCAATATTTAGTTCCCATCCAACATGACTAAAATTAGGCCTTTTGAGCACTTACTCTATTCCTTGCAAAATTTTCTTGTATGTAAATTGTTCAATATATTACAGGAAATGGTTGTACTTATTAAAAAAAAACTACTTAGCTGACAATAGCTTTGTAATATCCTGTAAGGCCCCATGGATTTTTTTCATAGACACAAATAACATTGCATTAACATTCACTATGTAAAATTAAAACAAAATTGTTCAGTTATAAACTTTTCGGAGCTTCGACTGGAGATTTTAATATGTATGTGAAGAGAGCATCTTTTTTCAACAGTCAGATGAAAGCTTCCAAGATAACTGTGACTCGTACAGATGCAAAGTGAATGAAAGAGGAGAATTTATGACAGAAAAGCGAACAACGCTCTGCATGCCTTTTGACGAGCAAGGATGCAAATCAGAAGGGGTAAGGAATCAATGTGCTCAGTATCTACAGATGATAGGACTTGGTGAAATTCAGTCTGTCAGACAGAAAACTGTTCAGTGCTGACATTGCTGCTGGCCTGTGACCATCACTCTAGAAGGTTAGGTAAAGAGATCAGTTTGACGACTGTAGATCATTCATTTCAGGAAAAGCCTCTCGAAACTGTTTTTGGGAGAATCCAATATTCACCTACCTGGCTGAGACCTGAGTTCACAAGTTGTTGAAAGAGTTTCCTGACATCAGTTTTAATCCACCAGTCCTTACAATTTAACACTGTTTTGACCCTGTTCAGTAGGAACAAGCCAAATTTCTGAAATGTGGTTGTGTCTTCAATTTTGATGTTTCTTGCTGTAAAGGGAATATTTACTCTGAAGTGTTTGTCATTGGCTATCCAGGTGGAAGGGTTAAAACTCAGCCAATCCAATAACTCCCATGGTCCATTCTGGCAGTCTTTGTAATGAATGCAGTGGACTGGTGCTAAATTAAGTTTCTTCCAAACTGAGCAAAGACTTCAAGCAGGTATGGATGCTGTGTGTTGTGGAAGCCTGCACAGAGGCATGATGAAACCTCAGAATTTGAAATGACTGAAGTGTATGGAGGGGCCATCTTTAGAACCAAGTCCTAACGCCAAATAGTTAGGTAAAGGTGAACATGTATTTTGCTGCCTCTTATATACAAATCTGATTGTCTGCAGACTTTTGGTTTGGGAATATCAATGCCTGCACGATCCCTACCTCACAAAGTGGAACTTCATCCATCGATATACTGTGTCTGTTCTGGTGGTCTGCCACCCCATATCTTGCGGCAGAGAGGTTACCTTTGCAGATCCTCTACATCACAGTGAGACAGCACCAGACAGTACACTCAGGTTTTTGTGTTGACGTGCTGACCGCAATGAATATCAGTCTCAGTGTATTTCAGTAATGGAAACAGCTTCCACCTAGAGTAGCATTAGTGCTTTCCAATGTAAACGGTACACTATGTAACAGCTTGTAATTGCCATCTAATCATAACTGTATTTACCAGGGGTTCTCAACCTTTTTTGTGCCATTGACCCCTACCATTAACCAAGGGGTTCTGAGAACAGTCCCAATACTAGCGAGCAAGGAATTGATTTCTAAGTTGTAATAGTAATACGCAGGAGGTTGGTCAGCATCTGAGGGGACGAAACAAAATTGATGCTTCGGCTCTGTGACTTTTCGTTAGAACTTTTATTTGAGAATTGTAGCACCTGCATTGTTTGCTTTTCATTTCCTTTTAAGTAAAGCTGATGGACTACATTTTACAAACTTAAAAATACTCACTAATAGATTTGTTCTCTCTCTTGGCACTTAGGGTGAGATAGTACGTGTGGACAGTTCCTGCTGCTTCACCTGTGAGTAATTATGCAATGGTTCTATAGCTATGATGTTTTGTTGTATAAAACTGTATTTAAAACTCTACATTTATAAACTCCACACATATTGATCAGTAGGCATTATTTAGTTTATTGGATAATTGTGGGTTATCATTGTGAAGACAGAATTGAGTGGTTAGAGATTTCCTCATTAAAATGGAGGAAGTTGCAGGAAAAAAACAAAGGAAAACTGTATTAAGGTCTTCAAAATGACTGAAAGTTGTGTTTATACTACTGTTTCCAGGTTACCTATGCTGTTTTCAAGTTGGTAACAAAAAGACATAAATTCCAGGATAGGAGAGCAATACAATTTAACACGAAGGATCATGGGGCAGCATGGTAGCTAGATGTTAGCACAATGCTTTACAATATCAGCAACCTGGGTTCAATTCCTGCCGTTGCATGTAAGGAGTTTGTACATTCTTCCCGTGACTGAGTGTGTTTCCCTTGCATACTCTGGATTCCTCCCAGAGTCTAGAGACGTACCGGTTGGTAGGTTAATTGGTCTTTGTAAACTGTCCCATCATTAGGCTAGGGTTAAATTGGGGGATTCTGTGTGGTCTGGCTCAAAGGGCCGGAACAGCCTATTCTCAATAATTAAATAAATAGGTGAAACTTTTCTCTTCAAACTATTGTTGAATTGAATAATTAATATAGTTAATAGGGCATATTAAAGGATAAAAGATGCCAAAGGATAGTGGGATTAGCTATAGGATTTAGGTAACCCAATGGTACAGACTACATTTGTATTGACACAGTCTGTATGGGAAGTGGAAGAGACTGCGGGCAGAAGAGCGTTTGTGGAATTTGTTACGTACCCCGTAACTGGGTTGCCAAACCAGCAGAAATGGATCACTCAGTTGGAGTCTGGAGTACTAGAACTAAGAAAGTTTTATTAAAGAAACAAGCAACACAGTAATCGAAAGGATAATAAATGCAACAGTTCAGTGATGATAAACACACATGTGCACAGAATTAAGATAACAGCATCAATCAAGCTCTATCGTTGTCTAGGGGTAAATGACCAATTTCAAAATGACTCAAAGTTCAGTCCAGTTTAGTAGTTCAGTTCGCAGTAATCGTTGCCATGGCGGTGGACAATGTGGGGGAAGAGAGAGATAGAATAGGAACAACTCATCATTCAGAACGGCTTCACTCACAGACCAGCGAGATGGCTCACAAACAGCTTTTGGGCGGGTCCTTGGTGATGTCACCTGAGGTCACCGACTGTGACCCCTCCTCCAGATGCGGTCGATCCTCTGCAGTGAACCCGGCACCCAGGCAAGGGCGGACACACACCGGGTTCCTGCTGATCGTACCTTTCCACCCTTGTCGTTGTCTGGTACTTCTCACCCACTCGTGAGAGGCGCACCGCTTCCAGGGTCTCGTTACCTCGGGTGGCGTGTGTGTCTGTCTTAGCGAACCTGTCCCTTTTTATCCCCCTGCTGGGGTATCGCCTGTCCATCACTTCAAACAGTTCAGGGCTCAAAGGGGGGAGCCGCTCCAGACAGCTCTTCCTCCCACATCCCTTCATTACACATCTCCAGACGCTGCTCCATTGTTCCTTATCTCTCCTTCCCCTGAGGGCAGGTGGCAGACCAACTGCTGATGCCACTGATGCTAACCTAGGCCAGCAAACATCTTAATTTTATGTGTATTCTCGTAACACTTCCCCCCTTTAAGGATTTTTACCGGGAGGTAAAAATTACAAACATGACTACATTATCTGATACATACACAATATACATCTTTAACAGTTATTTAGCTAATACAGAGAATTTGAAATTGTCAACACCTTGACAGACAGTCATCACATTTTCTGTTCCTTTTACACGTGTTATTAATAATCCCTTAGACCAGGCTCCAACTCAGCAAACTTCATAGTGGCCAAAAACACTGATGAATTGCGACCAATGTAACCTCTCATTTGGTTTTGTCCCGGACCACAACAACAAGGGTCGTCCCATTCCGACTCAATTTTCCCTCGCAAGGGCTTAGTAGGAGGGGGACGGGTATTGACCGCAGAGTTATTGCAAAACTTCCTGCAGTACCCCACCATCTCCAAAAGCCTTCTGAGGGCCCTCTTGTCTGTCGGGGTTGGGAGGTCAGCGATAGCCTGCACTGTAGCTTGCATCACTGCCAGCTGCCCCTGTGTCACCACAATTCCCAGGTAAGTGACATTCGTGTGGCCGAATTCATTTTTTCCAAGGTTCACTATCAAGCTGGCTTCAGACAGCCGTATTAAATTGCCAATACACACCTCTGTGTTCATCAGCCCTTTAGTCACTGAAATACTCGAAAAATATGGGTGTTGTTTGCTTGGCCGCCCTATTGTAACCGACATAACCCAACGTCCCAGTTCTTTGCATTTCCTCGGGACAATCAAACACATGGGTGCGAGTCGTTTAATTACTCCTTCGGGGATTAAGGGAGAGACCTTATCAGTAGACCTGGCCAAAACAATAGCCTTCTCCCATCTGACCGATCCCATCCTAATCTTTTCAAAATGGTTTTTTCCTCTTATCAAGGGGCCCCTAGCATCATTGATTTCCACGCTAACACCGACTAGGTTTGTTAGCATATCAAAAGCCGGTGACCGTCTCAGTTCGCGTCGGTCATGATCAATAACATTTTTCCCCCTGGGCAGCCGGTAACTCTCTTTCATGATTCCACCAACTGTTTCCTCCAGCACCGCAAAATGTCCATCGGGGGGTACCTCGTGGGCCATGTTAAAAACCTCATCCCCATAACTCTTTTGCACCACCCCCCACTCCTCATCTGCGGATGCTGTACTTGATTTCCCTTTCTTCCTTAGCACTTCCTCCTCCGCACAATAGCTTGTCAAGGCTGTGTCAGAGAGAGCGGTCTCGGCAAAAACCATCAGCCCCTCGTCTCGCTCCTGCGTCTGCACAAATTCTTTCCTGGCTACTGCTACGTCCGTCCCAGCTCCCTCACTACCTCTTATCTCACTACACCCTGTCTCATACAAGGTTGGCAGAAATGTTTCAGCCAAATTCACCATCGCGGGCGGGGCCTCCATGCTGGCAGGCTGACCCGTCAATCTCACGACTGGGAACACGATCCCTCCGGCGATGTCATTACCGAGCAAGACTTCCACGTCTTTCATCGGTAATTCGGACCTCACCCCGATCGTGACTAGTCCAGAGACCAGGTTGCTCTGTAAATGTATCTGGTGCAAAGGGACTGACTCTGTCCCTTCCCCAACACCTTTGACCTCTACCTCCCCAGTCTGGGTCTCTGAGCTAAACTCTAATACACTCTTCAGTATTAGTGACTGACACGCTCCCGTGTCTCTCCAGATCCGCACTGGAACTGGTTTTAACCTCTCCTTCACTGACACCAGTCCGGCCGAGATAAACCTCTCGCGCCCTTCCTGGACTTTTTCAGACCTGTCCTTCCCTAGCGGTTCGCTTAACAGCTCAATACAGCCATTCAAAATTTCCGCTTTTCCTTTCCCCGTCTCCTTCCTTGGGGCAAAGCACCTGGACGCAAAGTGTCCGACTTTCCCACAATTATAACAGACGACCCCAGGAGACTTCCTACCAGACTGCTCCCGGTCTACCTTATCCTTTTCACTAGTCCCCGGCTTACTTTCTGACTTTTCCGGCGGACTCTCCCCGCCGTCCTGACTACCCTTCTGGTAGCCTTTACTCGGGGCAACCTTCATTTTATGCGTCAACGCATACTCATCCGCTAACTTAGCAGTTGCGGCTAACGTGGCTGCCTCTTTCTCATCGAGGTAGGGTCTCATACCCTCAGGGACACAACCTTTAAACTGCTCAATCAGAATCAGTTGCAGCAGTCTGTCATAATCCCCCTCTACCCCTTTCGAGGCGCACCAACGCTCACAATATGTTTGCATCTCGCGAGCAAACTCCAAATACGTGCGGTCCCACCGCTTCCTCGCATTCCGGAACCTCTGCCGGTATGCCTCCGGGACCAACTCATAAATCCTGAGGATGGCCTCCTTCACCACCTCATACTTCTGGGCATCTTCCGCGGATAAGGCGGAGTAAGCTTGTTGGGCTTTCCCTTTCAGTACACTCTGAAGTAAGACAACCCACTTATCCCTCGGCCATTCCTGACTTATGGCCACTTTTTCGAAATGGAGAAAGTACCGATCCACATCGGTATCGTCAAATGGGGGAACCAGCCTAACCTCCTGGGTCGCCCGGAACCCTCCACCTTGGTTCGGCACGAGCCCCTGCTCGGCCCTTATCTTTAACTTCTCCAGCTCAAATTCCCTTTCCCTCTGTTTCTCCTCTCTCTCCAACTGTCTGTCCCTCTCTCTCTCTTCTCTCTCCAACTGTCTTTCTCTCTCTTTCTCTTCGTGTTCTAACTGCCGTACCCGGAACTCGTGCTCGAGTCTCAGTTTTTCAAGCTGTACCTGTACCGCGTCTCCAGCAGGTTTTTCAATAGACACCTCCCCCAGCTCACCTTGGGGAAACACACCTTTAGATACATAGTGCTCTACAATAGCTCTGTGTATCTCCTCTCTCCTCATTGTCGACTTCACCTTAGCAAGATTCACCCGTTTGGCCACAGCTATCAATTCCGATTTCCTGGCATCCTCTAATGCCTCCAAGGTCGGCGCCTTTATAAATTCCTCAACCTCCATTTCTGCTGTTTGTCTTTTCTTTCTTTCGGGAATTTTAACCCAATCAATTTACTCCGTCCCAAATTTAGCGTTCAAAATCGCGGACGAGAACCCCACTTATGTTACGTACCCCGTAACTGGGTTGCCAAACCAGCAGAAATGGATCACTCAGTTGGAGTCTGGAGTACTCGAACTAAGAAAGTTTTATTAAAGAAACAAGCAACACAGTAATCGAAAGGATAATAAATGCAACAGTTCAGTGATGATAAACACACATGTGCACAGAATTAAGATAACAGCATCAATCAAGCTCTATCGTTGTCTAGGGGTAAATGACCAATTTCAAAATGACTCAAAGTTCAGTCCAGTTTAGTAGTTCAGTTCGCAGTAATCGTTGCCATGGCGGTGGACAATGTGGGGGAAGAGAGAGATAGAATAGGAACAACTCATCATTCAGAACGGCTTCACTCACAGACCAGCAGGATGGCTCACAGACCAGCGAGATGGCTCACAAACAGCTTTTTGGGCGGGTCCTTGGTGATGTCACCTGAGGTCACCGACTGTGACCCCTCCTCCAGATGCGGTCGATCCTCTGCAGTGAACCCGGCACCCAGGCAAGGGCGGACACACACCGGGTTCCCGCTGATCGTACCTTTCCACCCTTGTCGTTGTCTGGGACTTCTCACCCACTCGTGAGAAGCGCACCGCTTCCAGGGTCTCGTTACCTCGGGTGGCGTGTGTGTCTGTCTTAGCGAACCTGTCCCTTTTTATCCCCCTGCTGGGGTATCGCCTGTCCATCACTTCAAACAGTTCAGGGCTCAAAGGGGGGAGCCGCTCCAGACAGCTCTTCCTCCCACATCCCTTCATTACACATCTCCAGACGCTGCGCCATTGTTCCTTATCTCTCCTTCCCCTGAGGGCAGGTGGCAGACCAACTGCTGATGCCACTGATGCTAGCCCAGGCCAGCAAACATCTTAATTTTATGTGTATTCTCGTAACAAATTTCATCCTGTTCAGGTTCTGCTGTTACTCTCAGCAAGGGGAAAGAAAAATCTACTCCCACATCAAAGAGTCTGCTGGTGCTCTAGGGTCACATCAGCTTTCTCAATTACCTTGAGAGCTGACCTGTTTGTTTACGGGTCCTGCCATGTTTGCATGAAGCACCACTGGAGAATCAATTGATCATCAAGGTTAATTATCTTTGCACAATGGTTACACAATGCCTTTCAAGAACTGGAACCATCCTTGCTGCCCTTCTTGGATAATGTCTCACCCTACTGGTGGCCACTTTCTGGTCATGAAGATATGATTTCATGAGAATGGGCTGAATGCCCCTGATGTGATTATGATCACATCCCAAGCAGAGCACTAGTTTACAGATTTCGTTGGTATGGTGGGATCTCCAAAATTTTAGTCCATATGACATGATAAATTTTACCTGCTGAAATATTAATGACAATATCCACTTATTATGTATCATGATAGATTTTAAAATTCCTAATATTTTTGCATTCAGGCAAATACAAGTCAGAACAGTGCAAAAAAATAAATCGTTTGATTAAAAGGATTATCAAGGATAACTGTGCAACTGAAGGCGATGTCAACATCCATCATTGTGAGGTACTATTTCCTGTATAGTTTACTGCTATTTTGGTTAAGTCACTTTTCTCTTTGCACTGTAATGTCAGGCATTGAGTTGGGTACACTGCCAGCAAGAGGAGTCACAACTGTCTTTGAAAGTTTGCTTTCCTACTTCCACATCTTTTCTAGAAGTATTGAACAAATATAGAATGAGCTGGAATATCCAATTGCTTGTACATTGAGCCATGGTCACAGAGTGATACAGCATGGAAATAGGTTCTTCAGCCCACTGACTCAAGATTTCTGTGTCACCTAGTCCCATTTGTCTGCATTTGCCCCATATCCTTTCAAATGTTTCCTATCCACCTACCTGCCCAAGTGCTTCTTAAATTTAATGTTTTTCAATGTTTAAGAGAAGTTTGGATAGGTACATGGATGGTAGGGGTATGGAGGGTGATGGGAATAGGCAGTTTAAATGGCTCAGCACAGACTAGATGGGCTGAATAGCCTGTTTCTATGCTGAACTTTTCCATGACCCTATGGCTCTAAATGCTGTTGATATACCTGCCTCAAACAGTCTGTCTACAGCTTATTCCATACACAGATCATTCTTTGGGTGGAAAAAGTTGCAGTTGTTTATTATGAGTGGGCACGTGGCCAAGTGGTTAAGGCATTCGACTAGCGACCTGAAGGTCGTGAGTTTGAGCCCCAGCCAAGGCAGCGTGTTGTGTCCTTGAGCAAGGCACTTAACCACACATTGCTCTGGACGACATGGGTGCCAAGCTGCATCGGCCCTTGCCCTTCCCTTGGACAACATTGGTGTCGTGGAGAGGGGAGACTTGCAGCATGGGCAACTGCCGGTCTTCCATACAACCTTGCCCAGGTCTGCCCTTGCCCTGGAGAGTGAAGACTAACGGATGCCTTAACTTAACTGTTTATTATGCCATTTGTGCTGTCATTAGTCAATTCTTTCATCTGTGTTGAGAAATCTTTTCTTTACCTGCTTTTCTGCCTGATTTGTTTTCCCCAATAGCCATTCTTAAATCTTTGGTTGTACAAGATATTATTCAGATGCTGGAAATCTTGAGCAACACGCACAAAATAGAGAGAAATGAACAGCTGGCATTTCTGGCTGAGACCCTTTCCCCTTCTCCAGAAATACTCGACCCAAAATGTTGAGTGCTTATTTACCTCCAGAGATGCTGCCTAGTTCCTCCAGCAGTTTGTGTGGATAATACAAATATCTATTATCTTGATTTGTCAAGATAATACATACATTATTTTTCTGAGATCACATTGCAGAACAAATCAATTTGAAATTAAATAGTTTTATTGGAAACAAAGTATCAAATAATGAACACATAAATAACTAACAATACAATATAATAATGATATGCACAAACATGACTACAACAACATTTCTGCAAACATATGGCACTCATCACTAAACTGCTAGTTAACCTGGGCTTTAGCCACACCTTAGCCTGATTTAAATTTTATTTCTGTTGCTTTGTTGGTTATCAATGCTTTGAGAATCCAGTTGGATTTAATGTGCAACAATCACAAGTTCCTTGTAGCTGCCAGGCAAATAATGATTAAGTATACATAAATGGATGCTCTTTGTACAACTTCCCTGGTGCAGGCTATTGACCCCCTTCTACCTCAGACACAAATCAGCCAATTGTCTTCTGACTTTCAGAGACTGACAGACTGCCAAGCATGTAAATTATGGTCAACTGTATTTAATTAAGCCTGTAGTAATCAGGAACTTGTCTGTTGCAGGTTCTATACTAGGTACAATTTTTTTTAAATGCTGAAAGTACTCTGTAGGTCAGGCAGCATCTCTGGGAAGAGAAGCAGAGTTAATGTTTCAAGTTGAATATCCTTCATCAGAATTCCTCTACGTGCATATTATCCTCCAGATCTGGGTGTAGAATATCCCCAGTGAACTAAGTTCCAGAGATTTCTGACTTATTTAAGTTGAATTCCCAGGGTATGCGCATGTAAAAGCCCTGAACATGCTGGACTCCACAAAAGACAATTCTTGCAGTGCATGTTATAGTGAAGGGTGTATTGTGCACATAGCAGTAGTGAGTAGTGCAATGGCAAATCACACCCACTGCAAACAGTGACAGCTTGCAAGTATATTTGGTATCAAAGGGACCATTTTAACTTGCACAAATACAAGTTATTAAAGAGAATGCCAATAGAACTCTTCCACTCTGGATTTACCACAGGAAAGTTGAAAACAACCACAGATCATTAGATGATCAGATTAAAAGAGATTATTACTGGTGGAACTGAATTCTCAACAGACCATTCTTTGTGTTAGTGGAATTCTTTTAAGTAATAAACAAGTTATTTTTCCTAACCCTGTTAGCAGGTTTGGGTAATGCAAATTACTTTTTCTATTCCTGATAATATAGTTGATAATGTGCATGGAGTTCATTAAACAAATGAAAAACAACCAGTTTTTCAGCAATATTAAAGCATGAAGTTATATGTCTATAATTGAGAGTTTTATTTGAAGAGTCAAACTCCCTTCTGTAATTAAATTCAACTACCAGAATCATCTGTCCATTCTCCACCTATGATGGCTTAATTGGAAGAGACTGAGGGCTATTAAGTCCACTTGCTTGCACATGTTCCATAGATTAAGTGCTATATTTATACACCATAATTTAGTCTTCAATTCTCTTAGGTTTCCACACAGCAATTTTAATGGAGGGGTTGATAAACTGTTTCTCTTGCAAATACCATCGCCAAGGAGCACTTGGCACTGGACCACCCTCTGTGGGTCGCTGATTAACACATCTCAGAGGAAAGAGGAAGTGAGGAACACCAGTCATGTTCCATTGCAACATACCATTGTGTGTCCCTGCTTCAGTGCACCACATCACCACTGTGTGAAATTTATCACTAGAAATGACCTATATATTACCAATTTATAACATTGTAATAATCCAGAAAAAAAGGCCTGGGTTCTATTTAGCTACTGAGCAAAGTGAATGTTGTAAGTGCTTTTAGGGCTATTTCGGCATAGACAGTTGATAGGAAAAAGTGCAGATGTTGGAATGAGAATAAAAACCAGAAAGTGTTGGAGAAAGTCACAGGTCAGGCAGCATCTGTGAGTAGAGAAACAAAGGTGACATTTCATGTGGAGAGGGTGGTGAAGAAAGCTTTTGGTATGCTGGCCTTTATAAATCAGACAATTGAGTATAGGAGTTGGGACGCAATGTTGAAATTGTACAAGGCATTGATGAGGCCAAATTTGGAGTATTGTCTACAGTTTTGGTCACTGAATTATAGGAAAGATGTCAACAAAATAGAGAGAGTACAGAGAAGATTTACTAGAATGTTACCTGGGTTTCATCACCTGAGTTACAGAGAAAGGTTGAACAAGTTGGGTCTTTATTCTCTGGAACGTAGAAGGTTGAGGGGGGAGTTGATAGGGGTATTTAAAATTATGAGGGGGATAGATGGAGTTGACGTGGATAGGTTTTTTCCATTGAGAGTGGGGGAGATTCAAACAAGAGGACATGAGTTGAGAGCGAAAAGGCAAAAGTTTAGGGGTAACATGAGGGGGAACTTCTTTACTCAGAGAGTGGTAGCTGTGTGGAATGAGCTTCCAGCAGAAGTGGTTGAGGCAGGTTTGATGTTGTCGTTTAAAGTTAAATTGGATAGCTATATGGACAGGAAAGGAATGGAGGGTTATGGGCTGAGTGCAGGTCTGTGGGACTAGGTGAGAGTAAGAGTTCGGCATGGACTACAAGGGCCGAGATGGCCTGTTTCTGTGCTGTGATGTTTATATGGTTATTTCAGTTGGGAGAGCTGTCATCAGAGCTGTCGGGTACTGTTTCTGGTATTTTAGCAGGTAATAAACAAAATCTGCAGCATCAACCCAGTGAACTGGATAATAGTCTCAAGTGATGTTTTGACCTGAATTTTCCTAAGAAATTTTGTGAAGGCATCAATGATTCTACATAACTGCTGGAAAACCAGGATTTTTGTGCAGAAACACAGATGTCCCAGGATGAATGAAGCTCAGGAAGTGTTTCCCCATTCAGTTCAATAAACAAGAAAGCCTAGAAGGGGGCCAAGTTGAGAATCAATTAATTTTAGATCTTTTCAATTGTTTGGATGCTAAATAGTTCATGTCTTAATAGTTGTTTATTACTTTTTATTTTATTACTTCTACTTTTCAGAATGGTTTACAAGTTTAAATGCTTTAAATGTTTTTTGAATAATTCTTTAATAGATGTCTGGGGCCTTGGTAGTTCCAGCTAAGCCTGGCTTTGTTGGCTATTGAAGATTCCTTTCAGAGTTACACACACAAAGTTATAGAGGAAATCAGCAGGTCATGGTTGCATCCGTGGAGAGGAATAAAGAGACAATGTTTTGGGGTGAGACCCTCCATTGCGACTCTTCCTGAAACATGGACTCTTTATTCATCTCCAGAGATGTTGCCTGACCTCCTGAGCTCCTCCAGCATTTTGTGGGTGTTACTCTAGATTTCCAGCATCTACAGAATACCTTCTGAAGATTTCTTTTGCCCTGTTCGTGACAGAGGCTATGGGATCTATTCTCGTACCCACCACATGATCCAGTAATGGCCTTGTAGCCTTGATCAGGTTGTTGCTAACTACCAGGCAGGTAGCCGCTGATGACAAATTCTGGCCGCTTTATCTTTTAGTGTTTAACTTAAGAGCATTACAGAGTATTTTAATTCTATTGTGTTCCCAGTGGGAACCAATGCTCAATAGTAATATGTTCCAGAGAAATTAACTTGAGTACCATAGTCCTTTGTTTAACGGTGTTGCCAAAAATGATTGAGTGTGTCATAACATGGGTTCCCACATATTACCACCACACCCAGTCTAGGAATAAAAGAGAAAACGCTGGAAGCAGTCAGTGGGCCAGGCATCACCTGTGAAAAGAGAATCAGAGTTAGCACAACCACAAGAAGATTTGCAGATACTTGAAATCCAGAGTAACACCCACAGGATGCTGGAGGAACTCAGCAGGTCAGGCAGCATCTATGGAGAAGAATAAACAGTCGATGTTTCCGGCCGAGAGTCCTGAAGAAGAACCTCAGCACAAACCATCGACTGCTTATTCTTTTCCATAGATGTTTCCTGATCTGCTGAGTTCTGCCAGCATTTTGTGAGTGTTGCATCAGTTACAATTTCAGCTCTGAGACGCATACGAGTTTCTGTTTTTTGATTCAGATTGCCAGCATCTGCTTTTCACAACCAGTCCAGAATTTCCTAGTCTCTGTTTTTTTTTCCAGTCAATTTTCAAAAAAAAAATCCAGTGTTTCTCATGATCCTATGGTTTTCTTTTGGATATGCCCTTAGCAGTATCCAGGGTTTATTTCCAAAGTAATTGAATCCAGGACAACCCTGTACAGTTGATGACCTTAATTTCAGTTCTCCCTCCAAGCACTAATTTGCAACAGGAGTGTGGGTGAGAAAATTTAACCTCACTCTCCCCTTTTAAGAATATTTCCATTCATGTTACAACCGTTTTGTACCTCACTGGCATGCTATAAATTTAGATTGGATGCCATTCCTCATTTTTTGGCAAGCTGTATGAATTAAATCTTCTGTGGGTAAAAATATTAATTTGGTTATATCAACATCATCAACACTATTCAGCCACTTACATCCAAATTCCACAGCAAAAAGGCCCATGTCTTTTAAAGTGCTTCAAAGTCACTTTACGTTCGCTGCTTCACCTTGGAATATGACTTTATTTTAAATGCTCCAGATGTGCTATTTTTAGCAAGACTTGTGACTGTGCTGCATATTTTGCTGGGTAATTATTCAGACCCATAAAGATGCCTTGTTACACAATGCACTACCAGATTTTACCAGTGAGGGGCACTGTGCAAAGTCATTGGGTGGGTAAAACTGGATCTATTGAACATGGAGATGATAAAAACTAATTGCGAATCTTTTTCTCCCCACTCATTCAAACATAGACATATCCATGCATAAGTGCATACCTGTTCACACATGTATTTAACCATATATCCCAGCGCTATGGAACATTCGGTTCATGTTAGAAATGTTGCTTTTTTATGTACGTAGACAATCAAAGCACTGATACTTGGCACTCTCTAATGAAGAGACCAAGCCATACCTCACAGCTAATATCATTATAAGGGATTAACCTGGAAATATGAGCAGATATTCCAATTTATTTGGAGATACAGTGCTGATTTTCTCACTGTTCATATGCAAAACATAATTACAAAATTCTAGCGTGCCTCACATTATCAGTTCAGTTGAATTTTTCAGAGCAAGGTATTGGTGGTGTTCATCCTTGCTAAACATTATTTACTAGCTGTTGGACTGCATCTATCTAACACAGGTCAAGAGCAATGCAAAGAAAACTTAGTCTTAGCAGCCATAATTGATCAAGCTTGTATATAAGCATCTTATGTGTTTACATTTATTGGGTCTTTTTATTACAGTGATATTTATATTATTGTTTTTTGTGCTGCATCAGATCCAGAGTAAGAATTACTTCATTCTCTTTTACTCTTGTGTGCTGGAAGTGACAATCATGAACCTTGAATCACAACCACCCACTCTGCAAACTACAATCCCAGTCCCCACTTCTTCACACATACATCCCATAAGTGAGTATGCACACAAGTGCAGAGTCATTTGTGCACACTGACACACTAGTACACACTTTTGCATATACTCACATGTACACACACACAAACGCACACAGCCTCGTGTGTATCCATACAAGTACATCGACACACACCCAGTTTTGTTCACATACACTCTCAAATGTATACACATTCATTCTCACAGGCATTCTCTGACACACACACTTTTCTTACCTGACAACACACACATGCACTAACACTCTTACATCCATGCACAAAACTTATTGACACACATATTCCTCCACGTTACCTCTTTTTCCTTACATACAAACACAGTTATTCATAGACACTCACACACACTTTCCCATTCTCTGTCGCGCTCTCTCTCGCTCACATAAAATTGTGCATCTATTATTCATACATGTAAGTGCAAACTTCAAATTTCCACTAGGTATATACATTCTGAAATCTTGCCTAAGGTACAAAATTGAATTCAATATCAAAACAAAATTTTGAAATCCAGATTAAAGTAAAATGATAACAGAAAGACAACTTACATTGGAGGGAGTACATTCAGATTGGATGGTTGTGACTAGTGCTGTCCCATGAGGATCTGTTCTGGGACCTCTACGTGATTTTTATTAACAACCTGGATGTGGGCGTATAAGGGTAGGTTGGAAAGTTTACAGACGACACAAAGGTTGGTGGTGTTGTAGATAGTGTAGAGGATTGTCGAAGATTTCAGAGAGACATTGATAGGATGCAGAAGTGGGCTGAGAAGTGGCAGATGGAGTTCAACCCAGAGAAGTGTGAGGTGGTACACTTTGGAAGGACAAACTCCAAGGCAGAGTGCAAAGTAAATGGGAGGATACTTGGTAGTGTAGAGGAGCAGTGGGATCTGGGGGTACATGTCTACAGATCCCTGAAAGTTGCCTCACAGGTGGATAGGGTAGTTAAGAAAGCTTATGGGGTGTTAGCTTTCATAAGTCGAGGGATAGAGTTTAAGAGTCGCGATGTAATGATGCAGCTCTATAAAACTCTGGTTAGGCCACACTTGGAGTATTGTGTCCAGTTCTGGTCACCTCACTATAGGAAGGATGTGGAAGCATTGGAAAGGGTACAGAGGAGATTTACCAGGATGCTGCCTGGTTTAGAGAGTATGGATTATGATCAGAGATTAAGGGAGCTAGGGCTTTACTCTTTGGAGAGAAGGAGGATGGGAGGAGACATGATAGAGGTGTACAAGATAGTAAGAGGAATAGATAGAGTGGATAGCCAGTGCCTCTTCCCCAGGGAACCACTATTCAATACAAGAGGACATGGCTTTAAGGTAAGGGGTGGGAAGTTTAAGGGGGATATTAGAGGAAGGTTTTTTACTCAGAGAGTGGTTGGTGCGTGGAATGCACTGCCTGAGTCAGTGGTGGAGGCAGATACACTAGTGAAGTTTAAGAGACTACTAGACAGGTGTATGGAAGAATTTAAGGTGGGGGGTTATATGGGAGGCACGGTTTGAGGGTTGACACAACAGTGTGGGCCGAAGGGCCTGTAATGTGCTGTACCATTATGTCCTGAAGTACCTTATGACCAATAAAGTACTGTAAGTCTCAGATGTAAAATAACCAAACATTTTTTTCTTCCTGAGAAGTTGGTTGATGGATAAATATCAGATGGGAAAACTCCCTTGCTCTTTGAAATTCTGCAAGAGTATATGGGATCTCAGATTATGGCTCACCTGAATGATGAGAGGTCAGTCATTTAAAACTGAGGCGAGTAGAGAGTTTATACAGATGTTGTAAACTATTAGATTTCTTCATCTCCTCAGGGTCCTCAGTTGTTAAAGCTGCTTCAAGCTGAGACAGTTTTAGTTGCCTGGATAAACAGAGGACATAAGGATGAGGCTTGATACTTAACACTGGTGATGATTCCATTCAATGGTGTGAACAGGTTTAAGTTTCCATATAGCCTCCTTTTGTTTCTATAGTCTTCCTTCTCCTGTCACTCCAGTTGGACAATCCTATCTGCATCTGCAATATTCTGCAACACGAAAAGCAGCCCAATTAGTTTCAAGATTCATTTCAGAAAAAAACAAACTTGTGGATGGAATAATTCGAATACAGTCCCATCTCCAATAACAAAACTGGATTCAGTCTTTACCATATCAAAGCTTTTACCTTGCAGTGATTCAGCTGGTGATTCCTTCTGTTTTTCAGGGGCACTGTCTGAGTAAATATGGCTACTCCTTGCAGAAGAATGAGATTGAAAGCGAATGCACCTGCTGCTCAGCAAAAGCATCTGCACCCATCCTGGTGCCTCTGAGATGTCTGAACGGAACTGTGATTCAACACACAGTAATGGATGTGCAGGAATGTGGATGTGTTGCTCATAACTGTACATAAATGAACTGAAACAGGTTGAAGGCATTGCCGGACCTTTTGACCAAGAAATTCTAATATTTCAAGTTCAGAATTTAATTCCCAGTTTCTTGTTGCTTTACAAGTGATAATATCCAACCTAATGTCTCTTGCTCAGAAAACATTCATTGTAAATTTCACTTTTTGCAAATTCTTGCTTTGTTGCTGAAGTAACAGTTATGAATTAATGTCCTATTCACCATATAAACTATGTTGGTTTCAAATTTACACAAATGAATGCAAATAAAACTCATCTGTAGAGTTGAAACCCAAATAGTGATCAGTGGATCTTTATTTTGGTGTTAAGGAAGCTTTAAGATCATTTCAAACATCTCAACCCATCATTGACCTGAACTAGCTCACAGAGTTACCTTTACATCACACTCTTCTACATGTGCAGCACAAACTTTCCTTTTGATGTGTAAATTAAACCCCGTTTGAAAAGTCGCTATTGAAATGTCTTTCCGCCATTTGTTTGAGCTCAGCAGCACAGACTAGAATGTAGGCTTTGGATTGAGATATAGATGAGTGAGTTTCCCACCTTTGAACTCTTCAAATAATGACAGGCTGCCTCCATTACATGGCATTTGATGCACGTTCTTAGGTATAGCCTTGGTGAAGTGTCAGTATAAGCTGGAATCAGGACAAATGTGGAGTGTCTGTGGCTAATGTTTCACTGAATGGCTTCAACATTACTTAAACTTCTCTAAGTAGCCTAAATTTTACCATAGTTCTACTGGGATTGTAGGTAACAATGAATCAGTTTATAAAAGTGCTCATTATTGCTCAAATTGAATTTATACTTAAATTATTAATTTAGTTCAGGCATTATAGGTTAAATAGTATTTGATAAAGTTGAGGTTTTTTTGGTTATTAAAAACTGTTCTGTCAGGAGAAGCAAGCATCCGTTTTTGGTCTCGATAAAACTCAACTGAATTAAAAACATCAGTAATAATAAGTTCAAAGTCATATTAACATTAAAATTTCTCATTGTCCACCATCCAATTCTTAAATCCCCAAACCAGATTCCTTTAGCTTTTACCCTTTAACTGCTGACTATGGTTTGAAGGCACATCAAAGCTTTAAACTGGTCAAGGTTGTTCTGGTTGCAGTTAGTTGTGATATTTATGGAGCTTGTCAAACTCAAAGGTCTGTAAAAAGTTAATCTGCACTTGAGCAGTAGTGTGGCTTTCATACCATAGATCACAGACTAATTAGAAAATAAATGTGCTTCTCTTTTTGTTCCAGTGCTTATATTTGGCAGGCTAAATTAAAACATGAAAAGTAGTGAATTAATCATGCCATTTAGTTTAACTTTTTGCCCTTAAATGGTTTGAAAGGGTGTTACAACTAGTGAGTTTTGTGCCACCCACTGAATATGACAAAGTAGCTCGCAGACATTATTGGGATGTCTTAAACATTTCTGGCATTTAGGTAGAGAAGATATGCAGCCATTAAAATCCCTTGGATGCGCATGCTTGCGCACATTTGTGGTACTTGCAATGAGAAAGAAGACAGCAAAGAAAAATGTAAGAGTGTTGTTAAAAGAATGAAAGGAAGAATTTTGAAAATACTATGTATTTATGGCAATTCATACAACATGCTGGAGGAGCTCAGCAGTTCAGGCAGCATCCACAGATGGGAATAAATAGTCAATATATCGGGCCGAGACCGTTCATCAGGCCTGGAAAGGAAGGGGGAAGAAGTCAGAATAAGAAGGTGGTGGAGGAGAGGAAGAAGTACAGTGTGGCAGGTGATAGGTGAAACTGGGAGAGGGGAGGGGATGGAGAGCAGCAGACTTGGGTGAAATGGAAGTTAAAAATGAAATGAGGGCATGGAGTGGTGGGCAGAAGTGGGGAGGAGTTGGATATGATAAGCAGGCTTGAAATTATTGGTTTCAATCAATTGTAAAAATGAAACAAATATATAAGTCTACTTGCATTTATTTTGCTCATTGATAAAACTTCATATTTGCTAATAATATTGAAGTTATTAACTATCTGGCTTCAACAATGTCACATGAGGCTTTCAAAATGCATCCTATTAAAGAATGACGTTTTTCCTCACCACTGTTCTTTGAACAACCACTGTCAAAATGACAACAGAAAACTTTGGAGCCTCTTTCTTTATCCAGAAACATTCACAGACCAGATTAACTTCAAAACTCCCATTTTTGCTTGCAGCCACATTATTACTTCCCTGCAAGCGATGCAGTCGGTCTTTAAGATACCCAAGCTAGCGTTAAGTAACGCTAGACATGCACAGTGTTGGCTTGGCCCTAAACATTGCTGCCGTTGATGTGTGTGGTTACTGTTGGCAACACACAGTGAGCATTCAAATCAGCAGACAATAAGATTAGCTGGTCGATGGTGTAGCGGACTTCAAGGCGAGTAGCCCCGGCTTCGATCCAACCGGTTCCTTGCTCGCTTTCCATCCATGCTGGGTTGAAACAGACAAATGCTAAAGTAATTGCAAGGTTGCTGCCCAACGCACCACAAGGCTCAGAGAGGAACAGCAATGAACAGTAAGATGCTTGCATGTAGGCTGCTTTGGAAACACCAAGAGTGGATTAATGAAATCAGGCATCAAGAACCTTGCAAAGTACTTTGGAGCTATATTTTGTGTTTAATTGCACCCACAGTTCTAATGACTGCCTCACATGTGTCCTGGCATTTATTGAGAGTGTGAGGCAGAACTATGTAAAGGCAGAGATCTCTCCTTAAATCCAATGCCCAGTAAATCTAACATCCAATCCTCAGTACTTGACCAGAAATCCTCTACTAAAACCCAATGACTAAAATTGCATTTTAACTCAGTGGCATGGTAGCATAATGGTTTGCACAATGCTTTACTGTACAGGCGACCCAGGTTCAATTCCCACCACTGTCTGTAAGGAGTTTGTACGCTCTCCCCATGACCACATGGGTTTGCTCCGGGTGTTCCTGTTTGCTCCTGCGGTCCAAAGTCATCCTGTTGGTAAGTTAATTGGTCATTGTTAATTGTCTCCTGATTTGACGAGGATTAAAACGGGGGCCAGAAGACCTTGGGTGAAATGGAAGGGTCTACTCTGTGCTGTATCTCAATAAATAACTAAAACTGAACAGAAGAACACACAAAGAGCAGGAGCAGGCCAATCAGCTCTGTGATCCTGCTGACCAAAACTGATCCAATCTCGGTCTCAATGCTATTTTCCCACTATTTCCCCAATCCCTTGGACCTTTTGTAGTTTAAATGTCTGTCAATTTCTGTCTTGAATCTATCCAATAATTCTGCACCCACTATCCATTGACATCTAGAATGACAAATACTCTCAGCTCACTGAGAAAAGAAATCCCTCCTCCAGCTCTATCTGAAATAAGTCACCCCTGTATTCTAAACCTATACAGGACGCCCTGGTTATTGGGCACACCTGGGCAGAATATTTCAAAATAAGCAAATACAGGAAGACCTTCACATAACTAAATTAAGAAATAAAAGAACAAATACTCTGTAGAGTTCACTTTAACAACTCAGTCAGTTCTGCTCTTAGATATAAATGAGCTCTCCCTCCCTCCAGACAAGGTTTATGAGTTTAAAGGCTGATTTATACTTCTGCGTCAACTCGACGCCGTAGGTATGGCATCGCCACGAACCCTACGCAGAGCTTATGCAGATCCCTATGCCGTAGCCTGACGCGCACCTCTCCCAAGATGTAACTACGTGTCAAGACAACGCAGACCGCAACAACTGTGATTGGTCCGTTTGGTAGCATCGCATTTCCTCCTACGCCGCAATAGCTTCCCACTGGGCGACTGAAGGGCAGGGAAGGAACTCTGGCTGCAATACTTTCCATAAAGCCTTACAGACCTCCGAAATTATGGAGGACACATTTCGCTTTTACGAAAAAAGACGCTCGCTTCTTGTTGACCCCGAGAAAGACTACCATGACCATGAAGCCTAGCACGGGCAGGTGTGTGCGCATGCGTGATGTGCATGAATTGCAGAGCAACGCAGACACACCAACGCACAAGTATAAATGCTCACAACACGCATAGGTCACTTGCGTAGGTTACCCCGTCGAGTTGACGCAGAAGTATAAATCAGCCTTAAGTTTCACTCCAGGTGCTATCTGTATTGGTCGGCTTTGACATCCTCAAAAGGGGCTCATAGCCGTACTCATTAATGGGGACTGAAATGATAGTGGCATGTTAATAGATGTCTTTCAGGGAGAGGCCATGTGGGCAGGAGGGATAGATTGCTATTGGAGTAGGCTAAAAGTTTGGCACAACATGTTGGCCTGAAGGCCCTGTACTGTTCTATGCTCACTTGGCACCCAAAGCACCATCCTGTCTCAGACAGTAGGAGATGTTTCAGTATACAGTTATGGCCCGCGAGACCTATCTGAAGTTGGAGTTGGTCAGGGTATATCCTGTGCACCATTACGTTGTTCCACCAGTAACTGAACAGAAGAAAACAAAAAGAGCAGGAGCAGGCCAGATGCAGCAGATTTTCAATTGCCTTCGAGCTGGACATTTTGCGGAATCAGCACAATAGTCATTTGATCTTCAGTTGCCCCTAGAGTCCCAGTTATGACCAGAACATCCTATTTATCTTGCTGGTAGCAGCTTTCAATGGAATCCATTCTCTGCCAACATTATAATGAAGTTCTGAGTTCAAAGTTCAAAGTGAATTTATTATCAAAATACATATATGCCATCATATACAATCCTGAGATTTATTTTCTTTTGGGCATACTTAGTAATTCCAGGAACCATAATAGAATCAATGAAGGACTGTAACCAGCAGGACAGACAAACAAGCAATGTGCAAAATTTGACAAACTCTGCAAATACAGAAGGAAAAAAGAAATAATGATAATAATAATAAAAAATCAGCAATAACGAAGTACTGAGAACAAGAGAACTCAAGAATATTAAGTCCTTAAAAATGAGTACATAGGTTGTGGGAACAGTTTGGTAATGGGCAGGTGAAGTTCAGTGATGTTATCCCCACTGGTTCAGGAGCCTGATGGTTGAGGGTTAATATCTGTTCCTGAACCTGGTGGTGTGAGTCCTGAGGCTCCTGTACCTTCTTCTTGATGGCAGCAATGAGAAGAAAGCATGACCTGGATGGTGGGAGTCCTTAACGATGGATGCTGCTTTCCTGTGGCAGAGGTCCATGTAGATGTGCTCAATGGTGGGGAGGGCTTTACCTGTGAGGGACTGGGCCATATCCACTACTTGTAGGATTTTCCATTCAAGGGCATTGATATTGCTCTTCTTTCCATACCAGACTGTGATGCAACCAGTCAATATACTCTCCACTACACATCTATAGAAGTTTATCAAAGTTTTAGATGTCATACTGAATCTTCGCAAATTTCTATGGATGTAGAGGTGCTGCTGTGCTTTCTTCATAATTTCACTCACATGCTGGGCCCAGGAGAGGCCTCTGAAATGATAACACTGAGGAATTTAAAGTTTCTGACCCTCTCTACCTCTGATCTCTCCCCCAATTTCTTACTCCTGTAGTCAATAATCAGCTCCTTGGTCTTGCTGACATTGAATGAGAGGTTGTTGTAGCACCACTCACTAGATTTTCAATCTCTCTCCTACATGCTGATTCATCATCACCTTTGATTTGGCCAACGACAATGGTGTCATCAGAAAATTTAAAGATGGCATTGGAGCTGTGCTTAGCCTCACAGTCAGAAGTGTAAAGCGAGAAGAGCAGGGGACGAAGCACACAGCCTTGTGGTGCACCTGTGCTGAAGGAGATCATGGAGGAGATCTTGTTGCTAATTTGAACTATATGGGGTCTGCAAGTGAGGAAATCAGGGATACAATTGTACAAGGAGGTATTGAGGCCAAGGCCTTGAAGCGTATTAGTTCTTTTAGAGGGAATGATGGTATCGAATGCCGAGCTGTAGTCAATAAAGAGCATCCTGATGTTTGCATCTTTGCTGTCCAGATAGTTCAGGGTTGAGTGAAGAGCCAGTGAAATGGCAGCAGCTCTGGGCCTGTTGTGCCAGTAGGCAAATTGGAGCGGATCCAAGTTGCTTCTTAGGCAGGAGTTGATGTGTTTCATTACCAACTTCTCAAAACACTTCATCACCTTGGATGTAAGTGTTACTGGATGTCAGATAATGACGATCGTGAATATTGGTCACTTGGGATGAGGGGTTTGATGTGGCAGTATTCATTGAGCTTAGCAATTAGCTTGTAAATGTTTCATCGGCAGTTGTTGGTGTTCCTCTCTGGGAGTGCTCACGTTTATGTTGTCTCCACACCCCCGTACACTTGCCTTGATCATGATTGGCGACCTCTTCTGTTGACCTTTGAATTCTACAGGCTCGCTTTTCTTTGGCTCATAGGAGTTCATAGATGGCAGCTATTTGATGTTGCAAACACGAGGAATTCTGCAGATGCTGGAAATTCAAGCAACACACATCAAAGTTGCTGGTGAACGCAGCAGGCCAGGCAGCATCTCCAGGAAGAGGTACAGTCGACATTTCAGGCCGAGACCCTTCGTCAGGACTAACTGAATGAAGAGCTAGTAAGAGATTTGAAAGTGGGAGGGGGAGGGGGAGATCCAAAATGATAGGAGAAGACAGGAGGGGGAGGGATGGAGCCAAGAGCTGGACAGGTGATTGGCAAAAGGGATATGAGAGGATCATGGGACAGGAGGCCCAGGGAGAAGGAAAAGGGGGAGGGGGGGGAAACCCAGAGGATGTGCAAGGGGTATAGTCAAAGGACAGAGGGAGAAGAAGGAGAGTGAGAGAAAGAATGTGTGTATAAATAACGGATGGGGTACGAGGGGGAGGTGGGACATTAGCGGAAGTTTGAGAAGTCAATGTTCATGCCATCAGGTTGGAGGCTACCCAGATGGAATATAAGGTGTTGTTCCTCCAACCTGAGTGTGGCTCCATCTTTACAGTAGAGGAGGCCGTGGATAGACATGTCAGAATGGGAACGGGATGTGGAATTAAAATGTGTGGCCACTGGGAGATCCTGCTTTCTCTGGCGGACAGAGCGTAGCTATACCTGCCTTTTTGTTGGTTTTTTGGAACAATCTATGTTCCGAACCTATTCTGGTATCTGTCCCCCACTTTTCCTTCGCTACATCGACGACTGCATTGGCACTGCTTACTGCACGCATGCTGAGCTCGTTTGCCTCCAACTTTCACCCTGTCCTCAAGTTTACATGGTCCATTTCCGAAACCTCCCTCCCCTTTCTAGATCTTTCTGTCTCTATCTCTGGAGACAGCTTATTTACTGATGTCTACTATAAGCCTACTGACTCTCACAGCTATCTGGGCTATTCCTCTTCTCACCCTGTCTCTTGCAAAAATGCCATCCCCTTCTCACAATTCCTCCGTCTCCGCCGCATCTGCTCTCAGGATGAGGCTTTCCATTCCAGGACGAGGGAGATGTCCTCCTTTTTTAAAGAAAGGGGCTTCCCTTCCTCCATCATCAACTCTGCTTTCAAATGCATCTCTCCCCTTTCACGCACATCTGCTCTCACTCCATCCTCCCACCACCCCACTAGGAATAGGGTTCCCCTGGTCCTCACCTACCACCCCACCAGCCTGCGGGTCCAACATATTATTCTCTGTAACTTCCGCCACCTCCGAGGGGATCCCACCACTAAGCACATCTTTCCCTCCCCCCCCACCCCCGCTTTCCGCAGGGATCGCTCCCTACGCGACTCTCCATTCGTACCCCCCATCCCTCCCCACTGATCTCACTCCTGGCACTTATCCTTCTAAGCGGAACAAGTGCTCCACATGCCCTTACACTTCCTCCCTTACCACCATTCAGGGCCCCAGACAGTCCCTCCAGGTGAGGCAACACTTCACCTGTGAGTCGGCTGGGGTGATATACTGTGTCCGGTGCTCCCGATGTGGCCTTCTATATATTGGCGAGACCCAACGCAGACTGGGAGATTGTTTTGCTGAACACCTACGCTCTGTCCGCCAGAGAAAGCAGGAACTCCCAGTGGCCACACATTTTAATTCCACATCCCATTCCCATTCTGACATGTCTATCCACGGCCTCCTCTACTGTAAAAATGAAGCCACTCTCAGGTTGGAGGAACAACACCTTATATTCCGTCTGGGTAGCCTCCAACGTGATAGCATGAACATTGACTTCTCTAACTTCTGCTAATGCCCCACCTCCCCCTTGTACCCCATCTGTTATTTATTTATATACACACATTCTTTCTCTCACTCTCCTTTTTCTCCCTCTGTCCCTCTGACTATACCCTTTGCCCATCCTCTGGGTTCCCCCCCTCCCCCTTTTCCTTCTCCCTGGGCCTCCTGTCCCATGATCCTCTCATATCCCTTTTGCCAATCAACTGTCCAGCTCTTGGCTCCATCCCTCCCCCTCCTGTCTTCTCCTATCATTTAGGATCTCCCCTCCCCCTCCCACTTTCAAATCTCTTACTAGCTCTTCCTTTAGTTAGTCCTGACGAAGGGTCTCGGCCTGAAACGTCGACCATACCTCTTCCTAGATCTGCTGCCTGGCCTGCTGCGTTCACCAGCAACTTTGATGTGTGTTGCATGTATTTGATATATTTGTTTATGGAGTTATCAGAAGAGAATGACACTTCTAAAAATTATCATGCCTGCTTTGTGTTTGCCTGAGCCAGAATCCCAGTTAAAGTGGTGTGCTACAGGTTAAAAACTGATGGTAATTGGGCAGAGATTTCTTCATACAAGCTTGATTGAAATCCCTGACAATGATTCGAAATGCATCAGGATGGACTGTTCCTTGTTTGGTGATGGCAGCAGGCAGTAACTCAAGTTCCAGATGGTGGTATGTGAACTATACTCAGCATCGTGGATGAAAAAGCTCTTGGTAAATAGAATGATTGTCACTTAATCCCTAGATGTTTCAAGTCGGGAGAACAAGTGTATGACAAAAAAGCTACATCAGAGCACCACAGAGGGTTTATCTTGAACACATACTCACATCTTTTGCCCTTTCCGAATCAACAGTTCAGTCCATTCTGTGTCTAGAGAAACCTTTGGGTCTGATCGCCGAATCCAGCATGCTTGAAGTGAGCCATGTCTCAATAAAAGACAGAAGACAGCAATTCCTCATTTCCTTCCGATACAGCACACTTGCCCTTAGGTCCTCAATCTTGTTCTCTGGCAATGCTGGATAGAGGAAGTCTCATTCTTCTGTGTTTCATCCTGGCCTGGAGTTCCCCCACCCCCCCCCCCCCACCAACCACTTCATTTCCAGCCTTGGCAACAAATGTTTGTCGGCTTAAAGGTGCCATACCTGCTTGCTTAACAGTTAAGTCTGCCAAGTCTTTCAGAAGTTACCGAAATCTGTGGTTCATTAAGAAAATGTAAATAGTGAAAATTATTAGGGACTGCTTACTCTCAGCCTATGAGGTATGAAAAACAAATTGTCTCCTGAAAGTTTTCCAATAGTACATTCTGAAGAACAGAGTTTTCTCAGTGTTGCTCCCTCATCAATCTAAAAGATTACCTACTGTGTGTTGCCTTTTGCAATGACAGTAATACATTCACTGAGCCAAACTTAAGGGAATTTCTATCGGATTGTCCTGAAGTATTATTACTTTGTGTCATTATTACAAATGTTTACTTTTGGTTTGTTACTTCTGTTGAATAATACCTTACACCAGGGTTTCTCAACTGGGGTTCCGTGGAACCCTAGGGTACCACGAGAGATGGTGATTTAAAAAAAAAATCATTGTTTTTTGAACATGCAATGCTAAATCTAGCAGTGGTGGTCAGTGATCGAGCAGA
Organism: Mobula hypostoma; assembly: GCF_963921235.1. Taxonomy (NCBI): domain Eukaryota; kingdom Metazoa; phylum Chordata; class Chondrichthyes; order Myliobatiformes; family Myliobatidae; genus Mobula; species Mobula hypostoma. The sequence goes on from NC_086116.1 coordinate 17,185,032, forward strand.
CCCAATAGCAATCTCAGTAGAGGTCTCTCAGCCCGGTACGGCACTGTGCAGTTTGACCGTGTTTATTTGATTGAGTCCATTCTCGGTTTTTGATGGGGAGGTGAGGAGGTTGTTGATATCTGGTGAGTGCTGCACTGACGGTAGGCTGATGAGGAGCATGAAGTGCATTTTCTGAGCATTGAATGGACTCGTCCATTTTAATATTTTATTAACCCCTGTTTTACAGACATGTCTGATGATCCAATGTGGCGATTTTTGAATTACAATCTGCTGAGTCATTTCACTGCACTCATGTAATAACAGACACAAAAGCAAATCTGTCTTTACTATGAAAGCTACTTATCAATGTGTTTTGCATGCACTGGTGATCCAAGTTGTCCTGTTCCATTGCGCCTAGTCTGTAGCAAACAAGTTACAACTGTAGCAATGGCTTCAGCAAAATTAAAAAGACAATTAACCGTAAATCACAGCCATATGACTCATTAAAGTGCTGATTATTTTAAATGGATGTTGGAATCTCAAAACTTATAGAGACTAATGGAGAAGAGGAGTTCAGTGGGTAATAAAATGGACGAGTTCATGGTGCTAGCCAGGCGTCAGAGAACATTTCGGGAGTGCAGTGTTATGTGTTTCACTGGAACGGGGCTGCAGGAGAACATACCCGATCAAAACTTTTCCATGGACGGCTTCCAGACCGTTCGGGCTGACCGGATGTGCACTGAGAGCAGTAAACGTAAAGGAGTTGGGTGCTTACTGTTCTGGTTAACAACAGATGGTGCAATCCGGGTCATATTACGATCGAGGAATGTGTTTGTAGACTGGATATTGAACTTTTTACTGTTGGACTTCGGCCATATTCCACCGAGATACAACACTGGGTGGCACAGGAGGTCGTTCCTGCCTGTGGCCGTCGAACTTGCAACTCCTCCTGTGGAGGGTCAGACGCCCTGAGCCAATAGACTGGTCCTGGATTTATTTTCCATCTGGCATAGTTTGCATTTTGTTGTTAGATTGTTTGTGGTTTTTGTATTGCTATATTTATGCTCTATTCTTGTTTGGTGTGGCTGTAATGAAACCCAATTTCCCTTGGGTCAATAAGGTATATCTATCTATCTATCTACAAACAGAGTAAAGCTTCATTAATATAGTCACAGTCAGTAAAAAGACTCAAGAAGCAAGATATTTAGTAGCATAATTTATTACCCGGAAAAGAAAAAGTCACACAGTTGATGATAACCTAATAATGCCAGCATGTAAAATTATAGTGGGTAAAATGCTTGGACAAGATGCAGTTCAAGAAATTGAAAGGTTTCATTCTCACTGATAATGATGGCTGGTTCTTCACTTGTGAAGATCAGGAGGGAAGAAAAGTCCTCAGGAGTGATGGCACGATCGTTGGTGACTGTAGAGGCCAATTCTGGATCTGCAGACACTGGAAGAGTAGGGACATGGGAACAGCTGGATGCGGGTTCTTGAGTAGTAGGATCCTTCCTGTGTGCCTCCTCTTCTCTTCAGCAGTACTCTTCTGGATTCCTCAAAATTCTTGCCTACACCGTGGAGCAGTATTCTCCTGCGGTTTCTGTCACAAGCCAGCGGCTGTCACTAGTGGACTTCAACATTTTCCTGCGAGAGCTGCTGCTTAAGTTGGTCTTTGTACCTCTTGCATGGGGCAGCACGATCTCTCTAGCCCTGAGAGAGTTCTCCGTAGAGTACTGCTTTCGGTAACCTGGAGTTGTCCATGCGAGACGCGTGGCCTGGCCAGCGGAGCTGCCTGAGCAGCAAAGTGATTCCATTGCTTGGAAGTTGAACCTTCTCCAGGACCTCGTTGTTGGAGACACGATCCTGCCAGCTGATACCCATGATGGAGCGGAGGCAGCGGTCATGGAAGTGCTTGAGCAACCAGATTTGCTTGTAGTACAAGACGCAGGCTTCAGAGCTGTGCAGCAGTGTTGTGATGATGGGAGCTCTGTACACCTGGATTTCTGTGGCCAGATGCAGCTGGTAGTTCTTCCATACGTTTCTGGAGGCACTCGAAAGCTCTGGCGAGTCGATTATCAACGTCCCTTACTCCCGTAGCATCTTTGGAGAGGACGTTGTCCAGTTAGGCGAACTGCTCAACCGTGGTGAGAGGGTGGTCGTCAATAGTGATTTGAGATGGGTGGTAAATGCCATGAGGAGCTTCTGATGGAGGATCATTGTTTTCGTCAGACTGACTGTTAACCTGAAAGCCCTTGCGGCCTTGGTGAACTATGATTGCAGCCTGTATCAAGTCCTCTGTATGAGAGAAGAGCACAGTAATTCACACAGAGTAGCTCGAGAATGGGCTTTTGCATGGTTTTGGTTCAGGCGAGAAGGTGGCCACTCTCAAACAGTATGAAAAGTTGACATAGAAGTTGAAAAGAGGTTTTGTGTGATAAACTGAAAAACAACAGCTTCTTTATCCAATTTGATGAGTTAACAGATTTCACCAATAAATGTCACGTTGTAGCTTTCGTAAGATTTGTAAATGATGGCGAAATTCAAGAAAACATTTTCTGCTGCACAGAGTTGCCCGAAACAAGGAAAGGCCAATACATATTTAATGTTTTGTCTTCACATCCGGAAAGAAAAGGTATTGTGTTGCCGTCTGTACTGATGGTGCCCCATCAATGGTTGGCTCCATGAGGGGTTTCATTTCTCTTGTAAAAAATTCTGACATTGTCACAACACACTGCTTCCTTCACAGTGAGGCACTGATGTCAAAAACTCTTGGAGATGAAATGAAAATAATTCTGGATGATGCTACAAAACTGGTTAGTTTTATTAAACAAAGATCAGTTCACTCGAGAATGTTTAAGAAACTGTGTGAAAACCTGGGCAAAGTGCACACCAGTCTTCCGCTACATACAGAAATATGGTGGTTTATCAGAGGAAGAGTTCTCAACAGGGTGTTTGAGCTGAACGGTGAATTGTAGGAGTACTTTCAAGAACATAGTAGGCCAGATATTGCTGAATACTTGAAGATGAAGAATGGCCGCAGAAACTAGCCTAAGCAGACATTTCTCATCATATGAACCAGTTGAACAAGTCTCTGCAAGGCCCTGGAGAAACTGTTTTGACTTCAAGTGACAAGACTCTTGGATTTAAAAGGAAACGGAATCTTTGGAAAAATCATGTTGCAAAAGGAAATTGCAGCTGCTTGGGCTTGAGAGTGAGAAAGGATCAGAAAGTCTCACATCTTATTGAAAGCTACCTGGAAGAACTACAGAACAAAACTGAACAGTATTTCTTCTCTGTTTCAACACAAGTGTATAACTGGTTGAGGGACCCTTTCTCCAAATCGTCTGCTCAGCCTGAGAACTTGACTTTGAGAGAAGAGAAAAAACTGCGTAAGATACAGTCTGATCATGTACTCAAGATGAGATTTATTGACCTGCTCCTGGACAAGTTCTGGATTTCTGTGAAAGACGTGTATCCTGCCATTCATAGGAAAGCAATGAAAAATTTGCTGCAGTTTCAACTTCTTACATGTGTAAGCAAGCTTTTTCTTGTTTAGCAAGCATCAAGAGCAAGGATAGAGATCCAAACAACAGGAGTTCTGCAGATGCTGGAAGTTCAAGCAACACACATCAAAGTTGCTGGTGAACGCAACAGGCCAGGCAGCATCTCCAGGAAGAGGCGCAGTCGACGTTTCAGGCCGAGACCCTTCAGTTAGTCGTGATGAAGGGTCTCGGCCTGAAACGTCGACTGCACCTCTTCCTAAGGATAGAGATCGACTCATTTCAGTTAAAGGTGAAATCTGTGTGTCCTTATTTCGTTCAATCCAGAATTGAGTATTTATGAAGCAAAAAGCAAGCACAGATTTCACTTGCTTGGCCTATATTTGAGCCTGATCATGTCACTCAGTAAGGAAATGTTTCTTTCAAAACCTTGTATAAAATTGAGTCTTAGGCTATATTTTTATTCATATTGCTTTGGCTAATGGTTTTTAGCAACTTTACTATTTAACATTGTCAATAAATTTTCATGTTGTAAATAGCATGAATTAAAATCAATTCACAAACTTTATTTAAATTAAATCTACCGAGTCTGCCTTCAGAAAAATTAAATCCCATTTTGGCTTAAGCCAGTTATTTAACTTTTAAATTCATTATGTTTGCTTTATGAGTGTTAAATTCATTATGTTTGCTTTATGAGTTTTTAAGGGAAAGAAAGAGATTAATTCCAAGAAAGCTTAACTGCTTGTTTTTTTTTTCAAGAAAGGTTGGCTAAAATTTCATTCTCTACTCAGAAGAGCATTGGCAATTATTTTTGGATTATTATATCTACAGCTTTCTGATCACGCTTGTGTACCAGGAGCTGTAGATTTAATAATTTTTATGCAGTGGTTCCCTGAGACCTGAAAATTATTTCAAGGGTTCTTCCAGGGCAAAAAAGGTTGAGAAAGGCTGCTCTAGACCATGTACATGACAAATGGTGCAGTTACAATATTGGCTAGATTCTAATGAAAAGTTATTCCCTAAAGTGTCACCTCCATGTTTCTCTTTACAGATGCAGGCTGGCCTGCCGAGAATTGCTCAGGTTTTCTGTATATATTTTGGATCTCCAACATCTAGTTTGTTTTTTGCATTTTGAATCATAGTATTATCTACTGAACATATCAGACACCCAAAAGAAGTGTATAATGTGAAAATTATTATGGAGAAAATAACATTGTGTAGTATTGCAGGGTTACTTTTCACGTCTCTAATCAGTACATCTCTTTGCAGTGTTGGAATAGGGCCACTAGTATACTGTATAGTGCCAATTACTGTAAGCTATTGTCATACTACTTAAGTTACAGGTCATCAAAGAGAATGGGCAGAGGCCTAATGTACTGACAACTTAACTTTTTGCACTTTGAATATTATTGAATTGCATGCTTTACTCTGTTGCTGAACAAACTGGCAATTTTTCAGATCTTAGCTGAATGCAATTAAAACTTCGCAGTTTCATCATAATCGGAAGGTTATTAAAAATAGCAAGTAATGCTATTTCCAGAAATAAATTTGTCCATTAAAGTCTTTGAAGGCATTGTAAAACACACCAGATCTAGCCTGGCTTAGTTCAATACTTTTTGCAACTTAGAGTAAACCATGTTTCAGAAATGCTAGTGTGTCTCTATAAAGGCAAATAATTTCATCTAACAATCGCCTGTGGAAAAGATTAAAACTAAAGTGATTTAGCTTATGTCATCAGAGTTGATATATGCCAGCTTCACTTCAATGAATATGATTACTAAGTTTTATTGGTGCTGGCTGTGCCCAGACCTTAAATGTTTAACAGAAGTTCATTATTCAAAACAACATTGAAGCACAAGATGGTTCAGTCCTGCACCAAACTTGTAATTATGTGAAAAAAACTTTCAAGTCAATTACAATTACTGCATTCTCTGATCTGTAAATATATTGAAGCCTTAGGTTAGATTTAGAATTTTAAATGAATTTCTCAAAAACATGTTGAGAAATTAGCTTCTTAAAAAACCCACACAAAAGCACAATGTTAAATATGTACTTCTTGCATGAAAATGTACTTGAACGTCTTCGCCCCATGAAGAGTAGTTTAAGTCTACAATAATATAAACTTGCATTCTGAGTAGACATTAGGTCGATCTCACTGTCAGTTGCTGTTAGCTATGGAATGCTGGATCTGCCAGGGTGCTTTGAGATATTGCCCTTAAAATCTGATGGTCTGACCTGGCACATGAACTGAGACCACATTAATTTCATTGTTGATAATATGGGGAAGGATAAGAATGAATTGTGTTCCCTTTGAAAAATCAGTTTAATTTTATGATTTTAATAATTTATAAATAATCTTACAAGCTGTTTCACAATTAATTATTTTAAAAACTTTAATGACCAACATCAATTCTAAGTTCCCAAATGCCTCTGAATGCCAATCAGCAGAGTTAAGGTATTTCACCACCTGTGAAACACGTTACAGCTCTATAATCCAGCACTGAGCAGTTAATGAGACGTGAAACCTTCAAGAACATCGCATTGATGAAGAGGACCAGCGTGTGGGTACTAGAAATGAGACTAAATTACTTGTAACAAAGTTCAAGCATAAATGCCAAATATCTACTCCTTTCATGGGTTAGTTCACTTCAGCTTCGTCCTGCCTTCTCACTTCTACTCCAGTGTCATCTTCTTTAAGATCCACATCCTGACCTCTCCCTCTCAGGTCCCCATGAGTTCCTGCCAGTTCTCTCCAAGTTTACCACTTCCTACTCGACATTCTCCTACTCGATATACTGGCTCAACACTCTGCACCTCTTCATCTTCCACGTCTGCTTTCGTCACACTGCTGTCTCTGGAGCCCATTATGGCTACATTCCTTGCTTAGTTGCCCTCTTTTCCACCCATCCTATCCCAGGTTTACCCTACACAGTCTGCTTCAGCTCCAGCCTGCTGTCTTCCTCTCAAGTCCGGCTGTCGCACCCTGCCTTCTCCCGTTCACGTCTGCACCCCCTTTGACATTTCTACTTCAGATCACCCTGTTGCCTCTGTGCTTTCACCTTCCGCCTTCTCCCTTTCCACCCTTCAAACACACTCACACCTTGTTCTGCCTTCTCAGGATGTTCATGCTCCCCCCGTAACAAGCGAGCTGGCTCCTCACCCTCCAGCTCTTCACGTTTCCTGGTCCACTTCCAGTCACTCTGCTCTCTCTGCAGCCAATTACTGTTGCACATTTCCTTACACCACTCACCCCTATCCCTAGTTCACACTACATAGTCCGTTAGGCCACCTCCCTTCCAGATCTACTTGAACTTTGCAACACCATCTTCCTCCCAGGTCTGCTTGAGCTCCCCCGACTTTAGATCCTGACTGCCTGTATTATAATGTACTGAGTAGAAATAATTTAAATTAAAGGCAGTACCATACAAAATTAAATTAATGACCCTATACTGGTCAGCTAGTTGGAAGGTTGCTGTGTTAAGATAAAATGTAATGTTACATACTAGGCTGGCAAAGCGATTGGCTGTAGGTGTATTAATCAGCAATGCAGTACACAGGTAAGTATCCTTAGACAGTAGAGCTTCATAACCTTTTATATAAACAAAATATTACTTCTAATTATAATTGTTTCAACAATAACCAGACAATTCAGCCTTAGCACCAAGCAGCGCCCAGTCTAGTCTGCTTTCGACTTGCCTATTATTGAGCTGTTTTCAATTAATGTTTTTCAATTGTTTCCTTCCTTCCACTTCTTGACATCTTAACCCTGTGTAGCACCCTGGGAAAGGTTTCACTGCTATTGTAATGGTCTTCCTGTAGAAGCAGTGTTTGGGTTCTGGTTAGAGATAATGGGTGCTTTGGAATGTGGGCTGTCCAATGTCGGGAGTACGTGTTTGTGCTGTGTTCCTGACACCGGTGTGATCGTGGTCTTTTTGTTTGGTGGATGATGGAGAGAGAAGATACCAGAAAAGAGAGGACGTAGACACCAGAGAGGAGTGGACTTGGAGTGGGGCCAGGAGTCGACGAAGCCTGGGGAAATCGTTGGAAGATCAGCGAAAGGGAAACCTTGAGCTCCAACTTGTGCACATTAGACTGTTTCATTAAAATGGGCCCTTTTCTTTTTGTTTTTCTTTGCTAACCCTTTAGTCAATTTAAGAATTATAAAGCTAAGTTGTTTAATTGCATATGGTGTTCTGTCTGTTATTTCATGGTTCTGATTTGTAACAGGGCAACATATCATGCATCCACAGAAACAGAGGTTTTGCACCTCAATTTCACGTGTTTGGTGGGGCCAGCGACTGTCTTCCCAAGACTTACGCTGCTGCCAGAGCCTGAGGGCTACACCTGTTTGTTACAAGCTACACTAAAGCATTCCTGCTAGCTCAGCTTACCAGGGAGATTCAAATTCCCAGCAGCTGTGCTTTTCCGTTCACTCTCACAATGAACAAATGAGCTTTGGACAGTAAAGTTATTCATCTATCTGCTGTCTACAGTGACCAGTACCACCTAGAAATGATTGATTCCATCTGATTGAAGGTGATTTCAGCTCAGCTACATCACCTGGGAATGCCAGATGCAAAAGGTTTACCTGGATCACACTAGCTGAGAACCACCTATAGGTGCAAAGTAAAATCAGAGTGGATCTGGGATTGATTTTGACTCTGGATATTGACACATTGTGTTAGCCAGTGAGTGGGAGCTGAGTCGGGAGAGTGTCCAGGTTCACAGGAAGCAGCGTACAACTGATAGAGGCAATGTACTATGCAATAAACAGGAGATATATACTAAATATTTGGCATGATTTTGAGTGTGGCAATAAATGAACGGACACTCATTCTACAATGACACTTGTCAATGACCAATTCAAAGAGCTAATGCAATAGAATCAAAGGGGATATGGATGCTGAAACAGGAGAGCACCTTCTACATGGAAGTTCAACTCCAGTGAACGGTCAAGCAAATGTAATTCTCTTTAATCATTCAGATTGAACGATCTCTAATGAAGCATTCTGATGTACATAGATAACAAATTCAATGTCATATTCTGTATATAAAGCACAATAAAGAAATAATGATAGTGTTGAGAGCAAATAGCACCAAGTTACAAAACCTCCTTACTTTTCAATGGATACAGAAATAATCGCAATGTGAAAATGTAAAATTAAATCTGCAAAACACTTACCTGGTCACTCTGTTGGATAATCACTGAAGAATAATTAGTATTGTTTATTTCACTCCTGTTCCAAGTTGTTTAATGTCATTTCTAGTACACAAGTTCCTTAAGGTTGTTATAGCTGGGGGTGCTAATGGGGATAAGCTCCCACTACCTATTAAGTGCTCCCAATGGCGTGCACCTCAAATAGCCTTTGGCAACCAAGTCTGGCTCCTGGCCTTCATGTGTGCTTAGCTACTAAGCCCAGCAGAACTGTTTTTACTGGCAGGAGAAGGTACCTTAAAACCAGTGGCTTTGGGCAGATAGGGCTCACCAACTGTGGTTGGCAGCTCATCCAGGAGGAGGAAATCTCTGATCTCAAATCTCCACTGCCTTGCAGCTATACCCACTCATGGAGAAGGCTTTAGGAGTAACTGCTGAGGGAAAAATCCGGAGCTGGAAGTCCTAAGGCAGTTCTACATTGAGTCCAATGCTGACTGACAACTCCTGTGACACTTCTGGTACCAAACTGTATTGGTCTCTGCCATTTCTTTAGGTTCATCAGATGCATGGAGAAGGGGAGTTTGCTGCATGGGCAACAGCTTCCTCTCTGTATTATACTGCCAGGCTTACATATCTAGACAGCTAGGATGTAATATCAATGGTCAATTCTGACCGACGGAGGCCTCCGACCTCAGAAACAAGTGTAAAGGAGAACGAAGTAATTGTTACTCCAGATCGATACAGCACCAAAAAAAACACAATAATTAAAAAACACAGAATAAATACAAATACATAAGATAACTTACATACGTAGATTGTTTCTATGTGCATAAAGTGATGCTAGGCACTGGAGTGTCTGTACATAATAATGAAAAAACTATACAGTACAATAAATATATATTTAAAAAATTAAATAAGTCATGCAAAAAGAGAGAAAAAAATAGTGAGGTAGTGTTCATGGGTTCATTGTCCATTCAGAAATCTGATGGCAGAGGGGAAGATGCTGTTCCTTAAAAATTGTGTGTGTATCTTCAGGCTCCTGTACCTTCTCCCTGGTAAGAGTGAGATGAGGGCATTTCAGGGTGATGGGGTCCTTAATGATGAAGGCTGCCTTTTTGAAGGATGGCTTTTTGAAGAGGTTCTTGATGCTGGAGAGCGTACCCATGATGGAGCTGTCTGACTTTGCAAATTCCTGCAGCTTTGCCCAAACCTCTGCAGTGGTCCCTCCATACCAGATTGTGATGCAACCCGTTAAAATTCTCTCCATGGTATACCTGTAGAAATTTGCAAGTGTGCTTGACGACATACCAAGTCTCCTCAAACTCTTTAGCAATTGCATGAATATGTTGGACCCAGGATAGATCCTCAGAGATGTTGACACCAAGGAACTTGAAACTGCTCACCCTTTCCACTGCTGATCCCTCGATGATGTGTTCTCTCAACTTCACTTTCCTGAAGTCCACAAATAATTTCTTTGTCTTATTGACGTTGAGTGCAAGGTTGTTGAGGCAACACCACTGAACCAGCTGATCTATCTCGTTCCTGTATGCCTCCTCATCACCATCCGAAATTCTGCCAACAATAGTTGTTTCGTCTGAGAATTTATAGATGGCATTTGATCTGTGCCTACCCACACAATCTTGAGTGTTGAAGAGTAGAGTAGTGGGCTAAGCACCCACTGATGTGCACCAGTGTTGATTGTCATCGAGGAGGAGATGTTTTTACTGATCCAACACAGATTGAGGTCTCCCTGCGAGGAAGTCAAGGATCCAGTTGCAGAGGGGGATACAGAAGCCCAGGTTTTGGAGCTTGTTGATCAAGACTGAGGGTATGATGGTGTTGAACGCTAGCTAATAAATGAAATAGCAGCCTGATGAGGTATTACTATTGTCCAGATGACCCAAGGCCGAGTGGATGTCCAGTGAGACTGCTTCCACTGTAGACTAATGGTTAGACAGGAGCTGATTCTAGTCATGACCAACCTCTTGAAGCACTTCCCACAGTAGATGTGAGTGCCATTGGGTGTCGTCATTGAGACAGCTCATCCTGCTCTTCTTGAGCACTGGTCTGATTGTCAGCCTTCTGAAGCTGGTGGGAGCCTTCAACAGCAGCAGTGAGAGATTGAACACTCCCACCAGATGGGTAGCACAGGTTTTCAGAGCCCTGCCAGGTACACCATCAAGGCATGATGCCTTGCCAAGGTTCACTCTCTTGAAAGATGTTCTGAGATCGGCTTTTGAGACAAAGATCTCTATAGTCACCAATTGCTGCAGTGATTTGGACAGGTGTAGTTTTATTCTCCTTTTCACATCATGCGTTAAAGACATTGAGCACACCTGGGAGGGAACCATCACAGCCATTCTTAGCGTTAGGTTTTGCTTTGTAGGAAGTAATGGTCTGCATACCCTACCAGAGCTGACTTGCATCCAATTTTGTCTCTAACCTCAATTGAGTTTTTGCTCTTAAGATGGCCTTTTATAGTTCATACCTGGACTTCTTGTATAGTTCTGGATCACCAGACTTGAATATCACAGATCTGGTCCTAAGCAGACCATATATCCCTGGTTCATCTGCTGCCTTTGGTTTGGGTATGGCTGTTATGTTCTCGAAGGCACACACTCATCCACACAGGTTTTGATGAAGTCGGTGACAACTGTGATGTATTCATTCAAGCTCGAAGATGAATCCCTAAGTATTGTCCAGTCAAAGTAGTCCTAAGAGCACTCCTCCACCTCCTCTGACCATATCTTCTTGGTCCTCACCACTGGTGCTGTGGTCCTCTGGTTGCAGAAATGATATGTTAGTGGTAGTTGTTCAGAGACTTCTTCAAGCTGGGCTGGTTGAAATCCTTTGCAATGATAGGGAAGCTATCAAGGATACACTGTTTTGTGCCTGTTGATTATAGCGGTCAGCTCTGCCTGTGCCTTACTGATGTTGGCCTGAGGTGGAATGTACGTGGCTACCAGGATGATGGCAGAAAACTCCCTCAGCAGATAAAATGGATGACATTTGACTGCAAGTTGGTTCAGGTCGGGTGAGCAGGACTAAAACAGAACTGCAACATCTATGCACGATGATGAGTTAATCATAAAGCATACTCCACCTCCTCTATCTTTAAAAGCCTGAGCTGTTCTGACTTTGTAGGGAATGGTGAAGCAACACTGTGTCTGAAATGGTGGAAGACAGCCAAGTTTCCATGAAGCAAAGTATACAGCAACCCCTGATGTCTTGCTGGTGTAGTAATCTTGCTCTAAAGTCTTCAATTTTTTTTCCAGAGACTGTACATTCATTAGCAGGATAGTCAGGAGAGGTGTTCTAAGGCCTTGGCATTTCAATTGTACCTGTAAATCAATGTGCCTTCTTTTTCTTAAAGGGGAATTGCACTCGTGTTCTGAGTCTGCTCTCTGGGGTCTGTCAATTTTGAGTTTCAATAGATTTTTAAAACATTTTGATAAAAATGTTGCTTACTGAAATACCCATGGCTGTGACTGTGGATTTCAGCTGTAGAAGTCCTCAATGGGAAATTTGAGGATACCATTTGGAGCTATTAATGTGAGTGTTTGCCCATATAGTCAGGTGTGAGCAGAGTGTATAGCAATGGGCTCAGCTCCTGTTCATTAATACCACAATAGGTGAGCCCTGGTTCTCCAGTGAAGTCAGTCACCACTTATCGATGCCATCTTAACCAGAGCAGCTTTTTAGGATGTTGTTTACTGCACAGTTATAGGATGATATGAGTATAGCTATGCATAATCCAGCTCTCCTCAGAAAGTAGCGGCATTGGTGAGCTTTCCTCTTTGTGTAGAATATGTTCTGCGACTATGAATGGTTGTGCGAGATGTGTACTCCCAGAAGTTTGAAAATGCTCGCAGTTTCCACTGTTGTGCTAACATAAAACTGAGTGTGAGTGTTGCGAGTTCTCCTGAAGTCGATCAACATTTCTTTCTTTCTTTTTCAATCTTTTTATTCATTTCATAAAATGAAAACATAACAAAACAAAAATACAAGTAGTAGGAGATACATTGTTACAGTTAAAATGAGTAATTGTAAAACCATATAGTATAAATTGACGAAACTCCCGATCGTGTAAAATAACAATGAGTAAAACAAAACAAAAAAAACTGAAGAAAAATCATGAAAAAGAAAAAAAAAAGAAAAGAAAACAAACCCCATCCCCAAAAAAAGCTAAACCAAAAAGAATTAGTAAACTAAACTAAAAGACTTGGGCAATGCTAACAACTTGAAAATGGGAAAAAAGAAAACCTTAGTGTCAACGACTCCATTCCTCTCAACCAACAGTACAGAGAAATAAAACAAGTTTGGAAATAGTCAAATTATATCAAATGAAAATGCTGAATGAATGGCCTCCAAGTTTTTTCAAATCTAATAGAAGGGTCATAAACCGCGCTTCCAATTTTTTCCAAATTCAAACATACCATAGTTTGTGAAAACCAATGAAATACAGTAGGAGGGTTAATCTCTTTCCAATTCAGCAAAATTGATCTTCTAGCCATTAGAGTAAGAAATGCAATCATCCTACGTGCTGAAGAGGTTAGATAATTTGAATCTATCATTGGTAATCCAAAAATAGCAGTAATTGGATGGGGTTGTAAGTCTATATTCAAAACCGTGGAAATAATGTCAAAAATATTTTTCCAATATTTTTCCTACAAAGGACATGACCAAAACATGTGAGTTAAAGAAGCTATCTCGCAATGACATCTATCACATGTAGGATTTATATAAGAATAATAACGAGATAGTTTATCTTTGCACATATGAGCCCTGTGCACTACTGTAAACTGTATCAACACATGTTTAGCACATATAGAGGATAAATTAACCAACTGAAGAATTTTTTCCCATTTTTCAATCGGTATAATTATCTTAAGTTCTCTTTCCCAGTCAGCTTTAATTTTATTGGAAACTCCAGGGCATAAATGCATAATTATATTATGTATAATTGCTACAACACTTTTCTGTGAAAGATTTAAATCTAAAAATTTTTCCAAAGTGTCCATTGGATATGGGTGTGGAAAATTAGGAGAAACAGTAATTAAAAAGTTTCTAATCTGTAGATATCTAAAAAAAGTAAGATCTGGGTAAGTTACATTTATTAGAAAGTTGATCGAAAGACATGAAACAATTATCCAGAAATAAATCACGAAAACGAATTATACCTTTGATTTTCCAATCAAAGTAAGCTTGATCCATAGGGGAGGGTTGAAAAAGGAAATTAGATATAATAGGACTTGCTAAAATAAATTGATTAAACCCAAAACATCTTTGAAATTGAAACCATATACGTAAAGTATGCTTAACTATCGGATTATTCATTTGTTTATACAGTTTGGAAGAAGTAAAAGGAAGAGAAGTTCCTAAAACCGAACCCAAGGAAAACCCTTGTAATGAATTATATTCAAGATTTACCCAATGTGGGTTTAAAGATACATCCAAATCTCATAGCCAAAATTATGAATATCAAATATTAATCGCCCAATAATAAAATCTAAGATTCGGGAGAGCAAGTCCCCCCTCCTTTTTAGGTTTCTGTAAATACCTTTTACCTAACCTAGGAGTTTTGTTCTGCCATATATAGGAAGAAATTTTTGAGTCTACGTTATCAAAAAAAGATTTTGGGATAAAAATTGGAACCGATTGAAATACATATAAAAATTTGGGCAAAATAAACATCTTAATAACATTAATACAACCAATCAAAGGCAAAGAGATTGGTGACCATTTAGTAAACAAAAGTTTAATCTGATCAATTAAGGGTAAGAAATTAACTTTAAATAAATCTTTATACTTTTTTGTAATTGTTATCCCTAAATATATAAATGAATCAGTAACCAATTTAAATGGTAAACATCCATAAATAGGTACCTGCTTATTTAGGGGGAATAATTCACTCTTATTAAGATTCAATTTGTAACCAGAAAAACTACTAAATTGAGCCAACAAACCTAGAGTAGCAGGAGACATACATCAAAGTTGCTGGTGAACGCAGCAGGCCAAGCAGCATCTATAGGAAGAGGTGCAGTCGACGTTTCAGGCCGAGACCCTTCGTCAGGACTAACAGGAGTAGCAGGAATTGACTTCTCCGGATTGGAGATGTATAATAACAAATCATCTGCATATAGTGATAATTTATGTGTTTCGTTTCCGCGGGTAATACCAAAAATGTTGGGCGAATCACGGATAGCAATTGCTAAAGGTTCAAGGGCGATATTGAAAAGTAAGGGACTAAGAGGACATCCTTGCCTAGTACCATGAAAAAGACGAGAAAAGGGAGACCTATGCTTATTAGTACAAACCGAGGCTACCAGGGAGTAGTATAACAATTTAATCCAAGATACAAATGTCAGACTAAAATTGAATTTCTCAAGGACATTAAATAAATAAGGCCATTCGACTCTGTCAAAGGCTTTCTCAGCATCTAATGAGATAATACATTCTGGGGTAATAAGTGAGGGAGTATAAACAATATTCATTAACTTCCTAATATTAAAAGATGAATAACGATTTTTAATAAATCCGGTTCGATCCATAGATATAATTTGAGGTAATAACTTCTCTAACCTAGTTGCTAGAATTTTTGAAAAAATTTTCGAATCTACATTCAAAAGAGATATCAGTCTATATGATGCACAATCATCAGGATCTTTATTCTTTTTAAGAATTAAAGAGATAGAGGCTTCATAAAACGATTGTGGTAATTTACCTAAACTGATTGCTTCTTTGAATATTCTAGACAACCTCGGAGAAGGAACGGAGGAAAAAAATTTTTTTAATTCCACTGTAAACCTTTCTGGACCGGGTGCTTTACCAGAATTCAATGATGAGATTGCAGTTATTATTTCTTCCTCTGTAATGGGAGTTTCTAATGATAAGCAATCTTCGGGTGATAATTTCCGAAAATGCAGCTTATCTAAAAAATCATGCATGAAATTGGAATCATGAGGAAAATCAGAGTGATATAGAGAGGTATAAAATTCTTGAAAGGTTTTAAATTATGGCTCACATTATTAATTTCGTCTCTTGGAATACAAATGGTTTAAACCATCCAATAAAACGGAAAAAAATTTTCAAAGTATTCCAAAGACTGAATGCTCATATTATTTTTGCACAAGAAACTCATGTAAGGAAAGAGGATAATCACCGCTTCTTTAAATTTTGGAAGAAACAACAATACCACTCCAACGCTCAAGCCAAAATTAAAGGCGTTTCAATTTTTATAGATCCCTCAATTACATTTACTCAGCAAGATATTATCTCAGATCCTAATGGCAGATTTTTATTAATCACTGGGGTACTTTTCAATAAAAAGGTTGCTATGGTTAATGTCTACTCTCCGAATGTGGATCATTCTGAGTTTTTTAAACACCTATTCACTTCCTTTCCTAACTTAAACGAGTATATGTTGATAATGGGCGGTGACTTTAACTTATGTTTGAACCCCATGTTGGATAGATCCATAGGTAGTCCAGCTTTACCGAATAAGTCGGCTACTCTTATTAACTCTTTTATGTTTCATTCTGGGATCTCAGAAATTTGGAGATTTCTACATCCAAATGACAAAGAATTCTCTTTTTTTTCACATGTTCATCGTTCTTATTCCCGAATTGACTATTTTTTTATTGACTCTCGATTAACCCCATCTGTAGTTGATTGTAATTACGACATTATTGCCATTTCAGATCATGCTCCAATGAAACTTTCTATCAAGTTAATGGATACTTAATCTACTAATAGACAATGGCGATTTAAAAACACAAACAGGAATTCTGCAGATTCTGGAAATTCAAGCAACGCACATAAAAGTTGCTGGTGAACGCAGCAGACCAGGCAGCATCTCTAGGAAGAGGTGCAGTCGACGTTTCAGGCCGAGACCCTTCGTCAGGACTAACTGAAGGAAGAGTGAGTAAGGGATTTGAAAGTTGGAGGGGGAGGGGGAGATCCAAAATGATAGGAGAAGACAGGAGGGGGAGGGATGGAGCCAAGAGCTTGACAGCTGATAGGCAAAAGGGATACGAGAGGATCATGGGACAGGAGGTCCGGGAAGAAAGACAAGGGGGGGGGGATCCAGAGGATGGGCAAGGGGTATATTCAGAGGGACTTCTTATGACGTTTCGTAATTATCCACGGCCTCCTCTACTGTAAAGATGAAGCCACACTCAGGTTGGAGGAACAACACCTTATATTCCGTCTGGGTAGCCTCCAACCTAATGGCATGAACATCGACTTCTCTAACTTCCGCTAATGCCCCACCTCCCCCTCATACCCCATCTGTTACTTATTTTTATACACACATTCTTTCTCTCACTCTCCTTTTTCTCGCTCTGTCCCTCTGAATATACCCCTTGCCCATCCTCTGGATCATCCCCCCTTTGTCTTTCTTCTCGGACCTCCTGTCCCATGATCCTGTCGTATCCCTTTTGCCAATCACCTGTCCAGCTCTTGGCTCTATCCCTCCCCCTCCTGTCTTCTCCTATCATTTTGGATCTCCCCCTCCCCCTCCCACTTTCAAATCCCTTACTCACTCTTCCTTCAGTTAGTCCTGATGAAGGGTCTCGGCCTGAAACGTCGACTGCACCTCTTCCTAGAGATGCTGCCTGGCCTGCTGCATTCTCCAGCAACTTTTATGTGTGTTGCAATGGCGATTTAACCCTATTTTGCTTCAAGACTCGGATTTTGTCAAGTTTATAAAGGATCAGATTGATTTCTTCTTTTCAACTAATACTACGGAAGAAGTTTCCAATGGAACAGTTTGGGATGCTTTAAAAGCTTATATCCGTGGTCAGGTTATTTCCTATTCGGCTGGTTTGAAAAGACGTGTTAAGAATGAAATACTTTTGTTGGTTGATAAAATTAAAGAAATCGATAAAAAATATGCTATTTCTCCCACTAAGGAGCTATATAAGCACAGAGTTGAACTCCAATTGGAGCATAGCTTATTATTAACATCCTCAATTGAAAATCAATTAATGAGAACTAGAAGTGATTTTTATATTCATAGTGATAAATCGGGTAAATTATTGGCTAATCAATTGAAATTCAATTCGGTTAAACGTCAAATCACTAAGATTCGTAAACATGATGATACTTTGACAGTTGATCATGTTGGGATAAACATTTTCTTTGTCTTTTTGGCAACGAGAAGGAGATTATTTGTCTTGCACTAGGCCTCGAGCTCTTCCACCTCCTCCCTGTAGACCCTCTCATCATCGTTGGGGCTGAGTCACACCATTGTCTTGTCACCAGCGAGCTTGACAAGGTGATCACTTGAGTGTTTGCCCATGCAGTCAGCGGTGAGCAGTGTGTACAGCAATGGGCTCAGCTCCTGTTCATTAATACCACAATAGACGAGCCCTGGTTCTCCAGTGAAGTCAGTGTGGATTTATCATGTGGGAACAGCACCTTGATGTTTTTGTAGGTATTTCTGTGTTCAGTCTGCACCACAATGCCAACATTATCCCATTGTCTGATAACAGAACTGTTATATTTAGTGACTACAAAACATGAAACTAATTCCAAGGAAACCAAAAGACCCGAGAGATGCGAGTCTTAGGTCATCTTTTATCATAAGTGAGGTGTGCAAATATCACATGGTAGCATCATGACATATGCAATTTATGTACTTTTACATATAACATGTAGTGAATTATTTAAACGATCAAGGATGCTTAATCAAATAATATATTTACAATATTACTCGTATTTTATGGAGATATTAAATATACAATACTCCCCTGCATAGCTATAAACTCCAACTCAATATAGAATGCATCTCCACTATATACACCGTATGTGAAATAATAGAACTACTGTACAGACATCTACCACATAGTAAGTTTGTAATTGTTACATTCAGTCCAAAAGATTGAATTGCTGAGGAGGTTTTCTTCCTCTTGTGGGATAACGTCTTTCCTGACGAGGGAGTTCACGCTACTTGGCAGGTGCGATTTCTGGCTGTCAATCTCAGGCTCTGGGACCTCCTCTGTGGTAGTTTTCGGAGTTGACTCAGACTGCAGAAAGTGGTTCTGACAGCAGTAGCCACCTTTCTTTCCTAACAATTGATTCTGCTCTGCTCTGCTCTGTTGTCGCCTCCTGATGATATCAGATGCAATCTCCATTGTGTAGCACAGTGGTCCAGTTCTGCCTTTAATCTTTCTAAGTACCCACTTTTAATCACCTCTGTAGTGCCTGCTCATCCAAGAGTGAAACGTCAAACTTTCTTGTTTCAGGAGCCTTCGGTATGTCACAACTATTTGTCCTACATCCTCCTCCTGAGAATGAGATCCAAGCGTGAACACAAGGGATGACCCAGGAACAGTGTGGCTGGTGAGTTGTTGGCTGTGGAGTTTGTTGCATTGTGATATGTAAGAAGGAAATCAGCGAGCTTCTGATTCAGTGTCAGCATAATCTGTTCTGCTGACTTTGCTCTTAGTGCATTCTTGAGTCTCTGGACAAAGCTTTCCATCAAGTCATTTGTAGCTTGGTGGTATGGTGCAGATGTAATATGTCTTATTTCATTCATTTTTAGGAATGACTGAAACTGTTCCATCACAAACTGTGGTCCATTCTCACTGACTAAGTGTCCTGGAACGCCACTTCTTGTGAAAAGGCTTCTCAACACATCAAAAGTGTGTGAGGCTCTAGTGGAGGCTAGTAGGAACACTTCTGGTCACTTTGTAGCTACATCCATTACTATCAAGAAATTTGTGCGCATGAATGGTCCAACAAAATCCACATGAATCCTCAGGGGAATGCAGGCCATTACCGGGAATGGAGAAGCACGGCTCTTGGCATTTTCTGGGTGTGTTTGCATCCCACGAGCTGTTCAATCTACTGATCTATCCCAGGCCAACAGACAAAGCTCTGAGCCAACTCTTTCATTTTAAGCACGCCTAGATGACCAGCATGTAGCTCCCCCAACACTTTAACTCTCAGCATGGATAGTACAACAACTCTCAATCTTCACAAAAGGCCACCTCCTTCAAGGGCAAGTTCATCTCAGCACTAGTAAGAATGGGGAAACTGGAGCTTCTGCTGTATATTCCAGCCATTTTGGGTGGCCATATAGACCTGAGACAGTGTGGGGTCTTTTTTGGTTTCCCTTTGGCTCATCTCTGCCATCACAGGGAGACTTTCAATTTGCTTGAGGGAGAATATATCAGAGGAGTGTCCTTTTTTATAAAGCTTTCAGTATTTCCTTTCCAAGAGTAAATGGGACAATCCATCAGCATTTCCATGATTCATTATCCTCTTGAATTCGACCTTGTGATTGTGGACGCCAAGAAACTGAGCCCATCTCTGTATTTGTGCTGTTGCTGTTAGTGGAGCACACTTCTGTGAATCGAAAGTGATCACTAGTGGTTGATAATCAGTAATGAGGGTAAACTTTCTCCCTTACAAGTACTGGTTGAAATGTTTTAGACTGCAAGCCAGCCTCTCAGTCAATCTGTGCATCACTTTTCTCTGCAGCGGTAAGACAACATGATGCAAAGGCATTCATTTCCATCACTCATAGCATGTGACATTACTACACCTAACAATGAATTGAAGTCTCACAGGCAGGCTTCACTGGACGATGTGGATCAAAATGTGTGAGTACAGGGCCTGACATCACTGTTTCCTTTACCTTTTTGAAAGTCACATCACACTGCTTTGTCCACTGCCATTTTTTCCTAATCTGCAGTAATGAGTTCAACAGGTGGGACACAGTAGCCAGGCTTTGCAGGAACCTGTTACAGTAATTGTCAAATCTTAAAAGTTTCTGCAACTGCGACACATATCTTGGACACTGCTTGTATTTTCTCAGCACATTTGTGTAATCCTTGCATGTCAATCGTGTGACCACAGTAAGTGATGCTTAGTTTGTGTTGTGTTGTGCTCTGAGTCCATAATTTTCTAATTGTTTTAACACTTTATTGAGGTTTTTGCGATGTTCTTTGTTGTCCTTCTAGGTAACAATGATGTCATCCAGGTAACACTGAGAGTCTGGGCAGCCTTGCAGCCACTGGTCCATAGGTTTCTGCCAGAGTGCAGGTGCAGATGCTGCTCCAAAAATAAGTCTTTTATAGCGATCAAGCCGTTTGTGTATGTTTATGGTGAGAAACACTTTGAAACCTTCTTCCATCTCCATCTATAGGTAGGCATTTGATAAGAGCACTCTGCTGAACTGTTTTCCTCCAGAAAGGTTTGCAAAGATATCCTCTATCCTGGGTGGATGGTATTGATCTACTTTCAGTACTAAGTTGATGATGACCTTAAAATCACCACAGATCCTGACAGACTCATTCTTCTTCGCTACCAGCACCATAGTTTTGACCATGGTGGCTCCACTCAGTCTTAGAAGGAATTCCCTCAGCCCCCATGCGATCTAGCTCACTGGCTACTTTGTCATGGATGGTGTAAGGAATCGGACAGGCTTTGCAAAACTTGGGTGCAGCATTTTCATTTAACACTATTTTACCCTTAATATGCTTGAGTTTTCCAATGTCACTTTCGAACACTACTGTGGCGACATCCAATACCATTCTTAATTTGCTTCCAGTTGGCTTTATTGCTGGGGATGTGGCATGCAAATGGTGGATGGATCTCCAATCAAATTGTAGTTGTCCCAGCCAATCACCCCCTCACAGTGCTGGCCCTCCTACTTTTACCACAGACAAGCCCAATGTGGCTTGTTAGTTGTTGTATTTCATTATCATGAATGTCAGTCCCACAGAAGTTATCTTTATGTCAGTATAAATTCTTATTTGGATATCTACAGGCTTCAGTTTAGTATCTTTAAAATGCTGTTCAAACTCAATTTATGGAATGACTGAAACATCTGAGCCAGTGTTCAATTCCATTTTAATTAATTTGCCGTTCACTTTTTGTGTTATAGCATATTGCTTGCCTATTGTTAGTTTTCACATTGTAAATATTGAGGCTACCCAGTCCTGTGTTGCTCTCATCATTATCAGATTTTTCATCAATAGCAGCAGATTAATGCTCTTTTTGAAACATCAACTTGACTTTTATCTTTTTCACTTCCTTGTGCAGTCCATTTATTTTTGTCTGCCAGACATACCCTATGTGTCCCACTTTGTTGCATTTTGTACAAGTTTCACATTTAAATCTGCATTGATCTGGTGTATATGAGCCCCTCCCACAATGGTAACACAATTTCTTCAGCCAGCCCAGTTTCTGTTCAGAGATGTAATTTTGCTCACATTCACTTTTATTCCTGATTGCAACTAAATTGCGTCTCTATCTGCTGTTTCTATTGATAGACCTATTTGAACTGCTCTTTTAAATGTAAATTGCGCTTCAGTTAGGAGCTGTTTTTGAATGGCTTCTTGTAAGATTCCACAAACTAAACGATACCTTAGTGCATCAATAAGCCCATCATTGAACTGATAATGCTCATACAATCTCCTCAGTTCAGCCACGTATGCTGAAATGGACTTACCCTTCTTTTTAATTCCACTTAAGTAACATAAAGCATCCTGAAATCATCAGTGGTTTCAGTTCTAAATGTTTTTGCATTACTTTCACAATATCAACAAAGCTCACTTTGGCTGGTTTGGTTGGAGCTGTTAAACTTTGAAGCAAACTGTATGCCTTTATCTACCATGAACTCAGCAAAATTCGTGCTTGTCTGTCATTGGCTATTTCATTTGCTTCAAAATACTGTTCAATTAGCTCAAAATATATGAGCCAGTTACCCATTAAGCAATCAAACGTGTCTATTTTCCTATGTAGCCAGCCATTTCTGCTCTTTTTTATCATTATTATCACCTGGTACTCACTGTTTCTGAACGCATGAATTTTTCCAATCTCTGCCTTGTTTTTAACTCAACTGTCTCTGCACCTGCTATGCTATTTTCTTTTTTATTCAATTATTCCTCAATACGCTTTTTAAAATTTCGAATGTCTTGCTGTACTTCAACGGGTCGGTTGCTATCTCTGGTTAATTTTAAAAATACCTCATTGCCACTGTTAGAAGTAATTCAATGGAAAACAAGAAAGCCAAGAGATGTGAGTTTTGGTTTGTCTTTTACTTTAAGCAAGGTACACATGTATAACATGATAGCATCATGACATATGGAGTTCACCTATTTTTACATATAAACTGTTGTGAATTATTTAAACAAACAAAAATGTTTAATCAAACAATATATTTATATTATTACTCAAATACCACTGAGATATTAAATACACAAGACTACTTGCAGTTCAAAGTTCAAAGTACATTTATTATTAAAGTGTGTATACAGTATACAACCTTAAGATCTGTCTTCTGTTGGCAGCCGCAAAACCAAAAAGCCCAATAGAACAAGTTCAAAGAAAATCGCCACACAAGACCATCGAATACCCGACATGTGAAAAAAGAGCCAATCTAGCAAATGAAAGGTAAATAAATAACATTAATCACAGAGTCCCCAAAATTAAGTCCTCTGCGCTATGCCAATGGTCGTAGGTCGCAACTGCAGTCAGTCAGCGCTGAAGTGCTCTAATCAATTTGAATGTTTATTGTCTTTTTAAAGTGTTTTAGTTCTGCTGTTTTCTTTTATTAAATTTGTTAGTTCTTATTCAATTATTTAATATTCTATTTTGTGACTTTTTAATATTTGTGACAGTTATTGTCTTACATTTTACAAAATAAGTGGCATTTTAGAGTACATGTAAGAACCAGGATTAAGAATAAATGCCCTTTCTATTTTGAGAGTCACTCACAATTTGATAAAACCATTCTTAACAGAAAATAAACTGCTCTGCTTCCATCGTTTCTTAAAAAAAATCAATCTTTGAAGAATCTTGGCATTGCTGTCTAGCCTAGTGTTTATTGTTCATCCCAAATTGCTCTCAGGAAAATGTGGCAAGGCATCTAAGTGAAACTGAACAGTATGCTAGGTCATTCTGGAGAGCATTTTAAGTTTCCACCACATGGGTTTATAACAATGATTGTTTGATTAGTTACAGGGCACATTGAGACATTCCAGTTAGCTGATGAAATGAAACTCTTTCTCATTTTGCTTGAGGTTTTGCTACTATTTTTGAATAAGCTCATTCTTACTAGAAACAACAAATAATTTACAACTCATAATCTCTCAGCATTAGACACTTTGTCCCCATTACAGAGGCTGGACTCTGGAACTCCCTCCCCATATTGCTCTAGCCTACCCTACAATTTCTTCCTCAATATTTACCTTAACAGCTGCATACATCTCTGATTTTGATTTTCATCTGCTGTTCTAATACTTCCTTACATTACTTGACGTTAAACATTGTTTAGTGATGCTGCTGAGAAGTGGAGTGTTATTAGAATATACCAACAACTACTTATAGTGATAGTCATATCTAATAAATATCTCAAGACTTGAGAAATGTCTTGAGACATTCTATTACTGTAACTGAAAGAAAGTCTCAGTATATTCAAAATAATTTTTACGAAGCTTTAGGAGAGAATTCTTAGTATTTATGAACAATTTGAAACAATGGCCTAATTAAGTACAGTCAGCAAAGCTTGCAGGGTAAGTCATATCTTATTTGATCAAGTATTTTTGCGGAGGTGATGCAAATGAGTGATAAAGGTAGAGCTGTGGATATTATCTACAGGGAGTCTAGTAAGGAGTTTGACAAGGTCTCTCATAGGAGGCTCATCCAGATTATATTGCATGGTATCCATGGTGACTTGGGCATTTAGATTCAGAATTGACTTGCTCATAATAGAGGATAGACAAGGAGACATTCAATAGTTTTATAATAGTAGAGTAGAAGTTGTGGTATTGAACCTTGTGCTTTCTGGCCTTTGTATCTAATGCCCAATGTGTGGGTGGATCTTTGATTGTGTTCACTGAGGCAACGAGAAATGGAGATAGAATTTATGGAGGAATGCACTGACTTATCTCCACAAATTTCTGCAGTATTTTGGTGTAAAGATCCTTGATGCCTTTATGGTTCATCAATAATAATTAGTGTGGGTTAAAAAGGACATGCCAAATTTCTTTAGCTTCCTGAGGAAGTAGAGGCACTGGAAAGTTTTCTCGGCTGTGGCACCAGTGTAGTTGGCCCAGGGCAGGCTATTGCTGATGTTCATTCCTCGCAACATGAAACTCTCAACTTCCTCAACCTCAGCAGCATTGATGTATACAGGAGCACGTGCTCTATTCCCTCTCCAGAAGCTAATGATCATCTCTTTTAATTTGCTGACATTATGTGAAAGGTTGTTGTCATGACACCATCTCCCTGGGCTCTCTATCTCTTTCCTGTACTCCGACTCATCATTATTTAAGATATAGTCCATTAGAGTGGTATCATCAGCAAACTTGAAGATAGAGATAGAGCAGAATAAAGCCACACATTCATGAATGTGCAGGGAGTGGAGCAGGGGATGAGGATGCATGTTGTGGAGCATGTGAGTTTAAAATAATCGTAGAAGACGAGTTGCTGCCTATTCTTACTGATTGTAGTCTGTTGATCAGAAAGTCAAGGAGCCATTTGCAGAGGAAGGCATTGAGTCTCAGTTTTAGGAGTTTGGAGATGAGTTTGCTAGGAATTATATTATTGAAGGCAGAGCTGTAGTTAATAAATGAAAGTCTAACATAAATAGTTTTACTATCCAGATGCTCCAAAGATGAGTGTAGGGCTAAGGAAATGCCATCTGCCATAGACCTCTTTCAGTGGTAGAAGATTTGCAGCAAGTCCAGATTGTCTGGGAGGCTGGAGTTAATGTGTCTCATGAACAACCTCTTGAAGCACTTTACAATGTTGGATGTTAGAGCAACAGGCCAGTGGCGATTAAAACATGTCACATTGTTTTTCTTAGGAACTGTTAGCAGTCTTCATAAAGCAGATGCCTACTCCTGCACCTATTTTCTATGTTTCTATGTTTCTATGAACTTTAGACTAAAGAAGGGAGGAGTTACAGAAGTCCATGAATACTCTCACCAGATGATCTGCACTGGATATCAGGATCAGGTACTCCATCCAGGCCAATTGCTTTCCATGGGTTGACTTCCTGGAAGACTGATCTTACATCCACAATGGCATTTGTGAATTCAGATGCTATTGGAGGGGAGGGAGATGTTCTATCCTCTTTAGTGAATAGGAAGAAAATGGAGGGATATGGACATTGTGTCAGTAGAAAGGATTAGTTTAGTTAGGCTTTTAATTGCTTATTTAATTAGTGTAGCACAACATTGTGGGTAAAGGGACTGGTTTCTATGCTGAAGTATTCTGTATTATTAGTTCTACTTAAAGTTTGCAGATGCACAATAAGCAGGATGTAATGAACACACAACACACACAAAGTGATGCAGCAATGCAGCAGGACAGGCAGCATCTATGGAAAAGGGTATGGGGAGAAGGCAGGGGAGTGGGGATGACTGGAAGAATTGGATCAGCCATGATTGAATGGTGGAGTAGACTCAATGGGCCGAATGGCCTACTTCTGCTCCTATATCTTATGGTCTTACGTTCTTAAATGAAGACTATTCATCAGGACTGGAAAGGAAGGGGAAGATGCCAGAATAAAAAGGGGGGAGGGGAAGGAGGACAAGCTAAAAGGTCAATAGGTGAAGCCAGCTGGGTTGGGGAGGAGGGGTGAAGTAAGAATTGGGAGGTGATAGGGGGAAAGGTAAAGGGCTGGATAAGAAGGAATCTAGAAAGAAGGAAAATAACACACAGATGCCTTATCTTGCAAATCAATTACATATGATTTAGACATGAATTGTGATTCCAATTACACATGACTCCATTGTC
Source organism: Mobula hypostoma (assembly GCF_963921235.1). Lineage (NCBI taxonomy): Eukaryota > Metazoa > Chordata > Chondrichthyes > Myliobatiformes > Myliobatidae > Mobula > Mobula hypostoma. The sequence goes on from NC_086116.1 coordinate 17,211,423, forward strand.
AAAACAACAATTCCCAAATTGCAAAATCATTCCAGAAAACAGACTTTCTGTCAGAAGGAAATTTAGTTATTCTTTAAAAAGGTCAGGACTTAGAGTTAGGAACAGTTTTCAATAAATAATCAAGTGGGTGTGCCAAATCTCAGTCTGAAGATCTAGGTTGTCTGCATAGCATGCAAACACACATCTTGGATGCCATCCTCAGCTTTTTATACAAAGATAACTCCTTTAAATTATTATCTGATTGGACAGGCACAAAGAAGAGTATTTTACATAGACATTATCTGTTGATTTCTTTTAAATCGAGCATGATCACGAGAAACCTCATGAGGTTATTGGAAAACATATGATTGAGAATAACGATAAGTCGTTTTTAAAAATCATTCTCTTTCCGATTGATAAATTAGCAGTCTCTCAGGTGGTGTGCTTCTAAACCGGGGTAATTTTAAGTATATTCATTTACTTTCATTATGCATTTCCAGTTACGTTTCTAAGATGCTGAGCACAAACCAACACACACACACACACACACACACACACACACACACACCACACACACACACACACACACACACACACACACACACACACACACACACTTCTTTCATTTAAGGAATGATGCTCAGCATAGATACCTGGCTCAACTGTTTGGGGAGCCCAAGTGAGTACAAAATTGACATGCTCAGGATTGAGACTGCCCTATTTTTGTTAAAGCTATCAAGGGATTATGGAACAGAGCCGAGTAACCGGAATTATTACTTAATGTCCAATAAGATACGGCCCATTTGAGACACTCCTCCTCAGGATAGAGGCAAATCACTCCCCTGTTGACTTTTATGGTACTAGGTCTATACCTATCCCCATTCGTTCTTCATTTGATACTGCCACCCAACTGAAATTCATCCACCTGTGGTCTGACAGGTTTAATTATCCCCCAGAGTTAAACTCCTGAAGAAGATTGACTTCGTAACTTAATATCCAGCTTCTCATATGAAGATTACCCCCGTCCCTATGGAAACTAAAAGATGTTGTAGAAAAGCGGATTGACGGTCATCTTGGAAGTCTCTTTATTTTCAGGGAATTCGTGGGAAGCGAAGTTTACCTAATTATGACTTCCTCGCTCACCCAACACGGGGTACCGGGAGTTGGGATTAGCTGCAAGAAGCGCTGGCTGGCTCACTCAGTGCACAAAATGCTGCCCACGTTGTGATATTCTCGCCGGGACTGATCAGCTCTCTGTGGATCATTTGTAGTACGCACAGATGCTCCCGGGGTCAACATGACAGATCGCAGCCGGCCAGCACCCGGTAGGTCTCGGCTTTACGTTCACTGTGAAGGGGAGAATCAGCAATTGATGGCTCAGTTGTTGGGGGTGGATGTGTGGAAGGTGTGAGAAGCGTCTGTGACTGGGCAGACTGACGGAACCTGTTGCAAGAACACAATAAGTGTATCAATGTTGTCAGCAATTTGTATTTTCTCAGCGCATATTAATTCTAGGACGAAAACCAAACTAACAAATGAGGACTTTAATAAACGCTTAAAGGCATGCCATGGCCTTGCTCCCGCTGCGTGAGATTAATAATGATATCGACAGTTCTTTGTACTGAATGAGATTTGATTATCTGCACAATGACAATCCACGGTGCGCTGACAGTGAAGTACGCGCAAAAAATCTATATCCTGTCAGCATCTACCACAGAAGTACACCGCAGCACCCAGGTTGCAACTAAACGTTCTCTTTACTTTCTTTTAGCAATGTATTCATTTGAGTTTTGTGACCATATTTTAAGTTGCTTGAACAGCGGTCGCTCAACGAACCCGGTTTCCCGCCGTACAGAGTTAGGCTAACGAAAATGGAGAGTTCGTCGAGATAAGCGCTTTCAATAAGCAGTGTTGTTTCTGTGTAATGCAAATCACAGTTATAATTCTAGTGTAAACAAAGCAATTGCGGTAACACATGATGTGATTTTAACATGAGGGCAACATGTGAGTCTTTGCAAACATCGCACTCGTATGAAGCGTGGGTTTGCTTGGTGGTACACGCCTGGCTCCGTGATGCACTCCCTCACCACGAAGTAAGAGGATTGTGGATTCAAGCCCTACTTCCAAAGGTTGAGCACCTGGTGCAATATTATACTCCATCAGTATTTCTGAAATAAGAGTCCCCAGCTGCCCTACCAAGTAACACGGGATATTCCCATGGCCCTGTTGGTAGAGCAGGAGATTTCCCTTGGGCTCCGAGCCAATCTTCGGTTAACCAGGACTTATAAGTAAATGTAATATCAAAGTACACGTATGCCATCATATACAACCCTGAGATTCATTTTCTTGTGGGCATGCTCAGTAGATCAAATAGCCATAACAGAGTTAATGAAAGATCGCTCCTACTGGGTGGACAACCAATGTGCAAAGGACAACCAACTGTACAAATACAAAAAGAAAGAAAACTGAAATAATATTAATAGTAAATAAGCAATAAATATTGAGATCATGAGATGAAGAGTCTCATATGGACTCACTGGAGTCCTTGCTTGAAATGGACGTTCTGGCATTATGGTTTGTGAGATCTTGCTGTTTGTGAATTAACATGGTGGCTCTTGCTACAATACATAGCATTGACCTTGATGTCATCAAAGGACAACCATTCAATCCAGCCTTCCCAGTACTGTGGGATATTTATTTATTAAGATAGAGCACAGAATAGGCACTTCTAGCCCTTTGAGGCAGGCCTCCTAGCAATCCCATGATTTAATCCTAACCTAATCGCGGGACAATCCTTCTTGAGAGTGAGAATGGTACCTCACCACTGAATGGGCACCTTATACTCATTGTTGTGTTGTAACAGCACGGTTTGATTAGGGTGTTGCTTCCTGCACCCATGCCGGATTCATCAATTTCATCGACTTTACTTCAAACTTCCACCCAGCCCTCAAATTCACTTGGTCCATCTCGGACACTTCTCTCCCCTTTCTCGATCTCTCGGTCTCCATCTCTGGAGACAGACTATCCACTGACATCTTTAATCAGCCCACTGACTCTCATAACTACCCCAACTATACATCTTCCCACCCTGCAACATACAAAAATGCCATTCCCTATTCCCAGTTCCTCTGTCTCCGCCACATCTGCTCCCAGGACGAGGCTTTCCATTCCAGAACATTTCAAATATCCTTTCTTTAAGGATCGCGGTTTCCCTTCTGCCATCATCAATGATGCTCTCACCTGCATCTTCTCCATTTCCCGCACTTTGGCCCTCACCCCATCTTCCTGTCACCACAACAGGGACAGAGTTCCCTTTGTCCTCACCTACCACCCCACCAGCCTCCGGATCCAGCACATTATCCTCTGCAACTTCTGCCACCTTCAACAGGACCCCACCACTAAGCACATCTTTCCCTCTCCACCCCTTTCCGCTTTCTGCAGGGATAGTTCCCTCCACAACTCCCTGGTCCACACGTCCCTCCCCACAGATCTCCCACCTGGCATTTATCCCTGTAAACGTAAGTGCTACACCTGTCCCTACACCTCCTCTCTTGTCACCATTCAGGGCCCCAAACAGTCCTTCCAGGTGAGGCAACACTTCACTTGTGAGTCTGTTGGGGTCATCTATTGCATCCGGTGCTCCCGGTGCGGCCTCCTCTACATCAGTGAAACCCGACGCAGATTGGGGGACCGCTTCGTCGAGCACCTCCACACTGTCCGCCACAACAGACAGGATCTTCCGGTTGCCACCCACTTCAACTCTGCTTCACACTCCCATTCGGATATGTCCATACACGGCCTCCTCTACAGCATGATAAGGCTAAACTCAGGTTGGAGGAGCAACACCTCATATACCGTCTGGGTCGTCTCAAACCCCTTAGTATGAATATTGAATATTCCAACTTCCGGTAATTCCCTCCCCCTCCCATCTCCCATCCCAGTTTCACTCTGCCCCCTCCCCCAGCTGCCTACCACCTCCCTCTTCGTTCCGCCTCCTTCTACTACTCATTGTGTTTTCCCCTATTCCTTCTTCACCTTTCCTGCCTATCACCTCCCTGCCTCCCTTCCCCCACCCCTTTATCTTTCCCTTTACTGGTTTTTCACCTGGAACCTACCAGCCTTCTCCTTCCCACCCTCCCCCACCTTCTTTATAGGGCCTCTGCCCCCTCCCTCTTCAGTCCTAACAAAGGATTCCGGCCTGAAACATTGACTGATCATTTCCACGGATGCTGCCCGACATGCTGAGTTCCTCCAGCACGTTGTGAGTGCTAATTTGAATAGGGTGATTAATTGGAGACCACAATTGTGGGACAGATCTCTGACACCAGATTGATAGCTAGAATCCTAGGTTTAATCCTGTTCTGAGTCTGAATAACATCCATTGAATAAAGTGGGTTTATCTTTCTCAGATGGTTTCACACTTTTAAATGCATTACACTGTAAAACACTATTGTTTTAGAACTGGTTCGTCTCTTTTGAAATGCTCTTCTCTAGTCCCCTTGTGGAATTGGGGCAAACAGACTTTTTGGTTTTTGATCTGGTTCAGAGAGGTAAAGCTGGTTTCCCATATTCCCTTTTCCCTATCATTCATCATCCGTATCTCAGTATTTCCCTGTGTTTGAACTTCAGCTGGTGTCGGTTTGAAATGTGAGCACATTTTTTTAATCCTATTGTTTATCTTGCCCTTTTGAACATCTTGACATATGAGCCTGCGCAAAGTGCCCTCAGTTATAATAAATTTAATATAAAATGGCATCTACAACAATATTTTATTTATTACTATTTAAATCCATTTAAACAAAGCTTCATACCTGTTAACTTAGGTAGACTTAATAATGAAGAAGATTGGACACTAATATGTTAGGATTAGATGTCTGCAGCAAATGAGATGGCTATAAAAAGAAGTTTGTAATCCCTCAGCAGATAACCTTGAAATCCCTTTGCTGTGTTTACCAAATCTCTGTAGAAGTAACAGACAGGCCCTTAGCAGGAAAACAAAATGATTCAAATCAATGCTACATTTTCATTTTATTATACATTTGTATGAGAGGATAATTCCTTCAGAGAAAGGGTCCTGATAAAGGGTCTTGGCCTGGAACTTTGATTGTTTATTCCCTTCCATAGATGCTGCCAGATTTGCTGAGTTCCTACAGTAGTTTGTGTGTGTTGTGCTAACTCCGACAGTGTCTGATTGTTGAGGTATACATTCAGTGCCACTTTATTAGGTACGCCTCTACAACTCCTCGTTAACAAATATATATCAAGTGGCAGCAAGTCAATGTATAAAAACATGCAGGCATGGTCAAGAAGTTCATTTGTTCCTGAGACCAAACATCAGAATGGGGAAGAAATGTGATCTAAGTGATTTTTGACCGTAAAATGTTTGTTGGTGCCAGAGTGGGTGGCTTGCATAGCTCAGAAACTGCTGATCTCCTGGGATTTTAAAACATAACAGTCTTTGGAGTCCTGATACAGTGTCTCAACCTGAAACAGATAGTTTATTCATTTTTATATATGGATTTTTAGCATCTGCAGAACGTCTTGTGTTTATGAGTCTCAGGAGTTTACATAAAATGAGGCAATCAAGATAATTTAATGTCATTTTCAGTACGCAATCGTAAAAGAAAATGAAATAATTGTTACTCTGGCTCCAAAGCAGTGCAAAAAAAAATACAACAAGATAAAGGGCACAATAACAACTTAAATACATAGATTGATTAGTGCGAAAAACACAAAACAAAAATTCCTGTGAACAGCAGCAATTCTGTGGACAAAAATGCCTTGTTGATAAAAGGATGGAGGAGAATAGCCAGACTGGTTCAGGCTGACAGGAAGGTGACAGTAACCCAACGAAGCACGTGCTATAACAGTGGTGTGCAGAAGAGCATCTCTGAATGCACAACACATTAAACTTGAAGTGAATAGGCTACAGCAGCAGAAGACCACGGCCGTGCCCTCACTGCCACTTTACTATGTGCAGCAGTTCCGAATAAAGTGGTCACCAAGTGTAGTTCTGATGTATAAATCCTGAAGAACCAGGCAGGTCCTCCGAGCTAAAATCTGCAGTGTGGTGGAAAACTCTCTACTCACCTGTATGAGTACAGCTGTTTCAACAACACTCAAGTTCCACTTCCTTTGGGAGAAAGCAGCCTGCTCCACGTTCACTCCTTCCATTAGTGACACAGTGTGCACACCATCAGTACAAGTATGACTGACAGCACTTCACAAAACCGTGATGTCGAGCTGCAAGTTGGTCAAGGACAGCAGGTGCATGGTAACACCACCAGATGCTGGGTCCCCTCCAAGTCCTGTAGCCCTATGGACTTGGGGATATGATACCGTGCTCTCATGGTTGCAGTATCTATTCCTAGAGCTCCCTACACAGTGCATTTGGAATACATTCGCCAGATGAATGTAGTGTTTGAAGAAGATGGTCTTGCATCACTGCCCACAAGGCAATTGTGGATGTGCAATAAATGTTGGCCTCACTGGCATAACCATCCTGCCAAAAATGTCTGAAATGGAGACTTTCGGCCTATCGAGTTTTCTCCTCTGTTCAATCATGGGTATTTTTTTTCCCCTCTTGACTCTATTCTCCTACTTTCTCCTGTAACCTTTCACACCATTACTAATCAAGAACATAGCAAACTTTGCTTTAAGTATACCACATGACTTGGCCTCCCTTGCCATCTTTGAGAGTGATTTCCACAGATTCACCACCCCGGTTAAATAAATTCCTCCTCATCTCTGTTCTAAAGAAATGCCCTTCTCTTCCGGGCCTAGACTCTCCCACTATTGGAAACATCTTCTTCGAGTCCACTCTACCTGGGTCTTTAAATATTCAGCGGGTTTCAATGAGATTCTCCTTCATTCTTTAAAACTCCAGCGAGTATAGGCCCAGAACTGTCAAACACTCTCATACATTAACCCTTTCGTTCCTGGAATCATTCTTGTAAGCGTCCTCTGGACCTTCTCCAATGTCAGCACGCTGTTTGTTAGATATAGGGCCCAAAAGTGCTCACAATACTCCAAGTGCGGCCAGACCAGTGCTTGTAAAGTCTCAGCATTACATCCTTACCGTTATTCAAGATGCAAACTTCAGGATTGTCCAATACACAGGTGTTCAGGAGAATTAAATAATTTTAACTCTTGACCCAATGCAACTCAAAAAGAACACACAATAAGATAAGAAACAGAATAATAATAATAACAAAAACACAATAAATATAAATACATAAGATAACTTCTATACATAGATTGATTGTATGTCCACAAAGTGACGCTAGGCACAGGAATGTCTATACATAAGGTGACTGATGGGAAAAACTAAAGTAGTGGTGGTGGGGTGGATTAGTGGGTGGAAGTGTTGGTCAGCCTTACTTCTTGGGGAAAGTGACTGTCTTTGAGTCTGGTTGCCCTGGCATTGATGCTACATGGCCTCCTCCCTGATGGAAGTGAGGGGAATAGTCTATCAGCAGGTTGGGTGGGATCCTTCATGTTGTTACTGGCCTTTGTCCAGCACCTATCTGTATATGCACCCTTGATGGCTGGTGGGCTAGTACCTTTGATGTGCGGGGCAGTTTGTAGTACCCATTGCAGAGCCTTCCTGTCTGCTGCAATGTAGTTGCTGTACCATGCAGTGATCAGCTTGTTAGGATGCTCTCTATTCTGCATCTGCAGAAGGTCATGAGTATAGATGTGCATCGTCCAGCTCTCTTCAACCTCCGCAGAAAGCAGAAGCATTGCTGAGTTTTCCTGATTGTGTAGAATGTGTTCTGCGACCATGAGAGATTGTGTGAGATGTGCACTGTCAGAAGGTTGAAACTGCTCACAATTTACTCTACTGGGCTGCGAATGTAAAGCGGGGTGCGAATGGTACAAATTCTCCTGGAGCTGATAACCATCTCCTTTGTCTTATTGATATTGGGGAGGAGGTGACTTGCCTGGTACCAGGTCTTGACCCTCTTCCACCTCCTCTCTCTAGGCCATCACATTGTTGTTGGTGATGAACCCCACCACCGTAGTGTCGTTGGTGAACGTGACAATGTGATTACTTGGGCAACTGGCTGTGCAGTAATGTATGAGCAGAGTGTACAGCAATAGGCTTAGCTGGAAATCCTGAGGGGCAACCATGTTGTGGATGACGGGGAGGGCGGGGGGGGTTGTGCATTTTGTCTATCTAAGGTCTGTTGGGTAGGAAGTGCAACAGCCAATTGCACAGTAATGTATTCAGAGCAAGGAGTAGGAGTTTGTTCACCAAGGTCAATGGGACAATAGTGTTGAATGCCAAACCGAAATCCAGAAGCAGCGTTTGAGGTGTGTCAGGACTAGGCGTATGACAGATGCTATGACATTGGTTATGGAGCAATTATGTCGATAAACGTATTGATGAGTGTCCAGTTTGGCAGGAATGGGGCTTTTGATGTGTGCCATTACCAGCCATTCAAGACACTTCATAATGATTGGTGTCAGTACCACTGGGCAGTAGTTTTTAAGATGTAAGAGTTCCTTAATACAGTACAAGGGTGAGGATGACTGATTTGAAGCATATGGAGACAGCAGCCTGGTTGAATAATGTGTTGGAAATGTCCTTGAAGACGTCAGTGAGCTGTTTTGCACACTCTCTGAGTACTTGACTTGGGATGTTTTCTGGCCCAGCTGCCTTATAAGGGTTGATTCTCTGCAGAGGAACACATGCAAGTCGCTGGAGGAACTCAGCAGGCCAGGCAGCATCTATGGAAAAAAGCAAATAGTCAACTTTTCAGGCTGTGACCCCTTATCGTGAATCCCAATGAAAGGTCTCAGCTCAAAATGTCAACTGTTCGCTCTTTTCCACGGATGCTGCCTGGCCTGCTGAGTTCCTCCAGTAATTTGTGTGTGTGTTGCTTTTTATTTCCAGCACCTGCAGATTTTCTCATGTTTGTGGCTCCCTGCAGAGTCCTTCTTGTGTTTGTTGTTGTTACGGACAGTGGGTGCTCATCTGGGAGGGGGTAGCGGTTACGTTGCATGCCTGGAAGTGTGCAGGAAAGTTGCTTCAAGTGTCAGGGAGCGAGGCATCACTGGTGCAATCGATCTGTTCTTCCTTGCATAGTCAGTGATGCCCCTGATGCCCAGCCACTAACGCTATTGGACAGATATTCCTGAATTTTTTGAGAGGAATATTCTAGTCATCTCGCAATGAATACTAACTTTGCATTAGCCTCTGTTAGTATGACCTCAACCTGCAAGTTAACCTTTAGGGAATCCTGTACTGGGACTCCCAAGTCTCTTTGCACCTCAGATTTCTGAAGTCACTCCCCATTTGGAAAACAGTCTACTCCTGTATTCCTTCTACCAAAGTGCATAACCGTACAGTTCCCTACATTTTATTTCTTTGCCCGTTCTCCTAATCTGTTGAAGTCAGGGGTTCCCAACCTGGTGTTCACAGACCTCTTACTTAATGGTAATGGTCCATGGCATAAAAAAGTTGGAAAAACCCTGGTCTAAGTCCTTGTGCAGACTCCCTACTTCCTCATCGTAACTTGGCCTGCACTTTTCTTTGTATCATTAACAAACTTGGCCACAAAGCCAACAATTCCATCATGCAGATTATTAACACATAATGTTAAAAGTAGCATTTGGTGTAACGGATTTGGTGGAAATGCACATAACTCACAGCCACCAACATTGAGTTGGGGTTTCACTTTAAGAGGCCGGTCTGATGTGAATGCAATTACGTAAAGGGTTTTTTTAGCGCACTTTGAGTTCCTAGTTTTTTTAGTGTTCATTAAATGAGTTGCCAAGGTTTTCTGAAACATAAAATGCCTCTGCTATGTATTTGTGAAAGCTTACACTGGTGACCCCAATGCTCCAGGATGTTTCCAGAATTATTGAACATGTCGGCCAACGCAGTTGTTTTGAAACAGTCGGAACTTTGGGAGCAAAAATCCTGTCCCTTGGTTCATACAAACTGAGGCTCAATTTGCTCTTTGAGAACTCTCTGCCAACAACACCAAATATTTCTGTGTAGCAGTGTTGCTCTGCAAGAGTGGTGAGACTACTAGAACATCCGCTTGCACATGATAAATACCAATCACTGAAAACTCAACTTTTACAGACTTTTGGGCTGTCGGAATATGAGTGTGCCAAACAGTTGCTCTCCTTGCCCGGCTTTGCCAATGGTATTCCTCGGTCCTCGGACCTAATGGACCACATGCTGTCTTTCCTGGGAAATCATTATTTTTTTTTATTTTTAAGAACTCTTCATGCAGCGAATGCATGAACAAGTTCACATAGCCCTCGCTAATGCACCCGTGATGGACTATAGGGAGCTTGCTAAAAATGGCTGAATGTCTACACTTAGCTAGGCAGCGATACCTCAAGCCTGCTCCTTTCTCTACCTCAGTAACTCCAGTCAGCAAGATCCCAACATAAGGACAGCCGTGCCTGTGAAACAGACGACACCAGGCCTGTGCTTTTACCATGCTCACCCTGGTAGGAATGCAAGGAAGTGCCGACTGTCTTGCAGCTTCGACAGTCCCAGCAGATCGGCGAACACCATAGGTTCCATCAGCGAGGAACCAATTAGCTACTATTCATTATGGACTGCCTTTGAGGGCAACATTTCTTATGTGACACGGATGATCAAGAGAGTGTGTTGCCAGCATCGCCTATTGATGAGAAGGCAAAGACTGATGAAACCTCACTGGAGGCCATTAATGGCAGTAAGATCCAGACTTACAGGACATGGTGGGTGACACTCTGTTTCAGTGGATGACATTACACTTGGGACTTTGTCCTGGCTAAAGTGGCTAGACCTTTGCTCAGTGAAAACTTCCCGTGTGCCTGTGTGGTTGATCTTAAGAACTGCCGGCTTGTAGATGTCAAAGACTTTCGATCGTTACACTGTTCCCCTAGTAAGTTACCTACAACAACTCTGTCAAGCGCCTGTGCCACTATATGTGAGTTTCCTCAATTGCTGGGCAAATTTCCAAACCTCACCAAGCCATATTCTCCGCTACAGTTACTGAAACTGGGGGTCGAGAACAATTTTCCACAACTGTCCCACCAGAACATGCCCATGCACGTAGACTAAACCCAGAAAAGCTGGCTGCCGTGAAGGCTGAGTTTGCCATCTTAGAAAGACTTGGCATTGTATGCCAGTCGAATACCCACTGGGCTTCACCACTCCATATGGTCCCGAAGTCTGATGGTGGTTGCTGCCCATGGGGTGATTAAAGGCAATATCGCTAATCAAGTGCTTGACTGGTCAGTGGACATGAGGCCATGTCAGCTGACCAAGCTACTGACACAGATGTCCAGGCTTACAGAACAGTAGTCATGGGCCTGCGGATGGCTGACAATAAGTTTGTAGCAGCTGGCGTTTCGCTCCTGTGCGATATCTCAACCAGTCGCCCTCGTCTCATCATGCCCACAAACTGGAGACGGACTGTTTTTGACTCCATACATGGACTCTCGCATCTGGTCCAGAAGTCCTCACAGAAACTGGTTGCACTAATGATTGTGTGGCAGAACCTCAGAAAGGATGTGCATGATTGTAAAAAGTAACCGTCATGTTCAGGCACCATTGCTACGATTTGAGGTCCCTGGGTGATAGTTTGACCATATCAATGTGGACCTTGTTGGTCCTCTACACCTTTCCCACAGTTCCACATGCCTTACTACGGTGGACTGTATTACCAGGTGGCCAGAGGTCGTCCTTCTAGCATCGATGACAGCTGCAGACATGTCTCAGGCATTCATCAACACCTGGGTTGCTTGGTTTAGCACCCCATCTGATATTTCCTCTGTACTGGGGTCCCCAATTCCTATATATCAGACCTCTGGGCTGCGATGATCCAGAACCTCGGTGTTAGACTACATCACACCACAGCATATCACCCGCAGTCCAATGGCCAAGGCGAGTGGTTTCACCGCTCCTTATAGGCTGCTCTGAGGGCTTTCCTGACTGACGAGTGTTGGCATAATTGTCTCCCGTGGGTCCTGCTGGAGCTGAGAACAGATCCAAAAGAGCACCAGCAGTTGCCTGTGGCAGAGTTGGTATATGGACAGCCGTTACGAGTGCCAGGTGATTTCATTCCTGACTGCCTGGTTGGCTTCTCAACGGTGTTCCACCTCTTTAGTAAATTAAATTCCTTTGCAGCTATTCCTACCTCTCACCATGGTGTGCAGCACTTTTGGGCTCCTGTTGATTTACGTTCTGCCTCAATTGTTTTCATCCTCAATGACGCACACCAACATCCTTTTGGGCCCCTTACGATGGCCCAGTCTGTGTTTTGGAATGGAGAGAAAAGACTTTTATCATAGATTAGAGGGGTAAACCTGAATGTATTTCAGTAGATCACCGTAAACTGGCCCACCTAGATTGGGAAAATTCCACTACCATGCCTCTGTCCTCAGAACATGACCATGAGTGTGTCAGTGCACCTCTGAATGAGCCCAAGGCAGCAACTGTAACTCTTGGAACATTGTACCCAAGCCAGCTGGCTTATCCATGCTCTAGACAGGCTTGCAATGCCGGTTTCAGTGAATTCTGGGGGTCACCTGTGTAGGTAACGTAATTGGTGGGAATATACATAATTCTCACAACCACCGACATTGAATTGGGGTTTCACTTTAAGAGTCTGGTCTGATGTGATGATGTAATAATGTAAAGGGTTTTTAGAGTGCTTTGAATTCAGTTTTCTGTTGTTCAATAAATGAGTTGCTACGGCTTTTCTGAAACATAAAATGCCTCTGCCATTTTATTTGCAAAAGCCTGCAAGCATACCCAACACCAACCCCTGAGAAACTCCACCAGTCAGCCAGAAAGTTACATGTTTATTCCCACTCTTTGCCTTCTGCCAGTCAGCCAATCTTCTGTCCATACTAGTATCTTTACTGTAGTCGAATGGGCTCCTATCTTGTTTAGCGGCCTCATGTGTAGCAACTTGTCAAAGACCTTCTGAAAATCCAAGTAAGCAACATCCATCAACTCTATCTTGTCTATCCTGTCTGTTACTTCCTCAAAGAATCCCAACAGATTTGCCAGTCAAGATGTCTCCTGAAGAAAACCATGCAGACTTCAATTTATTTGGTTGTGTGCCCCCAAGTACCCCGAAAAACTCATCCTTAATATTGGACTCTAATATCTTCCCAAGCACTGGAGTCAGGTTAACCAGACTATAATTTTCTTCCTTCTTTAAGAGCAAAGTGACACTTGTTAATTTACGTGATGCGGTCAGATTTTAAATCAAAAAGGTTATACTGTCCCATATACCTGAAAAACCAAAATACATTTTGTATATGAGTAAATTTAAACAATTTCTTTAATTCTTTTGCCAGCAGGTAGCCCTGTGATTCTACCACCCTGCTCATGTCAGAAACCTGTAGAAGTGTCAAGGGCTGGACCAGCACAGTTTGAGAAATATTTGACAGTTCCACAGTTTTTGCCCAGGATACATTTCAATGACTCTGAGCGAGCTGTGGACCATGCAACCTCAAACTCGTTCAGTATGGAGGAGGCAGAATTCCCACTGGTAAGTGTGTGTGTGTGTGTGTAAGGGGTTACTAAAGCAGTTTGTTACAGACCCACTGATATCCACAGCTGCCTCTACCTCGCCTCCTCCTGCCCTGTCACTTGTAAAAGGATACCATTCCTTTGACTCAGTTTTTCCATCTCCGCCACTTCTTTCCTTCAGAATCAGAATCAGAATCAGGTTTATTATCACCGGCATGTGACGTGAAATTTGTTAATTTAGCAGCAGCAGTTCAATGCAATACATAATCTAGCAGAGAAAAAAATAAAATAAAACATAATAATAATAAATAAACAAGTAAATCAATTAGGTATTGTTACGTACCCCGTAACTGGGTTGCCAAACCAGCAGAAATGGATCACTCAGTTGGAGTCTGGATTACTAGAACTAAAAAAGTTTTATTAAAGAAACAAGCAACACAGTACTCTAATCAAAAGGATAATGAATGCAACAGTTCAGCAATGATAAACCTACATGTACACAGAATTCAGGATCAATCAAGCTCTATCGTTGTCTAGGGGCAAATGACCAGTTTCAAAGTGACACAAAGTTCAGTTCAATTTAGTTCAGTTCAGTTCGCAGACAGTGGGGCAGTGGGGGGAAGGAGAGAGAGCAAAACGAATGAATATTCAACACGGCTTCCACACACAGACCTTCGCAGTCAGCTGTCGGGCGAGTCCTTTGTGATGTCATCTGAGGTCACCGACCGTGACCCCTCCGTTTCCAGATACGATCGTTTCCCTGCGCTGAACCTGGCACCCAGGCAAGGGTGGACACACACCAGGTTCCCGCCGATCGTGCCTTTCCACCCTGAGCGTCTAAGGCTTGATCCCGCGATCAGCCGTCCAAAAGCTTCTCACCGACTTGAGAGAGGCGCACCGCTTCCAGGGTCTCGTTACCTCGGGTGTCGTATGTGTCTGCCTTAGTGAACCTGTCCCTTTTTATCCCCTGCTGGTGTATCGCCTGTCCATCACTTCAAACAGTTCAGGGTTCAAAGGGGGAGCCGCTCTTGACAGCTCTCCTTCCCCTTCATTACACATCTCCAAATGCTGCTCCATTGTTTTCCTTACCTCTCTCTCTCCTGAAGACAGGTGGCAGACCAACTGCTGATCACACAGGACAGCTAACATCTTATCTATGTGTATTCTTGTCACAGTATATTGAATAGATTTTTTAAAATGTGCAAAAACTGATACACTGTGTATTAAAAAGACGTGACGTAGTGTCCAAAGCTTCAATGTCCATTTAGGAATTGAATGGCAGAGGGGAAGAAGCTGTTCCTGAATCGCTGAGTGTGTGCCTTCAGGCTTCTGTATCTCCTACCTGATGGTAACAGCGAGAAAAGGGCATGCCCTGGGTGCTGGAGGTCCTTAATACAGGACGCAGCCTTTCTGAGACACTTTGTCACTTCCACCTATCTCCTCCCGGCTCCTGATACATCTCCTCATCTGCCTATCACCCCACTCACCTGCATCTACCTATCACCTGCCAGCACTTGTACTACCCCTTCCTGCCACCCTTCTATACTGGCTTTCTCCACTATCCCACTATCTTTCAATGCAGATGAAGGGTCTTGACCTGAAATTTGGACTGTCCATTTCCCTCTGTAGATGATGTCTGACCCACTGAGTACCTCCTGCTGTGTATAATTAAACAGTATCTTGTTACCAGGGTTGTCTTGGCAACAGTAAATGAAGATTATATCTCCCTGGATTTGCCTGTAACAGGCTGACTATTAAAAACACCTAACCAGAACAAAGCAGTGGTTAATGGTTAGCACTTGCAATGTTAAGTGCTGGCTCTTCCATTTGGTTTCCACCCCTCAGCAGATCTTCTTTTGGGGAGGAGAGATGTAAGAAAAATGTCTGCTCTGTTCAGTTGAAAATTGATGGAAATAAGCTGCTTCTTTTGGCAAAGAAGAACTGCTGAATTGTTCTGCACCAGCTGCCTTCACGTTGTTTGTTCAACTAACATTGGAATTGTCTCATGGATCTTGTTACTCCTCCTGGTTGTATTGTGAGTATAATAACAGGTAGCCTGTTTCAGGTGAAAGATGTCATATCTTTATTTGTCTCTTCATCTGTGCTTCATTGTGTTGGGGATATATTTGTATTAATGTTAATATAAAGACATGAGTTTGCTGGATAATTTCTGTCTTTAACTTTCCCTCTCTACAAGTTTATGAATAATATTTCTTAGAACTCATCTGCAGTTAGATTTGAGAGAGTCCTAGTTTGTATTTTGCTTTGCAAAGAGACACTAAGTAAATCACCTGTGCTATCTACTTTGCCGCCAATTCTGCTGAATTCCATTAATGTGAATATCAGACAACAACAAGGTGCCAGGGATATTCATGAGATTTCAAAATTAGTTACACTTGTAATGACTCGTTTCATTTTCCTCATCCTGCAGGAAATCAAAATTTATTTCTTTATACAAAAGGTTTGCTGATGTATATATTACAAATACTGAAACTATAGAAAAACAAATCGTATGCATCTAAATCTTAAATAACAATATTAACAAAACAATGTTTTGTCGTGATTTTGGTTTGTTTAGATTCATTAAATAGTCATTACTAGTTATAAAAAATGGGAAATTGCAGATAAAAACTTCATGGGCGTTTTTTTTTCTCTTTCCTTAGGTTGTTAACAACTACATTGAAGATAATGAAAAACAAGACTGTAAGAAAGGCTTGTATTTCAGAGATGGAAAGAGAAAGGTAGACTATGTCTTGGTTTATCAAAACAAAAAAGTCACTTCGTTGTCCACAGGAGCTTTTGTCCTGAATGGATCTGCAACAACTTTGCACAAAGTTAAAGACCACGCAGAACATCAAGAGTGTCAACAAGAGGTTGTGCTGGAGATTGGCATTCCGCATGGGTCTGTGGAGGAAGAAAAGAGAGCTCGTAGAGAAGAATTTGAGAAGAACCTCATGGAGAGCGGACTAGAGATAGAGAAAGACAAAACGGTGAGAATATGAATTGTCCTCTGATAAGAAATTTATTAAACCTTAAATCCGAGTTTGGAATTTGAACTTCAGTCTCTGGATTATTGGTACAGGCTTCTGGGTTACTTACCCAACAATTTAGGTGTCGTGCCCTCACCGTACCTTAACAGAGGTTTAAAAAAAATAAAGGTGGGCCATGGGCAAAGATGTTTGTGCAGTAATATCCAGAACTTGAGCTGTAGGCACAGCAGTCTATTGGAAAGCAATCTATCTGTAATACATTAGAAATCCCGCAGATCACTGAATGTACTGTATGGTACAGAAGTCTTCCGTTCTATCAGCAAATTCTCCCCTACATTTTGTTAATGGGACAGTTAATCACAGACTCACCAAAAGTAATCTGATGGAATAAACTACTAATTTTATTTTGAACATATAATGCCAAACTGGGATAACTAATTCCAGTTTCTTTGTATTTAAACTTGTGTAACAAGTCAATGCTTTGGCATTTTTTAATTTGTACTGGCATCAGTATCTTTTTGTGTGCAATGAGCTAATATGCAAGTGAATGCAATATAAAGTGCTTTTTGATTTTGATAGCCCTTGGACAATTGGATTGGATTTTGTTTTTAAACTCCGTTCATATTCCTAGAATTTTAGAGCAACACGCACAAAATGCTGGAGGAACTCGGCAGCTCAGGCAGCACCTACGGAAATGAATGAACAGTCAATGTTTCGGGCTGAGACCGTTTCTCAGGCTCAATCCTACTTATTACAAAATTCTTTCCTAAATCTAAGATAAACTTTTGTAGTCAATTAAAAATAGAAAATAAAACATGGAACTCTATAATTAGAAAGGTCTTCAAATTTCTACTCCAAGGTAATATGCAGGAATGTTAAATAAATCTCTTTCTAATTCTCTGCATCTCTGTTTCAGTAAACCAGTCATCCATTTATGTTTAAACAGATGTTATTTTTCATAGCTGATTTTAAGTAACTATTCATTAAGTTAAGCCAAGCTTCCTGTGCAGAAACAAACAGCAGAGACATTAATTTATAAGTTGCATCTCAGTATTTTGATGGGATAAAGAGACATAAAAAGATTACCTGCTTCAACAAATTTTGTACAATTACAGGATCAGTCCCAATCCACAGTCTTCCCCAGTAGCTCTTAAAATTTGTTGCAATTATATATTCAATTCTTTGAAAGTTATTGTCAAAATGCTTTTGCAGCTTGTCTGCACAATAACAATTTGTGACACAAATCCAACCTGGTTCTTTTGAGAGTTATTTAAAATATGAGTCCCATGATATTCATTCTTTTCACTGGTGGAAATAATTTCTCTATTTCTGCTGTCAGGAACTTTTGTAACATCACATTGCAGGCTGTCCCCAGTACATATTTAGGTGTATTAATGTAATGATATATTTCACAGTATGCTTGTGACAAGAGGCCTAGGCAAGGGATGGTGAGGACCCAAGTGCTGGAATATCTGAGACTAGTACAAACACATGATTTCAAAACTGAGACAGGAACAGGTTTCTTGACTAGATGCTAAATGAGAACCTGACGAGACTAGCCACGAATCTGAACGAGACAGAATCCCACGATCACAGACTGAATCAATGTTGAGCTGATGATTGAGCACTGAACCTGAGTTCAAATGCTCATTAAGTATCCAAATCTTGGCACCAAAACATGGCCGCCAATTAGCGAAGCAAGCCAGAATCTTTAAGTGACTGCGCTGGTATCCATACTCCAGATATTCAAACCTAGAGGCTGGTGCATAGCGTAACAATGCTTCTATCTACTTGTGATAAATAAATCTGAATCTGAATCTGCATCTGATAATCTCAATCTATAATACCCCATTAAATTTGTTTCTCATATTCAAAGTCAAATAATCCATTTGTTCACTCACGTCCCTAAGAACGATCATCAATTATTGAGGGTCTGTTCCTTTTAATGAAAATCGTTGTCTGGATCTTCTGTATGCTGTTTGTTCACAAGTAACTACATTTGAAATCCATCCTCAAAGTCTCCAAGATGGAAGTTAGATTTGCCCACATTAGTGGGCCCAGTGTTGCACAATTGTGAGGCAGGTTATAGATGGCAGATTTTTTTATTCTCCATTTAAATACTAAATATTTTCCATTCACAAACAGCAAAATGATATATAAACAATTTCACTGGTGACAAAGGGAAATTTTCACATGGGCTCAGTTAAGGGAAAAGTCAATTTATCTGCCCTCTGTTATTGAACAGATAAGGTTTCGTACATAAGAAGTGGGTGAAAAGATCATTTGTAGAGTGCATACTTCTAAGCACTATACTGACCCGTAAAATTGATCATGAAGTGTAAGCAATGACATGATTAAGTTGCGTTTTTCCTTGCTTGACCTATGTGTAGAGCTGTTCTTGTTCTGTGTGCAATACAAATTTAATACCCTGCTGTGTTCTTAATTCACCTCTATTCAATCCAATCAACACCAGAGTGACCTACATGTAGAAATCAAGCCTGGAGAGTGGGATTAGACTTTGTACCTGCACTATTTAAAGGAATACAGAAGTAGAAAGATAAATGGAAATACTCCGTAACTCAGGCAACATCAGCGAAAAGATAAGCACGTTCCCTGTCTCGAATCTGAAGCGGTTACTCTCTGCATTTGCTGCCTGACCTGATGAGCGTTTTCAGCTTGTTTTTTTACCTTTGTTTCAGATTTTTTTTAGTTTGGTTGATATCAGAAACTTTTGCTGCAGGAGGGGACAGTATTATCTTTTTGAGACATTTAGACAGTCACTTGTAAAGGCAAGGCATAAAGGGTGTGAATCTTGCATAGGCATATAGCATTAGAATAGATGGGCAAAATGGTTGGCATTGATGTGGTGGGCCTGTTTCTGTGCTGTTTGACTCTGTTGCACATAGTGAGATTGTCCAGCTCTGTCTATTTCCTGCTTCACATTCATATAGTCCTTTAACAGAGCTTTATTAGGCCTGATTATCAGGCAGAGCTGCTGGCAACCCCATCTACACTCTAAGCTCAATGAATCACTCTGTTCAGAGGCATTTAAGGATGGATATTGGCTGCTGGTCTAGCTAATGAGATTCACAACTTGTAATTGAATTCCTCTTTTTAAAAAAAGTGAAAAACCTTTTGTACTTTTTATTTGATCCTGAACATTGAGATGATTTGTGGTCCTTTCTGGCTGCCATACTTAACTTTAGCTTGGCAATGTCTCAAACCAAGAACATGCGCACAATTCATCATCATAATGCATTGATGGCTGACAATAGATTAATTATTAGGAATAAGCAAAGTAAGGTTTGTCCTTGAAGAAATACAGTACATTAATTACAATGATCTCTGTGCACTGAAAGACGGAAACAAATGTTGGCTGACAACAATGTCGCACAAGATGGAGTTAAAAACGAAGAATGTGCAAAGATATTTTTAGTGATGGGTTGTCCCATTCTGGATTGTGAAAGACTTTATTATAACATTTGTACCAGATCCCTGTTGTGCAATTGGCAACTTAAGTTTAAATTAACAGCTGGTAGTGAGATTTCCAGAGCCTGGAGGGGATGCAGCTGGCTCTTGAAGACAAGTATTCATTTGAGCGTCCTGATGGGTCAGCAGGAAGTGAAGGGCACACATACCACTCCTACAAATAAATGTCTGATTCCTTCTGTTTGTAACATTTAATTGTTGAAATTTAACGTAGATATACATGCAGACATACGCACATATATGTGCACAGGCATAGAATTTTAAAAAGTGAATTACATTTTCATAAGATAGAATCTTGGCACCTCCAAGCTTTCCAGTCTATTGCCACTGCACCCAGTAACAGCAGCCTTTCCACCTAATATATTACCACTGCTCTTTCACCCAGCTCTCCCATTCTCTTGTGTAAACATGGAGGTCATTTCCTGTTTGCTTACTTACTGCCCATTAAGCCTGCTGGCATTTAAGGGCAGCAGTGAAAATCCCCCATCACTGTTCGTCCTTGGCCATCTTCTCTATTATGCCACAAGTGTAGTTCAGAGTCCTAACCCAAAGTTGGCCATGTTCTCGATGGTGTTTTCAGGGCTTCCCTCATCATGCCTGCAGCTTCCTTTCGGTTTTCTCATTTGTCAGCCATGCAAGTCCGGGTGGAGACTCAGGAATACAGTTTCACACAGATGTAGAAGGATTCTTCATTGCTGTTTCCATAACAGTTTTGTCTGAGCTGAACCCTCAAACCTAGAGGACTGGTGGGCCACCTTAGCTTGACCTCTACCTTTTAGCCTGTTTGTCATGGGTGACCCTACCAAAAGCCAAAGCATGAGGCCATGACTCCAGCCACATAGCTCTCCAGGTCATCGAGGCACAAAAGCCTCCAAACTACAGTTGTGGTTCTTTTGGAGAATAGAGGTAATTATCCAGGTATTCAGTGCCTTGAAAAAGTGTGCAGCTCCCAAACCTTTGTTCACATAAATGACCGAGGAATTTTGATCAATTTAACTCAGAACTTTTGTTTGTGAATATGCTCCATGCTCCATTTTTCACAGTAAAAGCCAAAAACAGGGAAGTATAAAATACTAAAAATTCAAAAACTGAAATGTCAGCAGTTCAAAACTACTCATCCCCCCTTGCTCAGTACTTAGTTGAACCACCTTTCGCAGCTATTACAGCTAGTAGTCTTTTTGAATAAGTCTCTATTAGCTTTGCACAAAGTGATGGAACAAGGTTTGCCCACTCCTCCTTGCAAACTTGCTCATGCTGTGCCTGGTTATTTGGGGAGCGGCGATGGACAACAATCTTGAGCTCTTCACAGAGATTATCAATCAGGTTAAGCCCATGCAAGTTCATCAATTTTCTTCATTTGAAGCCATCCATGGTTGTTCTGGCAGTGTGCTTTGGGTTGTTGTCCTGCTGAAAGATGAACTTCCTCCCAGCCTAACTTTTCTGGCACAGGCTAGAAGGTTTTATCTAGGATCTCTCTGTGTACTTAGCAGCATTCATCTTCCCATCAATCCTGACTAGATTTCCAGTCCCTTCTTCTGAAGAGCATCCCCACAGCATGAAGCCAACTCCACCATACTTTACAGTAGGAACGCTGTTATCTGGCTGATGCACAGTATTAAATTTACGCTATATGTACCGCTTAGTGGTGAGGCCAAAATTTTTCACTTTAGTCTCATCTGACCACAAGACCTTCCGCATCTTCACAATATCTTTTAAGTGGCAATTTGCAAAGTCTTCACGGGCAAAGATATGCTTTTTTTTGTTAGCAATATGTGCAAAAATACTGAGGTAGTGTTCATGGGTTGATGGTTTATTGTCCATTCAGAAATCTGAAGGTAGAGGAGAAAAAGCTGTTCTGAAAACATTGTGTGTGTGTGTGTGTGTGTGTGTGTGTGTGTCTTCAGGCCCCTGCACTTCCTCCCTTATGGTAGCAGTGAGAAGAGGGCATGGCCTGGGTGATGGGGGTACTTAATGATGGATTATGGGGGACCTCAATGATAAAGCCTAGGTTACTAGTCCAGTAAGTTAACCAACAGTACCATACTCACAGGGTTGACCTCTTTGAGTGATGTTGAAGATACACTTAATCAAGTACAGAGCATTCAAACATTTCATCTCCATTGCATATATTGGAAAGATATAAACTATTAGGTGAACAATTTATTTCAGAAAACTCAGTCCCTGTCTGCTTCAGTAGCAAGATTTATTTAACTACTAAATTTAAATTCACAGAAAAACAGACCACTCAGTCCATCGCTCCCACCCACAGGAAATTGAGAGAGGAGAGCCTAATAGTAACATGAATTGTGTGAGGAAATAGCTGATACTCTCTTTATGTATGTTTTATATATGTATAAACAACCAATTGACACTGTGTTCCTCTGGGCCAAGGTGCAAAGCACTGTGCCAACAGTCATACATAACACAACACAAACATATGTAGCACACATAAAATAGTAGTGAGTGTACAGTCACACAGAAAAATATAATCTAGCTCAATCCGCTGAGAGTCATTTCCTGTAGTTTGATGCTACATGGATGTTGTCAGCAACAAAGGGCCCACAGCACTCTGCAGATGAACACAACCCAGCTTGTCTTCCAGCGAACGAACACTGGAGGGAAGCACCAATGGAAGGGGGCAGCCCCCAACACAGTATGGACGCCGCCGCACACCGCCTCTGACATATCCTTTCCTGGGTGGCTACAACAGGAGACCCCATGGCATGAGGTCCAGTCCACACTATAAGTGAGGCTACGCAGCTCCCCCGCCTTTGGTCTTTTCAATAAACCAGTGAACCAGACTTGCTGTATTCTACATCACTAATGTCCAACAGGGTCTTGCAATCACAAGAAAGCTACCTGAGACAATCATTCGCTGTGAGACTGCACACCACCTTCATGCACCAACCCCGATGCCTTTGAGTAGCACCAGTCCAGCTCCTCTGCCAATGAGCAACTTGCTAATGGGGTAGACTTGCAGTACTTGAAGTTCTTAACGTACAGCATTATGATCTTGCGATCATAAAAAAAGACGTTTAAAATGCTAAAGGAGGAAAAAGAAAGGGAGAAGCCCAAATAGGAAGGTGTATGGAGGAGAAGGAGGGCAAGCTGGCAAGCAATTGGTGAAACCTGTGAGGGGGAAGGTGGGTAGGAGGGAGTGGGGCAGTTGAAGTAGAAGCTGGGAGGTGATAGGTGGACAAGGGACAAAGGGCTGAAGAAGAAGGAATCTGATAGGAGATGGCAGTGGTCCATGGGAGAAAGGGAAGGAGGACAGGCACCAGAAGGAGGTGAAGAGCAAATATTGATCAGAGAACATTGACTCAGTTGGAGTTGTTCTACTTATAGAGGCAAGCCATCTTCGGGTAATGATTTTAAACAATGACTGTTTAGAACTTGGTTATGGGTACATAGATATAGTTTTAGATTCTGAGTCTGAAAGATTGAACCTACATTGACATGAGCAATTTTTGTGATTCCCACCCTACACAAACAATATTATTATATTATATTAAACAATATTATTCGGATCAAGAAGACAGTGGTAAGAGGCTAAGGTTTTCCAACGAGAAGACATTTTATTTCTCGGAGTAGGACAGGGACCAGACTGCGCAGGTGCCTGACGTCAGCCAATTGAGCGCGAACAGTTTAAAAAGAGGAAGGAAGTCCCAAACTTTTTCTCTTCGGATCAAGAAGACAGTGGTAAGAGGCTAAGGATTTCCAGTGAGAAGACATTTTATTTCTGGGAGTAGGAGAGAGGCCAGACTGCACAGGCGCGTGACGTCAGCCAGTTGAGCACGAACAGTTTAAAAAGAAAACCACCATATCCAGCAGACAGCGTCGGAGAGGGCTGCGGAAAGAGAGTGTGCAGAGTGAAAGGGCTTTGGCTCAATGGGCTTCGGCGGAGACGGGAAGAGGCTTCCTGCGACCGTCGAGTCTCATAGTAATGGAGTAAGTTTCAGTTTTTTGGTATTTAGTACAAACAGTAGCATTAGAGGTATGCATCTAGGATTAGTGTTGTGCTTGGAGTGCCAGATGTGGGGACCCTGGGAGACTCCCAGCCTCCCCAAGGATCACATCTGCACCAGGTGCACTGAGATGAGGCTCCTGTAGGACCGTGTTAAGGAGCTGGAGATGGAAATTGATGACCTTTGGCTAATTAGGGAAAGTGAGGAGGTGATAGATAATACCTATAGAGAGGAAGTGGATAGCACCCCTGTGACAGTCCCCCTCAGAAATCGATACATCGTTTTGGATACTGTTGAAGAGGCAGACCTGACAGAGGAGGACCACAGTGAATGAAACTCTGGCATTCTGCCCAGTGCCGAAATCAAGAGAGCAAGAAGAAATGCGGTAATTATAGGGGATTCCATCGTAAGGGGGACGGACAAGAGATTCTGCGAGCCGGACAAGGATACCCAGATGATGTGTTGCCTCCCTGGTGCCCAGGTACAGGATGTCTCAGATCGAGTCCGGAGTATTCTGAGGAGAGAGGGCGAGCAGCCGGAAGTCTTGGTACATGTTGGTACCAATGACATAGACAGAAAAAGAGAGGAGGTCCTGAAGAAAGATTACTGGGAGCTAGGAAGACAATTGAAAAGCTGGACTTCCAGAGTAATAATATCAGGATTGCTGCCTGAGCTGCGCACTAATGATGGTAAAAATAGCAGAATTAAGCAGATGAATGTGTGGCTAAGTAACTGGTGCAGGGGGCAAGGCTTCAAATTCTTGAACCATTGGGATCTATTTTGGGGAAGGGATGACTTATACAAAAAAGATGGATTACACCTGAACTCAAAAGGTACTAATATCCTGGCGGGATTCTTTAATATAGCTGTTAGGGAGGGTTTAAACCAAGTTGGTAAGGGGAAGGAAGCCAAGGTGTTAGGGTCGAGGAAGAGGAAAATAGAAATAAGTCAAAAATACTGTGCAGCAAAGATGGCAAGAAGGACAGGCCGGTGAATATACAGGATAATTTGCTGCAAAATAGAAATATAGCAAAATTGGCAACAGATACTGATCTAAATGTACTGTACTTAAATGCACACAGCATTAGAAATAAAGTGGATGACCTTGCTGCACAGCTGCAGGTTAAAAGATATGACATTGTGGCCATCACCGAGTCATAGCTAAATAATGGATGTGATTGGGAGCTGAATATCCAAGGATACACAGTGTACAGGAAGGATAGGAAGGTAGGTAAAGGGGGTGGCGTGGCCCTGATTGTAAGTAACGATATCAAATCAATAGAAAGAAGGGATATAGGATCAGAAGAGGTAGGATCCTTATGGGTAGAATTAAGAAACGGCAAGGGTAAAAAGACACTAATAGCAGTTATATACAGGTTTCCAAACAGCAGCCGGGATGTGGACTACAAGTTGCAACTGGAAATAGAAGAAGCATGTCAGAAGGAAAATGTCAAGGTAATTATGGGGGATTTTAATATGAAAGTGGATTGAGAAAGTCAGGAAGGTAATGGATCTCAGGAGAGGGAGTTTGTAGAATGCCTACAGGATGGCTTTTTGGAGCAGCTTGTCCAGAAGCCCACCAGGGGACCGGCTGTTTTGGATTGGGTGCTGTGTAATGAACCTGAGGCGATTAGGGAGCTGGAGGTAAAGGAACCCTTTGGAAGTAGTGATCATAATATGATTGAGTTCAGTTTCAAATTTGAAAAGGAGAAGCTGGTATCAGGTGTATCGATATTTCAGTGGAACAGGGAAATTACAGGGGTATAAGAGAGGAACTGGCCCAAGTCGATTGGAAAAGTAAGCTAAATGGAGGGATGGCAGAGCAGAATTGGTTGAAATTCCTACAGGAAATAAGGAAAATGCAGGAAAAATATATTCCAAGAAAAAAGAAAATCATGAATGGAAAAATGGCACAAATGTGGCTAACGAGAGAGGTTAAGGCAAAAATAAAAGCAAAAGAAACAGTGTACAAGGAAGCAAAAATTAGTGGGAAAAATGAGGACTGGAAGACTTTTAAAAACTTACAGAAGGAAACTAAGAAAGTCATTTGGAAAGAAAAGATGAATTATGAAAGGAAGTTGGCGATTAACATAAAAAAGGATACTATGAGTTTTTTTAAATATATGAAGAGTAAAAGAGTGACAAGGGTAGATGTGGGACCGATTGAAAATGATGCTGGAGAAATTATAATGGATAACAAAGAGATGGCGGAGGAACTGAATGAGTATTTTGCATCAGTCTTCACAGTGGAAGACATGAGCAGTATACTTCATAACCAGAGGTATCAGGGAATAGAATTAGGTACAGTCAAGATTACTAGAGAGAAAGTGCTTGGGAAGCTGAGTGGACTAAGAATAGATAAGTCTCCCGGTCCGGATGAGGTGCACCCAAGGGTTCTGAAGGAAGTGGCTTTGGAGATTGTGGAAGCATTGGAAATGATCTTCCAGGAATTAATAGACTCTGGCATGGTTCTGGAGGACTGGAAGGTCACAAATGTAGTTCCGCTATTTAAAAAAGGAAGGAGACAGCGAAAAGAAAATTACAGACCTATTAGTCTGACATCGGTAGTTGGAAAGATAATTGGAGTCAATCCTCAAAGACGAGGTTATGAAATACCTTGAGATGCATGACAAGATAGGCCGAAGCCAGTGTGGTTTCATGAAGGGAAGATTCTGCGTCACCAACCTATTGGAATTTTTTGAGGTAATCTCGAATAAGATTGACAAGGGAGAGGCTGTGGATGTTGTGTATTTGGATTTTCAAAAGGGCTTCGATAAGGTGCTGCATGTGAGGCTGCTTAATAAGATGAGAGCCCATGGAATTGTAGGAAAGAAATTGAAATGGGTGCAGAATTGGCTGATAGGCAGAAAGCAAAGGGTGGGAATAAAGGGATCCTATTCTGATTGGTTGTCGGTTACCAGTGATGTTCCGCAGGGGTTGGTGTTGGGGTCGCTTCTTTTTACGATGTATATTGATGATTTGGATTATGGATTAAATGGTTTTGTGGCTAAATTTGCGGATGACACCTGTTACGTACCCCGTAACTGGGTTGCCAAACCAGCAGAAATGGATCACTCAGTTGGAGTCTGGAGTACGAGAACTAAGAAAGTTTTATTAAAGAAACAAGCAACACAGTAATCGAAAGGATAATAAATGCAACAGTTCAGCGATGATAAACACACATGTGCACAGAATTAAGATAACAGCATCAATCAAGCTCTATCGTTGTCTAGGGGTAAATGACCAAATTTCAAAGTGACTCAAAGTTCAGTCCAGTTAGTAGTTCAGTTCGCAGTAATCGTTGCCATGGCGATGGACAAAGTTGGGGAAGAGAGAGATAGAACAGGAACAACTGATCATTCAGAACGGCTTCACTCACAGACCGGCGAGATTGCTCACAAGCAACTTTTGGGCGGGTCCTTGGTGATGTCACCTGAGGTCACCGACTGTGACCCCTCCTCCAGATGCGGTCGATCCTCTGCAGTAAACCTGGCACCCAGGCAAGGGCGGACACACACTGGGTTCCCGCTGATCGTACCTTTCCACCCTGGCCATTGTCCGATACCTCTCACCGACTCGTGAGAAGCGTACCGCTTCCAGGGTCTCGTTACCTCGGGTGGCATGTGTCCTGCCTTAGCGAACCTGTCCCTTTTTATCCCCCTGCTGGGGTATCGCCTGTCCATCACTTCAAACAGTTCAGGGTTCAAAGGGGGAGCCGCTCCAGACAGCTCTCTTTCTCCCACGTCCCTTCATTACACATCTCCAGACGCTGCTCCATTGTTCCTTATCTCTCCTTCCCCTGAGGGCAGGTGGCAGACCACTTGCTGATGTCACTGATGCTAACCCAGGCCAGCAAACATCTTAATTTTATGTGTATTCTCGTCACACACCAAGATAGGTGGAGGAGCAGGAAATGTTGAAGAAATGGAAAGGTTGCAGAGAGACTTAGTCAGTTTAGGAGAGTGGGCAAAGAAATGGCAGATGAGATACAACATTGAAAAATGTATGGTTGTACATTTTGGAAGAAGAAATAATCAGGCAGATTATTATTTAGATGGGGAGAAAACTCAAAAATCGGAAGCGCAAAGAGACTTGGGGGTCCTCGTGCAGGATACCCTAAAGGTTAACCACCAAGTTGGATTGGCAGTAATGCTATGTTGGCATTCATTTCAAGAGGAATAGTGTATAAGAGTAAGGAGGTGTTGATGAGGGTCTATGGGGCATTAGTGAGACCTCATTTGGAATACTGTGTGCAGTTTTGGGCCCCCCATCTTAGAAAGGATGTACTGATGTTGGAGAGTGTTCAGAGAAGATTTACGAGGATGATTCCTGGAATGCAGGGGCTAACATATGAGAAGCGTCTGTCGGCTCTTGGACTGTATTCATTAGAGTATAGAAGAATGAGAGGGGATCTCATAGAAACATTTCGAATGTTGAAAGGGTTGGACAGAGTAGATGTGGAAAGGTTGTTTCCCTTGGTGGGTGAGTCCAGGACAAGAGGCCATAGTCTTAGAACTAGAGGGTTCCCAGTTAAAACAGAGAATGAGGAGAAATTTTTTTAGCCAGAGATTCGTGGATTTGTGGAATTCGTTGCCACATACAGCTGTGGAGGCCCGATCATTGAGGGTGTTTAAGGAGGAGATTGACAGGTATCTAATTAGTCAGGGTATCAAGGGATATGGGGAAAAAGCCGGAAATTGGAACTAGATGGATGAATAGTTTAGCTCATGGGGGAGCTGCGGAGCAGACTCGATGGGCCGAATAGCCTACTTCTGCTCCTTTGTCTTGTGATCTTGTCTTGTAACCATTACTATTATGTTATTATTGTGGTAACCAGGATCCGCAGTGATAGTTGTTTATGACCTGTTTTGTATTGGCTCGTTTCAGTTTTGATTTTCACTTTATTTATAAAGTACCTTTAATATTTACCTTTGATCATTTCTCTAGCACAGTGCAGGTTTTCAGTTAGGCTTCCTCTTAGCAAGAAGCAATGAATAAATAGCAGAGACTGGGTTTTTGGACTTGGAAGGCAGAGATGCAGAAACCACGAGCAGTCCAAATGTGTACAGACCTGAAAACCTGGTTGGCAATCTCTGAGCACTTGTGCTATTTGGTTCTGCTTCTTTCCTGAGGGTCTGAAAATGTTTTGTACCATTTTACATGAAGAGATGTAAGCTTTCTGAAGGAAGAGAGCAACATTCTCTGTAGTTTATAACGTCATTAGTCCACCTAATTAGCCAGTGCTATGGAAATTCCAGAGAGAACTAACCGGTTCGAGCAGCTTGTGCACAGTTTCAAATGAACTAATTAATTAATCACTATTTTT
The DNA here is from genome assembly GCF_963921235.1 of Mobula hypostoma. Classification (NCBI taxonomy): domain Eukaryota; kingdom Metazoa; phylum Chordata; class Chondrichthyes; order Myliobatiformes; family Myliobatidae; genus Mobula; species Mobula hypostoma. Next base: position 17,240,670 of record NC_086116.1, read on the forward strand.
CAAGCAGACTAATGTAACAGGGCATAGTTATTCACATGGGAGAGACAGTTGAATGAGCAGTCCTTTTAATTTTTGGTAGATTGGGGGCCTTCATGAGTACTTGAAGCTTTAGGTTGTCCTCAGGTGGCCATTGGTGCTCCTTCCCTGGCCCATGATATTCATTCAACCAAAGGGGACTTAATTAATGCTGAATCACTGTGTCCAATTTCATCCACATAAATGCATGTTATGTGGGAGGCAGTCGTGATTCATTGGTCCCTTGATGCTCCAGTCAACTAGTAGGATATTTGGAATTGAGGGAATGGCTGATTGGCTTGACTTTCTGGAGCAAGCTCTTCATGCCCGGTCATTTATGTTAAGTGAATTAGGGGAAGGAGGACAGGACTGATAGGGTTGTTCTGCTGGGAGCTAGAATTGTTCTGATGGGCCAAATAAACTTCTGTAATTCACAAGCCCCTAGATGTACTTGTAGTTGGTGCTGTCATTGTAATTCCAAGATTTAGTCCATTGGTTTTTATAGGACTGGATTGCTGAAATGGAATACACATTTACGAGGAAATCTGCAGATGCTGGAATTTCAAGCAACACACATAAAAGTTGCTGGTTTTAGTTGCACATTTTAATTCTACGTCCCATTCCCATTCTGATATGTCTATCCACGGCCTCCTCTACTGTCAAGATGAAGCCACACTCTGGTTGGAGGAACAACACCTTATATTCCGTCTGGGTAGCCTCCAACCTGATGGCATGAACATTGACTTCTCAAACTTCCGCTAATACCCCACCTCTCCCCGTACCCCATCTGTTTATTTATTTATATACACACATTCTTTTTCTCTCTCTCCTTTTTCTTCCTCTGTCTCTCTCACTATACCCCTAACCCATCCTCTAGTTTTTTCTCTGCCCAATCCTTTTTCTTTCTCCTTAGACCTCCTGTCCCATGATCCTCTCATATCCCTTTTGCCAATCACCTGTCCAGCTCTTGGCTCCATCCCTCCCCCTCCTGTCTTCTCCTATCATTTTGGATCTCCCCCTCCCCCTCCCACTTTCAAATCTCTTACTAGCACTTCTTGTAGTTAGTCCTGATGAAGGGTCTCGGCCCAAAACGTCGACTGTACCTCTTCCTAGAGATGCTGCCTGGCCTGCTGGGTTCACCCGCAACTTTTATGTGTGTTGCTTGGAATACACATTTGTTATTTTATACCAACAAAAGGGTGTCAATTTCTACACCTATTGAAAGATACAAGACTTTGAGATTGATTGACAGAACACATGCTGAGAAATGGAGAGCACAGAATTAAGGGTTTTTGTCCTCATATTTGGATTTCCTTCCCAGTTGAAAACTATCTGACCTTGCTGCTCTCAGTTTTGTTTGTCAGCCTTCTGAGAATCGTTCAGCTGAGTGCTCACATTCAAGCCTAAGAAGACCCTGTCCTGGATCCAGTACATAAGTGCAATTACAAAGAAAGCACGGCAGCACCTATACTTCCTTATGGGTTTGTGGAGATTCAGCATAACATCTAAAACTTTGAAAAACTTCTATAAATGTGCAGTTGAGAGTATATTGATTGGCAGCCTGGTATGGAAACACTTAGAACAGAAAATCCTACAAAAAGTATTGGATACGGCCCAGTCCATCACAGGTAAAGTCCTTGCCACCATTGAGCATACCTGTCTGAAACATTGTCACATTGTCACAAGAAAGCAGCAACCATCATCAGGGACTTCTGCCATCTAGAACACGTTCTCTTCTCACTGCTGCCATCAGGAAGGTGGTCCAGGAGCCTTAGGACTCACACCAACGGATTCAGGAACAGTTACTACCCTTCAACCATCAGGCTCTTGAACCAAAGGGGATAACTTCATTTGCCCCATCATTCAAACATTCCCATAGCCAATAGACTCACTTTCAAGGACTCTTCATCTCATGTTCTTGATATTTATTGCTTACTTATTGATGATGATTATTATTTCTTTCATTTTGGGTTTGCACCATGTATTGTCTCCTGAATTCTGGTTGAGCTCCCAGTAGGGTGGTCTTTCATTGATTCTGTTATGGTTATTATTCAATAGATTTTTTGATTATGCCCACACAAAATGAATCTCAGGGTTGTATATGGTGACATATATGTACTTTGATAATAAATTTATTTCGAATTCTGAAGTTCAAGTTTATTGTCATCTGACCGTACATATATACAGCCAAACGAAACAATGTTCCTCTGGAACACGATGCACACACAAAACATACATCACACACAGCACATAAACTAAAGTATCACCATAAATAAGCTCATAAAACATAATTCAAAATTCATGTAGTGCACAGCACAGATAAGCAGTAAACAGTAAACATCTTGCTATCCTAGTGATGAGACCTCAGTGGTGGCAGGGTATTTACTAGTCTCACAGTCTGATGGAAGAAACTGTTACCCATTCTGGCACTCCTAGTCCTGATGCTTCTGTACCTCCTTCCTGATGATAGTGGGTCAAAGAGATCGTGGAATAAGTAGCAGAGGTCTTCAATAATGCTTCTAAAACTCTGATCCTTTTGAGCTCCTAAAGTGTTGTGCTTCCTGCATTTGATAAAGTACTTTTACCTGAGGTATATTCCCACCATTGGAACTGGTATTCATCCATTGTATGCATAGAATTGTTGTTCTTCATCGAGGTAATCTTTCGATCTTTTGTTTTGTTTGTACATTCTACGTATTAAGTACTCAAAGTTTCTTAATTCACCATTTTATAATTAACACTTCCTCCTGATGCTAACTTTACCTTCACTCTTGATTCCCAGCCCACCGTCTGTGTTCCCATTGTTTGGTTTCTGGCCTTCTTAGAGTTGTTGTGCTGCAGAATCATGCAGCACAGAAGCAGGCCCTTCAGCCCATCGTGTACATGCCGACCATCAAATACCAATCTCCACCAATCTCACTTGTTCCATAGCCTTAAACTCTGTGCCTTGGAGATTTCAAGTGCTCATCTCGATGTGTTTTAACTATTGAAAGGGTGCCTGCCTCCTTCACCTTCTTGGACAGTGTGGTCTGGATCACATTCATTGTCCGAGTGAGGGGGAAAATCTGCAGATTCCGTCTAAACTTTATATTTCTCACCTTCAATCTGTGCCCCCGACCTTAAAAACCTCTGATCTGTTAAAAGTTCTCACTATACATCTTGTTTATGACCATCATTGATTTGTACATCTCCCGGGTTCTCCCTCAGCCACCACTGCTCGGAAGAAAACAAACCAGTCTCTCCTCATAACTGAGATCGCCTACATCCAGGAGGAGCACTCTAGTGAATTTCTTCTTAATGTAACTTCTCTGAACTGGCCAAGAGTATGCATTTCCTCTTCTGTGACTCTGATATGAACTCCTCATACTTACTCACCAACTCAATTAATCTGCTTTTGAAAATATTGGTTATGCCTTCTTCCAATACCTCTTTAGCAACTTGCTTCTACAATACCATTCCTTCCTAGTTCCTTCATGTTACTCCAGAAAATGACAATATACATTAAGTGGCCACTTTATTAGCTAAACTTATACACCTCCTTGTTATTGCAAATATCTAATCAGCCAATCACATGGCAGCAACTCAATGCATAAAAGCGTGCAGACGTGGTCAAAAATTTCAGATGTTGTTCAGACCAAATATTAAAGTGAGAAAGATATGTGATCTAAATGACTATGAGCATGGAATGATTGTTGGTGCCAGATGGGGTGGTTTGAGTATCTCAAAAACAGCTGATTTAGGATTTTCACATGTAACAGTCTCTAGAGTTTGGAGAGCATGGTGCAAAAACAAACAAAAAAATCTAGTGAGTACCATTCTGTGGGCAAAAAAAAAGTCTTGTTATGGAGAAAGTTTAAGGAGAGAGGTAGAGGAGGTACTGAATAAAGTGGCATTGATTGTAGGATAAATTATCCTCTTCTCTGTTTGCAGTAATCTGTTCTAAAATTCCACTTTGGCTTCAGCCTGTTGGTGTTCTTTGTGTTTAAATGGTGAAGGAAAGGCTGAGATACTCACCTTAAACTTGGATGAGTAACTTAGAACAGCAAGGATATTTGGGATGGTTATGGTAGCATCAGATGAGTTTCAGAAGGAGACTGCAGATCTAGAGGAATGAAGCAATAAGATGCATGATTCCTCTACCAATCTGAGCCTTTGGAAAATTGGGAGAACAGGTGACTTGGTGGGTGACATTAATACCCTAAAGAATGGGGTGTGTGAATTTTGTGTAATGATTTTTTACCTTTCTTGAACTCTTCTGAACACTTACTTGTAACTAATTTTAATTTACTTTGTTTTATTCTTTCAGTGTAACTCCCATGGCATTGGCTATGTCAGGATACATGCCCCTTGGCAGGTCCTCAGTCGAGAGGCAGAGTTTCTAAAAATAAAGGTTCAGACCAGAAAGGTATGGTATGATTCAATGAAACACCTTATCTGTTAGAAAGAATCAAAGTGAATTTTTGTTTTGAAGTTGAGCAGCTGCTACAATTATCCGAGGTGACTGAATGAAAAGACAGGTAGTATTTACACAGATAAATACAATTATGATATTGACATATAATTGCAAGTTGATTGAAAATAATCTAACATTGTGATATTATGATATTGTAATCTCGTAGTATTGTGAAGGAAGGATGTTTGATATTGTGAGTTATTGTGACGGTGCACACACAAGGGAGTTTGTAATGTCAGACAACACACATAAAAGTTGCTGGTGAACGCAGCACGCCAGGCAGCATCTCTAGGAAGAGGTACAGTTGACGTCTTGGCCCGAAACGTTTACTGTACCTCTTCCTACAGATGCTGCCTGTCCTGCTCCATTCACCAGCAACTTTTATGTGTGTTGCTTGAAATTCCAGCATCTGCAGATTTCCTCTTGTTTGTGTTGTAATGTCAGAGTCTTGTATGAATGGGAATCATGAGTTCTGCTTTAGTAAATTTGGGCTCCAGATTTAATGGTTATGGAAGTTAATCTTTTGGAGTTTTATTGTTATGAATTATTGAATGATGCTGTGCTCTTTTTGTGTAATTAGCATTTGGAATACCATTTCACTGGCACTTTCATGACCTAAGTTGCAAATATTACCTGTCCTTGTCAATACGGTATACAATTAAGAAAGTTGGTTACTTCAATTTATGATGGTGGAGAGATGTCCAAAAGCATTTCTGATTTGTAGTAGATTCATGTAGATTCTCTCATATGTATTCAGTGTTTTAAAGTATGTTTCACGTGAAATGGTTTTATACTTTTAAAGGGCCAGTAATTTTTAGCATACCATGGTAATAAATCAATATTAAAAAGGTGTGACTGGTACTATTTTCTGACCATAGTTGCCAGAATTTGTCATATTTGAATTACTCTGATTTTACTTTACCCAAGAGAATTAAGGTATTGAATCAAAATGTACAAATAACACAGAACATTGCAAACCTGATATTTTGAAATTATTTTTGTTGCAACTCTTCGGAACCTAATAACCAAATATTACAACCAAATAGCAAAAGACTTTAGAAGGGTAATACAGCTTGTTTTTAAAATTTCCCCAAGTCTTAATGTTTTATCCTCTAGTCTCTGAATATACCCACTTGAAAATGAAAGCAGCTTTTGTTGTCTTGCTCCATTGCATGTTCAATAATCATTCTTAATGGACTTTTGAAACTTTTGGTGCTGTCTATACATGCCTTATCACCCTTCCCATTTCAGCTGCACCAAGGAAGCAGTGAATCAACCTGTTGAATAATGAGCAAGTGTTATGCCAATAATAACCCCTAGAAGGCTTGAGAAAGATCAGTAAGGCAGGCAGGAATAAATGTGTAGACCACTTCAGTTGGGGTGGTAATAGTCTGGGACAAAATTTATTGGCTTGTTTCCCTCCCCTTTTTTTTTGGTCTCTAGATTCCATTGTCCACCGTCTTAGCAAACATTACAACCTATTGCTTCCTAATGCTGGCGAACACAGAGGACTCCCCAATGCTGCTTAAACTGGCATTGAGTCACTTAAAATTAGCCATCCATTGACCTCTCCATTGGGTTCTGGTTTTAAATTATGCCCGGCCAGTCTAGTTGAAAACATGAGAAATCTAAACCAACATACACAAAAAGGTTGAAGGAGCTCAGCATGTCAGGCAGCATCTATGAAAAAGTGCAGATAGTCAATGTTTTGGGCCGAGACCCTATAACAGGACTGGAAAGGAAGGGGGAAGATGCCGGAATGTAAAGTTGGGGGGAGGGGAAGGAAGCTAGCTGGAAGGTGATTGGTGAAGCGAAGTGGGTGGGAAAGGTCAAGGACAGGAGCAGAAAGAATCTGACAGAGATGAGAGTGGACAACAGGAGAAAGGGAAGGAGGAGGGGACACAGTGGGAAGTAATAGGCAGGTGAAAAGAAGTGAAAGCTCAGAATGGGCAATAGAGAGAGGGAAGAATTTGTTCACTGGAAAGAGAAATCGATATTCATGACATCAGGTTGGAGGATACCCAGATGGAATATTGTGTATTGCTCCTCTACTCTGAGGCTGGCCTCATATTAGCACAAGAGGACGTCATGGATCAATGCATTGCAACAGGAATGGGAGTCAGAGTTAAAATATTTGGGAACCAGGAAGTCACCCTTGGGGCAGAAGGTGTGGAGATGCTCGAAGAAGTGGTCCTCCAATTTACAAAAGGTCTCACCGATGTAGAGAAGACACTGGATATAATAGATGACCCCAGCAGATTCATGGGTAAATTGTTGCCTCACCTCAAAGGACTGTTGGGGCTCCGAATGGAGGTGAGGAAGGAAGTGTATGGGCAGGTGTAGCACAGCAGGTCTCTTCTGCTTGCAGAGACAAGTGCCTAGAGGGAGCAGAGGTGAGGGACGAATGACAAGGGAATCATGGAGGGAGCGTTCCTTGCAGAAAGCGGAGAGGAAAGAAGGTAAAGATGTTTAGTTGTAGGATCCCTTTGGCGATGGTGGAAGTTGCAGAGGATAATGTGTTGAATGCAGAGGCTGATGGGGTGGTAGGTAAGGACAAAAGGGTCTCTATCACTACTACGGCAGCAGGAAGATGGGGTAAGTGTGGATGTACAGGAAATGGAGGAGAAGCAAGTGAGGGCAGCATCAATAGTAGAGGGAGGGAAATTCTGTTCTTTGAAGAAGGAAGACATCTCTGATGTCCTGGAAGTGAAAACCACATCCTGGGAACAGATCCGGCGGAGGAAAAGAGACTGAGAAAAAGGAATAGCACTTTTACAGGAGATAGGGTGGGAAGAGGTGTAGTTGAGATAACCATGGGAGTCATCAGGTTTATAAAAGATGTCTTTTGACAGTTTGTTTCCAGAGATGGAGGTGGAGAGAGCAAGAAAGGGGAGGGAGGTCTAAGAGATGGCCCAAATGAATTTAAGGGCAGGGTGGAAGTTAGAGATAAAATTGATGAGCTCAGCATGGGTGCATGAAGCAGCACCAATGCAGTTGTTAATGTGGTGGAGGTAGAGTAAGGGAGTATAACCGGCAAAGACTGTTCTACATAGCCAACGTAGAGACAGGCAGAGCCTGGACCCATGTGAGTGACCATGGCTGCCCCTTCTGTTTAGAGAATGTAGGAGAAGCCAAAGGAAAACCTGTTGAGGGTGAGGACCAGTTCTGCCAGATGGAGGAGGGTAGTGGTGTTAAGGGATTGGTTAGTCCTTTTGTCAAGAAAGAAGCAGAGAGCTTTGAGACCTTCCTGAGGTGGGGTAGAAGTGTATAGGGACTGAAAGCTCGGTGAAGATGAGGCGGTCAGGGCCAAGGAATTGAAAGTTACTGAGAAGATTGAGAGCAAGAGAAGTGTTGTGGATGTAGGTGGGAAGGGAATGAACCAAGGACGATAGAATGGAATTGAGATATGAGGACGCCAGTTCAGGAGCAGGCAGAGACAATGGGCCTAACCGGACAGTCTGGTCTGTGGATCTTGGGTAGGAGGTAGAACGAGCAGTGCGGGGTAAGGGGACTATGAGTTTGGTGGCAGTGGTTGGGAGTTCTCCAGAGTGGATGAGGTCAGGGATGGTGTCGGAGACAGTTTTCTGATGGTGTGGAGTGGGGTCCTCCTCGAGGTGTAGGTATGAGGAGGCGTCTGAGAGTTGCTGCCTGGCCTCCGCAGGTAGAGGTTGGTACATCACACTACAACAGCACCCCCTTTTTCTGCAGGTTTAATGGTGAGCTTGGGACTGGTGCTGGGAGAATGGAGGCCAGTGCGTTTTGAAGGGGTCAGGTTGCAGGAGGAGAGAGGAGCGTTGAAATCGAAATGGTTACAGTCTCGTTGGCAATCAGAGATGAAAAGATCCAGACCAGGCAAAGGAGCAGAGCGGGTTAGTTGAAACCCAGTTTACCCCCTCTTACTTTAGAGTTTCAGATCCAAGCCTGTTGTATGGGTGATGTTCAGTGCCTCAGCCACAGCTCTACAAAATGTTACACCCTTCCACCTGTCCATCCACCTTGCTCAAGTAGTTCTCAGGTCCAATAGGCAGCGAGACTTCATCCTGTTGAGTGCCTCAACATATAACTTCCAATATACCTGCTGATTACAACATGGAAGGAATCTTGGCCTTCAAAACTAGAAGATAAATTTGAACAAGTAGGTAAAATTAATAGAAGCTTAAGAATTCTGATCAGCAGTGGAGAGAGTGCGCAACTTCAAGATGCTGGTGTCAATATCTCTGAGGACCAAACTTGGATGCAAAATATTGACGCAGCTATAAAGAAGGCAAGACATTGGGTATATTTCATTCAGAGTTTGAGGAGATTTGGTTTGTCAACTAAAACACTTGAAAACCTCTGCAAATGTACCACTGAGAGCATCTGGCTGGCTGCATCACCATCTGTGTCGAGGCAGGAAGATGGGGTTATTGCAGAAGATCGAAATAAGTTGCAGAGACTTGTAAAATTAATCAGCTCCATCATGGGTACTAGCGTCCGTAATTTCCAAGACGTCATCAAGGAGCGGTGCCTTAGGAAGGTGGTGCTCGTCATTAAGACCCCCACCACCCAGAACATACTCTCTTTTCATCGTAACCATCAGAAAAGGGGTACAGAGGCCTGAAGACACACACTTAGTGATTCAGAACAGCACATTTCCTTCTGCAATCTGGTTTCTAAATGGACATTGAACGTATGAACACCACCTCACTTTTTTTTAATTTTCTGTTTTTTTGGCACTACTTATTTTTAACTTAACTATTTAATAGATATATATATATATATAGTAATTCAGCTTTTTTCTCTATGTTTATTTATCATGTATCTCATTGTACTGCAGCTAAAATGTTAACAAGTGTCAGGGCATATGCCGGTAATATTAAACCTGATTCTGATTCTGATTTTATAGGATTCAATTTTGTATAAACATAACTTTTCATATAGATATCTGGTGCCTTCAATATTGCATTGTGAGAACATGGAGAAAGTGAGATGGGTAACAAGGAGAGAAGCTGAAGAAATCAGAGGTTTTTAAATGTTCTCAAAATGAACACTGCTGAGGGAGATTACTGCTATTCTTTAAAAACTGTCTCAAACAAAACTTGCATGGCAGGGTCTGCAAGTGGCATGAAACTGATGGTGCAGACAACTTCTCCGATGCCTTTCAGACACCTGACTGGCTTCACATTCCAATGGACAGGATGGTTGAAATCACTTGTAAGATCTATTTCATAACCAATGGCAACAGGATGCTAAGACCCAGGATAATATTGGCTTATGGGGAAATGATCCCACAAAAATAAGAGAGAGGTAGGTCAGGCTAAATGGAATGGTAAGGAAATAGTACATGCAGGATCCTGGGGATCTGTCTATGTCAAGGAGGGAGGGTGAGGTGTTGGCCTCAGGAGGGCAGAAAGACAGGGCCGAAAGAATGTTGAGAGATCTTGGGAAACGTGAATCAGGTTGTGACCTATAACTTCCAGTAAAAATGTTGAACACCACATGGAATCCCTTTGTTTTATTATAAAGCTTAACTGAATATATGCAATGCAAACTTTTCATCCAAGCCTCCAAAGGCCATGGTGGCTGATGCATTGGGACTTAAATCTATTGCCATTCAGCAATTGTTCTTCACAAAATAATAAAGAAAAATAGGTAAAACTGATCCTAATCTTTCTGACCTAATACCAGGAGAAATACTTTTAAAGCAACAGACACTCTGTTGGAGCAACTCTGTGGGTTGAGCAGCATCTATCGGAGGAAAGGAACTGCTAACATTTCAGGTCGGGACCCTGCACCAGGTCTCAAGATGCAGGTTTTGACCCAAATCATTGACCGTTCATTTCCTCTCACATATATTGATCAGTCTGCTGAGATCTACCAGCAGCTTCTTGCTTCAGATCCCAGCATCTTTAGTCTCTTGTTTTTGTGAAATACCTCTAAAAATGGATATTTTCTCAAAGTTAAAAGTTCAAAGTAAATTTATTATCAAAGTACATATATGTCAGAACTTTCTTGCTGGTATACACAATAAATCCAATACTGTAACCGTAACAGAATGAGTGAAAGGCTGTACCAGCGAGGGGTAAACCGGTGTGCAAAAGACAACAAACTGCAAATAATGAAATAATAATAATAATAATAAGCAATAAATATTGAGAACAAGAGATGAAGAGTCCTTGAAAGTGAGTCCATAGGTTCTGGTAACATTTCAGTGATGGGGCAAGGGAAATTGAGTGACGTTTTCTCCTTTGGTTAACTCAGGATAAGGAGCATGTGCGAGACCTATAGAAAAGTCTGTGATCTGTGACATTAACTCTGTTTCATGCTCCACATATTACTTGAGCTACTGAGTCCTACCAGTATTTTCTGTTTTCATACTCCCTTGTAAATGAACCTGGTCTCTTTTATCTTGCTCGTGAGAGGCGTCTTTTATCAGAATTGGGTTTAATATCACAGGAATATGTCAAGAAAGTTGTGCTTTTGTGGCAGAGGTACAGTGCAATTTGTAAAAATGCTAAGAATTACAATAAGAAATATGTATAAAATAAATTAAATTAAATTAAATAAGAAATGGAAAAAGACTGAGATAGTGTTCATGTGTTGGTTCATCGTCTGTTCAGAAAACTGATGATGGAGCGGAAAAAGCTGTTCCTAAAGCATTAACTAATTCCTTCAGCATTTTTGATGAAACACATATATTCCTGTAGCTCAGGTTACACGGCATCCTGTCTTACTCCTTGTCTTGCATTCCACAGTCAGTCAGTCAGCTGTTGTTAATGTTCTGGATTGGCATTAATTTGAAAGGCCTTCATCTGATTTCACTGATTTAATTTAAATTTGTAGACATGGCTAATGTGCAAAGAAAAAGCCGTAAAATCAATAACGGATAGGATGAAGCATTTTCCAGGGGTTTTTGAATAGCCCTACTACTGCATGTTTATTAAATATCTCAATTAGAGACATTGTTTGTGTCCTCAGCTGAGCAATTCCTTTGTTATTGGATCAAGAAGCCAGGCCTTTAAGCCGTTTGAGGCAATGTATTTAATAAAGATATAGGTCATATCTCATGGGTATTATCTCCAGTTTGAACCTGAAATCTGTTGCTAGAATCCACTGAGAAATTGCCTTCATAATTGTGTAACATTGCCAGCTGCAGCACACTTATTGTTTCAAAGAGTTACTTAATTGTCTCCTATGTTCTTCCACAATATTTGCTACATAAGGGTACTTTGAATTTGGGTAGATGACAGCATTGGTCATTGTTAGAGACTGTTAGAAATGATGGCCACTTTAAGGTTCATCAGTAGGAATGATTGTTATTGTGGTATAGACTAACAGCGGTCTCAGCAATTGGCTGCCCCTGCAATTGGTTAGCTGGTTTATTAATAATGGCAATAGCTATTGTTGGATCGAACGTGGAGATACTTGAAGGTGAATGCTTCACTGAAAGAAAATTTAGATTAATAGCTCCATCTCTGACATCTTGCCTGAGGTATTTCTTGGATTATTAACTCCAGCTTGTAGCTCATTATACTAAAGCTTGAAAAAGCAAAAGGGCTAACTCTTGCTATTGTAGCACCCTGACCTTGGCTGCCATTGCAATTGAAAAGGAACATCCAGTATTTGGTTGGGCACCTTTTAACCACCTCCTTCTCCATCGATCACAGCCAAAAACAAGGCTTGATTGCTGGCATTTGTGGTGCTTTAGTTCAGATGTATCTCCTATCCCCTATCCATTATTGGGGACATTAGCCAATAATTATTTGAGTCTGCAGTAACTCATCGCATCACATAAGAATCTGCAATCTGGACAGTGTGTAACACCACAATGACCATAAGTTGAAACCAATGAATGAATGGCCCAAAGGGGATATGTTATTCAGTGATTTTGTGTTCATCTATGACAGTAGTGTCTTCACGGTGGAAGATATTAGCGGTGCGCCAGAGGTCTGTGAGTGTCAAGGAGCAGGGGTGAGTGCCATTACTATTACAAAGGAAAAAGTGCTAGGCAAACTCAAAGTTCTTAAGGTGGATAAGTTACCTGGGCCAGATGGACTACATCTCAGAGGCCTGAGAGAAGTTGCTGAAGAGGTAACGGATGCATTGGTCATGATCTTTCAAGATCACTTGATTCTGACTTGGTCCCAGAGGACTGGAAGATTGCAAATGTCACTCCACTCTTTAAGAAGGGAGGAAGGCAAAACAAAGGAAATTATAGGCCAGTTAGCCTAGCCTCAATGGATGGGAAAGTCTTGGAGGTTTCAGGGTATTTGGAGACTAATGATAAAATAAGCGAAGTCAGCATGGTTTCTGTGAAGGGAAATCTTGACTGACAAATCTGTTAGAGTTCTTTAAGGAAGTAACAAACAGGCTGGACAAAGGAAAGGCAGGGAATGTCATTTACTTGGATTTTCAGAAGGCATTTGATAAGATGCCACACATGAGGCTGCTTAACAAGACAAAATCCCATGGCGTTACAGGGGAGAAATAGAATGGCTGACAGGCAGGGGGCAGCGAGTGGGAATAAAAGGGGCCTTTTCTGGTTGGTTGCTGGAGACAAGTGGTGTTCCTCAGTAGTTAGCATTGGGACCACAACTTTTCACGTTGTTAGTGATTTAGATAATTGAATTGATGGTTTTGTGGCAAAGTTTGCAGATGATACAAAGATAGGTTGAGGGGTAGGTAGTAATGAGGAAGCAATGCGATTGCAGCAAGATCTAGACTAATTGGAAGAATGTGCAAAAAAGTGACACTGGAATACAGTGTTGGGAAATGTGTTTTAATGCAATTTGGTAAAAGGAACAAAAGTGCAGACTATTATCTAAATGGGGAGAAAATTCAAACATCAGAGGTGCAGAGGAACTTAGGAGTCCTTGTGCAAGACTCCCAGAAGCTTAATTTACAGGTGGAATCTGTGATAAAGAAGGCAAATACAGTGTTGGCATTTATTTCAAGGGGAATAGAATATAAAAGCAAGGAGATGATGTTGAGGCTTTGTAAGACACTAGCTAGGCCGTACTTGGAGTATTGTCAACAGTTTTGGGTTCCATATCTCAGAAAGGAGGTGTCGTCATTGGAGAGAGTCCACAGGAGGTTCATGAACATGATTCTGGGAATGAAGGAATTAACATATGAGGAGCATTTGGCAGCTTTAGGCCTGTACTCACTGGAATTTAGAAGAATGTTGGGGGGGGGGAATCTCATTGAAACCTACCAAGTGTTGAAAGGGTTAGATAGGCTGGATGTGGAGAAGATGTTTCCTATGGTGGGGGTATCCTGAACTAAAGGGCACAGCCTCAAAATTAAGGGGCGACCTTTTACAACAAAGGTAAGGAGGAATTTTTTTAGCCAGAGGGTAGTAAATCGGTGGAACGCTCGGACACAGACTGTGGTGGAGGCTAAGCCCATGGGTATATTTAAAGCGGAAGTTGATCATTTCCTGATTCATCAAGGCATCAGAGGATAGGGCAAGAATGCAGGTGTATGGGGTTGAGTGGGAGCCGGGATCAGCCATGATGGAATGGTGGAGCAGACTTGATGGGCTGAATGGTCATTAAGTAGTTTTCCATGACATACAGTCCAAAACAAATGAGCCTTTTGACCCACTAAACCTGTACTGGCCACGAAGCACATATTTACACTAATCCTACTCTACTCTGCCTTATTCTCTCCAGATTTCTGTTAACTCTCTCCAGATCTTAGCACTCATTTATGCACTATGATTAACAGTGAATGCACACGCTGTCGCACACACCACACGCTGGCTCTCCCTATCCCACGTACCACACGCCCACACACTCTTTCACATACACCACATGCTTATGCTCTTTCTCATGGACATACTCCCACTCTCTCTCATTCTCTCTCTCTCTCTCACACACACACACAAAGAAAAATATTATACTGGAGTTATGAGCTAAGCCCTCCTGTGCTGGTGTTCTGAACTTCAAGCTCCAGAACGCATTATTTGATCATTTGATACAGGGTTCTGGGTATTTCCAGATTTTAGTAGTTCCAGTCTTTTCGATGGATTCTTATTCAGTTAAGAGGAAGAGAAATGAGGAATGGACTACTGCTGTTATACTTGCTTTTACTGTCCACAACCCCTGAAGTAATAAGGAGAGGATAGGCAGAAAGATCTGAGGAAATGCTCAGAGGTTCAGGGGCTTCCTGGTGCATCAGCAAAGTGCATATTGAAAACCTTGTGACCACATATTGGGAGCTTGTAACGGGAGGACAGTACCACACTATGGATGACCAGCAGCCTGAACCATCAGCCATCTGACCTGCCCCATCTCGGAATCAGGTTTAATATCACCGGCATATGTTGTGAAATGTGTTGTTTTTTGTGGCAGCAACACCATGCAACACGTAATAATAGAAATTGATAGTTAAGTTAAATAAGTAGTACAAAAATAGAAATAAAAAGGTAGCATTTACGGGTTCAATGTCCATTCAGAAATCAGATGGCAGAGGGGAAGAAGCTGTTCCTGAATTGTTGAGTGTGTGTCTTCAGACTTCTGTACCTCCTTCCTGATGGTAACACTGAGAACAAGAACGGAGCCTGCATTTTCCATATCACCCTCATTAGCTACTTCAGAATCCACAAAACCCAAGTGGAAACAAATCAAACTGAATCCCAAAGGACTGACTAAGAAATCCCATTTCCCTGTAAGCTCTTTTCTCTCATGTATCCATTAATTTCCCCTTATTCTCCTGCCACCCACCTACACCTGGGGTAGTTGACAGTAGCTCATTAGCTTACCCAGCTTTTTAGATGTGGGAAGAAAGTGGAGCTCCCAGGGAAAACCCAGACTGTCTTGGGGACAACAACCAAGCTTCACTCCAGTAGCGCCGGAGATTAGGACCTAGGTCACAGCTATTACAAGGAAGCAGCAATCCTCTGCTTTGTACAGTTTTATAATAAGCTAACAGTTGAGTTAAATATTTATGAAAATACTAAGTTTTCAGGATGTTTATCCACACAGCAAAGAACCTAAAGGGAGTGGTATTGATTAGGTTGATCAATGGGCCTATCATTACGATACCAAAGCTTTGAAGAACTGAATCAGTGACCTCCGCTGCCATGTCTTATCCCCAAAATAGTAAAAATAAACATTGTACATCTGTATCAAGTCCCATATTCCTGCATATTTTGGTTCCTCATCACTCCTTTGCTTCAATTGAATCTGGAATCTCTAATTACCTGCAATCTTGCCAGACCAAACGGTAGTTCTGTATTTATTAAAACCCCTCTGGTATGTGCTAGCTGTTATATTGGAATTATCTGAAAAGCATTTTAAAATATTTAACCAAATACATTTTCCATCAGCTATCGTGACTGAAGTTTAAATTTGACAGAAGAGGAATGCTTGGTTCTCATTTAGCACTACCCCAGCCTCTTTGTTCAGGGCCAGCTCGTGGCAATCAGTCTTTAAATAAGGAGTTTTGGGGATACAAGTGCATGTAATAGATACTTCTGTGAGGATGAACTCCAGCATCTTCATTAAATGATGATGTTATCGGATTGTGCAAGTTTGATAGATGATTTCTCAGCCAGTATCGCAAGTGTGACAATGTTAGGCAAAGTCAGACATCTGTACAATGCTGAAGCTCTTTGTATATCTGAACACTGAGAGAAAATCATCAATTCACGTCAAACCTTCAAACCTTCATTTGACAAAAACCTTTGGTACAACATAAAAATGCATTTTTCTGCAACAGAGCAATATTAATCTGAAAGCAGACAGAAGAAGATGACTTTTTTGACTATAGTGACAAAAATCAGGAATTAAAACAATCATTGTGCCACAATTTACATTTCATTACATAATTTAGTTGTCTCTCAAGTTTAAAGCAAAATCTTTTAAGATCATACTTTTCATTAATTGATATGCTGAGAATCATGGATACCGATGAATAATTTTTATTTTATTTATGCATGGGATATGGCTTTCTCTAACAATGTGGCCATTTATTCCTCATCCCTATTTGCCTCTGAACTGAGCAGACATTTGAGATCCAATCCAAGAGATCAATATAGGGTAGACTGGGTAAGGCAGGCACACTTGCTTCGGCAAAGGGGAAGTACGTCAACTGTCCATTTCCCTCCACAGGTACTGCCTGATCCCTTGAGTTCTTCAGGTGCTTTGTGTGTTGCTTCAGACTCCAGCATTTCTAGCCTCTAATATCCCCAATATGCTGCTCCACTGCAAAGTCTCTTCAAGTACAGATAAAGTGTCTTGACCTAAAATGTCAACTGTCCATTTCCTTCCATAGATGCTGCCTGACTCACAGAGTTCCTTTAGTGCTTTGAATGAACCATATGGGTTTAGTTGATTATCCAGGAGTTTCATGATTACTTTATTAAGACAAACTTAAACTCCCTAACAGCCATGGCAGACTCGAACTTGCATCTCTGGATCAATTCTGGCTGTGAGGATAATAATCTAATTCGTATTACTAATTTGTCTGTGCTGTAACTACTGCTACTGAATAGCTGAGTTTGCATGATTCAAGATTCAAAGATTCAAAATACAAAGTATATATGTAGTGGGCACGTGGCCAAGTGGTTAAGGCATTCGACTAACGATCTGAAGGTCGTGAATTCGAACCCAAGCTGAGGCAGCGTATGGTGTCCTTGAGCAAGGCACTTAACCACACAGTGCTCTGCGACAACACGGGTGCCAAGCTGTATTGGCCCTTGCCCTTCCCTTGGACAACATTGGTGTTGTGGAGAGGGGAAACTTGCAGCATGGCCAACTACTGGTCTTCCATACAACCTTGCCCAGGCCTGCGCCCTGGAGAGTGAAGACTTTCCAGGCGCAGATCCATGGTCTCGCAAGACTAACAGATGCCTTTACTATATATGCAGTATACAACCCCGAAATTGGACTCCCCATAGACAGACATGAAACAAGGAAGAATCATAGAACCAACTCGTTCAAAGAAAAACATCAAACCCCACGCACAAAAGAAATTAACAAACGGCAGCAAAAATTAAACAAGCAAAAACTCAGAATATAAAACTCAAAATCAAAAGTCATATTTCAGTTCAGATCATCTCAGTGTACATTATTTGCAGGCTTCTCCAATTCAAAAATTGCCCAAAATTAGTAATGAAAACGAGAGTTCGGAACTAGAACTGGAAACTACATTTGTAGAAGACATCATTAAAACTGAATCAGAGTCCAAGTCTGCAAGACTTGCCCTGGCACCACCCACTGACAGCATTGAGAGAGAGAGAGAGAGAGAGAGAGATCACTCAAATGCAAACACCTTCCCTTTGGAACAACATGTGAGAGTAAATGAGAAACCATCACATGCAGGCACCTTTTCCGGCAGCTGTGAGTGAGAGCCTGACGGCACTGAACAATCGCTCACCTTCTGCACCCGCCTGGATGATTTCAATCTTCCTCGGCACTTTAATCGGTGAAATTGGCCAGAGCTGGGGTCACGAAAGGGCCTGTATCTGAAGTTATCTGAAGTTCTTTATTTGGTGGAAGTTTTGTGATGATAATGTGTCCTCTTTGAAATCTCAGGATGTAGACTATTAACCACAGTCAATAAAATTTAAATTCTCTCTTTTAAATATTCTCCAAGATATAGCATATTTATAAAAAGTTCAGAATAAGTTTATTATCAAAGCACATACATGTCATCATACATAACCCTGAGATTAATTTTCTTGCGGGATACTCGACAGATATGTATTATATGTAGCCTGTAGAACATTGCCATAGTTCACCAGCGCCATCTTGTAAATGACATAATATGTTTCAATTAAGAAATTTTCTTGAGTTAGTGATAGAACAGACTGCCCAAACTTCTTTAACCATCTTGGCAAACAATTGTAAAAGGTGCAATCTGCGATCAACAAGGTTGGATTTCAGGAATGCATCAATTAATATTCTTGTTCTGACAGTGAACAAGTTATTCTGAAGAAGTATTTCTTTATGATTCTTTGTTTTACCACAGATAATATCCAGCTTGGTTAACGAGTTGTTATAAGCATTAACCATGCCCTTTCAAGGCTTTGAAGGTAGGAAGGAGAAGATAATTCAGATTCAAATTCAATGTGAAGCTCTGCACTCATAATTAATAATTAGGAAATCCTAGTAAAAAAATCCTCTTCATGAAGAAATACTCTGATGAATCTCAGCAGATCTATTGACTGGATTTTACTTCGGTGTTTAACCTGAGTTGCTCTCACTTCTTTCCCAGATACTTGAAATAAAACGCGATGGTGGAATCACAGCAAAAATGAACTCAGTTTTGCAGAAATTCACAAAGCCTTTTCAACCCAAGGTCGGACAGCTGAACCAGAGCAGCAAGCACCTATCACACCCCTTCAGCAGGGACAAGGTCCATTTGTAAGTACTGCATGGAAGTCCATGATTTTAATAATACTAACGTTTAGGGGTCCAGGCATGCATATTAGCAGATGGAGGAAAGTGAATGAATGGTCATTGCCATGATCCTGATGAAGGTTCTTGGCCCAATATTAAAGAGGACGCCAAAAGTTTCTTCAGATGCATAACATGATGCTGGAGAGGTAATGATGGGGACAAGGAAATGTCAGACAAACTGAATATGTACGTTGCATCAGTCTTCACTGTGGAAGACACTAGCAGTATAGTGGAAGTTTCCGAGTCATGTTGGATTTTACATCTGAGCTGGACTGACAGTTTTCTCATTCAGTGGTCACCAATGCCAGAGCAATGACAGAGAGCCAGGCCCCCAGGGAGCTCAGTGCTCCAGAGACAACTTCCCTTCCCTGCACTTTTCAAAGCTCCTTGGATATATTGCTTTGTACCACTGCACTATGAGGAAGTAGTCAGAGAAAGGCTGCACTTCCACTCTGTCCGTAATAAGCAGAACTTCCTTGTGGCCGACCATTTTAATTCCAATCCCCATTCCCATTCCGATGTGTCTATCATGATGAGGCCACTCTCAGCTTGGAGGAGTAACACCTCATATTCTGTCAGGGTAGCACGCAACCTGGTGGCATGAACATCGCTTTTTCTAACTTCCAGTAATTTCTCCTCCTCCCTCTTCTCTTTTTTTCCATTCTCCATTCTGATTCCCCTCTTACCCCTTCTCCTCAACTGCCCATCATCCCCCTCTGGTGCCCTTCCTCCTTCAGGCTTCTGTATCACCTCCCTGATGGTAGTAACGGGAAGAGGGTATGTCCTCTGATGAATGCAGCCTTTTTGAGGCACTGCCCCTCGAAGGTGTTGTTGATGGAGTTGACTCAATCTCGTTATCCTATCCTGTCCTTCCTTGTTTTCCAGTGGATTGTATGGTTATCTGCCCAAGTTACACCAAAGAAACTTGGTGGAAATTTTCTTGGTACCAGTCCCATCCTTCACCATTGCTCTGGAGCTGTTATTGTTATAATACTGTAGTAAGAACTGATGAAGCAATAAACAAAGAAATAAAGGAATGGAGAATAGCGTGTGGGTTGAATCTTAGTTGTAATGGTGATTATGTAGTACAGAGTGCAGCGAGGGCTAGAAGTTTGGATGTCAAGAGGCAAAAGAGAGGGTGGTACAGGGGCAAAATACTTCTATACCAGATGCATAAATAGTTAACAATCTCTCTGTTATTTATAGGTACAACATAACCAATAAGGAAACATTTTTTGACAATGCAACTCGAAGTCGAATAGTAAGTCAAATTATCAAAATAAATCGTAAATCTAGTTACAAATACCTTGACCATGAAAGCACCAGTTGAAGTCTATTCTAACTCATTGCTTGGTTTGAAAAAAGCTGCCAGTATGCCCACAGTGTATCTACACATTTGTATGATAGACCTTGAATCCATATTTTTTGCTTATTTCCCATCTATTTTCCAGAAATCAGGATGAATTCAAATTTCAATTCACAGTTTGTCCACACAACCTAGTTCTTGCCAACAGCCAGAATGATGAATCAGCCCCAACACTGATACTGAGTTTAATACCAAATGGCGTTATGTTTGGCCTAAGCACTTGTGAAAGTTACTATTGAACAAATTACTTTTGATTGGTATTTATTTCTGTCTGGCTGGAATTTCATGAATTTGTTGACTTAGTGCTCACTTTTTTTGGGGATGCCTTGGGGAGGCATCTATTTTAATTGGTAAGTAAATATTATTTCCAAACTATGCAATGATTCAATGGGATTGCTTCAATATGATAAAGTGAGAATCTTTCAAAAACAAAGCTGTACTTCTCATTCCTCCCTTTGAATCATGACCCCAAAACTGAGCCCAATTACGATTATTTCAGAAACAAAATTTGGTGTGCCAAAAGCAACTCAACAAACATCTCTAAAAACTTCCAATATCACAGTGATTTAATTCTGTCTATGCTAAAAACACATTGAAATCAAAATGTATATGATGATACAAGAGTTGGAAATGAGCCAGTTTTTAATTTATATATATTTCCATATGTTCTGCAACCTTAATACTAAATATTTTAATTACCTGTAGCTTGTGTGTCACAGCAGCACTTGAAGACATTAATATTCTCTTCTGATGATGCTAATGCAGCTTAACTTTGGATTATTGACTCTTTTTTAATTTCCATAAAGGTTTATGAAATTTTAAAACGAACATCATGTGCAAGAGCCAGATATAACATGGGTAAGATTGTTTCACAATCCTTGAAAACCTCTTTCAGTGTAATCCTTAAGTAGCTAAAATAGATATAGGTATTTATGGGGAAATTTGTATTATTCTTATTCTGGCTTCTGCCCTCTTCCTTTCCAGTCCTAATAAACAGTCTTGGCCTGAAATATCGATTGTTTATTCTCCTCTATGGATGCTGCCCGACTTGCTGAGTTCCTCCAGCATTTTATGTGTGTTGCACAAGACTTCCAGCAGCTGCAGAACCTCTTGTGTTTATAATCGAACTCCACATTGTTTTTATACCAAAGTATCCAGCCTAAAAATTCTGTTGCAGCTAAAACGTTGAGTTAAAACTATGCTTTTGGGGAATTTGTGCTGCTCTTCCCAGCAGCCAAAACAGCGATATTGGTGGGGAGGCCTAGGTAGGTGCAAATCCTGGCGGTAGGTGCAGGAGAAGGATGGGGTTTGTGGTTAGGAAGCTATGGACCTGCTAGGGGGTGGGGACCATTGGGGGAAGGGCATTAGTGGGGAGCGTTGCTGTCATGACAGCATGATGCCAAAAAATGGCAACGTGAAGCTGTCTTTATCAGCTGGTTCATTTGTCATTACAAGGTGATGTGTGGTAGAAATTCATATTGTAAATTTGCTTTTCAGGTATAACAACTTTAATAGCAAATGGTGTCTATGAGTCAGCTTACCCTCTTCATGATGTAAGTCTGACACTTGCTGTTTAATCTGTTTTCCTAAAGGGATCACTGCACAATAATACATTATTTGGTGGTGGAGTTTCTTGTTGCTGTTCAACACAGGGGAACAAACTGGTCAGACAACTGAGTGACTTACCACGAGCATGTGCTGAAAGAGAGTGGGAAAGTGAATGGAGTTAAGGAGCAATGCTTACAGCTGAAGGGTTTATTCTGACTTTGTGAGTGTACGATAAACAGCAGAAGTCAGCTTTTTGCAACGTAACTCGTCTGATTTGCAGTTTTATTGAGGCCAGCATTTTAAAGGTAACAACTTGAAGATAATGAAATTCAGATACCTGAAAAAATAAGGTTGCTTAATTAGGGAAAAGAAAAGTTATATAGTAAACAAGCAGAGGCAGTAAATAATAACAATCATGTTCAGACTGTCATGAGTAATATTAATGCACGTTAAATAATAGATTTAATATAAGTGTAGCACCCCTGGTAAACCTCAGGCTCGCTCAAATCCTTTCGTCTAGGGGGAGCAGCCTTCGCCCCGCCAAACTGGGTAATTGAGTTTGTGTGGATGTTGTGTGATGTACTCCACCCCGCCAAATAACAGACAATACTCCATATGTGATTAAATGATTACGATTTATAGATATTACTGGAACTATCTGATTAATAGAGATAGAATATAAAAGGAAAGTAAAAGGCGCCAAACTTACCAAAGTTCAACCACTTCGTGCACAACAGTTGGAGCTCAATTAACGGGGTCCTCTTTCCACCATCCGACCCCGTCTGACCACCTCGACCCGCTGCCTGGGACCAACCACGGTGGTCGGCCAGATGCTCCACACAAATCTGTCTTCGTCTCCTCTCCTCGCTGAAGTCCCTGGGCCTCGGACTTCCGTTCGGGGTCCGTCCCATCGGCCAGCTTACAGCATCGTGGCTTCTCTCTCTGTCCCCATCGCGCCTTCTGCCCCAAAGCCCGCGCAACACAATAGCTTACAGACGCACAAGAAAGAATAACATCTATCCCAATTGGTTAACAAATGAATACAGTTCTGTTTATAGCCCAAACAAGCTGCTAGAGAGAGAACTTTCTCAGCAGTTAACATAACAAAAAGCCATTTTGATTAGCCTACACAGTAACATAAAAGTCGAAACCCGCTTACATTCTCCCCCCACCAAAAAAGGTCATGTCCTCATGATTTCTAAATAACTCGCCAACCATTCCTGCCGACACAAAAACCCAATCCAGGTACAAACAGTCACATGGTTCCACGGGCGCTACATAGGCCAACCTATCTGGGAGTTTCCTAATCCTCCGAGACCTCCATACTCCCTCACCCAAACCCTTAAGACTCGAACACTACTGGGGATACCTCGGGTCTGCTTGTCAACTCCTCTCTCAATCTCTCACTCATGCCTCCACTGAATTTCGGAGCCCCCTTTCCCGTGTCCGGGGCCCCACTTCTTTTCCTTCAGGGTCCTGCTGTAGTCCAGGCTGCCGACACCTAGCCCTCCCCACTACACCTGACTCAGTAGGAGAAGGGCCAAAAGTCTCTTCCTCAATCACGGGGAAGTTAGCGAAAGGCAGCATGTAACACACATCCCGCACATCATCCTTCGAAGCCGTATTCTTCCTCATTCCCTCGATCGGTAGCTACTGTTTGATTTTCTCCAAACTGAAGCACTTAGTCTGGGCTGCCTCAGCAGCCTCTTCAGCCTCCTGCAGTCGAGACGTCAGCTTCTTCTCTGACTCCTCCAACTCTCGCCCCAGTCTCAGCAGTTCTGACCCACGCTTCGTGTCCATCTCCATCTGGGATGCAATTACACCACCAGCTTCTTCCAATCTGTTCTGGATCAATTTCTTAAGTTTCTGCTGATCCTTTCGAAGGTTGGTCATTGTTTCGCCTCTCTGGATTAATTCATCAGTACATGGCCGCAGTTTTGGCTTGGATTTCCGTTTCTCCGTCTCCACTTTGACAATCATGAACTCCAATTCTTCACTGGTTGTCCCGGGCTCTGGCACTCGCCTCACATCATCGTCCCCCAGGGCGAATCCAAACCCTAGGCGATCATCCACATACGCCAAAACTCCAAACACCTCCACATCCCCCACGGTCTTCCTCATGCCCCATGAGAAGGTTGCAGGGACTCCGGATATGCCCTGTGGCATCTTTTCAGATCAGAAGAATCCTAGGGAACCTATATCGGCCATCTTCTCCTTGTCGGTCTCACTCATGGGGATCTGGCAACATCCACTCCTTAGATCCAGCACATTAAACCACGTCGCACCATTCAGACAGACCATAGCGTCTTCGGCCCTCAGTGCCGTATTCTGGTCAATGACAGTGCGCCTGTTCAGAGTCCTATAATCCACACACACGTTGCCTATGTCTTCCACGGCTACAGAGTCCAGTCGCCGCGACCTCTCTCTCACCGAGGTGTCTTCAGCGGTCAACTCCCCTCCCTCATGGTATTTCGGAGCATCTACTAAGTGGGCCTCACCCTCAGATGCTTCCCCCAGGCCGTACCACAATCGGGTCTCGTTTAAATTCGGTACCGGCCCAAGGCTGCTACACACGTCCTCACAAGCAGCTCAAAGCACTGGGTGCACAGACAATGCCCCCATGAACTCCAGTTTCACTAACCAATAATCGTCTTCTGGATAATCACTGGCACTGGTACCCCAAATCTCCAGTGCTCTTAATGTTGTCAAGGGTAAATGCTTCAGACACCGGTTGTAAAATGAACCGCACAACAACTTGACCTGCGCCCCGGTATCGAGGATGGCTTTAGCATAGCTTTCATCGATCCGTAACTATACACGGGGGCATGGTCCCGCTAAGCCTTCAAGAATAGGGTCTTTTCCTTTCGAAAGTTCCTTGGTACATTGCTGGAAATGTGCTCCCCCAGAGACCCCAAGATGTTCCCCTCTGGGCCTCCACTAAGTTTCCCGATTCCTCTCTGATCAGCTGAACAACTGAAGGAGGGGCTGATCCCCTGAAATGATCCCACTGGCACTGCAAGCAATTTAGCTGCCCTCCTAGCCAGAGAAGATACACTGAAAGCTTTTCCCCAATCTCCTGACACAGGTACGGAAAGCCCCCCAGGCACTGCATTTTACTTTCAGTTGAACCAGAGCATTTTCCCCTGCTTTCAGATAACTGGCAGCTGTCACTACGGGGTAATTGAACCTGACAGTTCTAACACTATCAACAGCCCACCTACTCAAACTTACAACCAATCCCTGTCGCTCTCCCTCAACCGAGTACTGCCACTCATCTAACAACTGAGGGATCCGCTCTGCCCACGTCTCGTATGCCTCCGCCTCTTTAGAGGTGGACAATATCCCAAAAGCCAGGCGGAGCCTGCCATAACTGGAACATTTATTCGCAGACAGTACCTCTGAATCAGACCACTCTTTCCTCTCCCTCTTAAAAGTATGGACAGCCCATGATCCCATCTCACCTAGAGCACCAATTGACATTGGCGGTCCCACCACCAACTCATCAGTGCTAGTCTGGACTCAAACAAAGACCCCACCCAATATGCATGCAGTAATAACCAGCAATCCCACAGAGACATAGCAGCACTGATTTAAACAGGGCAATCACACAGCACACCACTGAATCCAATAGTCATAGTCATAGTCATAGTCATAGTCATACTTTATTGATCCCGGGGAAATTGGTTTTCATTACAGTTGCACCATAGTAATAAAACCATAAATAGTTAAATAGTAATATGTAAATTATGCCAGGAAATAAGTCCAGGACCAGCCTATTGGCTCAGGGTGTCTGACCCTCCAAGGGAGGAGTTGTAAACTTTGATGGCCACAGGCAGGAATGACTTCCTATGACGCTCTGTGTTGCATCTCGGTGGAATGAGTCTCTGGCTGAATGTACTCCTGTGCCCACCTGGTACATTATGTAGTGGATGGGAGAGACATTGTCCAAGATGGCATGCAACTTGGACAGCATCCTCTTTTCAATCTTGGACAAAGCCCCCAAATGTAGCCCCCTGGTAAGCCTCAGGCTCGCTAAACTCGCTTTTGTCTCGGGGAAGCAGCCTTCGGCCCCACCAAACTGGGTAATCGAGTTTGTGTGGATGTTGTGTGATGTACCCCACCCTGCCAAATAACAGACAATACATCATATGTGATTAAATGATTACAATTTATAGATATTACTGGAACTATGTAATTAATAGAGATAAAATATAAAAGGAGAGTAAAAGATGCCAAACTTATCAAAGTTCAACCACTTCGTGCACAACAGTTGGAGTTCAGGTAACGGGGTCCTCTTTCCACCATTCGATCCCCTCTGACCACCTCGACCCGCCGCCTGGGACCAACCACTGTGGTCGACCAGACACTCTGCATGAGTCTGTCTTCGTCTCCTCTCCTCGCCGAAGACCCTGGGCCTCAGATTCCATCCCATCGGCCAGCTTACAGCATCGTGTCTCCTCCCTCTGTCCCCATCGCGCCTTCTGCCCCAAAGCCCGCGCAACACAATAGCTTACAGACACACAAGAGAGAATAACATCTATCCCAATTGGTGAGCAAATGAATACAACTCTCTTTATAACCCAAACAAGCTGCTAGAGAGGGAACTTCCTCAGCAGTTAACATAACAAAGAAGCCATTTTGATTAGCCTACACAGTAACATAAAAGAAGAAACCCCTTACATAAGGCTATGGAACTCACTGACAATCATGGAACTTGCTACCTCAGGTGGTATGGGGCAAAGAATATGTAAGATTTTAAGAGGGGGCTAGATAATTGTATGCAGAGCAGGGTTCCAACCTGGGGTCCTTGGACTCCTTAGTTAATGGTAGAGGGTCCATGGCATAAAAGAAGATTAGGAACCCCAGATGTTGAAGAAAAGGTTACTCTAATAAGATTCAATGAAAAAATGAAGGAGGAGAAATGTATGGAACTTTAAAACTAGCGTGGACTTAATTGGTAAAAAGGCCTTTGCACTATTCTGTATAATTCCATGTAATATTTGTTTTATAAAGGGTGATTATGACAGACCTGACCCAGAGGAGAATGAGCGCAGGGTAAGAGAGTCATCTATAATATTCCTTACTAATACTAGCTCTTGCACTTTACAGGTTAGAATAGAAACAGGTGGAAATGTATTGATAATAGTTACGCTGATCAATTTTTATGTAACTTTACTAAGTGTGCTGGCTATTGCATATTCAATACAGTGGGCAGCACAAAACTAAATACCATTAACTTTATTTTACTTGATAGGTTTGTGTTGCTAGCTTGATGTAACACAATATTTGTTAAAATACTAAGATGCCTTCCAAAGTATTAATACTGTCTTTTGACATTACAGCTGCTGTACCAAGAGTGGGCACAATATGGAGCATTTTATAAATACCAGCCAATTGATCTCATAAGGTAGTTTCTGACATGTTCTTTTCAGATTCCTGAAATATAGTTTTTTCTTAACTGTAATAATCATCTCAGACAATCCCTAGGATTGTAGATAACTTACTCTCTAGTTTTGAGGGTTCATCAGTGACTTATGAAGCCAATGAGGGAATCACAGAATGGAAGTCAGATGGCTGACAGTGGGAGATGGGTGAGCAGTCTGTGATACGGTCTGTACCTTTCACCACTCACACAGGGGGTCTTTGTGCTGCCACTTCATGGATTAGAAGCTTTCCATACCATCTTGAACGTACATTCTTCACTTTGAGCAGTTCTCTCCAGTGGGATTGTGGTGTTGTAATTCTTCCAGGAGCTTTGAGCACACCCTTAATTTTTTTCTTTCGCTTACTTGGATATCTCTTCCTTTGAATGAGCTTGTTATATAATAGCTAGCTTAGAAATCTGGTTCCTATCATATAAAAGATGCAGCCTACTAAAAATGGCCAAAGTGGTAACTACAGCCACAGTAGTAGGAATTTTAGCCCAGAGAAGGTGCTGCCAATGATTTATTTATCCTTTCTGTAAATGTAAATGATTTTAAGGTATTTTCCAGTGACTTGTGCTGCCTGCTGTGGCATTTAGTAGCATATAGGTGGGTAGCCAAAGGACAATTAGTTTTATGCCAGATCTGAGGTCTTGATCTTAGAAATATGTAATTGTGCACTTTTAGTCCCTCTTGTTAACACTGACTGTCACCTCTGTCTACGTTAATCCCGTTTGTCAGCATTAACCCCGTATCTCTCTGCACCTTTCCTTTCCAAGTACCTACCTTTTTAAACATTTTAATTGAATCTGCCTCCACCACCTCCTCTAGTAGCTTGTTCCAAGGATTCATCGCCCTCTGTGTGGAAAACCTCAGATCTCCTCAGAATTTTCCCTTTTCACCTTAAGCAATGCCGTCTAATTCTAGACTCTTCTAGCAGAAATTTCTTTTACTATCTATTCTATCCATGTCCCTCATAAATTTATTGGTGCTGGCATCCGTTAGTCTTGCGAGAGCATGGATCTGCGCCTGGAAGGTCTTCCTTCAGTCTGTGTTAGAGCAGCGTCTGTTGTGGCTGTAGAGGCCCACATGGGAGTGACAGTCTCGGCTTCATCGACTGCACTTGAAGGCGCTGTCCTCTAGTGTTGTCTTGGTGCTGTTTTTCCGATGAGTGTGCTTTTCTTCAGCAGCAAGCCTCAGCTTCTCTTCTCCTCTTTTTAGACCTTTGCGTAGTTCCAGCCTCCAGTGACAGCGATCGCTTGCGATGTCCTCCCACCTCTCGACGCTCATGTTCAGTGACTTCATGTCTCTCTTGCAGACATCTTTGAAATGAAGATGGGGCCACCCTTGTGCACTCTTGCCGGAGGCCAGTTCCCCGTACAGCAAGTCTTTTGGGATCCTCCCGTCTGACATGTGGTGTACATGGCCCAGCCAGCGGAGATGGTGTTATTGGAGCAGGGTGAAGAGGCTGGGTATCTGGGCATGGGCCAGGAGCTCATTGCTGGTGACTTGGTTAATCCACTTGATGTCCAGGATGCGTCTCGGGCTGCGAACATGAAAGGCGTTGAGACATCGCTCTTGTCTGTAGTAGAGGCTCCAGGTCTCGCTACCGTAAAGCAGTGTGCTGAGGACACAGGCCCTGTAGACTGCAACCTTGGTGTGCGTTGTCAGCTTTCTGTTCTCCCAGGCTCTCTTTGTCAGCCTAGCAAATGTTGAGGCTGCTCGTCCAATCCTTCTGTTGATCTCAGGGTCCCGGGAGAGACTGTCTGTGATGGTGGAGCCAAGGTATGTAAACTCGTGGACTACCTCCAGCTCGTAGTTGTTGATGGTAATGGCGGGGGGTGCTCAGTGCTTTGGCCCAACACGTCGGTTTTCTTCAGGCTGATGGTCAAGCTGAAGTCCTGGCAGGCTCTTGAGAAGTTGACCATGAGGCATTGCAGTTGCTCTTCAGAGTGTGTTGCCAGTGCCGCATCGTCTGCAAACAACACGTTCCTGATGAGTACTTCACGAACCTTGGTTTTTGCCCTCAGTCGGGACAGACTGAACAGTCTCCCATCTGATCCGGTGTGGAGGTAGACGCCATCAGTTGTTGTTCAAAAGGCGTGCTTCAACATGACTGCGAAGAAGATGCCAAACAGGGTGAGGGCAGGAACACAGCCCTGCTTCACACCGCTGCGGATGTCGAAGGCCTCCGAAGAAGAGCTGTCAAACTGAATGACACCCTTCATGTCTGTGTAGAATGACTGAACTATCCTGACAAGCTTCGGGGGACAACCAATCCTGGTGAGGATTTTGAACAGGCCGTCTCTGCTCACAAGGTCGAAGGCCTTCGTAAGGTCAATGAAAGCGATGTAGAGTGGTTGTCTTTGCTGTCTGCATTTCTCTTGTAGCTGTCGAAGGGAGAAGATCATGTCAATTGTGGAGCGTTCTGACCTGAAACCGCACTGAGACTCGGGATATACCCTTTTGGCTGCTTTCTGCAGTCTCTTCAGGACCACACGGGCAAAGATCTTCCCAACGATACTCAGCAAGGAGATTCCCCTGTAGTTGTTACAGTTGCTTCTGTCCTCTTTGTTCTTATATAGGGTGACAGTGTTGCAGTCTCTCATGCCTTGCGGCATTGCTCCCTCTATCCAGCACTGGCACAGTAGCTCATGCAAGTGGTTTAGCTGGTCGCCCTTTGCCCATTTGATGGCCTCTGGTGGAATGCCATCCAATCCTGGTGCCTTCCCAGTGCACCAGGCTTTGCCGTGAAGAACTCGCTGCTGAAGATGGTAGAGCCTAGCAAGAAAGGGAGGAGCAGATTTTCTCACTTTGACTCCACACATCCGACGGGCCTGTCAACCTTGTCAGCGTCTATGCCCCAACCCTCTACTCTACACAAGACACAAAGGATGAGTTCTACGATTGGCTCTCAATGATGATACAGGAGATCCCAAGTCAGGAACAGTTGCTGCTGCTTGGCGACTTCAACGCCAGAGTGGGTGCCGACCATGACTCCTGGCCAAGCTGCCTGGGGCGGTATGGGATTGGCAGCATGAATGACAACGGGCAACGACTGCTCGAGCTTTGCATGCTCCACGAATTGTGCGTCACCAACACCTACTTCCAGACCAAAGCTCAGCACAAAGTGTCTTGGCAGCATCCCCGCTCCAAACACTGGCACCAGCTAGACCTGATAATCACAAGGCGCCGTCACCTGAGAAACGTGCTCATGACTCGCTCTTTTCAGAGCGCCGACTGCGACACAGATCACTCTCTGGTTTGCTTCAAGATCAGACTTCGGCCGAAGAAGATGCACTGCGCCAAGCCTCCAGGCAAGCAGCGCATCGATGCCAGTAAGACATAACACCCAGACAAAGCTGCAGAGTTCATCAGGTCACTGGAGGATGCTCTCCTTGCAGACCCACCAGAAGGAGATGGTCAGCGATGGGACTCTCTCAGGGACACTATCCACAGCACTGCACTTAAGGCCTTCGGGAAGAAACGGGGTAAGACACAGGACTGGTTTGAAGCGAGCTCAAGTAAGCTCACCGGTGTCATCGAGGTAAAGCATGTTGCACTACTAGAGCACAAATGCCACCCCACCCAGGCAACACTGCAAGCACTAAGGACAGCAAGAAGCAAGGCCCAGGAAACAGCCAGATGCTGTGCAAATGACTACTGGCTACAACTACGCGAAAGCATTCAGTCATCATTTGACACAGGAAACATCCGTGGAGTGTACGAGGGGATCAAGAAAGCCATCAGGCCAACCCAGAGCAAGACAACACCATTGAAAACAATAACAGCCGAGACCATCAATGACAAAGGCAAGCAGATGGAGAGATGGGTGTAACATTACTCTGAACTCTCCTCCAGGGAAAACAGCATCACGGGCAGCGCGCTAGACGCCCTGGTATGCCTGCCTGTCATGGAGGAACTGGATGCATTGCTGATTGCTGAAGAGCTGAGCAAAGCCATCGACAGCCTACTCATAAATTTAAAAACCTCAATCCAGCCCGCTATATTCCAGTGAGAATCCCAGCTTCTTCAAATACCCCTTTCATTAATTGACCAAAGGCTCTGTTCGCTCATTGAAGGTAGTGGTGAGTTTCAACATTAATGTTTGCCCTTGCTGAGAGAAGCCTCCCAAGATGTTTTTTTTTCAGGGTCTGTGAACTTTTATTATCACTGGACTGGTCATTAGGCCTGGCCTTTCTCAATCTCACCAAGCAGTTTCTTTCATCAATCAGATGATGGAACCTCCTCCTTAAATTCATCTGTTTATGGAAATTCATCTCTATCTTACCCTTGCAAGCAAGAATATGCAAACCATGGTACTAACCAATAGATCTACAGCAGATTCATTGTCAGTGAATGCCAATGTCAATGAACATTGCCTCTTTGCCCCAGAAATTTTCTCTATCTTCCTTGCCATGGCATTATATTTTACCTCCACTGAACTTCTCTGAAGATTCAAGCTACTCTTCAACAGCGGACTGAAAAGCTTGAGCATGTAGATATTAAGAAAGAGAATGTGCTGGAGCTTTGGAAAGCATCAAATTGGATAACTCACTGGGACCGGATGAGATGTATCCCAGTCTACTATGGGAGGCTAGGGAGGAGATTGCTGAGCCTCTGGTGTTGACCTTTGCTTCATCAATGGGGATGGAAGAGGTTCCAGAGTATTGGAGGGTTGTGGACGTTGTTCCATTATTCAAGAAAGGGAGTAGAGATAGCCCAAGAAATTATAGACCAGTGAGTCTTACTTAAATTGATGGAGAAGATCCTGAGAGGCAGGATTTATGAACATTTGGAGAGGTATAATATGATTGGGAATAGTCAGCATGGCTTTGTCAGAGGCAGGTTGTGCCTTACGAGCCTGATTGAATTTTTTGAGGATGTGACTAAATACATTGATGAAGGTAGAGAAGTAGATGCAGTGCATATGGATTTCAGCAAGGCATTTGACAAGGCACCCCATGCAAGGCATGGGATCCAAGGGGACATTGCTTTGTGGATACAGAACTAGCTTGCCCACAGAAGGCAAAGAATGGTTGTAGATGGGTCATATTCTGCATGGAGGTCGGTGACAAGTGGTGTGCCTCAGGGATCTGTTCTGGAACCCCTACTCTTCATAATTTTTATAAATGACCTGGCTGAGGAAGTGGAGGGATGGGTTAGTAAATCTGATGATAACACAAAGGTTGGAAGTGTTGTGGATAGTGTGGAGGGCTGTCAGAATTTACAACAGGACATTGAGAGGATGCAAGACTGGGCTGAGAAGTGGGCAGATGTATTTCAACCGAGATAAATGTGAGGTGGTTCATTTTGGTAGGTCAAATATGATGATAGAATATAGTATTAATGGTAAGACTCTTGGCAATGTGAAGAATCAGAGGGATATTGGGGTCCGAGTCCATAAGACACTCAAAGCTGCTGTGCCGTTGACTCTGTTGTTAAGAAGGCATACGGTGCATTGGCCTTCATCAATCATGGGATTGAGTTTAGGAGCCGAGAGGTAATGTTGCAGCTATATAGGACCCTGGTCAGACCCCATTTGGAGTACTGTGCTCAGTTCTGATCGCCTCACTACAGGAAGGATGTGGAAACCATAGAAAGGGTGCAGAGGAGATTTACAAAGATGTTGCCTGGATTAGGGAGCATGCCTTATGAGAGTAGGTTGAGTGAACTCAGCCTTTTGTCCTTGGAGCGACGGAGGATGAGAGGTGACCCAATAGAGGTGTATTAGATGATGAGAGGCATTGATTTTGTGGATAGTCAGAGGCTTTTTCACAGGGCTGAAATGGCTAGCACGAGAGGGCACAGTTTTAAGGTGCTTGGAAGTAGGTACAGAGGAGACGTCAGGGGTAAATTTTTTACACAGAGAGTGGTGAGTGCATGGAATGGGCTGCCGGCGACAATGGTGGAGGCGGATACGATAGGGTCTTTTAAGAGACTCCTGGATAGGTACATGGAGCACAGAAAAATAGAGGGCTATGGGTAACCCTAGGTAATATCTAAGGTAAGGACATGTTCGGCACAGATTTGTGGGCTAAAGGGCCTGTATTGTGCTGTAGGTTTTCTATGTTTCTATGCTCTATGTTTCTAAAAAGAAGCTCTTTAAACAAGAACAACTACGCTCCAGAATCAAGGTTACCTAAACCTCGAGAGAGGAGTTGCATTTGTGGGTGCTCAGAAGCTCAATTCAAAGCAACCACTGATTCTTTCACTGAAGCAAAGAAAGGATTGGCCTTTCCTTCAACATCTACAGTTCATTTGTCCTCTATCAACCTGCCCTTGTTTCTGTACTATCAATAACGTTCTGTGCTAAAGCATCATGCACCAAATCATTGGTGGAGTGGAAAACAAAATTCTTCACTGAAGAATCATTGGTGTAAATCTTGTTAAGTAGATACACTCACTGAATTTATATGGTGGGAGAATAAATCTAGAACGCTGTCATGGAGGTTCGAGTGCTGGTTTCTGATTATATAAACTTCTGTCTAATAAAATTAAAAACCTAAAGAGTATGACCAAAGAATGAAATGTTCTTATCTGGATTCCTGATGCATATAACAATTCCTTAAAGATCTTCACATAAAATTATAAGCCATTCTGTGTATAATGCTACTCCTCTCTGGAATATTTGAATTTATAATTATCAAGTACTTTAGTTTAAAAACAGCATTATGATTTGTGAGTATGCTGGAGGAACTCAGCAGGCCACTACTACTATTACGTCGACTCAGGCCCAGGGGGCCAGCGTTGGGCACTATGATGGACTCTCCACTTCTCCTTCTCCCTTATCAGTGTGTTCAGTTCATCTACATTAGCCGCGCCGCTGTCTTCTAGGAGCGTGTTGACCATAGTCTTGGGTGGGCGCCCAGGGTTCATCCTCCCATGCTTGGGCTCCTATATGATGACTAGGCTGGCAGGTAGCTCGGGGTGGCGTAGACAGTGCCCCGCTAGTTGCAGTCTTCTCACCTCGATTTTAGTGGAGAGCATCAGTAGGTCATCATAGAACTCGAGGTTCATCATGTGCTGTTGCCAACTCACGTCAAGAGCCATCCGGAGCATTCGTGTATAGCAACCATCCAGAGACTTTCGCATCGTCTTGGTGAGTGTCCACGCCTCGCATCCGTACGTGAGAATGGACTCTGTGACTCAGCAGGTCAGGAAGGGAACAAACAGTCAACATTTCAGGCTGAGACCCTTCATCAGTCCTGATGGCAGGTCTTGGTCTGAATTGTCAACTGTTTATCCTTTCCATAGATGCTGCCTGACCTGCTGAGTTCCTCCAGCATCATGTGTGTGTTACTCTGGATTTCCTACATCTGCAGAATCTCCTGCGATTATGATTTGTGACGTATTTAAGTATTATAAGATTGACATTTCTATTATGTATTTCAGTGAACCATTTAAAACCCAATAATCTTCCTGTGATTTTTTTGTTGGATTCATGTGCTCAGTGAGGGGCCAAACTCAGACAGATTATGTTAGGGAGAGCGCTACATCCATAACTGATTTTTCCATGTGTGGTCTCTTTGAGCAAGGTCCCTTGCTGAAATCAGGGAAAATCTGGAATATTGTGTCCTACTTTCTACTAATTTAACATCTAATCATTTATCACATCTTTTATAGGAAGTACTTTGGTGAGAAGATTGGCCTGTATTTTGCATGGTTGGGACTATACACGAAAATGCTGATGCCAGCATCACTGGTTGGGATCATCGTATTTTTTTATGGTTGTATTACTATAGGCAATGATATACCAAGGTAAGATTTTACTGTAAACAAAAAGAGAGAAATTTGTTAATATCTTATCATTTATTGAGGAGAAATAAGAGCAGTTAATCCTATTAATATTATTGAATTGTCTCGTTCTAGCAGAATTATACAATCATATATTATACAATCGCAGTTGTATAATATTGTTCCATTTAAAGTGCTGTTGAACCATCAGTTAGTGTTGGCTCTTGGTAGGTTCACCCACAACAAACAGGTCAAAGGTCAGAGGCCAGACTAAGAGTGGTCCACTGGACCTTCGGGTTCAGGGTTCAGCTCAGGGCTGACAACCCTGACTAGTCAAAAAAAAATCTTTCACGGAAGGAGCAATGAAGAATCCTTCTACATCTTTGTGTGATGGTATTCCTGAGTCTCCACCCAGGACTTGTATGACTGACAGTAAACCGAGAGGGAGCTATTGACACAGTAAAGGAAGCTCTGAATGCCGCCAGAGATGGAGGACATTCATTGCTGCCCTAAACGCCAGCGGTGTAATGGGAAAAAGAAGAAGATTATCAATTGAGTGATTTGTAATACCCATCAAAAACTATTGGCACATGGAACGATAGGAGACTGATGATAGAAAAATAAGCCATTCAGCCCTGAGGTCTATACAACTATTAATGCTCCTCACAGGTTTGTTTCTACCATACTTTACCTTACATTATCAGTATGCACTGTACTCATCATGCTTCACCCTCAAAACATCCATTTACCTCAATAACCTCAACTGATAAAAGTTCCACACTTTGAATACAGATTATGGTTGAAAGTTCCTTGTGATCAGTGATAACAAGCAGCAGTTTAGACTGATTATGCAGCCTGGAAATTGTTCTGTTCTGTGGCCATTTCTCTTTCTTTCCTTAGACGGCTGAAAGGACAAAGAACCATGCATATTTGCAGGCTGAAGTACATTATACTCAGCATCGAAAGCACTTGTTCAGGCCAGTTTCAGTTACAATGGAAATGGGGGAAATGTTGACATTTTAAGTACAGAAACATTCAATTCCTCATTTAATTCAGCCTGATTTCTGTGAGATGTGCACATGGGATGACTTCATTCACCAGTCTCCATTCTAATCACAGTGTCAATGGAGACATTAACTTAATTTATTGAGCATCCCCAGTGCAATCCAGAGCTAAAGTGAGACTACATTCAGGCAAGTCCCCTACTTTCCCTTGGCCCTTTGGCTTCCCCCATCACACCCACTACTCCTGAGACCTCAGTTAAGAGGATGAGAATTCCTGGGGGTTCATAATGGGAATAATAAAGGAAGGAGATTTTTAAAAACTCTTCCCATTTTGAAAATTTGCATAACAGATAACTGACTTAAATGGAAATAAGATTGTGTTGGCTAAGTTCAGATTCTCAATGTCCTTTGGTTTTCTTTGTTTCAGTATGGAGATGTGTAATGAGCAGAATAACTTCACCATGTGCCCACTCTGTGACAAGTCCTGTGACTATTGGCATCTCAGCACAGCGTGTGCCACAGCCCGTGCCAGCCATTTGTTTGATAATCCTGCTACTGTCTTTTTTTCTATCTTTATGGTCCTCTGGGGTAAGAATTATCTGCTGTTCAGCTTTTAGTTAAATAATAATTATATAGCAGGTGGTACTGATTCCTGCCTGGTGGTTTTCAGCCTTTGGATACTGCAAGTGCATATTGGCTAGTTGTCAGCTTCTCCAGAACCTCTTGAGCAGATTGAGCATGTGGTTTCCTATACAATACATGCAAAGTACTGGAGGAACTCATCAGGTCAGGCAGCATCAATAGAGGGAAAGGAATAGTTGATGTTTCAGGCTGCAACTGTTCATCAGGAGTTTGGCTTCAAGTGTCCTGACAAAGGGTCTCAATCTGTTATGTCAACGGTTCACTTCCCTCCATAGATACGAGCTCGACCTGCTGAATTCCTCCAAAAATTTGTGTATGCTGCTGCTCCAGGTTTCCAGCATCTGCAGGCTCTCTTGTGGATTTCTATACTGTTTTACAAGCTGCATAACAGCTTGTGTAGGCATCAAGAGGGCAAAGGTGCACACATTCAAAAGATTAAGGAACACCTGTCTGATAATGATCCCTGGCATATGTGGCAGGGCATCAAGGGCATTATTGACTATGCAAAGAAAAGCAGCGTTGTGTAGATATTTAAAATCTTTGTTCTCAGCTGCATATCTCACCCAGTGTGCCAGACTAATGTCATTACCATCCTAAGGAGACAACATAGATTAAATTAAAGAACATGGGTAATCACACTGCTGGTAATGTGCTGCAGACTTCCAGGCAATCCAAGGGAGAGGAAAGAATAAATGTGTAGGTATTATTTCTAAAAATCAAGTGTTCTAGGGCAGAGAATTCAATAGCCTAATATTAACACTGCAGAAAGTATTGAGGGCACAGAATTCTTAAGCTTTATTCTGAGCTTTTTTTTTAGCTGATGGAGAGCAAATCAGGTAGGAGTCAGGATTAGGGATGTAGTTGGTGCAAGGGAACAGATGGTGGTGGGAATTCTTGATTTGGTTCAGGGAATGAAGGTGGCCCGGATAAAGGAGTGTCTCTGGGAGAGCATTTTGGTGGTGGTGGCCATAATTATTTTAGAATTAGCATAGTTATGGAAAAAGGCAAAGGTAAAATAGGAGTGAGAGTCTTAAATTATGATAAGGCCAGTTTTACTGGGAGGAGAGTTAACAAAAGAGAATTGAAAGTACCTACTTCAAAGTAAATAAGCGTCAGAACAATAGGAGGCTTTTAACAACATTCAAGGGGTTCTGGGTAAATGTGTTCTGGAAATAAAAAAGAGTTGGGACTAATCTTTTTTGGATTGGATTGATCTCCAGTCAAAAATGTTCTTTTAAGTTTTGGAAGAATCAGAAGTTATTTCTTTTTGAGGTGTATTGTTTTGCGAGAGCTTCTTAAGCTGGAAGCTATGAGAGAGAATGTTTCCTTTGGTAGATGAGTTTGAATGTTGAAGCACTGTTTCAAGATAAGACTAAGATGTGAAGGGATATTTTCTCGAAGTTTGTTAATCTTTAATGAAGAAATGTGTGTATACCAAGTTCATGAGGACATAGGAGCAGTAGTAGGACATTTAGGGCCATTGACTTTGCTCTGCCATTCAATCTTGTCTGATTTATTTTCCCTCTCAACCCATTCCCTTTCCTTCCCTCTGTAGCCTTTGTCACCCTTACTAATCAAGAACCTGTTAAACTCTGCATTAAACATAGTCATGTCTTGCCCTCCTCAGTCTCTGTGGCAATGAATTCAACAGATTCACCACTTGCTGGCTAAGGAAATCCCTCCTCATCTCTATTCTAAAGGGACATCCTTTTCTGAGGCTGTACCCTGTCCTCCTAGACTCGCCCACTTTTGGAAATACCCTAGGCCAGCGTTTCCCAGCTTGGGGTCATGGACCCCTCAGTTAACGGTAAGGCTCCATGGCATAAAAAAATGTTGGGAACCCTTGCTCAAAGCCTTTCAATATTTGGTAGATTTTAATACGATCTCCCCCCATTCTTCTAAATTCCAGTGAGTACAACCCCAGAGCCATCAGATGCTCCTCATATGTTAACCTTGTCAGTCCCAGGATCATTCTCATTCACCTTCTCTGGACCCTCTCCAATGCCAGCACATCTTGTCTTAGATATAAAGCCCAAAAATTCTCACAATACTCCAAGTCATAAAATATACCGGAGAATCAGTGAGACTTTGTCTAAACTAAGGTGAGATCCAGCAGTTTTGGATTTGGCAAGTTAAAACCAACAATTTATTCTATAAGATTCAAGATAATTTCCTGAACACAAGTGTTGTAGAGACCCGTCGAATTGTCGCTGACTCATGTAGTTGTCCATAGTTGTTTTGGTGGTAAGATACAGAAATAGATTGCATTGCCAGCCCTTTCTTCCATGCATATACGGCTGCTGCCCAGATTAGGATCCATCTGGGATTCCAACCAGATTGGGATTCGAACACAGGACCATCTGCCTCGAAGTCCAGTGCTGAAGCCGTTACATTACCGGCCGGCCCAAGGAAAGGGATCAAAATCATTGTTACTTTGGATCAGATTCAGCACATAGAACACAATAATAATAAAACCCACAATAAATACAAAGTTCCAGAAAACAGCCAGTAACATCTGACCCACCCTGCTCATGGCTGTCAGGGATGAGGTGACATAGCATCCACACCAGGATCACCAGACTCAAAAACAGTTACTTTCCCCAAGCCGTAAGACTGATCAATACCTCCACCCACTAAATCCACCACTATTGTATTATTTCCTGTAGGTCACCTTCTGTACAGGCTAGCATCAATTTATGGGCACACAATCTATGTGTCTGTAGAATGGCGTCAGTGTGGATGTGCTAGGTCCAGCTCTCCTCAGCCTCCTCAGAAAGTGGAGTCATTGGACAGTTTTCTTGACTGTGTAAGATGTGTTCTGAGATCATGAGAGGTTGTGTGTAATGACTACTCCCCAGAGTTTGAAACTGCTTGCAACGTAAAGGGAGGCATGTGTGGTGTGAGGTCTCCTGAAGTCGATATTCATCTCCTTTATCTTGTTGACTTTAAGGAAGAGGTTATTTGCTTGGCACCGGGCCTCGAGCTCTTTCACCTCCTCTCTGTAGGCTGTCTCACCGTTGTTCCAGTGTCGTGTCATCGGCAAACGTTATAGAAACATAGAAAATAGGTGCAGGAGTAGGCCATTCGGCCCTTCGAGCCTGCACCGCCATTTATTATGATCATGGCTGATCATTCAACTCAGAACCCAGCCTTCCCTCCATACCCCCTGACCCCTGTAGCCACAAGGGCCATATCTAACTTCCTTTTAAACATAGCTAATGAACTGGCCTCAACAGTTTGCTGTGGCAGAGAATTCCACAGATTCACCACTCTCTGTGTGAAGAAGTTTTTCCTAACCTCGGTCCTAAAAGGCTTCCCCTCTATCCTCAAACTGTGACCCCTCGTTCTAGACCTCCCCAACATCGGGAACAATCTTCCCGCATCTAGCCTGTCCAATCCCTTTAGGATCTTATACGTTTCAATCAGATCCCCCCTCAATCTTCTAAATTCCAACGAGTACAAGCCCAGTTCATCCAGTCTTTCTTCATATGAAAGACCTGCCATCCCAGGAATCAATCTGGTGAACTTTCTTTGTACTCCCTCTATGGCAAGGATGTCTTTCCTCAGATTAGGGGACCAAAACTGCACACAATACTCCAGGTGTGGTCTCACCAAGGCCTTGTACAACTGCAGTAGTACCTCCCTGCTCCTGTACTCGAATCCTCTCGCTATAAATGCCAGCATACCGTTCGCCTTTTTCACCGCCTGCTGTACCTGCATGCCCACTTTCAATGACTGGTGTATAATGATTATTGCTCGGGTGTTTGGTCCTGCAGTCATGTGTGAGCAGTGTACAGAAAGAGGCTCAGCACATAGCCCTGGGGGATGTCCTTGTTGAGGATGGTGGGGAGGAAGTAGTGGCTGTGTATCCTGACTATTTAAGGTCTGTTGGTTAGGAAGTGCATTTGCACGGAGGTGTATTTAAAGCGGGGAGTAGGAGTTTGTTCACCAAGGAATGTGGGATAGTCGATTTTTTGGGGGTTTTTTTTGCATTCATTAGTCTCATGAGACCATGGATTTTGCGCCTTGGAAGGTTTCCAGGGCGCAGGCCTGGGCAAGGTTGTCTAGAAGACTAGCAGTTGCCCATGCTGCAAGTCTCCCCTCTCCATGCCACCGATGTTGTCCAAGGTTAGGGCATTGGGAACCATACAGCTTAGCACCGGTGTCGTCGCAGAGCAATGTGTGATTAAGTGCCTTGCTCAAGGACACACACGTTGCCTCAGCAAAGGCTCTAACTAGCGACCTTCAAATCACTAGATGAACACCTTAACCATTTGGCCACTTAACAGTGTTGACCTGAAATCCAGAAACAGCATTCTGACAAAGCATCCTTGTTTCCTAGGTGTGTCAGGGCCGGGTATATGACAGATCTGTCATAGAATGGTTCTGTCGGTAAGCATATTGGTGAGTCTCCAATATGGCAGGAATGGAGTTTTTGATAGGTGCAATTATCAGTCGTTCAAAGCACTTCATGATGATTGGCGTCAATGCTAACCGGCATTAGTCATTTGGCTCTGAAGGTGTAGCGTTCTTTGGTATAGGGATGATGTGGCTGATTTGTAGCACATTGAGGATAGCAAACTGGATGAGTGAAGAACTGTGAAGATGTCAGTGAGCTGGTGTGCATACTCCCTGAGCACTTAGCCTGTGATGTTGTCTGGCCTGACTGCGTTATGGTGATTGACTGCAGAGTCCATCTCGCTGTCTACAGACAGTGGCTGCTCACTTGGGAGAGGGGTAGCTTTTGTGACCGGCATGACGTTGGATTCCTCAAAGCGTGCAAAAACGTTACTTAGAGTATCAGGGCTGGAAGTGTCACTGGTATAATCAACGCTGTTTTTCCTTGCGTAGTCAATAATGCTCTCGATGCCCAGCCACATATGCCAGGGATCGTTATCAGACAGGTGTTCCTTAACTTTTTGAATGCATGCACCTTTGTCCTCTTGATGCCTAAGATGAAGTTTCACCTGGGTGCTCTGAGAGCTGTTCTGTCACCGCACATGAAGGCAGTATCCTGGGCATTCAGAAGAGACTGTACGGGTGCTTGTTTTGTAAAGAGCTGGTGATACTGTAAAGCTCTCCCAGTGTGTCCTTGGTATTCGTGCTCAGCCAGCTGGATTTAGACAGCAGTGATGAACACAACAGTAAATTCCCTGAGCAGATAATGTGGCCAGCACTTAATGGTAAGATGCCTAATTTCCCCAGAAGAGTGACTGCTAACTACAGTTGAGTTTGTGCACCATCTCCTTTGAACTTCCCTGACAGGGAGTTTCTGTCTGCGTGCAACAGAGTCATCTCATTGAGTTGAAACGCTGTGTTGTGCATGTTATTGTTTAGCCATATTTCAGTAAAACCAAAATGCAGCAGTTTCTCATCTCTTTCTGTACGGTTGTTCTCTGTCTCATTAAGTTCATTTTATCATCTAGTGAATGGACGTTGGCCAGGAAAAGTGATGGTACCAACTGTTTGGTTAGTTAGTTGTCAGCTGAGCTAGAGCCCCAGCACTCTTGTCATATTTCTGCTTCCTCTCACACCGTCTACGACAGCCACTTCCTCAGCTGAGCCACTCAGGCAGGTCGCTGTCGCTAGGTCTGGTGTCTGTAAACTCCCTCCTCTGTTAGCCTCGCTATTAACTCTACTGCAGGAGAATTAAATGTCATTTTGTCTAAGAGTTCAGTGACGCTATATTCACAGAACTTTGGATGACTGAAACCCTGACCAGAAACTTTGAAACAATATCTAAGAATTTAAAGCTAACAACATTATTGGGAGCCAGAGTAGCCACTGCAACTCTGTGCGGCACCATCTTTTATCTTTATAACAGGACAGAGTCAGGCTTGAGCGTCTTCTCCTCCTTTCTTGCATTCTTGTGTTCATTCATGGAATAATCTTAGTCATCCTCATGTTCTAGTCCAAATGAAGAGAAGTTCAGGTGAACCTTACAATGACCGGACAAAATGCTTGGCTAATGATAGTCTACATGGCAAAGTTGAAACCACTTTGAGGGTAAACCGCTTGCACAGTGGTCCATGCTCGGCTGTTTGTTTGTTTGTTCGCATCTTGTACTTGCGGATAAGGAATCCATATTTCAGAACAGATAAGTATCCTTTATTGATTGATGTTATACACGAAAATAAACAACCAGAGGAAACATTCCAGTGGAGTTTTCATATTAGACATCCCATTGGGTTGGTCACGCCACTGTTTGAAAGCAAGTGGCTTGCAATCTTCCTCAGATGGATCTCTTCTGAAAGCAAAATGTTCTGCTTTATATTTAGGATTTGATTGGACAGCTGATGAACTCATTGCCAGATGCGCGGCTATTCCAGTTTGTCTAATGAGGGGAGTTTTTTATAAAGTGTACTTAAAAGCAATCTGTCTTGTGTTAGTACTATTGCCCGCTTCTGAGAAGGAGACACTGCTTCAGCTGGGCTTATAGCCTGTGGGAACCACTGTCACTCCAGGCCGTTTATATACTCTGTGGCCACTTCATTACGTACACCTGTACATCTGCTTGTAAACGCAAATATCTAATCATCCGATCATGTGGCAGCAACTCAACGCATAAAAGTATGCAAACTTTTTCAAGAGGGTCAGTTCATAATTAAAAATTGTGCAACAAAGTTGGGATAAGAAAAGAAAGGACAGCTTTTACATAAAATTTCGATGGGGGATGGTGGGAACTCAACTTGGAGATGAGTATAAAAAGAGGGAAGAGGTTATACATATACATTTATGTATTAGACATTCTAGTTTGAATAGTTCCTTGTTCAGAATTAATATGCATGATACGGGCATTTGTACAGCGTGCGCTTGTCAGGAAATGATGAGCATATATTGTTTAAATGCCATTCCTATGAGATGTAAAGGAAACATCTAATAGATCTTTGGACAGACACAGTTTAACATGAAAAGTTTGTTAGGATATCTCTGCCATCGTGATGTATATCAGGATGATGTGTGTTTGACTTTCTGAAAAGCTTTAGACTCTTTGATATTGTTTGAATTTATTTTGGGGAGGGGAATTTAATGGGTATACTTCCTGTCTCTTTTCTCTACACTACACCTCAGTAGGTGGCAGTAATGCACCTTATGTTGGTCTGCCAACCGCTATTAAACTTTACAAGAAGAAGAAAAGGGGTTATTTGTTGTTCAGACCAAACATCAGAATGGGGAAGAAATACAATCTAAGTGATTTTGACTGTGAAGTGATTGTTGGTGCCAGACAGGGTGGTTTCAGTATCTCAGAAACTGCTGATCTCCTGGGATTTTCATGCATAACAGTCTCTAGAGTTTACAGAGATTGGTGTGAGAAACAGAAAAAAAACATCCAGTGAGCAGCAGTTGTTTGAGTGAAAACTTCTTGTTTATGATAGAGGTCACAGGAGAATAGCCAGACCGGTTCAAGCTGACAGGAAGGTGGCAGTAACTCAAATAACACACATTTAAAAAGTGGTATGCAGAAGAGCATCGAACTGTGAAGTGGAATGACTACAGAAGCAGAAGACCACTAGTCCTGTTTTAAGACTGCAGTTGGTTAATGAAGGTTTAAAAGCCTGAAAGTAGTCCTGTGAACACTGCTTATAGTCCAGAAGAAAATGACAAAAAAAATCACTTGTTAAAAATTATTGATTAATTATTTAAAACTTGGAATAAATATACAGCAACATCATTTTTTCTTCACAATGAATATATCATAAATTCAGAGTTAAAGCATAAGTATCATTTTCTGAAATGATGCAGAGTTTCCAGTTTCCAGGGAGACCAATATCCCGGCAGAGAGGTTTGCTGAGGCTACTGGGGAGAGTTTAAACTAGAATTGTTGGGGTGTGGGAACCCAACTGAAGAGACTGGAGAAGAGGAGGTTGGCTCACAAATACAGAAAGCTTCCAGACAGTGCAAGAGGGAGGATAGGCGGGTGATAGAGAAGGGACGTGCTCAGACCATGGGTTTGAGATGAGTCTATTTTAACACAAGGAGTTTTGTGAACAAAGCGGATGAGCTTAGACCGTGGATCGGT
Organism: Mobula hypostoma; assembly: GCF_963921235.1. Classification (NCBI taxonomy): domain Eukaryota; kingdom Metazoa; phylum Chordata; class Chondrichthyes; order Myliobatiformes; family Myliobatidae; genus Mobula; species Mobula hypostoma. Next base: position 17,285,265 of record NC_086116.1, read on the forward strand.
ACTTGGAGATATGATGTGATGGCCATTACAGAGACTTGGATGGCTCAGGGACAGGAATGGTTACTTCAAGTGCGGGATTTAGATGTTTCAGAAAAGACAGGGAGGGAGGCAAAAGAGGTGGGGGCATGGCACTGTTGATCAGAGATAGTGTCACAGCTGCAGGAAAGGTGGACGCCATGGAGGGATTGTCTACGGAGCCTCTGTGGGTGGAGGTTAGAAACAGAATGGGGTCAATAACTTTACTGGGTGTTTTTTAGAGGCCGCCCAATAGTATCAGGGATACCAAGGAGCAGATAGGGAAATAGATCCTGGAAATGTGTAATAATAACGGAGTTGTCCTGATGGGAGATTTTAATTTCCCGATTATCGAATGGCATCTCCCTAGAGCAAGGGGTTTAGGAGTTTGTTAGCAGTGTTCAGGAAGGTTTCTTGACACAATATGTAGATAAGCCTATAAGAGGAGAGACTGTACTTGATTTGGTATTGAGAAATGAACCTGGTCAGGTGTCAGATCTCGTCAGTGGGAGAGCATTTTGGAGATAGTGGTCATAATTCTATCTCCTTTACCATAGCATTGGAGAGAGATAGGAACAGACAAGTTAGAAAATTGTTTAATTGGAGTAAGGGGAATTATGAGGCTATCAGGCAGGAAACTGGAGGCTTAAATTGGAAACAGACATTCTCAGAGAAAAGTATGGAAGAAATGTGGCAAATATTCAGGGGATATTTGTGTGGAGTTTTGCATAGGTATGTTCCAATGAGACAGGGAAGTTATGGTAGGGTACAGGAACCATGGTGAACAAAGGCTGTAATAAATCTAGTCAAGAATGAAAGAAAAGCTTACAAAAGGTTCAGAGAGCTAGTTAATGTTAGAGATCTAGAAGATTATAAGGCTAATAGGAAGGAGCTTAAGGAGGAAATTAGGAGAGCCAGAAGGGGCCATGAGAAGGCCTTGGCGGGCAGGATTAAGGAAAACCCCAAGGCATTCTACAAGTATGTGAAGAGCAAGACGTGAAAAAATGGGACCTATCAAGTGTGACAATGGGGAAGTGTGTATAGAACTGGAGGAAATAGCAGACGTACTTAATGAATACTTTACTTCAGTATTCACTATGGAAAAGGATATTGGTGATTGTAGGGATGACTTGCAGCTTACTGAAAAGCTTGAGCATGTAGATATTAAGAAAGAGGATGTGCTGGAGATTTTGGAAAGCATCAAGTTGGATAAGTCACCAGGACCAGATGAGATGTAACCTAGGCTACTGTGGGAGGTGAGGGAGGAGATTGCTAAGCCTCTGGCGATGATCTTTGCATCACCAATGGGGACGGGAGAGGTTTCAGAGGATTGGAGCATTGCGGATGTTGTTCCTTTATCCAAGAAAGGGAGTAGAGATAGCCCAGGAAATTATAGACCAGTGAGTCTTACTTAAGTTGATGGAGAAGATCCTGAGATGCAGGATTTATGAACATTTGGAGAGGTATAATATGATTAGGAGTAGTCAGCATGGCTTTGTCAAGGGCAGGTCATGCCTTACGAGCCTGATTGAATTTTTAGAGGATGGGACTAAACACATTGGTGAAGGTAGAGCAGTAGATGTAGTCTATATGGATTTCAGCAAGGCATTTGATAAGGTACCCCATGCAAGGCTTATTGAGAAAGAAAGGAGGCATGGGATCCAAGGGGACATTGATTTGTGGATCCAGAACTGGCTTGCCCACAGATGGCAATGTGTGGTTGTAGACGGGTCATATTCTGCATGGAGGTTGGTCACCAGTGGAGTGCCTCAGGGAACTGTTCTGGGACTCTTACTCTTTCTGATTTTTATAAATGACCTGGACAAGGAAGTGGAGGGATGGGTTAGTAAGTTTGCTGATGACACAAAGGTTGGAGGTGCTGTGGATAGTGTGGAGGGCTGTCAGAGGTTACAGTGGGACATTGATAGGATGCAAATCTGGGCTGAGAATTGACAGATGGAGTTCAACCCAAATAAGTGTGAAGTGGTTCATTTTGGTAGATCAAATATGATGTCAGAATATAGTATTAATGGTAAGACTCTTGGCAGTGTGGAGGATCAGAGGAATCTTGGGGTCCGAGTCATAGGACACTCAAAGCAGCTGCGCAGGTTGACTCTGTGGTTAAGAAGGTGTATGGTAGGCCTTCATCAATCGTGGAATTGAATTTAGGAGCCGAGAGGTAATGTTGCAGCTATATAGGACCCTGGTCAGACCACACTTGAGTATTGTGCTCAGTTCTGGTCGCCTCACTGCAGGAAGGATGTGGAAGCTATAGAAAGGGTGCAGGGGAGATTTTCAAGGATGTTGCCTGGATTGGGGAGCATACTTTATGAGAATAGGTTGAGTGAACTCGACCTTTTCTCCTTGGAGCGACGGAGGATGAGAGGTGACCTGATAGAGGTGTATAAGATGATGAGAGGCATCAATCGTGTGGATAGTCAGAGGCTTTTTCCCAGGGCTGAAATGATTGCCACAAGAGGACACAGGTTTAAGGTGCAAGGAAGTAGGTACAGAGGAGATGTCAGGGGTAAGTTTTTTACTCAGAGAGTGGTGAGTGTGTGGAATGGACTGCTGGCAATGGTAGTGGAGGTGGATACGATGGGGTCTTTTAAGAGACTTTTAGATAGGTACATGGATCTTAGTAAAATAGAGGGCTATAGGTAAGCCTAGTAATTTCTAAGGTAGGGACATGTTTGGCACAATTATGTGGGCTGAAGGGCCTGTATTGTGCTGTAGGTTTTCTATGTTTCTATAAAGTTTAGCAATTACGAGCCCACCATTGATACTTCCAAGGAGTTCATCAGTTAAGGTAACTAACATGCTAACAAATTAATATAGAGTAAAAATATAAGAAGAAACATCATGAGTAGGAAATTCAGCTTGTGTTTACTCTGCCGCTCAATATAATTATTGGTTATTTTTTTCTCTCAACATCACCTTCATCCACCTATCTCTCGATTCTCAATATCGAATTATCTGTCATGCTTGGGATATTAAAAACAAGAAGGTGTGGGATTAATGTGAGAAGAAGGTGTTTTAATGGGAATTTGAAGGGAAAGTTATTTTTAACACAGTGGTTGACACCTGGAACTTGCTGTAAGAGGAGGCTGTGAAATCATATATAATTGTGTGCAATTCTGGATGTCAAGACTTTGAAAAGGATGTACAGCAGGATGCCACTTGGATTATAGCATATGAGCTTTAAGGAGAGCTTGAGCAAATGTGAGTTGTTTTCCCTGGAGTGTCGGAGGCTAGAGGAGACCTGATAGAAGATTCTAAGATTATAAACGCATAGGCGGTGTAGACAGCCAGTATATTTTTCCCAGGGGAGAAATGTAAGTACTAGAAGACACACATTTAAGGTAAAAGAGGGAAAGTTTAAAGGAGGCAGATACACCACATTTTTTTTGTACACGGAGAGTGGAGGGTGCCTGGTACGGGCTGCCAGGAGTCATGGTGGAAGCAGATGTAATAGTGTCATTTAAGAAGCTGCTAAATACACATATGAACATTTAGGGAACAGAGGGATATGGATTATGTGCATACAGAAGAGAATTATTTTAATTTGACGTTCTGTCTGGCGAAGACATCACGTTCCTCTGCTGTGGTCCCTTATGTTCTTCTAGGTTAGAGGTTCCCAACCCAGCATCCATGGTCCCCTTGCTTAATGGTATTAGTCCATGGCATAAAAAAGATTGGTATCCCTGTTCTAGGCTTAAGAGGCATTTAGACAGACTTTTAAATTGGCAAAATATAGAATGATACAGACCTAATGCATATAAATAGGATTAGTGTGAATGGGCAAAATAGTTCATGGGCTGAGGGCCTGTTTTCTGTGCTCTACAACTCTATGATTCTATCCAGATTATGTTCAATGATTGAGCCTCTACAACCTCTTGGATGTAAAATTCCAAAGATTCACCACCACCTGGGTGAAAAGTTCTTCTAATCTCTGATTTGACTGACTTACTTTGAGATTGTGCCCTGCTTTCATTCATGTCATCCATGAGAAATATCAGATACACCTCTGTCCAGTCAACAATATTGTGCTCTTCAGTGAGATCAACTCTCACTCTGCTAAACTCAAGAATGCCTAGGCCTAGTCTACTTAATTTCTCCTCATAGGCAAACAATTCACCTCAGGTTGTAAAGCCTAGTGGCTTTGATCATATTTTCATTTTCTGGCCTGCTATGTTACTAAAAAATATAAGCTGACTATATTGTCGTGGGGTAGCAGGGAATTTGGGGCCAAAGTGGACTGGGTGACCGACTGTGTAGCCCTTATTCGATCCGATTGAAGGATTGTAAAACTAATAGCACAAGCACTGAGAAAGGAGGTGTAAACTGGAGTGATTGAACTCTGCATTCAGTCTAGCCCAAACGGAGAATTATTATAGGGGAAAGCTTGGAATAATGAAGAGAATAATGCGACAATGGGAAATTTTAAAAAAACATTAATCTTATTTTACTTGTATTGTAAACCTGTGCCAAAATATGTAAGTAAAATTTCATGGCTTTAGCCAGGTCAGTTATTCTACCATAATCATGTTATTTTCAGTTTATATCAAGTGATTACAATTCTTCTCAGAGATGGCAAGATGATTCTGTTAGGAAAAGTATTCTGTACCAGAGGTTCAATTTTTCAGGTCATAGCTGGCTAGTGGTGTAGTGGCAGCCGTACCAGACTTCACGGTGAGTGGAGCCATGGGAGAACTTCGTTACATCACAATCATCTGCCATGGCATTCTGAAAAGTAATCTCAGCTCGACCTAGATTTTCTGCCCATGGAACATTTGGCAGAATAGGACTTTGGGTCTGGAAATTTGGAGGATTTTAGCCATTCTCCATGAAGCAGGAATGCATCAGCCCTACCACTGTGAAATACTGTTAATTAATTCATCTCGTCCTCATCTTGCTGTCAGTCAGGTCCTGATCTGCAGCATTCCCAATTTTCCAAATATTGATATAAATCTCGGTGTGTGCAGATCCGTTTTCTTGACTCACATAAAGAGAAAGGTTTCGAGGAAAAACCTTCATTTTATGGACAATCTCATCCTCTCCTGACTATATATTGAAATAAATATAACCAAACTCTGCTTAAAGAAATAATGACATTTGGTTAATAGTTTCAGAAATCCAAGGATATTAGGCAGTGGCTAGCAGTTGAATACCTATATGTTTCTAATACATAACAATCTCCTGTAAGTAATTGTTTTATATATTAAAACCTTAAGGAGGATTGAACTATAGCATCACATTTTTTATTTAGGTTAATTTACCATGAATTAAGAGAGTTTGATTAATAGCCAGGCTTTTCAAAGTCAATATATTAGAATATTTTAACAATAACCATCTGGATTTGGAAGTCCCATGCAGCATTTTATGAGCACTCTTCTCGTAAATCCCCTTACATTAAGTTTTGATTGTTACACCCCAGCTTTAAAAAATTGACCTTGCAAACATGACTTTCTCCAATCTCCCTTGAGAATCATTTCCAATTCCTATTCTCATCTCCCAAGTCTTTGATGCCATTCTGTTCTTGAGTCTTCAATCTCCTCCTCAGCCCTAGAATGATTTCTTAATTTGCTCCTGTTGGAAAAATACAGACCCATGCCTTCACTCCTGCATTTCTTCCCTGTCTATTGGTTCATACAATATTTAGCACTAGGAGAATCACTGTTCATTTTCATCAAAATCAAGATGTCCTAACTCTCCACCTTCTGTCCCAACCATAAACTTATATTCTTCTGTTCTGATTCCTGGCCACAGAGTGAATCAGATTGTGATTGCAAATGTGAAGCCAATTCTTCTCCATCAGAAAGACTATCTATTCCATCTTATGACATTGCCTTTCTCTGCCAATCTATTTCTAAGACTCACAATCTTTCCTTGGGCATCTCCAAGTGCAGCTAGTCTATTGCCTGTGTTGCTATTCTCCTGTCTTCAGCATTTACACATCTAAGCTCATGCAAAACTGTTGCCAACTCCTAACCTATATCAAATCCTATTCCTTTCCTTTCTACTTGCCAGTCTTTCAACTACCTTTGTTGTATATTCCAGTCAGAATTCCCTCTAGCCCTGCATTCCTCTGTTGTTGACCTCCTGTGGATCTCCATATCTTTCATTCCACTATTGGGAGTCACATCTCTGGTCCACCAGTGCTCATGTATTTCCTCCCGAAACCTCTCTGCCTTTTCAGTTCATTCTCCACCTCTGAGATCCTCTCTGTACAACATTGGCAAGTTTTCAGTCACCTTTTTTGACTTGATGTCCATTTTATCTAATCAGAGTTCTGTGAAGCGATGTGTAGCTTTTTGCAAAAGCCCAGCCATTCTAATGTAAGACGTTCTGTGCTATTTCACAGAACTCTGACTTAAGATAAAGGCATTAGAAAATGTAAGCCACACACACAAATTACTGGAGGAACTCAACAGGCCAGACAGCATCTATGGAAAAGATTATAGTCAATGTTTCAGGTGGAAATCTAAGAAAATGTCAGTTTGTTTTTATAAATGTGCAGTGTAATTCAATATTTTTTATTTATTCATTTACGGGATGAGGGCATCACCAGCTAAGCCAACATTTAGTGCCCATCCCTAACTGCCCATGAAAAGTGGTGATGAGCTGCCTTCTTGAACCGCTGTAGTCCCTGAGGTGTAGGCACCCCCACAGTGCTGTTAGGGAGGGAATTCCATGACTTTGACCCAGCAACAATGAAGGAGCAGCGATATGTTTCCACGTCAGGACGGTGAGTGACTTGGAGGGGGATTTCCAAGCGGTCACGTTCCCAGGTATCTGCTGTTCTCGTTCTTCTAGATGGTAGTCGTCATGGGTCTGGAAGGTAGCGCTTTAGTGCACTAAAGACAAATGTGTAACTTGTAAAACTCACTGACTGGTGATAATCTGAGTTGGGTTAACACCTATGCTGTTATTTGAACTCATGGTCCCTCAAAAGTTTGTCACTATATAGAAAGAACAAGAATTTTGTACTTCATATTCACTCTGTTTCTTCTGGTCCACTCGCAGTTCTATAAGAAAACACAGCAATTACTTTACAGTATTGAGGTACCAAAGGCAGTAAATAGAGTGAATGCCTTGCTGAACTATTCCTGGAACTGGCATTTGAGAAAGAAATGAAAAAGTCAGCAGCTGCCAATTATGTTTACAATCTGACTACTTTTTATTAACATCTTTCATTAAAATTGCTTTCTTCACAGCAACCTTTTTCCTTGAATGCTGGAAGCGACGACAGATGAGATTATGTTACCAGTGGGATTTGACTGGTCTGGAAGAGGAAGAAGTGAGCAAATACTAAATTTCTTTTCACATTGAATATATATCTAGCATTTAAAAACCACACAAACTAATTCAATAACCCTTGTCAGAGAGGAATAATGCTGGAACTAATGCAGCAAGGTACAGATAAAAACAAATGTGCCGCAGTTGCTGGAAATTGGAAATAAAGGCAATAAAATCCAAAAACACTCAGCAGGTCAGGCAGCATCTGTGTGTAGAACTATAATATAGACCATTGACTTGAAATGTCAACTCCCTTTCCACAAATGCTCTGAAGCTGCTGAGTGTTTCCATATTCCTTAGAGGAGCAATACTGATTGTGTGCTCTCATTATGATCATCAACCCACTGGGAGTGAGTATTGGGGAATAATCCCAACATTATAATAGAACTCCTAAAAGCAGCACAAGTTGCCGTACAAATCAGGTCAGTAATGAAGTAAATGTTGTGATACTTAGCGACACTTAACAGCTCAGTGTTCTCAGGGTCACCATTTCCCTTGGTTTACAAAGCTAAAAATGTGTGGATAAGCTCTCTGAGTTTCACCCAGCATCTGTAACGTCACTGCTCACATGAAATGGTGAGGTTTCTGAGTTACAGGTAGCTGACAATGCCAGTAGCTCCATGAGGAAGGTAACCTCTTCTTTCTTTCTCTCTAAATTAATTCCTGCTCATACCATCAATCTCTCAACAAATATCGATGGAGTCCTTCGACTAAAGCCAAGTCTCATCAGACTTGGGCGTATTAACAAAAGCCAAAGCTCCTAGGATTCATCCACCACCCTTCAGCCATGCATGTCACATTCTTGTCATGTTCTTGGTGTCACTTTAAACTCCAAACTATTTGCATTAATGTAATAAGGGGTTAATAACACTTTTCAACCACTATAGCATGTTATTGGATACAATGAACTCTTAACATCTATACTTTGTACAGCAAGTTACAAAAGCTAGATCTGGTCTGCTGCCCTCACTTGTTCCTGTGTGTTTCCAGTGGGTGCACTTGTCCTTGGCAATTCCATCAACCTGATTGATTTTAAGGTCTGGATTCCATGGCCATCCTGAGATTAAAAGCAGATTGAATAGATTTTAGCTTTTAAGCAAGAAAAGAAACTGGATCTTCTAACATTTCCCATTCTCCATTGATTCAGTGATGTAACCTTATCTGGCCTATTTTCTTCAGATATTAGTTTGCAAGTGAAGTTCACTAAAAGAGCACAGAGTTATCCTTCATACATGTTTGAAGTATCTGTAGAACCAGTTAAAATGCCCCAGACTTCAAAAGAAATTTCAAAAATCTGAATAACTGAATAGAGCATTAAGTCTATTTACGTCTTAGGATCTGAGGTTCAATCCATCCAGGCTAATGGAATAGTTCAGTCAGCTAAAAGCATTCCTCTTGCACAATCAATTATTATTTGTTCCTGAGGATCCCTATCACACTGTTACTCATTGCTTAGAACTAAATTGACATCAGATTGACAGTCCACGTAAGCTGCTATAATGATCCTTAAGCTCTTGTTCAAGTTTATCGTCATTCATCTGTATACATGTATACCACCAAACAAAACAACATTCCCCTGGACCTAGGTGTACAACACAGTTAATATAACAAACACACAGCACATAAAGCAATATTAACACAAATAAAAAAGGCGCATTTATGACACGTTTAAAAGTAAAGAGTATAATGCTTCATATGTGATGAGGCCTGGGTGGCACTTTTGTAAATGTGAAAAAAAGTGTTAGTCATGGTGAGCTGGTTAGGGTCGGGTTATCTAATGCAATGAAATAGGAAGAGTATTACTCTGTGTTTGACTTGTATTGGCTGAAGAAATGGCACGAAAGTCATTAACAAAATTCTTGTAGCTGGAGTACATAACAAAACAGTAAGTGTCAGCTACATGGTTAAAAGGACAGAAAAAGGAATTAAGATCTAATGAAAATAATCTTGATAACGTTTTTCATATTCACACCATATTTGTTATGTTCTAAATTTATGGGGGTATTAACATGTTGATTAACAACTGAGGTGAGATAACATGTATGGAACTGTAAAATGGATGCTTGGATTATGCCAACCTGTACTTTTGCCATTCAATCTTTATTTGTGCAACATTTATAGCCATTATGTGTTATTGGAACTGTTACCACTAACATGATCCCTGTGCTAGAAATGTTCTTTTCTGCTATGAAAGATTTTATTTTAAATTTGGTTCCTTTCTCTCTTTTGTTGCCAATTATGCATCAAGGAACGTATACAGGTTTGAGATTGTTTGAATGTAGACATTTTCTTTGTTTGCCTTTTAGTACATTTCAGCAGCATTGGTAATTACATCATTCTGCAGAATCTGTACTGCTGTCCTTCCCAGATGAATGATTTTATTGTAATGTGTGGTCCAGAACTGTGTACAGAGCACTATATATGATCTAACTGGACTTTTACACAGAGCCAAACAAGTACTCTCAATCTACCTTGTATGTGAAGTTCCGTTTCGTCCTTTTCCTGATTATTCTGAATCTGTCTACAATGTCTAAGTGATCTGTCTAAATTGACTCCATCTTTACGCAGTTCCTCTTTTTCTATTAACAGTTTACTATTTTCAAACAGTTTTCTTAAACAAGAAGCACTCCATTCAGAATGACCTCAAACATGATGAAAACCATCTGCCACAAATTTGACCATTCACTTAGTTTCTTGTGTCTTTCTATCTCTGTTTGTGTCAATTATAATACCATCCTTGTGTCATTGGCAAACTTGGTTTTGTTATCCATGTCACTAGACAAAAATGTAAATATTTGAAGGTCCAGCACAGATTCTATTAAGATTACAGCAATCCCTTCCTTCCTATCTGAGATACACATTGTACCTAATCTTAGTCTTCTAAAGCCTAACCTTTCTAACCATTTACCTTCAATTCAATCATTTTAGCTTTTATGAGATATCGTGGAACTCGATATTATGTCAATGCATAGACATTGACACTTTGGTTACCTGCACAAAGATTTTACTGAAGTGTCACAGATATAACCTGTTTACAAACCCACATTGGTTCCCTCCAGTCAGATTCTTTGTGCTTAATTTTTGCCCCACAATCTATGCTGTGTTCAGGAGTTGCACATACAATTTTCCAAAATCAATAGTTGCATTATTAGGATTTTGGAAGATTAGGGTTAATTTACCAGCAATACCATCACCTACTTAAAATCATAGAATAGAAACCACGTCCTCTTCGGGATCTTTTATGAAAAGAGCCATTTTCCTAAAATTTCCTTCCTTCCTTCAAAAATAGTGCAAAATTCAAATTCAAAAAGTACCAGTGCAGGGAAAGCATTTTCCAGCTCTGTGATGCTTCTGACTGGGAATAATAGTTCATCGTTTCAATTTTCTTGAATTGTTCTTAACAAGTTTTGCTTTGTTTTAGGAGCATCCAAGACCTGAATATGAAACTAAACTTTTACAGAAGAAACTTCTAAAAGAAAAAAAAGAACTACACGTAAGTTATGTGATCATATTTTTACTGCAGAAGAAGTCTATCTGAAGCCCTTTTGATAACTTTGGGAGGAGTGGCACGGTTTGGGAGATCGTAGTCCTGAGTCTGTTAGCAGCAAGAAATGCTCACGTACAAAGGCTACTAGGAGTGGACTATCATGTAAGAGAATATTGATTTGGGAAAAGCATCAACCCAATTGCAGAATTAAGTCTTCATACAATGCCTTTTTCCTGAGATCTGTCACACCTGACCACCACAATGCCTCTCCTGGATATCTATCATGATGACAATGGCCATCAGATGAGCATATTCTGTCACCATATTCCAACCAGCCAACACACACAAAATGTTGGAGAACTCAGCAGGCCAGGGAGCATCTGTGGAAAAAAGTACAGTTGACGCTTTGGGCCGAGACCCTTCGGCAAGACTGGAGAAAAAATTCCAACCAGCCATTTGAGGTAAAATCTATAACAAACTCCTACCATGATGCTGTACACATCAGATTATAGCTGGGCCTGAACAAAAACATTCAAAATAAGTCATCTATTGTGTCCAGTGCTCCTGATGCAGCTTCATCTGCATTGGTGAGACCCGTCATAAATTGGGAGACTGATTCGTCAAGAACCTCCACACCACCCACCACAAGCGGAATACCGGGTCGCCAAACATTTTAATTAGGATTCCCATTCCCATTCTGTCTTGTCATCCATCAACTCCTTCTGTGCCAAGATGAGGCTACCCTCAGGGTGAAGGAGCAACACCTTATATTCCATCTGGTAGCCTCCAATCTGATGGCATGAATATCAATTTCTCCTTCTAACAAACAAATTCTCCCCCTGCCCACTTTATTCCCCACACTGACCTTTTACTTCTCACCTGCCTATCATCTCCCTTTGGGTTATTTCCCCTTCTCCTATGGTCCATGCTCCTCTCCTATCAGATTTCTTCTTCTCCAGCCATTGACCTTTCCCTCCCACTTGGCTTCACCTCTCACCTTCCAGCCAGCCCTTTTCCCTTTCCCCCCTCCTTTTTATTCTGCCATCTTCCCCCTTTCTTCTCAGTCCTGAAGAAGGGTTTCGGCCTGAAATGTCGACTGTCCATAGACAGATATTTCCATAAATGCTGTCTGACCTGCTGAGTTCCTCCAGCATTTTGTGTGTGTTGTTTTGGATTTCCAGCATCCGCAGACTTTCTCGTGTTTACTTTAAAAATTGGAATATTAATTGTTGACATGGCCTCATACTCTAAGATAAGTTGTGATGAGCCATTTCCTAACCCGGATCTGGGCCGTACCCTCCAAATATTCGGACCTGCCTTTTTTTTTGCGCTACCTTACTTTCACTTTTCTATTTTCTATTTATGATTTATAATTTAAATTTTTAATATTTACCATCAATTTGTAATCCAGGGAGTACGAAGCGCAGAATTAAATATCGCTGTGATGATTGTATGCTCTAATATCAATTGTTTGGCGACAATAAAGTAAAGTACTTTCTACAGCACCAGTCATTCTGAAGGAGGTACTCACATGAAGTAGTTGGGTAGGGGTTTCAGACATTGACAATGCCAAGTTAGGACAGTGTGTGACTTTGGGGGGAACTCATAGGTAGCAACACTGACAGATCTGTTTTCCTTTGTAATGAAAAGCATCAATGAAGCTACTGCTTCCACAGCCTCAGTGAGCTGTTACATACCTCACAACTGTGCAGAGAGTGTTGCTTCAACAATATATTTTTGTGCATAAGAGAGTTTCTATCTTGACGTCGTTATTCTGTAAAATTAGTATTCAGAGCTTGTATGATTGTGGCTCATGCTTAAAATTTTCTGTGATGAATCCTTGCTTTAATAAGATCTGTGTCTATCATTTTGCTATCGATGCCTGTTTGACTTTGATCACCGCCTGCCCTTCAATACTAATAAACAACATTATTTTACAACAGGAAAAGGAGCAGGAAGGATGTACAAAAGACAGTAACAAATGGAGAGACAAAGTTCTGTCAGCCATGGGTGGGCTGAACCTGGTAACTATAACCCTTTATAATAATCATACTTGTCTAATGCTGAACCTAAATTGAATTAGCTGCAACATTTATTGGGCCATGTTTGGTCTTCCTTTGTAATTTATATGTTGAAGGGATGAAAGGAATAGATTTACTTTTCCTTGTTTTACATCTTGGGTTCATTGGGATGAATAAATTAATGTTTGAGGTTCAGATTCATCCTTGTTTAAGACTTAATCAAATATACTAGACAGAATTTGATCCTGGAGAAGATAAGGGAGACAATCTGTGTCATAGCTCTGAGGTGCTGCCTAACATAGGAGTCGGCAAAAGATTTTAATCTGCACAGAGTGGAAAGTTCAGATGGTAAATGAAGCTTAGATGAAGAGTTCTTTGAGTATTTTCAAGATAGTTTTTTTACAATAGTAGATCCTGAAGTCAACTAGAAAGTATATTTAACTGTGCCATGAGACAGAATTGATTAATGACTAATGAATTAATGAAGGTACCTTGAGGGACTATCTATCCGAATGTGACTGAATCTTATGTTCATTGAGGGAGAGAAGAATGAGTCAAATACACTTATTTTAAGTAAGGGTACTTATGAGGGCATTTGCCAGTTCACCTCACTGAGGTGCATTGGCAAATTCAATTAAAGGATCAAGGGAGGAACTCGTGGAGTGTGGGAGGATTATGGTCATGAGGGGAGTTACTCTGAACAAATCACTAGAGCTGTGAACTCACCTGGTCCTAGATCTCAATGGCTAGTGAGATAGTTGATAAGTAGGTTTTAAATTTCTAAAATTCCCTGGATTCCTGAATAGGAAAACATCAAATGTAACTTCTTCGTTCTAAAAGAAAATTAGATAGGCAGTAGGAAGCCAGAGGCCAGTTAGCTTAATATGTCTCATGGAAAATATCAGAAAATATTACTAAAGACAATAGCACACGTAAGGGAAAAAGAAATATAATTTTTCTATTGAGTTACAACACAGAATAGGTTCTTTCTGCATTTTGAGCCCAGCAACCTCCAATTTAACCCTCGCCTAATCATGGAACAATTTACGATGTCCAATTAACCTACCACCAGCACGTCTTTGAACTGTGGGAGGAAACCCACGTGGTCACAGGGAGAACGTACAAACTCCTTAAAGACAGCAGCAGGAATTGAACTCGGGTAGCTAGTCCTGTACAGCATTATGCTAGCCACTGCCCTACTGTGCAGACCAAGTCACTGGGGTTTAAATAAAGGGTATGCATGTTTGGCCAGTTCCTTGGACTTTTTGAGGAAGTAACGTGCTGTGGATAAAGGAATTTTATGGTGGATAAAGGTTGTTGAAGAAAATAAAAGTAAGTGACTTATTGGTGTGGATAAAGATTGGCTGGCTAACAGGAAGTAGAGAATAGGCATACATATTTTGTTTATGGTTGGGTAGGTTAACCCTAAACCTCAATTTAATATAATGATGGTTAATGTGCCACTGGGTTTCAGAATGGGATATCAATTTGTTCACAGTTTATGAATTATTTGGATGAAGGGACTGAAGGAATGCTGGCTAAAATTGCTGATGACATAAACAACAAATTAATTTGTGAAGATGACATGAAGGCTACAGAGATGCACGGATAGGTTATGTGAGTGTACAAAGATCTGGCAAATGCACTATGATGTGAAAAGATAGGAAATTGGCCAGATTTTTGACTAGAAAAATAAAGAAACATATTATCTACAAGGCAAATGAATGCAAAACTCTGAGAGCCAGAGACATCTGTGTGTAGAGGATGGCACAGTAGCACAAGTTCATGCCTTACAACTTGAAAAATCTGGGTACAGTCTGGCCTCTGGTTCTTTCAGTGTGGAGCTTGTACTTTCTCCCTTGACTGTGTGAGATTACCTGCGATGGTTTGGTTTCCTCCTAAATTTTAAAGATGTTCTGGCTGACCACTGTATTTTGCCCCAAGTGTAAATGGCTGGTAGAATCTGAGGGAAGAGTAGGCTGCCAGGAAAATTACTGAGGAAATGGAATTGTACTGAAAGCTGACAAAATGGTTAGTTGAGGGTGTAGAGTTGAAGTTATAATGAGGTCAGCTGTGAGCCGGTCGATTAATTAGCCACTCTCAGTTGCCCCTCGTGTTTGGGTAAATGGTAGATTCTGGGGGAGTTAATGGGAATGTCAAGGTAGCAGTTTTTCAAGGAAAATTAATGAGGGAATGAGTTTCCTCTGTAAATGGGCATAGACTAGCAATGCAGGGAATGGAAGGATATGCACCATATGCAGGCAGAAGAGATTTAGTTTAATTTGGCATTGAATTCTGCACAGACATTGACAGCCAAACGCCTGTTCCAGTGCTGTACTGTTCAATACAATGAGTGATTTGTAATATACCTATTAGCTGGTTAGTCAGCTGTGGCCCTTGTTTGTGAATACCAAGGTTGATAAATGAAGCACCCTCTTGGTAAATATCTGTCTGTTATGTTGTGGTGTTGTGGTGAATCATCAAAGCAATTTCATTCTCTTGGGATTGGTGCATGAGGTATGCCTGCAGTTAATATCAAAACCATTTAATTTGATTCATAAGCACATATGAGCTTTATGAGAAAACTGTAATTTACAGTTTGTTCTTTGATCCTCCCCCGATAAAGTGTGACAAATACTCTCCGAGCTTCTTTATGAAACTTCTGAATTTACCGCCTCAATAATTTGGAGAAAGTTATAAATCTACATCTGTCACAGTTATGTCATTTAAATGGTGCAAACATCTAATTAGCAGCATTAAAATACACGTCATAATCATCTTTTGTGCTAGTGAATTAGATTAGAAAATGAGATTATATTTTTGCAGATGTGATGCAATGGCCAGGGAACAGAAAGGATATTAAAAAAAGATTTGCATTATGTACACCCTTTAGCAACCTCAGCACAATGAATCCTCTGCACTGAGTTACAGGAAGCAGTATAGAGAACACGAGGAACTTGGACACATTACCTTTCTGATACCGATAAAGTGCTGAACTCTTGTTTACTTCCCTGTTTAAGAACTTTTCTTAAACTTCTGCTCACTTTCATAAACTTCAGTTCTGCATGCTATTTGCTTACTTTTATTGCTTGCATGATTTTATTTTTCTCTCAGCTCATTGGCTGAGATTCTTTTTTCTAAACGAGTACTGTTGGGTTTCCCTGTTTTGTGGCTGTCCGCAAGGAGATGAATCTCGAGGTTGTATCAAGTATACATACTTCGATAATAAATGTACTTTGAAGTTTGATAATATGGCTATTCGCAGTTAATGGGGAAACATAGTACTGGGACTAGCTACCACAGCTGATGAATTAAAAACTTATTGCCAAGGGATGCAGTCAGCTGATTTGTGTTTCTGCCTCTTTATGCCTAATTTCTGAAGAAAATTAAACACTCTTTGTGTGGAGGTGGTCTATTCATGTGTTTGCTGGTATAGTGACCCATATTTGAACATGAAATGGCCCGAGGTGATTATAAGCTTATTCAAGTTAAGGGGCTTTTTTTTAATATAGGTTGATAGTCTATGGGTCATAGAGAATAAATGAGCTGTTTTCAGCTAAGGCTAGGGAGTGGACAAATATGAAGGTGTTGTTTGTGATGTAGAATGCATTGCCCACCATGAAACAGCAGAGAAAATTGCGTTTACCGTTGCAGAACCACAATGGACCTTGCTAGATTCTCTTCAGCTTTTACTCTTTCTCAGTAATGAGGTAACAAGCTGGGTAAATTTCCTGATTTAACACTCATTGCTCTTGGGATGCACAAAGGGAAAGCAGTTTTAATATATGAATGTGGAGACTAACTGACTGATTTTTTGCAGACATGCTTTTCTTTCCATTTATTAACAATGAACAACAAAGTAAGTTGTAAACTTCATTGGTTTTACCTTCAAATCCCAAATATGCGTTGTCCTTCCCACACTAGGGGGAACTAAATATAGAAAGCTAGTGACTAGTCAGGGAAAATGTCACAGCAGTGCTCAGTCAGGACAGACCAGAGAACTCGTCTAGTGAGGCTTTGTGGGTGGAACTGAGGAATAAGAAAAGTATAGCTTTGTTAATCAGGCTGTATTATAGACCACCCAATGGTCCAAGGGATTTAGAGGAAAGGATTTGCAGAGAGATCATGGCCTGTTGCAAGAAACATAAGGCTGTTACAGTAGGTGATTTTATCTTTCCACATGTTGACTGGGACTCCCGTACAGTAAAAGGACTAGATGGGATAGACTTTGTCTAATGTGTTCAGAAACATTGTCTTATTCAGTACATGGAAGTCCCCATAAGAAAGCGTGTGATTCATGATCTCCAATTATTTCAGTAGTAACATCATTCAGATTAACAAATCACAAACATGAAGTGTTGACTGAATAATCTCAATCTGTTGTTACGGAGCAAAGATTCTCTCTGACTATCCATTCAAGTGGTCAAGTAGCAGCACATTTATTATGAACAATCTAAATTAGCAGCTGGGGGAACAGTCCATTTGCCTTCGGGGCTGGAGCCTGTGCAGTCTGTCTTAAAGTACAATGCAATAATATACAACATTTTTATGGACGCTTTGAAAGAATGTACATTATCTTCATTTGATGCATGTATGATTATCAGTACAGAGCCAATTATGTACAAATGAGCTTGCGATTAGTCATTTCTGCTATCATTAACCTGTATGATTTTTGCGTGTGAAGACCTAAAACTCTGGTGATCTCTCAGCTTGTAGCTATCCAGCTGTTTCAGTGTCTCTGGTGTCGTCCTTGGAGGCTTTCTTTACGACTAACCTTTAGCAAACCCCAATATCTCCACCAGAACATAAGCTGTTTAGCCTTGTATCTCCCGTAGTGCTTCCAACAATGAGTATTCCAAGGATGTGATAATATCATTCGGAGGAATACTGTGGAATCCATGTGCCTCTTTGCATTGACCAAGACCAGGACAAAGCTTGTAGAATTACAACTGCATAAAGATTAACTGCTAATTAAGTATCTCTTCTTAAATAGCTAGCGATAACAGGTATACATGTACTTTCCTGCAGTCTCTTCATGTTTAATTCCTCATTCAAATGCTACTTTTGCACTCATCGTCATCATTATCTGCTGTGTCATATGATGTGGGCGATCATGGTCTTGGCTATGATTGTTCTTGGTAAATTTTTCTACAGAAGTGGTTTGCCATTGACTTCTTTTGGGCAGTGTCTTTACAAGACGGGCACCCTCAGCCATTATCAATACTCTTCAGAGATTCTCTGCCTGGCATCAGTGGTCACATAACCAGGACTTGAGACATGAATCAGCTGCTCATACGACCAGCCACCATAGCTTCATGTGACCCTGATCACTGGGGGGCTAAGCAGGTGCTACACCTTGCCCAAGGGTGGCCTTCAGGCCAGCAGAGGGAAGGAGCACCTTACACCTCCTTTGGTAGAGACATATCTCCACCCCACCACCCAGTTTTTGCACCATATAGACCAAATTTCCACCTCAACTGTATGTGTATAAACCAAAGACTTGTCAATCCTGTCCCGTGGTCTTCCTCACTCTCCAACCACGTTCACCTGCTTGTGCTTACATAGGCAGTAGAATCATCTAACAGAAAGCAGTCAGTAACACCACGTTAAAATGATTTCTCTCTCGCTTTGGTGCACATTTCTGCTGTAATTGGAAATGCATGAGTTATTCAAATCAAAACCAGGATGTATTCATGGGTCTGTTAAGTGTTATGATGTTTGTTGATAATCCTTTATCCTGCCACAGGTGCAGATGATAATGGCCACACTTCTGAAATATGAAGTGTGTTGTGTCAGCAATAAGGAATTGCTTTGAAATAGAATACTGCCAGTGTACCTTCCCCAGAACTCTTCAAGAGTGTAAGAAAGATTGTCTCCCTAATAGGTTCTGCAGAAAGGACTCAAATCTCTGAGCAGTGAAGTAGCCACTTGATCTTTTTTACCAATCAGTTTCAAACTGATTGCCACTATTGATATTGGAATTCAGGATCTAACTTCCATCAAGTACGTCCAAGGAGCCGACGTTAGATTTTCCATGGAGACATGATCTCACATTAGTGGTTAATTAGTAGATAATCTCCTAAATCCTTCTGGGGAAGCAAATATTAAACTGCTGGATAATGCTGGAAATGCCCTTGGGACTGGCTCCTTCATTGAGATGTCAGCCATAGCTTATTGACACCATTTCCATCTCCAATTCACTACAGTGTTTTAAACTGGGCTGAGACTCCAGTTTTTTGTATTCAAGATTGAGAGGGTAATGTGGCCAGAGGTCCCCTCTTTCCAGTGAGTCATTAACACTTTATTTAACCCTCAGCATGTATCAATAACCCAATTAGCTGATGATTATTTATTGCTGTTTCTGTGACCTTAATGAATGCAATCAACATTATAACAGTGATTGTATTTCAAAAAATGCTTTGGCTGTGAAGCACTGTGAACATGCCAAGGTGGTGAAGATTGCTCCAAATACAAATCTACGAAATGATCACAAAATTTGTCAGAATAATACAGTACATGAGCAGAAAGGGACATTTATGTTTTAGTCCCACCCAGTATGGGGTGAAGAATATTTCTGACAAGAACGTTAAAGTTTTAAAATAAATCAACTCAACAGTCTGAATTAACTTCTAATTACTTACCTGGACTTCTGGATTTCTTTTGTTCCTGATCCTTTGTGGCCTATTTCAGCTCTGATCTTCCATCAAACTCCTCTTCTATTGAAGAAGCATGATTGTGTTACCAGCTTTCTTTTTTAAGCCATGGACCGCTAAAACTAACCAAGGGATCCTTGGACATAGGTTGGGAACCCCTGTTTTAAGGGATGGTTTTTTAACAAAAGTCGTTTGAAATCACAAGCGTCAGTTAGATCTGTGGATATTCAGTTTTTGAGAGAAACATGGTCAGACTGGCTTATAAATTAAAACTTGAAATTATAAACAAATGAAGTAAACACCGGGTCATTAGGTAGGAATTTACCTCTATTTTCAAAGCTCACTCTTCACTAGTTAACAAAATTGTCCCCGATGGAACTCGGATTACTGTGAGGTGACAACACATTGTGTTGCATTACTGGCCTCAACCGTCAAGAATAGGTGTTATTCAAACTGGTAATCTGACAATTTATGACAGATGCCATAACCTTAATAATGGCAGAAATTATAGAACATAGAACATAAAACATAGAAATCTACAGCACTTTATAGGCTCCTCGATCATGTAATCTACTCTAGAAACTGCCTAGAACTACCACTTGGCCCTCTATTTTTCTACGCTCCATGTACCTATCTAAGGGTCTCTTAAAAGACCCCATTGCATCGACTTCCACCGCTGCCGCCAGCAGTGCATTCCACACACCCACCACTCTCTGTGTGAAAAACATACCCCTGACATCCCCTCAGTATCTATTTCCAAGCACCTTAAAACTATCCCCCCTCGTGTTAGCCATTTCAGCCCTGTGAAAAAGCCCCTGGCTAGCCACAGGATCAATGCCTCTCATCATCTTATACACCTCTATCAGGTCACCTCTCATCCTCCATCACTTCAAGGAGAAAAGGCCAAGTTCACTCAACCTATTCTCATAAGGCATGCTCCCCAATTCAGGCAACATCCTTGTAAATCTCCCCTGCACCCTCTCTATAGTATCCACATCCTTCCTGTAGTGAGGTGACCAGAACTGAACACAGTACTCCAAGACATAGGGACAAGGGGACTGCAAATGAAAGGAAGATGTGACTCCACCAAAGCTTTGGAATTAAATGCATGCTATGGTCCTGTTGTATAGGTCCCTTCCATCTGCCAGGGGTCCCTGTGAATCTGAGAAATGAAAGGTCCACAGCTGAGGACTGAGACAAGGGATGGCTGTGCTTACTCTCATAACAGGTGGAGTGGGTGACACGGAAAGCTGTCAGACAGTAGTGCCTTTTTTTTCGGTGAGAGATTTAATTGATCTTTGAGGCATCCCAGTTAGAAGGAACATACGATAAACTGGCAATATCCTCTTCCACACAGTTTTTCTCTCTCTCTCTTTTTTCTCCCTTTGTCCCTCTCACTATAACTCCTTGCCCATCCTCTGGGCTCCCCTCCCCCTTTCTTTCTCCCTAGGCTTCCCATCCCATGATCGTTTCCCTTCTCCAGCCTCGTATCCCTTTTGCCAATCAACTTTCCAGCTCTTAGCTCCAGCCCACCCCCTCCTGCCTTCTCCTATCATTTTGGATCTCCGCCTTCCCCTCCCACTTTCAAATCTCTTACTATCTCTTCTTTCAGTTAGTCCTGACGAAGGGTCTCGGCCCGAAATGTCAACTGTACCTCTTCCTAGAGATTCTGCCTGGCCTGCTGCGTTCACCAGCATTTTTTATGTATGTTGCTTAAATTTCCAGCATCTGCAGATTTCCTCGTGTTTGCGAAAATCTGCAGATGCTGGAGATCCAAGCAACACACGCAAAACACTGGGGGAGCTCAGCAGGTCGGGAAAAGAGTGAACCATCAATGTTTCTGGCCAAGACCCTTCAGCAGGATTGGAGAAAAAACCATGAGTAGAGTTAAAAGGTGGGAGGAGGGGAGGGAGAAACCAAAGGCGTTAGGTGAAATCGGGAGGGGGAGGGGTGAAGTAAAGAGCTGGGAAGTTGATTGGTGAAATGCTGAGTTCCTCCAGCATTTTGTGTATAATAGTAGTCAGATGTCTATTAGAGAACACTTTGCTCTTGACCCCAGAATTTTGAAAAAAGGTTTCTTCAAAGACACTGTGAGGTTTCATGTGCAGTGACATCTTCTGGCCAGCTGTATGCATTGCAGTTTCTTGTGATGTATGTTTCAGTAAGCAGTACTTATACTGGAGTAGTGAGTGAACAAGAATTAGACCAGGACATGGAAAATGGAGTTTTGGATTGGTCAGGTTTACAGAAGACGGATGATGGGAAACAGTTCAAAAGAGTTTTGGAAATGTGAAGATTTCAGAAGTAGGGAAGTCAGTTTGAACAGAGGAATAGTTGGAGTCAGGGTCATGAGCAGACTATGTGTGTAATGGAGCAGCTACAGTATTGGGACAAGCAGAACTCCAGTCAGAGCTGAATTGGTGACATTATCTGAGGCAGAATATATGCTAAAAAATGTCAGCTTGAAGCTTGAAGTGAGTGATGCAAAACTGAGAGTCACAACAGTTAAGTCATACCTGCTATGTTTGGTCTTAATAAAGACAAACTTGGCTTGGGTAAATGCACACATAGGACAAGAGGCCATGACGTCAGGATTGAAGGATGTCCATTTAGAAAAGAGATGCGGAGAAATTACGTTAGTCAGAGGGTGGTAAATCTGTGGAATTTGTCGCCACGAGCGGCTATGGAGGCCAAGTCATTGGGTGCATTTAAGGCAGAGATAGATAGGTTCTTAATTAGCTAGTGCATCAAAGGGTATGGGGAGAAGGCAGGGGATTCGGCTGACTGGAAGAATTGGATCAGCCCATGATTGAATGTCAGAGCAGACTCAATAGGCCGAATGGCCTACTTCTGCTCCTATATTTTATGGTATTACAGAATATAATTTAGCAGAGAACTTTCATCCCAAATACAATACATTCTGAATGTAAGCATATTAATCTGTGAATAGAGTTTAAGGCCAGACATGAGCAGAGGTATCTGCACAGATAGTTTCAAATTCATAGCTTGAACAGAGTTCTGAGAAATACAATATGTATCTTCTGCCACCAGCCTGAGAATTTAAGTAGTGATGAACATGAGATTGGGAGATTAAGGGCAACAATGGCCAAGAATAAGTGGGAAAGAAGTGGGACCCAGTAAGAAGCTGTTAGGCTAGGGGTATTGTATGTCTACTTATTAGAGGAACTATGTTTGGTTGTTGAGATGCCCAGATAAATTATCTTTTTTGTATTGATTCCCTTGAGGTGTAGCAGGTGTCATTCTGAGACTCATTCCCTCTGGTACCTCTGCTACAGTTCAAAGCAGCCCATTTATTGGGTGTTTACAAGGCCTGATACCAAATCGGCAGTTTCTGTGTGGATGTGTTGGTCATTGACGCAAAGTGAACAATTTCATTGTATGTCTTGGTTTTCATGTGACAAATAATCCTTTAACTACCACCATAGGACCCAAACCACTCTGAGTGGATTTGAACTGAAGAAGGGAGGCATTTCAATTAGAAAACAGCTGCTGTTATTTTGGTGGAATATGATGAACCTGGGGAGGTCCAGCACCAGTGAACTGGCTCTTGGAATTTATGGTGTTAAATCCACTTTCTGCTTCTCAGCCAAGGAGTAATGTTTTACAAGGCTGTGTTTCTAACGGTAGCACCAGCTGCCAGGAGGTATCTTGGGAAATCCAGCCATGTGCTAAACTTGTATTTCAAACCAAACAGTTTGTAAACTTAGTTTAACTCAAGACTGAGTCTGGACTCAGGTTTAGACTTGAGAGGAGCCTTAAAGCTGATTTATACTTGTGCGTCAAATGTACGTCATAAGTACAATGTAGGCGCGTACCCTACGCTGTACTCTACGCCGAACCCTACGCCGTAGCCTAACGCGCACCTCTCCCAAAATGTAACTGTGATCGGTCGCTTGGTAGCATCGCATTTCCTCCTACACTGCAATAGCTTCCCACTGGGCGACTGAAGGGCAGGGAAGGAACTCTGGCTGCGATGCTTTCCATAAAGCTGTACAGACCTCCGAAATTATGGAGGACCCTGTGCTTGACGTCAGTTTGTAGCTAGCTGCTACAGTCTGTTGACTTCCACCTGAAGCTAAAACTCGAATGGTGATTGCCAGTCTCTGAGTATACTGTGCGTATACTGATGCCAAATAAATGGTTGGAGACGACGAATCAAATCATCAAATCTACCTGCCGACATCCGAAAATATTTGAAATGCATTTCCTCGTCCATGTCTCTCATTGGCCGGACAAGCACAGAAACTTCACCCTGCTTCAGTTTCAGTCGCCACTGTTCGAAGTTTGAGTTTCTCCGGGTTGAGTTTCAACACGAAGAAACTCAACACTTTGGCATAGAAACCCACCGCCAACTAGCGTTTTGGCGGTGAACTGCAGAGAGACGCAGACACACCAACGCATAAGTATAAATGCTCACAATGGCGTCGCCCACTTGCGTAGGCTACAGCATAAGTTAGTACGCACAAGTTTAAGTGAGCCTTTAGAGTGAGACACCCTGGAGGTAGAATTCGCACGGTATTTCACAATCAACCCAAGCCTTTATGTTGCAGTTATATCACACAGGAGGTTGCTGAATGCACATGTAATAAATATAATACAAGATGTGACCAACATCAGTAGTATTGGTTTGCAGACTAATCGCTTTTCTTGTCACCAGGCTCTTCACCACTACTTGAGAAATCACAGAGTAATGATTAGCTCAAGATGCCTTTTAATCATAGCCCCCACCTCTTGTAATTCATGATTCTGTGCATTAGAGTAGAATTTTATGACAGAAAGGTTTTCAGTTCACCAGAGTTTGTAATTGTCACAGTTCCGTGTGCGGAATGATGTATTTTGAAGTGAATGTTGCCACTAGGCGGTGTGCATGTGTAGACAATCTATCCATCTGCATAAAAACTTGAAATTTTCGATAAGTGGTAAAGTCTTGATCCCTTCGGTTATGGGTACATGTAAACCCCGCTTGGCATTTATTTTCAAGCAACACCCAGAATCTTATTCGGTTTTCTGACCAATATTTTCCTCTTCAAAAAAATCCCCATCAACTGCTGTCTCATATCCTGGGACAGAAATATTTAAATTGTAATTGATTTTGGCAATTAGCATCTTGGAGCTCAAAAGGCCATTGGTTAAAAAAAGCACACACATTGGAATGTCAGCACATAATGCTGCAATATTTGAGGTGACTTGTTTTGGGTGAAACATTAAACATTATTCAATGACCGGAAGATAGAGAAATTGATGTCCATGAAGTCAAACCAGAGGCTACCCAGACGGAGTATGAAGTGTTGCTCCTCCAAGCTGAGAGTGGCCTCATTGTGGCAGTAGAGAACACATGGACCAGTCTGGCTTCAGCTGCTACTTGTACTGTTTCCCCTCCCCCACCGCCCTTTGCTTCTGGCTTTTCCCCCTTCTTTTCCAGTCCTGATGAAGGGTCTCAGCCCAAATTCTTGACTGTTTATTCACTTTCATAGACACTGCCTGACCTGCGGAGTTCCTCCAGCATTTTGTATCTGTTACTTAAAGTTTTAAGAACAGATTCTTTCCCTCCACCGTCAGATTTCTGAATGGACAATAAGTCAACCCAGGAACACTACCTCACTACTTTTACTAGTCCTTTTGCACAACTTATCTAATTTAATTTTTAAATATATATATTTTCTTATTGTAATCCATGTTATTGTGTATTGCGCTGTACTGCTGCCATGAAACAACAAATTTCACCGTGTGTTAAACCTGATTCTGATTCTGCTTCTGCTAGCCACGACAGGAAACTCATTAAAAAGGGTCAAGTTAGAACATAGAACAGTAAAGCAAAATACAGGCTCTTCAGCTTACAATGTTGTACCAAGTTCAATCTAAGTTCAACCTGCTCCAAGTTCAATCTAGTTGCTCCTACCCTTAGAGCCCTCCAGTTTTCCCATGTGCCTGTCCAAGTCTCTCAACTGTCCCTAATGTATCTGCCTCTATCACCACACCTGGCAGCGCATTCTATGCACCTAGAACTCCATGTGAAAAAAACTACATCTGACATCCTGTCTATACTTCCCTCCAATCCACTTAAAATAACATTCACTCATATTAGCCACTTCCACCCTGGGAAAATGTTCTCTGGTTATCCACTCTATCTATGCCTCTTGTCATCTTGTTCACCTTTATCATGTTGCCTCTCATCCTCTTTCACTCCAAACAGAAAATCCCCAGCTCACTCAATCTTTCCTTATAAGACATGCTCTCCAATCCAGGCAGCATCCAGGTAAATCTCTTCTGCACCCCCTCTAAAGCTTCCACATCCTTCCTATAATGAGGCAACCAGAAATGAACACAATATGCCATGTGGTCTAACCAGAGTTTTATAGATCTGCAACATTACCTTGCTGTTCTTGAATTAATATCTCTGACTAATGAAGGCTAACACACCAGGCACCCTTCCCCATCCTATCAACCTGTATAACAGCTTTGAGGGATCTATAGGTGTTGTCCTCAAGATCCCTCTGTTGCAATGAACGATTGAAGTGAATCCAAGTGCAGGACACAGGCACGGAGATTGAGTTTGGATGCTTACACAGATGTGAATGTTGAACAGCAAGCAGGAGAGATCTTGACACGGAGCCTTGACACGTAGAGATGGAGTTTCATAGGTAAACCTTGAAACTGGAGCAAAACTTAGAACACATGATCCTAAGCGGCCGGGAAACATTAATTACCACACAGGCAAAACCAATGATCAGGCGACTAGTGGTTGTAACACCGGGGTTCTTATGCTGCAGGTCCTGATGGAAACCAGGTGTGTCATCATCAAAGAGGATTAGAAGCAAATGGGAAATTAACAGTCGGAACAGTGGCACAATCAAAGGAAATTAGGAGAAAGATAGGGAATTAATGAGTGGGACCATGACAATACCACCATCCCCCGCCAATGGAAGTCTCCAGGCGAACCACCAGGCTTGTCCGGATTGTCTGGATGGAAATCACAGAGGAGGGAAGGATACAGGATGAAGGAGTGGGGAATCCAGGTGCGCTCCTCTGGGCTGTATCCCTCCTAATTGACCAGGTACTGGAGGCCCCTGCCTCGGCAGCACACATCCAGTATTCACCGGACGGTGTACACTGGGTGGTCGTCAATGATCCGGGCGGGTGAAGGGGATTCGGCAGGAGGGCACAAAGGACTGACAGACACAGATTTTAGTTGGGAGATGTGGAATGTGGGATGAATGTGCATGGATCTGGGCACTTTGAGTCTGACCGCTGAGAGGTTGATGACACTTTCAATCTCGAATGGTCCCAGGTAGTGAGGGACTAGTTTCTTGGGTTCATTCTTGAGGGGGATGTATTTTGATGAGAGCCAAACCTTCTGCCCAGGCCGATAATTTGGTGCAGGAATTCGATGGCGATCGGCAATCCTCCGGTTGCGGTCCGCTGAGCGGAGCAGGGCCGTGTGTGCATCCTTCCAGATCTTGCGCACCGGCGACGATGGGCCTGAACAGAAGGCACAACAATGTCGTCTTCATGTGCGGGAAACAGAGGGGGTTGGTAACCGAGGGAGCATTCGAAGGGAGACATTCCAGTGGTGGTGCTGACCAGAGAGTTGTGGGCATACTCCACCCAAACGAGTTGGGTGCTCCAGGATGACGGGTTGTTGGCGGTTATGTAGCACAGTGCTGCTTCCAAATCCTGGTTTGCTCATTCTGTTTGACCGTTAGTCCGCAGATGGAAGCCAGAAGACAGGTTTACTGAGGCTCCAAGGGCTTGACAAAAGGATCTCCAGACTTGAGAGATGAATTGGGGACTGTAGTCAGAAATAATGTCAGAGGGAATTCCATGAAGGCGGAAGACATGATGAACAATGAGGTTGGCTGTCTCATGGGCTGTAGGGAGTTTGGGAAGGGCTACGAAATGCACAGCTTTAGAGAAGTGGTCCCCCTCGATAAATACAGCAGTGTTCCCATGTGAAGGGGCTCAACGGACTCAACCTGACCCAGGCAATGGATCCTCCAATCGCCTCTTCGTGCCTGACTCTGTTCGGTGACAAAATCCAGCGCAATGTGAGACCAAGGGCGGCTGGGGTCAGGTAGGTGTCAAAGCAACCCAGCAGTTGGTCAGTAGGAGTCTTTTCCTGAGGCACAAACAGAACAGGCAGAGATGAAGGAACGAGTGTCAGCGTCTATGGAGGGCCACCAGAAATGTCTCTTCAGGAGGGACAGAGTTCGATCGGTTCCGGGATGACAGGCGAAACGAGAACTGTGCCCCCACTGGAGAACCTGAGACCGAACAGAGTCAGGCACGAAGAGGCGATTGGAGGGTCCATTGCCTGGGTCAGGTTGAGTTCGTTGGGCCTCTTTGACTATGGATTTGATCTCCCAGGTGAGGGCAGCCACTACACAGGATGGTGGAAGGATGGTGTCGGGGTTGGGAAGGCTCTCCTCGGAGATGTATTGATGGGAGAGAGCATCAGGCTTCCTGTTCTTGGACCCCGGACGACAGGTGAGTGTGAATCTAAAACGACCGAAAAATAATGCCCAACGGGCTTGGCGGGAATTCAGGCGTTTGGCGGTTTGGATGTATGCAAGATTCTTGTGATCAGTCCAGACGATGACTAGATGTTCCGCTCCTGCCAGCCAGTGCCTCCACTCTTCAAAGTGAGCTTGATGGTCAGTAACTCCTGGTTCCCTATGTCGTAGTTCCATTCAGCAGGGGATAGCCGGCGAGAAAAGACGGCACAGGGATGGAGTTTTTGGTCTGGGACAGAGCGTTGGGAGGGGACGGCTCCCATCCCAGAGTCGGAGGCGTCGACTTCCACAATGAATTGGTGAGAGGGGTCAGGTTGGACCAGGATGGGAGTGGAGGTGAAACGCTTCTTCAGCTCCGAGAAGGCTGAGTCCGCTTCGGGGTCCCAGTGAAAAGGGGTGGTAGGAGAGGCGAGTCGAGAAAGGGGTGCTGCCACCCAGCTGTAGTCCCTGATGAAGTGACGATAAAAGTTTGAGAACCCCGGAAGTCACTGGAGTTGCTTGAGTGTCGTGGGTTTTGGCCACACCGCCACCGCCCGGATCTTTTTGGGATCTGCCCTCACTTGCCCACTCTCGATGATGTACCCTAGGGAACTGACAGAAGGGACATGAAACTCGCACTTCTCAGCCTTCACGAATAGTTTGTTCTCCCAAAGCCTCTGCAGAACCTGACGGACATGGTGGATATGTTCCTGAAGATTGTGGGAGAAGATTAAGATAAACAAAAAAATAAACAAAATAAACAATAACGAAACAGTTAATTAAGTCCCTAAGGACATCGTTTATCAGAGCTTGGAAGACGGTGGGGGCACTGGTGAGACCAAATGGCATGACCAGGTATTCGAAGTGATCAAGAGGGGTGTTAAAAGCTGTTTTCCACTCATCTCCCTCCCTTATCCTGACCAGGTGGTAGGCACTTCGTAGGTCCAACTCAGAGAAGATGGTGGCTCCGTGAAGGGGCTCGAAAGCAGAGTTGATAAGGGGCAGTGGATACTTATTCTATATGGTGATGCTATTCAGGCCCTGATAGTCAATGCAGGGGCGCAGTGAGCCGTCTTTCTTCCCCACAAAGAAAAAACCTGCACCAACAGGGGAAAATAAGGGTTGAATAATGCCCGCCACAAGAAAGTCATTTAGGCAAGCCTCCATTGCTTCCTTTTCTAGTCGGGACAGGTTATACAGCCGTCTTGTGGGTAGAGGGGCTCCGGGGAGAAAGTCAATTGTACAATCGTAAGGGTGGTGTGCAGGCAGGGAAGGAGCCCGTTGTTTGCTAAATACTTCTCCCAGATCATGACACTCTGCTGGAACCTTGGATAAGTCGGGGGTTTCAGAGGCAGACGAGATCGCGGTGACTTTCACAGGGGAAAGGGCCGATTGTAGACAAGTGGAGAGACAGAACGGACTCCAGCTGACTATCTTCCCGATGGACCAGTCAGTGTGGGGATTATGGTGGCTTAACCAGGGGTACCCAAGAACTATAGGAGCTTGAGGAGAGGAAATTAGGTTAAGTTGTACCTGTTCCCAATGGTTCCTGAAGAGAATAAGAGACAGGGGTGGTGTGCACTGAGTGACTCGGGCCAGGAGTCTACCATCCAGTGCCCGGGCTTCCAGAGGTGTACTCAACGGCTCCCGAGGAATTCCGGTCCGGGAGGCTATGGTTTCATCCAAAAGCTTTCTTTCAGCGCCAGAGTCCACTACAGCTGACAGAGGCAGGGCCTGTTGGTTGTAACGTAAGGTAGCTGGGATCTGCGTCCGGGTTCGGGGGATGGAAGGGAATGTTGTCTGGCTCACCAGGGTCCCCCTTTCTACTGGTGAGCCTTTCCTTTTGACCGAGGGGAACAGGTAGCACGGAAGTGGCCAGACTGGCCGAATATAGACGCTCCCCCACTCTCAACCTCTGGAGTCACTCTATGGGAGAAAGACAGTTCCGTCCCAGCTGCATGGGTTCCTCTCCCGGGGCGAAGGAAACGGCTGGGCTGGCAGCTATTCTAGGAGTAGGAGGAGAAGAGAGGCTTGGGCTGGTGGGAGATGGTAATGAGTGCCATGGAGTGGCCAAAGGTGGTGGACGACCAGTTCTTCCCCTATGGCGTTCTCGAAGACGATCGTCCAACGTGCCTAGAGAGATCAAGGAATCCAGGCTGTCACTGTCATCTCTTGCCAACTCATCTTTCACCATGTCACTGAGACCATTCCTAAATACCCCTTAGAGTGCCTCCTCATTCCACCCTGATTTGGCTGCTAACGTCCGGAACTCCACAGAATATTCGGCAACAGTGTGTGAGCCCTGACAGAGAGTGAGTGGACGCTTAGCGGTATCTTTACCATGGACGGGGTGGTCAAAGGTCTTTCTCATTTCTGCGATAAAGGTAGGGAAAGAAGAGCAGATATCCGGTTGATTATCCCAAACAGCTGTAGCCCACGCTAAGGCACTTCCCCGCAACAACCCCATGATATAAGCTGTCTTTGACTTACCTGTGGAGTACGAGGATGACTGCTGTTCGAATGCCAAGGAGCATTGCAGAGGGAAGGCCCGCCACTTGCCCAAATCCCCAGCGTAGTGTTCTGGTTCAGGTACGTGTGGCTCTCTTGGCGGGTGTGTTGCTGACACGTAGGGGGTTGCCACTACAGGCTGTCTGGGCTGGTCAGACAGAGTTCCAGGAGTGGAT
This sequence comes from Mobula hypostoma, assembly GCF_963921235.1. Classification (NCBI taxonomy): domain Eukaryota; kingdom Metazoa; phylum Chordata; class Chondrichthyes; order Myliobatiformes; family Myliobatidae; genus Mobula; species Mobula hypostoma. The sequence continues at coordinate 17,315,934 of NC_086116.1, forward strand.
GGGGTAAAATGAGTGGATACGCGGTCCACCTGGTCACCGATCTTTGTTACATCAGCAGACAGGGAACGGAGGTTCTCCATGACATCCCGGAGAAGCCGATCGTGTAGACCCAGTAGGGAGCCCTGGCTTGTTGCAGAGTATTCATGTCCGCTGGGTCCATTGTGGCCAGATCGTTCTGTTACAATGAGCAAATGACGCGAACCCAAGTGCAGGACACAGGCACGGAGATTGAGTTACGATGCTTACGTGGACGTGAACGTTGAGCAGCAAATAGGAGGGATCTTGACATGGAGAGACGGAGTTTCATAGGTAAACCTTGAAACTGGAGCAAAACCTTGAACACACAGTCCTAAGCAGCTGGGAAACATTAATTACCACACAGGCAAAACCAACGATCTGGTGAATAGTGGTTGTAATGCTGGGGTTCTTACGCTGAAGGTCTTGATGGAAACCAGGTGTGCCGTCATCAAAGAGAATTAGAAGCAAATGGGAAATTAACGGTCAGAACCGTGGCACAATCAAAGGAAATTAGGAGAAAGATAGGGAATTAGCGATTGGGACAGTGACACCCTCAGTTCCTCCACACTGGTAGGAATCCGGCCATTAACCCTGTATTCTGCCTTTAAGTCTAACTTTCCAAAGTGAATAACTTCACACCTTTCCAGATTGAAAAGTTGCTTCTCTTTTCCCCATGATACTCAATACCATTCAGCCCATTGAGTCTCTACTAATTACTAGATTAATTCTGTCTGTCCCATTCCTCCAGGTCTTGCCCTGTAATCTATTCTGAACTTGCCCGACACTCATCTGCACTGAGGTATAATTCGCATTGGCCCTGGGAACTGGAGGATATGGCGCTCTCACAGGAAGGTGATGAGGTATCAGGGAGAGTGTGCCAATTCCATAAAGAGATCATGGGAAGTGAGGATTGAACTCAGATCATTGAACTTGTGAGATGGCAACACTAAAGTCTCACACTTTTTTATCTTTAACTCATCAGTTTTGGTAAAGGACAAATGTAATCACAGAACTATTGGCTTCGGCAGCTCTCTAACAATTTATTTGGCCTATAGTGTTTTTGCTGGATTATTGGAGGTGGTACCAAGTCAAAGCTGAGTCTCTGGATTTTCCCTGTAAACTTTTACCTTCCCTTCAAGTTTGAATGCTGGATCAGTGGTTGATGATTGGTACTGACGCATCGGCAAAGAGCCAGTTTCCATGTTGTATCCCTCTATGACTCTGAGTAAGTGTTCGGTTGGCCTTTGAAAATTCCTGTAGGATGTGCTTTCACCACTCTTTCAGGATGTGTGCTCTGAATCATGGGAGCTGACTGTATGGAGAAATGTTAACTCTTTTCCTTCATTGGTCTTCAGGTAATTTTGTTTGTAGATCAGTGATGTTTGCTACCTGCTATACTTAATTGTTTCTGCCATTGGCTATATCTAGATTTGTAAAATTTAAGTGTAACTTATCATCCACATCAATGTTTCGTTGCTCTTGTAGCCTGTCTAATACAATTCATTTATTTTACATGACCTCTCCACGCCGATGTGCATCACTTCATACTTTGCATTACCAAACTCTGTTTGAAGTGTGACTGCCCATTTCAATAACCTCCCTCTGCAATCCTAAATTTGTAGGCTCCTAAAGCTGGGGCTGATGGAGCACCTTCACTCTGTCCACCACACAGGCGGGATTTCAGGTGGCCACCCATTTAATTCCATTTCCCATGCCCATTCTGATATGTAGGTCTATGGCCTCCTCTACTGCCACAATGAAGCCACTCTCAGGTTTGAGGATCAATATTCTGCCTGGGTAACCTCCAACCTCTTATCATGAACATTGAATTCTCTAACTTCACCCCTCCCTCTTTCTTTCATTCCCTTTTCTGGCCCCCCTCTTACCCCTTCTCTCCTCATCTGTTGATCACCTCCTGCTAGTTCACTCCTCCTTCCCTTTTTGCCCTGGCCCACTCAGCTCCCCTAGTGGATTCCTTCTGCAGGCTTTACCTTTTCCACCTACCTACTCCCGGCTTCTCACTCCATTGTTCTTATTCTGGCTTCATCCCAGTTCCCTTCCAGTCTTGGTGAAGGCCTCGGCCAAAAATGTCTACTGTTTATTCCTCTCCATAGATGCTGCCTGACGTGCTAAGTTCCTCTAGCATTTTATGTGTGTTGCTCTGCATTCCCAGCATCTGCAAAATCACTTGTGTTTAAATTTGTTGGTTATCTTGCGCACTAGATATTACATTGCCATATTTTGCATTGGCTGCTAATTTCAAATATGTCAAATGCAAACCATTCACATAGCACATGAGAAAAACAATCTCCCCACACAAATCCATATAATTCCTATGATCAAGCTGTAAGTCCTAAATTAGCACCCCTCTCCCCTTCAATGCATGAAGAAGAAGAAGAAGAGTGAAGCATGTGGGAATGATCAGGTTACCCTGAGTGCTTGGGTAACACTTTCCAAGAGTCAGCAATGGCTCAATAAACTTCAAGTGCTCTAAGGCTAGAAAATGGATTTTCCTATACTGTAAATGATGGGGAGATGATCCTAGTAGGGAAAATAATCAGAGGCACTACTGTAGTTCATTAATTGTTGGTCTTTAGAATTGACTTGTTCCCTTAGTTACACTTCATTGAACATGAGTAATTTGCTGGCAATGGCAACAGATGCATAATGATATTTTTGTATGATTGAGATACCAAGAGGCACCCTGCTTGTTGTTAAACAGTTCTGTTTGGATAGGGAAAGTGAATCATTCAGTTTATATAACCAGAGGATATTATTTCATCTGATTGTTCCAGTTGTTTTTTATTTACTTTACAGCTTCCCAACAACCATGTGATATGAGTAAAATGAAGTCACGTTTTCTGTATTGTGTAATTGTATTAGGCAGTTGCAACCAAGCAGTTTAACCTTTTTTTCCATAAATATTGCCTGTTTACTCCTGTATTTTTATTATGTAGTGTCTCAGAAAACAGTAATTTCCTTTGCAATCACCCTGCAATTCATGAAGGTAGACTAAAAAGCCGGACAAGAGGAATCTTAGAGATTTTGTTAAGAGCAATGGGAATCCAATGGGATTTGGATTCATTGTCTGAAGAAGGGGCTTGGCCCAAAATGTCAACTATCGACTCATTTCCTGCAGCATTTTGTGTGTGTTGTGTTGGACCTAAAAGGCTTCTTTAATTATTATGGCCACTTCAACTCAGTGGATCTGTTACCTGCTTAGAGGTGAAAAGCAGATCAAACAAGCTAAAGCCAGCTTACAGTGAAACCCCATACTGGTCCAAACATAGAACATAGAACAGTACAGCACAAAGACGGACCTACCGGCCCACAATCTTGTGCCGAACCAATTAAATTAGTAATCAAATGGACAGCTAATCACTTCTGGCTACATGATGTCCATATCCTTCCATTACCTTCTCACTCATGTGCCTATCTACAAATCTCTTAAAATTCCCCAGTGCGTCATCACTCCAGGCAGCGTATTGCAGTCACCCAGCACTCTCTGTGTAAAAAAACTTGCCACTCGCATCTCCTTTGAGCTTACCTTAAATGCATGCCCTCTGGTATTAAACATTTCAACCCCGGGAAAAAGATATTGTTTCTCTATCTACGCTCTCATAATCTTTTCAATCTCTATCAGATCTCCACTCAGTCTCCACCACTCCAAATAAATCAACTCAGTTTGTCTTCATCAATTATCTGTTTGTCTTAAAATATATGGTTAGCAGTATGGACATGTGGTGCTGCTTTCCCCAGGGCTGTATATAATAGATTTATGTTTCCAGGAACAGAATAGGTTGGCTTTCTGTTCTCCGCACTCAAACCTATCTTCCTTCCCAAACTATCAACTGGTTGATCCTCTACCTCCAGAATTTTTAAAACATTAGAACATTAGAAAGTTTTTGACAAAAACAGGCCATTTGGCCCAACAAAGCTTGCCGAATTCCTATTCGCATATTGTGTTGAAATAATTATCAAGTTTAGATTTGAAAGTCTCTAAGGTACTATTCTCAACTACACAACTAGCTAGTTTGTTCCATGTGTCCACAGCTCGCTGTGCAAAGAAATGCTTCCTGATGTTAGTCTGAAATCTCCCTTTAGCCAATTTCCACCTATCACTCTGTGTCCTCATTGATGGATTAATTCTGAAGTAACAGCTGGCATCCACCTTAATTATACCCTTAATGATTCTATCATGTCTCCTCTCATTTTACATCTACTCAGGCTATAGTTGATTTAATTTTTTCAATCTTTCTTCATTGCTCATACCTTGCAAACCTAGAATGAGTTTAGTCGACCATCTCTGGACTCTCTCCAGTGCCTTCAAATCCCACACACAATATGGAGACCAAAATTGTACACAGTACTCAAGGTGTGGCCTCACAAGTACATTTTGCAGCTTGAAGAGAATTTCTCTTGACTAGAACTCCACTGAGCGTATTATATAGCTCAACGTTCTATTAGCCTTCCCTATCACTTCTGTGCATTGTCCAGATGTTGACAGTGATGAGTCTGTCAGGATGCCCAAATCTTTCTCATACAGTGTGCTTTTTGACTCAAGACTACCCCCCCCCCACCAAATGTATATTTAATTCTGATACTTCTATGTCCTACATATAATACTTTACATTTATTTACATTAAATTTCATTTGCCATCTACCTGCCCACATCTATTTTGTTCAGATCTTCAGATTTTGTTCAGATCTAACTGTATTGATTCTGCTGTCAAAATGTTATCAGTCTGTCCCTCTAGTTCTGTGCCATCGAAAAACTTTAATAGTTTCCTATGTGTTTATCCAAATCATTAATGTAAATTAGAAACAGCAGTGGTCCCAGAGCTGATCCCTGCAGAACCCCACTTTAACGTCTTCTAGGTGTGAAAATGACCTTCTCATTGTAATTCATTGTTCCCTGTTTTTGAGCCAATTCTTCCCATTCACACATCTTACCCTGAATTCCCACCTCCTGTAAATTGATTATTAACCTCTCATGGGGTACCTTGTCAATAGCCATCTGAAAGATCAAGTAAATGATATCAACAACACCACTGTTATCATAAATTTTAGTTGCCTCTTCATAGGGCTCCACCATATTAGTAAAACATGATCTCCCCTTTCTGAACCCACGCTGGCTTTCTGCCAATATGCCTGTTCTTACCAGTTGCCTTTCCATCTCATTCTTTATTATTGTTTCCATTATCTTGCTTGCAATACACATTAAACTTACTGGTCTATAGTTACCAGGGTCAGTGTGGTCACCCTCCTTATATCCTGGGACAACACTAGCCCATTTCCAGTCCTTAGGGATTTCACCAGTCTTTAATGACTTCTGAAAAATACATGTTTGTATATATGATCACAGACCTCGTTAGGTACATTTGACAGGCTTCACACAGAACAGGGACAACCCTACGCCAAGTAAGTGACCTCCGTCTGTCTCACTGAAGCTTTGCATCCCTGTCATCAGCCTCCAAATAGTTCAGTTGTCCTCTTCCCTAAAATGCTGCCTCACCAGTACTCACCAGCCAATCCTCACACTCTCCCAAACCCCAGCCTCACCTGTTGTCTGCCATGAGATTGGTATTGGAAAGGGCTGTGGGAAAAAAAGGCCTTTCACGGCGTAAGGCCAGCTGACACTGTGAGCATCAGCCATTGCTGAATATTTAAGTAGCAGGTCCATGGCCAAAATAGCTGTTGACATTGATTTGATTTTATTGATTTATTTAGAGATACAGCACAGTAACACTTCCTTCCGGCCCAACAAGCCCATACTGCCCAATTACATCCCATATGACCAATTCACTGTATGCCTTTGGGATTTGGGAGACTGGAGCACCCAGAAGAAACTCACATGGTCACAGGGAGAATGTACGACCTCCTTACAGTAGTGGGAATTGAACCTGGATCACTGCCGCTAACTACAGTATTGCTTTGCACTGTTGTAACTATATGTTATAATTATGTGGTTTTTTAGTCTTGGTTTGTCTTGTGTTTCTGCGATATCATTCTGGAGGAACAAATTGTATCATTCCTTAATGCATGCATTACTAAATGACAATAAAAGAGGACTGCGTGTCCTCATAATCTAATCTAATCTAATCTAACCTAACTATTAGGCTACCATGCTGCCCAAAACTGGATTAAGACATGACCAGTGTAGTTCCATATCTCTCTCACCATCTTTACATCTTTCACATACTTCCAACATCTTTTTTGCTGTAATGAGTTTCTTGAACGGAAATATTATTGAACTTTATATCCTCTTTTACTCTCTGACTTCATCCACTTCTTCATCTCCCAATGATCTTCTAATTCAATCCTTTCTTGATGTTGGATGCACAATTACCTTCATTCTAAATTATACCCACACTTTCGAGACCAATTGCTGCCTCACGTGCTGCCCATTGAGGCTTATACATTCTCTCTGTGTCCTGGCAGCTCCAGTTTCAACACACATCCAAAGTTGTGCTGCACAGCGATTCGCTGGCCACTGTAAAAGTGCTACTTGTGTGCAAGTGTACAGTGGGATCTGTGAGATTTGATGGGAATGTGAGGAGAATAAAAGGGGGTTAATGGAAATGAGTGCTTGATGGTCTGAATGCACTAGGTGGATTGAAAGGCCTGATTTTATGTTGTATGACTTTATGATACTCTATGAGGAAATGGAAACAAAAATATAGTTCTGTCTGTTTCCCACTCTGCTACAGAAGGTAGTTCAAACCAGTTAGGCTCTTGAATTCCCTGTTTCATCATATTCAACCAGATAATTTTTACAGTGCCCTATAATAGTTAATTTATGCACCACTTTGTTTATCTATGTGTAATTCATTTGTAACTTTTCTATGTTATTGTATGTTATGAATGTGTTATGTGTACTACTGTGCTTTACACCCTAGACTGGAAAAACATTGTCCCATTTGACAGTATACATGTGTATAGTTAAATGACAATAAACTTGACTTGATTTGACTTGACTTTGTTAAATATATTCAAAGTGGGGTTAAATTACTTATTAGACCTAGACAGATCGAAGAATATGGCAAGAAAGCTAAAATAAGGAACTTCGACTACCTGCTGTGATCATACTGGATGACAGTATAAGCTTGAAGGAATGTAGTACTGAAAACGATATGAGTATCTCAAAATGGGTGAAAATAGATGGACCAGGCCTTCTATTTTCTCCCGTTTAGAGACACATGAACCATTATCAGTACTTCACAATTTCTGCCTTCAGTGCCCAGTCACAAACCGCTGTGTTTCTCCTTCTGAGTGAAAGGTAGTTAACCTGAAACATTAACTCTATCTCTCTCCCCACGGATTCTGCTTGACCTGCTGAACATTTCCTGCTTTTATTTAAAATTGCTAAAGAACAAGTTGTGGACTATAAGTTAGATTGTAGGCCTGGGCTGTGGGAAGGTTTTTGAAAGGAAATGCATTGAAACAAAATAGTCTCAGAGAGGATAATTGAGAGATGGAAAAATCCACTACTGTGAACAGGTAATCACTGTTGTAATAGTTAATAATACAGTCCTGCCAAGGTGAGTACGGACTTTGTATTGTTTCTCCAATTTTATATTGGCTCCATGGGTATAATGTACTAATCAACAGACTACGCTTTCTGAAGTCAGTGATAGACAAGTAATAGTTAGAAAACTACACACAAAAGCAAAATAAATAAGACAGAAAGTCAAAATGAAACTGCAAATGCTGCAAATATAAAATTTAATCAAAACTTTTTGCTGGAAATACTCAGGAGGTGAAGCAGCACCTGTGGACAGAGAAACTCTGACCTGAAACGTTGACTCTGTTTCTAGAGCCCTGACCTGCTGAGTGTTTTCGGCATTTTTGATTTTTAATATAAGATCTCTGAGGATATAACCTGGACCCAACATATTGATGTAGTCAGAAAGAAGGCAAGATGGCGGCTATATTTTATTAGGAGTTTGAAGAGAATTGGCATGTCAACAAATACACTCAAAAACTTTTATAGTTGTACTGTGGAGAGCATTCTGTCAGGCTGCATCACTGTCTGGTATGGAGGGGCTACTGCACAGGACCGAAAGAAACTGCAGAAGGTTGTAAATCTAGTCAGCTCCATCTTGGGCAGTAGCCTACAGAGTACCCAGGACATCTTTAGGGAGCAGAGTCTCAGAAAAGCAGTGTCCATTATTAAGGACCTCCAGCACCCAGGGCATGCCCTTTTCTCACTGTTACCATCAGGTAGGAGATACAGAATCCTGAAGGCACACACTTAGCGATTCAGGAACAGCTTCTTCCCCTCTGCCATCCAATTCCTAAATGGACATTGAAGCTTTGGACACTACCTCACTTTTTTTAATATACAGTATTTCTGTTTTTGCAAATTTTAAGAATCTGTTCAATATACTTAATTGATTTACTTGTTTATTTATTATTATGTTTTGATTTTATTTATTATTATTATTATTATTATTATTTCTCTTTCTGCTAGTTTATGTATTGCATTGAACTGCTGCTGCTAAGTTGACAAATTTCACGTCACATGCCAGTGATAATAAACCTGATTCTGATTCTGATTCTGAGATAGAGTCTGCTGTAGGCAGACAGACAAGCAGTGATGATTACGCAGTCAGTAGATAGTGTCAAACATAAGCAGGCAGGTGATGTATTGCAATTAACACTTACAAATTTGGCTTGAAGTATACTTGTAATTGCATAGACCACAGAACAGTACAGCACAGTACAGGCATTTCGACCCACAATGCTAAACCAACCTTTTCACCTATGCCAATCTCAATTAAAGCTTCCCTCCCTCATAACTTCCCAGTTTTCATTTATCTATTTGCCTGTCTCAGAGTCTAAATATAGTAGGGTACAGTACAAATTATTCAGTGTCACTTTAAATACAATGCAGCAGGAAGTTCAGAAGCCTGATGGCCTTTGGGAAGAAACTGTTCCTCATCTTGACCGTTCTTGATTTTATGAATCGTAGCCTCCTGCCTGTTGGTTGAAAGTTAAAGAGGATGCTGGATGGATGGGTGGGGGGGGGGGGATCCTTGATAATACTAAGGGCTCTGTGTATGCAGCCCCCCCCCCGATAAATGCCCCTGATGGATGGTAGAGAGACTCCTCTGATCCTCTTGGCCATTCTCACAGTCCTTTGTAGGGATTTCAAGTTTGATGCTCGGCTGCTCCCAAACCAGATGGAGATGCAACCTGTCAGAACACTGTCAATGGTGCTCCTGTAAGATTCAGTTAAAATGGGGGAAGGTTCCTCGCTTGCCTCAATGTCCTCAGGAAATGGAGGTGCTGCTGTGCCTTCTTATTCAGCAAGGTGATATTGAAGGACCAGGTGAGGTCGCCTGCAATGTGAATTCCCGGAACTTGGTGCAGTTAACTCTGTCTACAGAGGAGCCATGTACTGTATACACAGAGAGAGATGGTGCATCTGCACCTTCCTAAAGTCCACAATCATTTCCTTGATCTTCCCTACATTCAAATTTTGGCTGTTCTCACAGCAGTTCACCAACCGCTCCACTTGCTCACCGCACTCCGACTCACCGTCGTTGTTGATGAAGCCAACCGCTGTAGTGTCATCGCAAACTTGATGATACGGTTTGAGCTGAATCCTGCGACACAGTCATGCATCGGCAATGTGAACAGTAGTGGGCTGAGCACACTGCCCTGGGGAGAGCCAGTGCTCAGCATAAAGAGCTAGAGATGTTGCTACCCACGCGGACTTTCTGTTAGGAAGTCCAGGATCCAGTTACGGAGGGAGGCATTGAAACCCAGCTAGGACAGTTTCTGAGGTATTGTGAGTCCCTCTAGCAACACACATCAAAGTTGCTGGTGAATGCAGCAGGTGAACGTTGACTGTACCTCTTCCTATAGATGCTGCCTGGCCTGCTGCGTTCACCAGCAACTTTGATGTGTGTTGCTTGAAATTCCAGCATCTGCAGCATTCCTCGTGTGTGTCTGTGTCTCTCTAGATGGGATTACGACTTGGAAGTGAAACTATACCAATGAAACTCCAGTTTATTTTCTATTGATCCCCCAACCTGGCTCTGATATAAAACAAGGATCAAGAATCAACTTTGTTCACTAAACACATTTACATGTATTGGGAATTTGCTGTGGCGTGTTGGCACAACAACAAAAAATCAACAATTATAAACATTAAAGTTTCTGCAGATGCTGGAAATTACAAAGAATAATGAATTATATAAAAATAAAGATAGAAGTATAGATATGGAGGTAGTTACAATGTAAATAGCATTATAAAAACTAGTTTACAGTGTTTACAGTACAGTGCAGTGACTGAGGTAACTGATAGAGAGGGTGGGGGAGGTAACTAGAATGGTTGATCAGATTAGCTTCCTGGTGAAGAAACACTGAGGTTGGCTTAAAGTTTTTATTTTAGATCCTTAGCACTTTCCTGAAGGGAGCATTTAGAAAAGGCAGCTCACTAAGTGGGTAGTGTCTGGGATGGTTTTTATTTTCCTACCCGTCACTTTGTAAGCCCTGTAGTGATGATAGACTGCAGCCAATGAGAGGATGCTCACAACATACAGAAACTACAGCAGACTGTCTCTCAATGACCGCTTGTTAATTACTGTGTGGATACTTTACCTTCCCTCTAACCACACCTTTTCCAACCAACAGGCTGAGAATGAGAAGCTGACCTGGCGGGATCGAGTTCTTGGCTACCTGGGGAACTTTGTCTCGATTCTGTTCATGGTAGGATCAGTGGCACTTCTTTTTTAACAGTATCAGTCTGAAGCAACATTTTACTAAATGGAATTTGAGGTTTGTGTTTAAAACAAAATGTCAAGAACGAGAAGTGCCTCAAGTCCAGCCAAGGGCTGTTGTTGGAGGTAATGCTGCCCAGAGTGAAGTTTGTGAAAGCCGATAATCCTGACTACTTTTCTTTTATGTGCAGATTGGTCTGACATTTTCTGCTGTCTTTGGAGTCATTATATATCGAATCTCCATAGCCACAGCCATGGCAATAAGTGCAACTGAGGGCAGCAAGTCAAACATCCGGGTCACAGTGACTACAACTGCTGTTATCATTAACCTTTTGCTGATTCTTATCCTGGATGAGATTTATGGAGCTGTTGCTGAGTGGCTGACGAAAATGGGTACGTCCAAATGACAAGGTCCGTCCAGAAGGAGTCAAATATTCAGTGAGGTGTCACTGAAACCTTCTGGGGTCATTCCTTCGTCCACATTGTTAAGATTGTAATGATTGGGGTTAATGTTTCTAAAACAATAAAATAAATTATTATGTCAGTTTTTAAAAGAATTTTTTGTTCAGATGGGATAAAAACACTTCTGGAGGATTATAGTTCTTTAAAATTTATTTCTGGGACATTGAAGCTATTGACTGGAGGTTAACACACTGGTTATATTCTAGACTAGAGATCAGTATATTTCCATATGTTAAAGAATGAATGATTTTTAAATATGTAAAGAATTGCACTGTGTGCAGTTTTGGTTGCCTTATTATTGCTAAAAGTGGCCAAATTGGGAAGAGTGTAGAGAGGGTTAACAGGGCTAAAAAAGCCTGAGTTAAAGGGAGAAGATGGCCAGACTATGTAGATCTTTATTTTAGGCATGAAAATAAAGCTCAGTGCCCAGTGTACCTGTCCAGGTAGATGTGAAGCTTGCAGGACACTGAAACTAAACAAAATATTTTTAGAGTCCGAATCAACATTTTTCCATTGGCCCATACCATTCAGCTTAGTTCAGTGGGCAGCTTTGCCTGCATAACAACAATGGCTGCACTTTAGAAATAATTCCTTATCATGAAGCACTTAGGCATAAACTATGAATATGACGTTGCTCTGCACAGGTGCAAACTCTTTTTCTCTTACAGAAAAGATTTGCCTCCAGGTGACTGCTTTTGCAAGGTCCCAAACCAACCTGTGTCTAATGCTGTACTTTTAAAAGATAATTACCACTGTAAGGTGGGAGACAATCTGTAGCCTTCATTCCTTCAGGTACTGCATCAGAATTATGAACCATTACAGACAAGCTCTGATCATTCTCTCTTCCACTGCTTGGAAATCCCAGTGGTTTGGCATCTGATTCTATGTTCCCTTTAACACATCTGGAGCTCTTGTTCCTGAACTCCCTTTAAACTTGGTGCTTTCCTATTTCATGTGTTCCTTTTTAACATACCAGACCACTGGTTTCCCCACTCCCTTTCAAACACTGGGGCATTAGATCCAGCAATCCTTTCAAACTCACCAGGGTCCTGTTTCCCAAGCTCACCTGGTTCTGATTCCCTCTCTCCCTTTAAATTAACCAGGTTGACAGGGAAGTTTATTCTACTGCTGTGTTGTATTAAAAAAACATGCATTAGAAATGTTGTTAAAGGAAAATAACATCAGATAGTCCAGAAGGTTACCAGTCCAGCTCCGCCAAAATGTGTTGGATTAACAGAGCTTAATTGTGTGCACTTTTTTGTAATGATTTTGAGGGTTAACTGTAGCCTGAACAATGGTAGTACTTCCTTAACACTTCCCAAACAAGTTCCATGTGAACTTTAGTATTCAGTGAAGGAGCAACTGAATTTTGATTTAATTCCTCATCTAAAAGATGACACCTTTCGTTGTGCAATGCACCATCAGCGTTGCACACAAGTATAAGAGTGCACGCCTATCCTCTAGTCTTGAGTGTGCGACCTGAAGCCCCAGATTTCTACCTCTGAGGCAGATGGACTGTTCTGGAGTGTGTTCCATGACAGCAGCACTGTACCATAGTGGTCAGCAACCGATGCTTTGTGGTACAGGTGACCAGAGTTCAATTCCCAGTGCTGCCTGTAAAGAGTTTGTATGTTCTCCCAGTGACCATGTGGGTTTCCTCCAGGTGCCCTGGTTTCCTCCCACGGTCCAATGACATACCGGTTGGTAGGTTAGTTGGTCATTGTAAGTTGCCTCGTGTTTCGACTAGAATTAAATTGGAGGATTGCTGGGCGGTGTGGGTCAAAGGGCCAGATGGGCCTATTCTGTGCCGTATCTGAATAGACTATTAACTCAGCATAAAGTGGCTACTGGATTATGGCTTTGTGGATGGGAAAAGAATTAAAGCAAGTTAATGACGAAGTACACGAAAACTCTGATAAATATCTGGTAATAACATGCTATATGGTTTGTTTGCTATTGAAGTATACTTAACAGTCTAATGCTTTGTATGTCAGTGAACGGGTTAAGCCCATAGAAACCCTGGCTCAGACTTGGCACAACTTCAAAGACTTTTTCCCACTCTCATGACTCAACTTTCATGCAAAGTAGGAAGCCTTGTGAAGCATGATATTCAAATAGAGTTAAAAGATGAGTATTAATAGTTTTGAACATGTTCTGATACTAATAGCTCATCAAAACCTATTAAATATACTTAGAGTTATCTGTTATCTGTTTGTTTTTTCAGAAGTTCCCAAAACAGAAAAGATCTTTGAAGAAAGATTAATTCTGAAAGCATTCCTCTTAAAATTTGTCAACTCTTATGCTTCTATTTTCTATGTGGCCTTTTTTAAAGGACGGTAAATTTCAATGATTTAATATTCTTTGAAAAGAATAAATGGTATAGTCTACATTGAATCTTAAAGGAAGATTGTTAATTTGCTGTTTCTGAGATTTATCTCAATCTTCCTGCACAATGAAAGTTGATCAGGAAAACCACCAAGGACATTCCCTGTAATAGTGTTAAAAGGAATGGAAAGCTGGCAATGGCTGTGCTTGTATTGATTGCCAGGACTCTAAGTTTATGGCCCATTCCGAATAATTGACTTATTTAACTTGGTACAGCTTCAACTGAACTGGCACTTTGTTCCTCAATTTAGATTTGATTGATCTGAGCATTTAGAAATTCTAAGGATTTTATGTTTTGAACCAAATTGTTGATGCGCATTTCTCTCATGAGGAACTGGTAATTGGGAGTGCTACCCAGGTCACCTTTACTTGATAGTTTTCCTGTTTAGGGATATCTTGATGCTATATAAATACAAGCTATTGTTGGTAAGCACTCTACTTGAAGTCAATGGAACTGTAGATAAAGATAACTGGCTGCCAATATGATGGAAATTTGCTTTACATTACTGCATAAGATGAGTGTCTGCTGTATTTTGTATTCTCAGAAGGAACACAAAAATAGCATTTTATTCATCCTCAGCTGTTAGTCTCACTGAGGAGTATTTATCTGTGCATTAGAAAGTAATAGTATGCTGCTATTGTTGTGGATGGTCTAACCTTGAAGTGAAGCCACAATCTTATGATTTAACTGACCATCTGATGATTTACTGCTTTTATTCAAATGAATATTAAATTTATATTAAATATATAATTATATATATGACATTTATATTAAAATGAATAAACAATGTGAGAAGCACAGTTGTATGTTGAAGTACATGATAATAGTATATCTCCACGGCAGGTTTGTTGGTCGACCTGGGAAATATGTTTATGTCTTTCACAACTATCGAATGGAAGAGGTAGGAGGACAAATTTTATGCACGGTGTTACTGTAGCATTGAATAATTCTGTGGAATTCATTATATAAAATTTAATGCTTTATATGCTTCAAGATAAAATACTTTCACTTTCCCTTCACTTCTAACCAGTGCGCCCCTGGAGGTTGTCTGATTGAGCTCTGTATCCAGCTCAGCATTATTATGCTTGGAAAGCAACTTATTCAAAACAATCTCTTCGAAATTGGAGTTCCGTACGTACTATCACTGCTTCTGTTTGTTCTTCAACTGTTTTCTAACCAAAAGGATATTTCTTTACCTCATATTGCAACTTCATATATTGTATGCAAGGCAGCAAGGAAGCCGAGGCAACACTTGGTGAACTTGTCCAGTTACTAACTATATCTATAGACCTGAAATATCTCTTTGATATATGTATGGGCATTAATTCAGGACAATAATATAGAGGGGAAAATTGGTCTCATATGCTTTGTGATCTATCCTTTGACCAAGTTTCTACCTACAGTCATGATAGTGTTGTCTTCTTCAGGAAGAACAAGATTAGACTTGATTTAAGTAATGTGTAACAGAGTTGAGGACCCTGGTCAACAGTCAGACATAAACATTTGCAACTTGTGCTAAATACTGGTGGGAACTCGTTCGATTATATCTTGCTATATTCAGGAGGAACACTGAGATAAGCAGTAAGATTTGAAGCCAGACCAGAAGTTTCTTCCAAACTGAAAGATTAAGCCTGCAACTATATGACATTTCTCAATGTAATAAAATGCCTTTATTTATTTATTCATTCATTCATTTATCCATCCATCTATTCATCTATTGAACTATCCATCCATCCATCCATCTATCTATTTATTGAGATATAGCATGGAACAGGCCTTTCTAGCCATTTGAGCCACGCTACCCAGCAATCCCCTGATTTAATCCGAGCCTAATTATGGGATAATTTATAATGCCGAATTAATCTGTCAGCCTGTATGTCTTTGGACTGTGGGAGGAAACCAGAGCACTTGGAGGAAACCCACATAGTCACGGGGAGAATGTGCAAACTTCTTACAGGCAAGGACAGGAATTGAACCCCTGTTGCAGGTACGGTACAGTTTTGTGCTAACCAATATGCTACTGTGCTGCCGCACTCTGTAGTCATAATGGTGAAGGCGACAAGACTCTTAGTGAAGGAGAAGGGTTATTTGAGGGCAAAATTTCTGAGTATTTTCAATTAGTAAAGGAAAACTGAGAGTCTTAGATAGAATGTTCTATTATAGGTGCCACAGGATGCAAACTTTTTGATTAAAGGTAGTGCTGGAGCAGAAAGCTGGGCAAAATTAGAGATGCCAAGGAGCCCTCATTACTCAGGATGCTTGGGTTGCAGGCACCAGCACCACTGGCCAGTTGGCAGTGTTGCTAATTGTGCACTTGTTGATGATATGCCAGCTTCATCTGTTACAAGCTGTCAGTGGAAGAAATCCTCCAGCAGAATGCTGGGCTGTGAGCCGGTAACAGTGACGCATTTCCAAGTCAGGATGTTGCCTGAGTTAGAGGAGAAATTACTGGTGATGATGTTCCAAGTTGTTACTCTCCTCGATCTGTTACAAGATAAGCGATTATGTGCTTGGGTGGCGTTGTCGAGCTTGAAAACAATTTGAAGGTGGAGGAAATGAATTTAGAATGACTGACCAAGCAAATGGGCTACAGTCCTGGACTGTGTTTTGATCTTGAACAATGATGAGGTTGCAATCATGATGGGAAATATAAATATGAGAAAGACAAACATTATTTTATAATGAGTTACGGAAAGCTTTAAGGTCATTTATGCAGCTACACAAAAAAATTGATAGGATGTTTGCAAAATTGAATTAAATGTCAAATTAGAAGGTAAAAGCCCCACTGTGCTCAAGCATTTTATACTGCAGACATGAAGGAATTTGACTGTAAAATGCTCTTTTAATCCCATTTTAATTTTTAAATTTTTAGATTGCTATAATTTCAGAGAGGAGTTGACACTCTGCTGCACCAAATGCATGATCTTGTCAAAGGTCATGTTTCCAATTTTGTGCCTCAGTTACAGAAATATTAATTTTGGCTTTTTCACAGGAGGATAAAAAAATTGTTCAGAAAGCTAAAGGATGAAAGGACTGAAACCAACATATCGAGTATCCCAGATGCTATTAGGGAACCACAACAATGGGATCTGGATTATAATTTGGAGCATTTTACTGGTCTGACGCCAGAGTATATGGAGATGAGTGAGTTTTTTTATTGATTGTGAATCTTGCTTATATACTTTCAAGTGGATCTACCAGTTTTGAAATGTGGTCGGAAATGTTTGTTGCATGAGATGAACAAAACATTGCAGAATAAGACACTTATTTCACAAATTTAATTAGTAGATAAACAAATTCACGGCTAGTTCGGGCTGTTCGCATGATAGGATGGGGTTTCTTTCATTTTGTATGACAGTGAGAAGGAGTGAATTTTCTTTCCCACTGAATTCAATGAAATAGAGCAACAACAGTGTAAAGTATGGAAAGCCATTGATAGCAAGGGCGTGAAATATGTTACAGATTTAGACATCTAATAAGAAAGATCATCATCTTATTAGCCTCCAGTTCCATAACTTGATTTGAATTAAGAAGAATTAGACTGTGGGTGTAGCAAGATGTACAATGTCCATAATAAAGCAGGGGAGCTGGAGGAAATCACAAATCCCAGATATATTTAGGATTACAGAGACATGAGCGCAGAGAAATTAGAAATGTGAGTTTATATATTTCAGAATTGGAGTACAGCCAACTTTGGTGATTATAAGGTAGTAGAAACAGAGACACTTGTAAGGAAGACAATTCTTGAGTCCATGATGCTGATAAACAAAGAGGACACATGATCTAAAGGCAATGCAATAAATAAACAAATCCATTATTCTTTAAAAATGTAAAGTAATTATTCTGTGATATTGTATCTCCCGCGTTGTTGATAGGCAAGAAGAGGTAGATAAAGACAATCAGAGAACGAGTCCCTACAATATATACAAGATTCTTATTTACTCCTTTTACAAAAAAAAGCAACAGGGTAGGATCTCTTGAATCTAATAATAAAAAATAAAGCAGAATAAATAAAAGAAATAAAAGTAGGGGAATATCTAAGCACAATGACCTAAATGTTTCAGAATCAGAATTAGAATCAGGTTTAATATCCCTGGCATATATCATGATGTGTGTTGTTTTGTGGCAGCAGTAAATTGCAATACATCATAACAATAATAAACTATAAATTACAATAAGAAATATATATATATATAAATTAAACTAAATAGGTAGTGCAAAAAGAGAGCAAGAAAAAGAGAGACAAAATAGTGAGGTAGTGTACATGTGTTCATTGTCCATTCAGGAAACTGATTGTGGTGCGGAAGAAGCTGTTCCTAAAACTTTGACTGTATGCCCTCAGTCTCCTGTATCTCCTACTTGATGGTAGCAATGAGAAGAGGGTATGTCCTGGGTGATGGGGGTCCTTAACGATGCATGGCGTCTTTTTGAGACATTACCTTTTGAAGATGTCCTCAGTGCTGGGGAGGTTAATGCCCATGATGGAGCTGAGTGAGTTTACAACTCTCTGCAGATTTTTCCAGTCCTGTGCAGTGGCCCCGCTGTACCAGATGGTGATGCAACCAGTTGGAATCTCCATGGTACATTTGTAGAAATTAGCAAGAGTCTTTGGCGATATACCAAGTCTCCTCAAACTCCTAATGAAATATAGCCACTGTCATGACCTCTTTATATCAATATGTTGGGTCCAAGATAGGTCTTCAGAGATGTTGACACCCATGAACTTGAAACTGCTCACTCTTTCTACTGTTGATCCCTTAATGAGGACTGGTGTGTGTTTCCTTGACTTCTCCTCCCTGAAGTCCACAATCAATTCCTTTGTCTTACTGAAACAGAGTGCAAGGTTGATGTGACACCACTCAACCAGCTGATCTATCTCACTCCTGTACACCTTCTCATCACCGTCTGAGGTTCTGCCAATAATAGTTGTGTATTCAGCAAATTTATAGTTGGCATCTGAGTTGTGCGTAGCCACACAGTCGTGGGTGCAGAAGGAGTAGAGCAGTGAGCTAAGCGGTATTCTTTAGGTGCAACAGCAAGGAGAAGATACACTTGAAGATGACAATAGTGGAAGATATAAGCATATTGAAGGTCAGGTTAATGGTTTGGAGTAGAGCTGATTTTGATGTGTTAAAATAGAATTTAAGAAGAATTAGTGAGCAAAAATATTGAGAAAATGAAACTGTAGAACAATAATGGAAAACATAAAATGGTGCTCAATAGGGTACAGGCAAAATACAGTCCAGTAAAATGATTAAAATAACCATGAATCAAGATGAATGAATATATGAGGGAACAAAGGTGATGAGGAAAGAGACATATATTTAATACAATCAGTGGCCACTTATTAGTACAGGAGTAGAACCTGGTTTGTTCATCTGCATCCATTTCAAGGTTCAACATGTTGTGTATTCAGAGATGCTCTTCTGCGCACCACTGTTGTAATACATTGTTATTTGAGTTACTGCTGCCTTCCTGTCAACTTGAACCAGTTTGGCCATTCTCCTCTGACTTCTCTCATTAACAAGGTGCTTTTGCTACTCAGTGGGCTTTTTTTTTTTTGCTTTTATCACCTTTCTCTGAAAAACTCTAGAGACTGTTGTGTGTGAAAATCCCAAGAGATCAGCTATTTCTAAGATACTCAACCACTCCATCTGGCACCAGCTATCATTCCATGGTCAAAATCACTTAGATCATATTTCCTCCCCATTCTGATGTTCAGTCTGAACAAAAACTGAACCTCTTGACTGTGTCTGCATGCTTTTTGAGTGGAGTTGCTGCCACATGTTTGGCTGGTTAGATATTTGCATTAACAAGCAGGTGTACCTAAAAAAAAAAGTGTTTATAGACCGCTTGGGAGTATTTGTTAAGAAGAAATTGAAAGAATTCAAAGAAGTAAAAGAAATGATTAAGAAGGCAAAGGGGAATGGTGAAGTTAAATTATCAGGGAACATAAAAATAATAGAATTATTTTAGTAGCGCATTAATAGAATACGAAGATTGAGGATGTGGAAAAGGCCATTAAGGGGCAGATGAGACAATAGTACAAGTAACAGCAGGAAAATGGAAGAAATGATAAATTATAATTGTATATCAATATTTTCTAGGAGGAATAGAAGAGTGAACATGACATTCAAAACGAGAAGTATGATGAGTGATGAACAATTTGAAAGGAGTGGAACAGTATGCATTAAATAAAATAAAAATAGACTACCAATCTGATCAAGCTGCAACACAAAGAGTAGATTTATGCCAAACAGGGGGAAAACATGCAATAAACGAAGTTAAACAATCTGACACATCATATTAAAGCTCTGCTGCCCGGCTATATCTAATTCCGAAGAGCAGGGGACAATTAAAAATCTCCGAAAACTTTCCCAGTCTCTGTAATGATGGGGCCCTGCATGAAAGTGGAAACTAAAGCTGAAGAATTCATAACCATCTTCAGCAAAATAACCTTCCTCTTGACTCACCATCCCAGAAGCCAATCTTACATCAGTTTAAGTCACTTCATGTGATATCAAGAAGTGGTTGAGAGCACTAGGTTCAGCAATGGGTACGCTCCAAATAGCACACCAGCTGCAGTTCTGAAGGCCTACGTATTCTCTCCAAGTTAGACACCATCCTGACTATGAAATAAATTGTTAGTGCCCGGTGTAAATCCTGGAACTCCCAGCCCAACAGAATCCAGGAAATTCCCATGAGAACGATTGCAGTGGTTGGAGAAGTTGTCTCACCGCCATTATTTTTAGGAGCAAAGAAGATTGGACAGTAAATACTGACATTAATAGCAATGTTCCTATCCTGGAAAAAAAATCTAAAACCTAAAGGAGGATAAAACCTCATTCTAAATTTTTGAATTTATGGATGAAAACACATTGGGATGTGAGGGAATACTCAGGATGGGTGAATAATGGGAAAATAAGTTCAGCACTGAAAAGTGCATCCTGCTGCACTTCAGGAGGAAAAATTGGGAGACCATGTATAATTTAGAAGATGTGAGTTTGTGGGATAGAGGAACAAATGATATTGGAGTACAATACACTAATTACTGACAGTTACTATCACTGGTTGCCAAGGTTAACTAGGCAGCAGGGTTTATGTATGTAATTATAAAGAATGTAAGTTTTCCTTAACCTGTGTAAGCCTTGGTTAAGCTAGATAATGTTTATTGCATACAATACTGATTTCTGTTCTATATGAGGAAATTGGGTCATTAGATAAGGTGCAAAGAAGCTGTGTAAGGATGGTACCAGGGTCAGAGAAAGGTGAACAGATTGGCTTACTTTCCTCTGAAGAGAAGAAGGCATAGGGATGACCTGATAGAGATCAAGGAAATGGAATGCTTTTTGACAGAGTGAATAGAGAGATAATGTTTGCCAATGAGAGGAGAGCATAACAAAGGGCCATCAATGTTAGATGGTCACTAAGAAATCCAACAAGGAATTCAAAAGGAACTTCTTTATTCAAGAAATGCTGAGAATATGGAAGTCACCACCACAGGCAGTGGATGAAGTGAATAGTGCCAATACTTTTAAGAAGAGGCTGGCTAAGCATATGTAGACATAATTTTCTGGGGAATTTTTATTCTCCAAATCCAACTGTCCTTGAGAACCTAGTGGAAAGTTGAATCACTGCAGCCTGTCTGAAAGTTGTTAAGCAGTAGGTTACACAACGTAGACTCAGTGACCTTGGAGGAATGCCGGTGTATCGCCTTGTCATAATGATGGACGACTTGGAGGAGAACACAGTTGATTTCAATCCCAAGCACCTGTTCTCCTTTTAGACGGATAAGGATAAGAAATTTGGGAGATACTGTCGGACAAGCCGTGTAATTTGATGGTGTAGATTTCACAAATGGTATCAATTATTGTGGTGTGCGGGTAGTGTAGAGACCAACGTTTTGTTCTCCTTACTCCACACTTAACTGAATGATACAGAGAACTGAAATTGTGTACGTTGAGAGGCTTTAATAAACATTATTTTTTTCCAGTTGTCCAGTTTGGTTTTGTGACGCTTTTTGTCGCATCCTTTCCCTTGGCACCATTGTTTGCGCTTCTAAACAACATCATTGAAATACGGCTGGATGCCAAAAAATTTGTCACTGAGCTAAGAAGGCCAAATGCAGAGCGTGCAAAAGACATAGGTACGTCTGCACTAAAAAATATGCATTTACAATTCACTGGAAATCATGCCTGTGAATGTGATTTGCACTGATGGTCTTGTATTTTTATATAAGTGTGTCTTCTTTATCTAATAGGCATCTGGTATAACATTCTGAGTGGACTGGGGAAACTCTCAGTTTTCATCAATGTAAGTCAGTAAACTTTCTGCTAACTTTACTAAACAAATAGAATCTTCATTTATATGAAACAGGGTTTAGCCATAATTGAAGTGACACAAATGATTGCCTTTTTATTAAACAATTTGTAGAGTAAAATCAGAATAATTATCATTTATCTAAACTGTGAATGGAAAATTCTGCTCTTATTGGTTCTACTCATAAACCCTGAATCCTGGAGTGCAGTACAAGTGGAGTTGTTTTTCTGGGACTGTATGGGCTTTCACTAGTTGCTTCATTTCCCTCCTGCAAGGTTATCGATTCCTGTAAGTGAAAAAAGAATCAAAGGAAGTTTGATTATGAAAGAAAAAAAGTCAAAGAGGTACTGGGAAATAAGGAGAGGTGAATTTGAGGCTCAGGAATTTCTCCGATGGAACCCGATGAGCCAAATAGCCTCCTTCAAAGTCAAATGATGTAACTGCTTACATGGCAGGTTTAATTTGAAAGTTCTAGAAATGTTGACTTTCTGTTCAAACAGTGACTTCCTGTGTTTGTTTAACTTGAAGCAAATTTAACACAGGCTCTGCCTGTTATGTGTCCATTAATTTTCTTTATTTCTTCATAGTTTTTTATGCTGTTGTGGCATCCATCAACAAAAACTCAAGTAAATTGTGCAGGAAGCTATATTTTCCAGCATTGATTTATAAGGAACACTCTGCACTGATGTACTGAGGCCAATGTTAGATTTGTTGACTTAATGAATATATTCCCTTGTGGAAGTAAAATTAACAAATTGGCAGAGCTCAATGTAAACTTCCTTAGTGAAAAAGAAACAATCTTGATCTCATTTCAGGACTAATTGAGATGTCCTAAGGCAGACTGTGCCGTGGAAAGCCTTCCCTTAATGTTGCATTAGGGGATGCACCTTTTCCTGTTTGTAGATAGTGATCTGACGTTTCAAGGCAGAGGGAGAACTATGCTTGAAACTGAAGAATGGCTCTAATCCTGAGTTATTCAGATAATCAGGCCCTAGGTCAGGCTTCTCAAAGTACTCAGCATCCACACACCAAAATTCTGGACTATTGAACAGATTTTACAGAAACAACAGAGTGGACAATTAAAGGACGAGAATGCCCTTCTTGGCAACAGACCGTCCAAATGTAAAATTTCAAATGTGTACTGTTGATATTCAGATTCTGTAATGATATATGTGCTATGATTAACAATCATTCCACATGATATAAGCACAGCAAGTAAAGGGATGACTTTTATACAAACTTATAATAAACACTGGTTTGATCCATCTTGGGCACTGCATTTTAGGCACACAAAAAAATGAAGACTTTGGAGACGGCACGAGGAAGTTTATTAGAAGTCCCAGAAGTGATGGATTAGTCATACAGAAGTTGGGGTTGTCTCTAAATCAAAGAAGGCAAGAGAGAATTGATAGAAGGGAATGCAATCATAGTATCTATATAGGTTTTGAGAAACTGTGTGAATGAAGTACCACATAAAAAACTCGTTAGAAAAATGCAGTGGAATGATCAGTGTTGACTTAGGTAAACAAAAAAGTTGGCTTATGAACAAAAAGCAAGTAGTTTTTTGGAGAGGAAAATGGTGATTACTGGTGTTTTCCAAGGAATGGTGTAGGACCATGATACATGAATTGAATATTAGAGTAAAGAATAAAAAATCAAGGAAATATTCACCTTCTGTGCTGTTATGACTCTATGCCTCTGTAATTCATAAAATTATGAAGGAGCAAATGGAGTACCTAAGGACAAATTACTTCCAATAACTAACATGCCAATAACCACTGACCTAAGAGCATTGACTAAAGAACCAATAACAGAATATATGTCTTTTGGAGAGGAAGTGGAAAGTAGTGCTTAAGCCGACAGTGGATGTATGTTTAATATGTCTTTGTAATGCAGTTGGATAAATAAATGAAGGAACAGGGGAGAGGGACAAATTTGAATGTACCCTTGCTGACCCAATGGACTGAAAGGATTTTTTCTGTGTGCAGCTGTTAGTGAATACCTGTTTCATATAATTCTACAACAAATTAATGTCCATTACTGAGAGAAAACAGTAACCCTATTTAGTTTAACATTGGAATTGATCTTGCATCTGTTGAATTATGGCATTAAAATATTTTATTTGTGTATCATCCAGGCATTTGTAATCGCTATCACATCAGACTTCATCCCACGCCTTGCTTACCAGTACATGTACAGTGATGATGGCAGTATGCATGGCTTTGTGAATCATACCTTGTCATACTTCAATATCAGTGAATTTCAACAGACCACACATCCCCAATCATCACATTTCACCAATATTAAAGTCTGCAGGTAATTCAATATATTTTCAACTGTTGCTGATGCTTGATTACTGTTTTTCTCAGAAAAGGCCTGCCTTATTCTAACCTTCAAGCTGAGATATAACTTTCCAATATACCGTGTTAGCAAATGCAAAGTTAGCATTCACTTCAAGAGGACTAGAAGCAAGGTTGTAATCCCAAGGCTTTGTAGGGCATTGGCCAGATCTCACTGGAGTATTCTGGGCATTTTTGGGCCCCTATCTATTAAAGGATGTGCTGGCATTAGAGAGAGTCCGGAGGAGGTCCATTAGATTGATTCTGGGAATGAAAGGGTTAATGTATGAGAAGCATTTGATTCTTGGCCTATACTCACTGGAGTTTAGAGGAATGAGGGGGGATCTCATTGAAACCTATTGAATACTGACAGGAAATAGTCAAGTTCTAGTGGAGTTAGTGGGTTGATTAGTCTTACTGCTTGGGGAGAGAAGCTGTTTTCGAGTCTCGTGGTCCTGATTAGATGCTATGTAGCTTTCACCTTGATGGGAGTGAGACAAACAGTCCATGAGCAGGGTATGTAAGATTCTGCCCACTGGCCCTTTCAGACACCTTTCTGTATACATGTCCTCGATGGTGGGTAGGGTGGTGCCAGTGATGCATTGGGCAGTTTTGATTATCAGTTGTAGAGCATTCTTATCCTCTGCACCGCAGTTTCTGTACCGAGCAGTGATGCAGTTTGTAAGGATGCTCTCTACTCCACATCTGCAGAATGACGTGATTATGGATGTGCAAAGTCCAGCTCTCTTCAGCCTCCTCCTGGTGAGCTTTCCTGACTGTGTAGGGTGGGTTCTAGGGCCACGAGAGGATGTGTTTGATGTACACTCTCAGGGGTTTGAAGCTGCTTGCAGTCTCCACCGCTGCGGCGCCAATGTAACGGAGAGTGTGAGTGTATACATTCCCCTGAAGACGATAACCATCTCTCTGGTAACAAAGAACACCAAAGTTGGCACTTGAATCAAAGTGTTCCATCCGTCCTCTGCTCTCTACACACCTTTACTATCAGTTCCTGTCTCATGCCCCGATGGCTGAGTTCTGCCCTTCCACAGCTGGAGATGAAGCAGTTTGGCTTCTACGTGTGGCTGACTCAATGATCAGGAGATGGTGGAGATCATCTCCTTTGCACATCTCCATCCAAGAGTTGGATAGATGATAAGGCTAAGAAAAGGTGAGAGCATTGATCAAGTGGTACCCGTTGATGAAATGTAGCCAGCAGGTTCTGCGGGTAACAGGTTCTGATTAAGGTTGATTCCGATATCTGCCACCACTTGACACAAGAGGTCACTTGCATCTCTTCAGGTTATGGTTCTGAGGTGGGTCAACGAAGTTCAATCTTTGTTCACTGCTAGAGTTATGGCTAAAGCCTTCAATTCATTTAGCAAAAGAATAGCAAAATTCGTAAGTGAGCTTACATCTCTTTTGCTAAACAGACTATCAACAATCTCGAGGGAAGCCTTTCCTTGACATTCAAGGAAACAGCTTTGATACTGAAGTGTTCATTTCCAGATTCGCTTGTCAACTCTTTATGCATTAGTACTGGACTGTGCCCGGAAACTCTGCACTCTTAGTCAGAACCATAAGTTCCTTTTGAGATTGCTCCAGAGAGCTGATCATTATTCTGAAGCTTCCAAGCTATCACTCCAGAGGGAGCAGCTACAGGAACACAAAGACCCACACTCAGCACTTTAACAGCAGTTTCTTCCTGTTTGCCATCAGATTTCTGAGTGATTCATGGACTCAGGAATACCACCTTGTTACTTGTCTTTTGCACAAGTTATTTATTTTCAGGATTGTTTAATGTCATTTCCAGTGCACAGGTGTAAATGAGAACAAAATAATTGCTACTCTTGATCTGATGCAGTACAAAAAAATACAATAATATAAGGAATGCAATAATAAAAAATAGAATAAATACAAATGCATAAGATATTACATTCATAGATTGATTGTATGCCCATAAAGTGTCGCTAGGCACAGAAGTGTCTTTCAGTAAATAAGGAGACTCTGACAGGAAATGATAAAGTAGTGGTGGTGGGGATGGAGGTGTTGATCAGTTTTACTGCTTGGCGAAAGTAACTGACTTTAAGTGTAGTTGTCCTGGCATTTTGCTGTAGAGCACTTTTGTAATTTATAGCAATGATTATGTCTTGCACTGTACTGCTGCCACAGAACAACAACTTTCCATGACACGCATCAGTGGTAATAAATTTAACTGGACAGCTTCAAGGCTCTACTCTGCTTTCACATTTAGGGATATGCTAAAAGTACAAAGATGCCCCCACCCCAGTCCCCACCCAATGTTACCACCTCCAAATCCAAAGTTCACAGCATCTAATAAATACAGAATATGTTCAGCATCTACGAAAAGTGAAAAAGTTCACGTTTCAGGTCCAAGATCTTTCGTCAGGACTGGGAAAGAAGTTAGTTCATGTATTACAGAGGGTGGAGAGGGCAATGGGTGGATTATGAAAGTTTTCTGATAGGGTGAAATGATGTAGCTTTTAAGGGACAGATTATGTTATTTTGTGTAATGTGTTGCCAATGTTGTAAAGTCTGTATGATGTTGCATTGTTTGGTTACTGGGATGTGCCCAGTAGACCAGACTATACAGACTGGACTAACTTCTTTCTCAGAGTTGGGGAAGGGTCTCAGATATAAAACATTAACTGATTCTCTTTGTAAAGGTGCTGTCTGACCTCTGAGTTTTCCACCATTTTCTTTTTTTATTTCAGATTTCCAGTGATTGAATATTTTTTAAAGTTTTCTCTCAAGATTAATGTCTCCCTCCATATTCTTTTTCTTAATTGGTGTAGCAATGTGAAGTTCTCACTTAGCTGGTAAAAGGAATGCTTTTGTGCAATACTTTACATTAATTGAGCTGTAGAAATAGTTCTTCAATCAAATGATGGGCCTGTGATCTGCAATCCAAGTTGCTAATGACTGCAATCATAGCAAAGCATTTAAAAGAGATGGAGGTTCCATCACTTGTGTATTTGGTATTGAGACTGCCCATAGTAACTCTTACTGACCTCCATTTGTGAGTTCTTCTTGGTGATTCAAACTGCAGAATCTGATCCTACCAACAATTATACATTTTTTGTTTTTCTTCGAAAGAACATTTTTTCCTGTGGATATATAACTGCATAAGTATTCTTTCTTACTTATATAATAAGGTTCGGTACAGCCAAGAAGGGCCAAAAGGTCTGTTTCTGTGCTGTAATGTTCTATGGTTCTAATATTGCAATTTAGTTTAACTAATTGTAGAACCTGTACTCTCTCCCACCCTGACACATTGCTACAGGTATAAGGATTACAGAGAGCCACCATGGTCTGATCATGCATATGACTATTCCAAGCAGTATTGGACAATCCTGGCTGCTCGCTTGATCTTTGTTATCATCTTCCAGGTAAGTGATTTGCAGTTAGATTAACAGTACCAATACCGTTTGTACATAAGTGGAGCAATAATTGTAACAAAGTCAACAAGGTTCTCTAAAAATAAACACATTTTGAAGATATCAATTGCTATAGGTAGGTTAGACCTTAGTTCGAAATAAACAGGTCCAAGAAAGCTTTCTCAATCAATATATAGAGGGACCTACTGGAGAGGGTGCTATACTGGTCATCCTCCTGGGAAATGAGGTTGGGCAATTGGAAAAGGTAACAAATACACAATGCTGGAGGAACCTAGCTGGTCAAGTAGCCTCTGTGCAATTAAATTTAAATAGTTCGGGCCAAGACTCTTCTTCAGGACAGAGAAGGAAGGGGAATAAAAAAGTAGGGGGAGGGGAAAGAGGGCAGCTAGAATGTGATAGGTGAAGCCTGGTGGGTGGTAAAGGACAAGGAGTGGAGAAGAAGGAATCTGGTAAGAGAGGAGAGTGGATCATAGGAGAACAGGAAGGAGGAGGGGACACAAGGGAAGTAATAGGCAAGGGAGGAGGGGGGATAATTTTTTTCTGGAAGGATACGTCAATATCCATGCCATCAGGTTGGAGGCTACCCAGACAGAATATAAAGTGTAGCTCCTCCACCCTGAGGATGGCCTTATCTTGGCACAAGGGGAGACCATGGACTAACGTGTCAGTATGGGGATGGGAATCGGAATGAAAATGTTTAACCACCAGAAAGTTCCACTTGTGGTGGATGGAGCGGGCAAAGTGTTGTAGGTGAGTCTAGTAGCTATAATTCTATTAGCTTAAAATTAATTATAGAGAAATAATTGGTGGGTTGACCAATTAAGATCCTGAACTGAAGCAGAGCAACTTTTGGAGCCAGTAAACAGGATCTTGCGGTGGTTGTTCGGGCAATATTTTTTAAAGGGAAAGGAGTGTCTTCCAAGTGGGATACCTTTAAATATGTGATGTCAAGAGTTCAGGGCCTGCATGTACCTGTTAGGGTGAAGGGCAAAGCTGGCAAGTTTCAGAAAACTGGTTGACAAGAGGTATTGGAGCTCTAGTTAAGAAAAAGCACAAGGCATACACTGTGCATGAGCATTGAGGAACTAGTGATCGTCGTGATGATGACAAGAAATGAACGAGTGCACTTAGAAGAGAAGTTAGGAGGGCAAGAAGATGATATGAGATAGATCTGGCAGGCAAAATGAAGAAAAATCCCAAGTGATTTTATAGGTATATTAAGATTAAAATCATAACTACTGGGAGAATGGGTTCCCTTAAAGATCAGCATAGACATCTATAAGTGGAAGTAAAGGAAATGGGTGAGATTTTTAATGACTATTGCTCTTCATTTTTTAGTGTGGGGAGAATGATGGAAGCTAAGAAAATAAGGGATGTAACTGATATTTTCTTGGACCACATATGAATTAGCGGGGAGGAGGTATTGGAAGCCTTGAAGTGCCCTCGGGTGGATAAATCCCCAGGGCCTGACCTAGTGCATTCTTGGACCTTGTGGGAAGATGGAGAAGAAGTTGTGGAGACCCTTTCAGAGACTTTTGCTTCATGTATGGCTCAGGTGAGATTCTGGAGGACTAGAGAGTGGCTAATGAGCTCCTTTGTTTAAAAAGAGATTTTATAAACAAGCCAGGACATCACAGGCCACTGAGAATGACATCACTAGTGAGAAATTTGGTAGAGGGGATTCTGAGGGACAACATCTACTAATACTTGGAGAGATAAGGTCTCATATGGAACAGTCAGCACACCTTTGTGTGTGGGAAGTCATGTCTGAAAAATCTCTTAGAGTTCAGTGTAGATGAGGGTAGGGAAGTGGATGTTATCTATATAGACCTTAAAAAAGACTTTGACGAGCTCCCCCATTGCAGGCAAGTGTGGAAGATAAGATCACATGGGATTATGGGGGAGAATACAGATTGGATTCGTAATTGGTTCAGTAGTAGGAAACAGAGTGGAATGGTCGAGGGTTGTCTCTCAGACTGGAAACCTGTGTCTACTTGTGTGCCTCAGGGACCTCTGTGGTTTCTAATTTATTTACAAATATTTAGGTGGGAATGTACAAGGCGCGATTAGTAATGTTATGGATGATATTAAAATAGGTGGTGCAGTAGACAGTGTAGAAGGTTATGAAAAATTGCAGAGGGTTTTGATCAGCTGGGTATGTGGGCTAAGTGAAGAATGGAAAATGGCTTTCAATACAGATAATAGGGTTTTTAAAATATCATATATACACACAAAGGACAAAACAGTGCAAAGATCCTTTCCATTTATGCTCGTAACTTTGGGAGGTCAAACCAGGATAGGATTTGTACAGGGTCCCGGAAGGTGTTACAGAACAGAGGGACCGAGGAGTTCAAGTGCATCCCTGAAAAGATCAGGCATTCTCTTATTCTCTTCTCTGCCTGAGGGACACGAGACAGAGTATGAAGATCAGCAGTGACCATAGGCAGAAGAAGACTTTGAAGACTATCAACTGAGCATGGGAGAGATGTATCGTCACACCAGTTCAACGTGGACTCAATGACTGAAAGACAGTTCACATGAGCAGCCTGAAAATTTATATTTCCAATGCAAACCAAATAACCTCCCCACACTATGACGATTGTCATCATCAGCGTCAATATTCAACCAAGCACAAGAACCCAAAGGAAAAGTAATCAAATATTGATAAAAGAAACTAACAACAATTCGAAATGAAAAGAGCCCTAATTAAATTACCAGAAATAATGATAGGCCTGAGAATTAGAAACATTTTGGAACTCAGTTAAGATAAAATGAGAACTTGGTATAGGAAGAGAAGATGGATCATGAGAAGTATTGGGTAGGCAGATGCTTTGAAGGACTAATGTTTAAAGAAAATGAACTCCACTCTTAATTAGTAATGAAAATTTGCTCATGGAATTCAAGGTAAGGTTCATTGGAAACAATTGCACCAGTCAGCCATATTAAGATGCACAGTGGAGTATTTCATCAAGTGAAGCATCATGTTTCACTTTGAACAAGATTAAATCGATGTTTTCCTGTTCAAGCAATCAATCACTCATTGTTCCTGACACATAACCTAGAGAATGGGAAACACAGAGCAAGTGTTTCATTTCACCAGGCGACTTGGCTCATTTTTCTCAGCCTCTCTTGACATTCCCATCCTTAGTACAAGTCATGATAGGTATTGCAGAACAAACCAACCAGAGAAATGGAAACCAGAGAGATAACTTTAATTCAGACCATAATCATTCATTACCAAAATAACTTGACAATTGTCACATTAATTGTGTTGCATAGTCATATGCCCTGCTCAATAAGGCATAAAAATGCACCAAATTGGATGCTGTAGGTCACTTAACCCCAAGTCTTCTGCACTCCACAGAACATAGACCTCAAATATAACTAATTGGGGAAATTGTTTGCTGTCCACACCTTCCACAAAGGTTTTAGGTGCCCTGTTGACTCTGTTTCACCATTACCAATTCACACTTGGAAGCAGAAAGTGACTGTTTGGCCTGACAGGCTGTCACAAGCACACTGTAGCTGAGAATGACGAAGGGTTTCACTACAACCACAGCCAGGTTAAAAGCAGATGAGTTTCCAATCTGCTTGATATTTGACTTGGTGGAAAAGTAAATTTCGATGATTTTTCTTTCAGTTTTCCATCTATTAAACATTAAGAAATGTTTCCCCAGCATCAGTTGATTATGGTCAGGGAGCTTTCTTTATGTGGATTAGTATAATTGCACTTCAGTGCAGTATTCTCCTCTGGTTGAATACTTCCTCAGTTTTCGCTATGGAACAATCACTGATGTGACGCACAAGATGCTGGAAGGACTCAGCAAGTCAGGCAGGGAGGTAAATAGACAGTCAACATTTCAGTTCGAAATCCTTCATCTGGGCAATCACTGTTGTCAAGGGAACATTTCACAGGCTTGGCTGAAAGGGCATGTTAATCAGTGTGTTACATTTAAAAAGTCTAGTCAGCACATTGAATTTGTTGGACCATTCAGTGAGATAATAGTTGATCTATGTCCATTTCTTTAACTCAATAGGTTTTAACAACTTTAGTTATGAACAATCTATCATACTCATACATGAGCAATAACTGCAATTGCTTTTTGCAGTGGTGAGTTCTAAACTTCAACATATTCAACATTACAAAGTATTCTCTATTTTCATTCCTGAAAAAACCTAACTTTAAAAAAATCTGTTCCTTCGTCCCATCAGTTTCTCTCTTTGTTCCTCAAACAAATTATCTCTTAATTCATACCCTACCCAATTAAATTCAACAGAATAGATTCTGAGCTTCTGTGCCCTCTGTGTCTGCAGTCAGTCCACTGATATGATAGTATTCTGTTCCAAGATGGATGACTTCATATTTACCCTGGGTGAAATCAATTTGCCGGAGCTTCGCATTATTGTATTAATTTTAAGATGGCCGCACTCTGCTTATCTTTATGTCACTGGGAATCTCATGGCCATGGTGAGAAGGTGTAAACTCCAGAAGTCAGTTTTGAACCAAGGTTCTTGGAGATGTGAGGACGGCAGCTCTTTCATCTCTGCCACTGTGGCACCCAACAAGCAGAGTTCTGTGCTCAAAATTGAGCAGAAAGTGACTGAGGTTTAATATCAGTATTTACAATAAATTGAAAAGAGGATGACATCTTGTAATGTATTTGTTACCCGTTGGAACACAAGCTGCAGGTATCAGCCAGTCAATAATGTTGTCATCCCTTTCAATTCAATTGCTCTGAAGGGAAGCACAGGTCAAAACAGGACTGGATGATTATCACCCACTGTTCTGAGATCTAGCTGAAGAATCAAAATGTGAAAGTGGAGTTTAAGAGGCAAATGTAAACTATTCAGCAGAATGGGAAAATGGCAGGAAGTAATGTTTATGGGGAAGCCTTTGGTGAGCTATTCATAGAACTATTGGGTTTCTGGGCTGCAAGCTCCTTTGTCCTAAGATTCCTAGTGCTCTGCAGTTTACTAAGCTAATAATGGGACCTTCTGACAGTAGGTCATTTACCTAGGGTAGGGTGTTTAACTGAAGGATCCACGTTTCAGTCAGCCTGTGTGCCCTTAATTATGGCTTAATCGTTTCTACTATCCATTATCGTTGATTATTCCTGAAGGTTATTCCAGGCTGTTGTTGATTTCAGAAAGAATATGGGCAACTGCCTGATATCTCCTGAAGGTTGAATCAGTACTTGTAGAGAGAGAATCAATGTGATTAATGTTTTGCAGGCGATCTTTGTGTGCTTTGTATCAGTAATTCAGGTAACTGCAAGGAACAGATTGTCTATAAAGCAGTATTCTTTGTGAATGATGGTGTCACTTTGACATGGAGAACTGGTAGTGCAGAATGCAGGGCGGAGAAGTTGTTCACTTCTTGAATCACAAACAAGAGAAAATCTGCAGACGTTGGAAATCAAAGTCATACACCCAAAATGCTGGAGGAACTCAGCAGACCAGGCACTACCTATGGAAAAGATTAAACAGTTGACGTTTTGGGCTGAGGCCCTTCATCAGGACTGAAAAAAAATTAGAAGTCAGAGTAAGAAGGTGGAGGGAGGAAAGGAAGAGGTACAGGGTGGTAGGTGATATAGGGTGAAACCAGGAGCGGGGGTGGTGAAGTAAAGAGCTGGGAAGTCAATTGGTGAAAGAGATACAGGGTTGGAGAAGGGAGAATCTGATAGGAGAGGACAGAAGGCCATGGAAGAAAGGGAAGGGGGAGGAGCACCAGAGGAAGGTGATGGGCAGATAAGGAGATAAGATCTGAAAGGGAAATGGGAATGCAAAATGCTAAAGCTGAAGTGGGGGGGGGGGCGGGGGAATTACCAGAAGTTCGAGAAATCAATGTTCATTCCATCAGGTTGGAGGCTAACCAGACAGAATGTAAGGTGTTGCTCCTCCGACCTGTGTGGCCTTAAAGTCAATTTCTTGAACTTCCACGACTCCCCCCACCTTTTTATTCTGACTTCTAATCTCTTTTTTTCCCAGTCCTGATGAAGGGTCTCAGCCTAAAACATCGTTTTCAATGGAAGTCTGACCTGCTGAGTTCCTCCAGCACTTCGGGTGTATTTTGGTTCACTTCTTGAGTTCCCATTCTGAATACGTAGATATACATAAATATCTGTTGGCATTCTCACAATCTGCTCAGTTTATATTCTCTCTCTCGACCCTGCACTCAATGTTTTATACCTTCTCAAGTAGCTAAAGACACATCTAAGACTGCATTTTCCCGGGTTCGCCAGCAGTTCCATATACTGTAGAATTGCTAGAATTTAGCAGGCAAACTTTCACACAGACATATTAGTCCTGAATTTACTTGTCTGTAACTTGGAATGCCAGCGACATGGGTGAAGACACAACCAGCCCTGAGGCCTAAGACTGTTGCACTGTACTGTATGTAGACTGATTATATATACATAATGCAATGCTAGGTGATGTGTATGTGGTAGTGGTGTGGTGGTGGTGGGGTGGGTTAATGGTGGAGATGTTGATAGCCTTGATGGCTTTTTGGAAGTTTCTGAGTCCTGTGGTCCTGACGTGAAATCTGTGTAGCCTCCTTTCTGATGGGAGTGGGACAAACAGCCTATTAGAGTGGTGGGTGTGATCCTTCATGATGTGCTTGGGGATTTACTCACAATCGAGTTTTGGGGATTATGGTACTGTGAGGATGAAAGGAAAGGATAATGTGGGTACCATTGTTTCTTAATTATATTTCCTTTTATGTTTTTTAGAATTATGGGGCAGCACAGCTAATAGATCTGCAACATACACTTCATCCTTCTCCAGTCCTTCATCCTTTCCACCAACCAACTCCCCAGCCCTTTACTTCATCCCTCACCGCCCCTCGCCCACACCACCCCCCGGTTTCATCTATCACCTACCACCCTGTACTACTTCCTCTCCTTTCACCATCATCTTGCTCTGACTTCTCGTATTTTTTCCCAATCCTGATAAAGTGTCTTGGCCTGAAACGTCAACTGCGCACTCTTTTTCTATAGATACCACCTGACCCGCTGAGTTCCTCCAGCATTTTATGTGCATTGCTTTGGATTTCCAGCATCTGCAGATTTCCTCATAATCGAGCTGCATTTTAGAGAGCCAGTTTTAACCCTGACCTCCGGTGCAGCTTGTGTGAAACTTACATCTTTATTCCATTACTGCATAGTTTCCTCTGACTGCTGACGTTTCCCTCCACATCCCACATACATTCCATCGGTAGGTTAATCGGACACTATCAATTGCCTTCGTGTAGGCAAGTGGCTGAATCTTGCAGGTTTAGATAGGAATATGGGGATAACAAAATGCGATTGATAACAAAATAGGATTAGTATAAATGGTCAGTGTTCAAAGTTCAACATAAATTTTTAATTTAAGTACCATGACTTTACCTAAAAGTACTTCAAAGTACCACAAAGTACCTTGAGCAACACACATAAAAGTTGCTGGTGAACACAGCAGGCCAGGCAGCATCTTTAGGAAGAGGTACAGTCGACGTTTCGGGCCGAGACCCTTTGTCAGGACTCGGTCTCAGCCCGAAACGTCGACTGTACCTCTTCCTAGAGATGCTGCCTGGCCTGCTGTGTTCACCGGCAACTTTTATGTGTGTTGCTTGAAATTCCAGCATCTGCAGATTTCCTCGTGTTAAAGTACCTTGAGGTTCATTTTCTTGTAAGCATTCAGAGTAGGACAGAAAAATGCAATAGAATTAATGAAAACTACACACAAAGACTGACAAACAACCAAAGTGCAAGATAAGATATACTCCACAGATAGATAGATAGATTAAACTGAGAACATGAGTCGTGGAGTCATTGAAAATGAGTTGTGGAATCAGTTCAGAGTTGAGGTGAGTGAAATTGTCCACACTGATTCAGCAGACTTTATGGTTGAAGGGTAATAACGGTGTGTTCAATGGTGGGGAGGGTTTTGCCTATGAAGGACTGGGTTGTGTCCACCACTTTTTGTAGGCTTTTCCAGTTTTGTGCATTAATGTTTCCATGCCAGGCTGTGATGCAACCAGTCAGGATGCTCTCCACTGTACATCTATAGCAGTTAGTGAAAGTTTTAGGTGATATACTGAATCTGCAGAAGAAAGTAAAGGCACTCTATTGTTTTCTTTGTAATGGCACTACATACCGGTCCCAGGGCAGGTCTTTTATTTTATTGAGATACAGCGCGGAGTACGCTCTTCCAACTCTTCGAGCCGCCCCGCCAAGCAATTTCCCCGATTTAACTGTAGCCTAATCATGGGACAATTTACAATCGCCAGTTAACCTACCAACCAGTACGTCTTTTGACTGTGGGAGGAAACTGGATCACCAGAGGAAACCTACATAGTCACGGGGAGAACAGGCAGCGGCAGGAATTGAGTCACTGGTACTGTAAAGTGTTGCACTAACCTCTACACTTCCACTTTGCCCCATATTGTCTGATACAATAACACCAAGGAACTTAAAATTACTGGACCCTCTCCACCTCTGATCCCCAAATGAAAACTGGCTCATGGACCTCTGGTTTCTTCCTCCTTTAATCGATAATCAGTTAAAAAAAAAACCTACAGCACAACACAGGTACTTCAGCCCACAGTTCTTTGATTTTGCTGATATTGATTGAGAGGTTGTTATTGTGACACCATTCATCCAGATTTTCAATAACCCTCCCATACACCAATTTGTCACGATCTTTAATTCAGCCATCAGCAATGGTATCATCAGCAAACTTGAATATGACACTGGAGCTGTACTTATCCACAAGATCATAGGTACAAAGCAGGAAGCTAAGCACAGAGCCTTGTGGACTAAGAGTGTGATTCTGTGCTGTATAACACTGTTTCATGTATTGTTATTTCATAGAGTATTTCCTTCAGTTGTTTAATTTTTAGTGCTTCTGGAAAATGGGTTGGGGCTTTGCCATCAGCTAAAGATTCTCATAGCTGATGCTTGTCCTGCTGACCCAAGTCTTTCAGTTAACCGTAGGAAGGCCTGCTCTCACATCGGTGTCCAGAACTAGGGACATGGTTTTATGGCGAGAAGGAGAAGGCTTAAAGGAGATCTGAGGGATAATTTTTTCATACAAGAAGTAGCTGGCATCCAGAAGGAGTTGCCAGAGAAGATGATGGAGACAGGAACAGTGGCAAAATTTAAGAGGCATCTAGAAAGATGATTAAATGAGCGGGCCATAGAGGGATTTGGAATAAATGCAGGCAAGTGGGAATAGTATAGGTAGACATGATGGTTGGCATTGACACAATGGTACAAAGGGCTTGTTTTGGTGCTGTACATCTCAATGATTCTATGACCCAATTCCTCACAGCTATGAACCAGTGCTATCCATTCCCAGAGAGGATACTACTGAGGAAATGGGTTACATAAATAGTGATTGCCAGTAGTGGGCTTGACATAGATGAAGGGGTCAGATGCTTTGGGGAAGCCACTTAGGCTGATAATCATATGACCAAAATCAAACATCTTGGCTTTAGTTTCACTCAGTCCTTTGATTTTGGTAGATCTGGACCACACATTGTCTTTATTTGTCAATGCACAGTTCCAAGCTTCCATCGGCAGATTAACACTGACAAGGAAATGTTAATGCACTCGTATTACTGATCAGGGTTTACTGCACCACAGCAGTCATCAGGGTCTGTTTTGTCACCTGTAGCTACAGATGTGGTATTTCTTGTCATTAGGTTCTCAAGATCCTGGGTTCAATGCTCTCTCAATAAACTTGAGCACTAATAATCTAGGCTATGGTGTGCATGCAGCCCAGTTAGCATTGTACTAAAGACATTTTTTAAATTAAGTGGAGACATGGGAAGCAATTTATGTGGTTGACATCCACATAGCTCTGACTGCTGTAAATCTGATCCACTATGTCAAGTTGTTTGACTTTGATACTGCTGTGTAGTACAGAGGTAGTAATGTACTACTAGGACTGCTGCCTCTAAAGAACTTGTGACATAATTTCAAAGAGATTTCACTTACGTAAGGCACACTGAAAGTGGCCTGTGGCCAAGGGAGAAGAACTAAACTAAATCACAGATCAAGGTAAGTGGTAAGCTTCCTGATGAAATTGTCCATGACAGAAACCGAGATTAAGTAAGGAAAACAAGTTGGTTTTCTTTTTTTTTGTTGTTTTCATTTTATCCTATTGAATCATCCTGGATACCTGTGCTGAAATAAAATAAGAGGTTACTGCATTTTCTCCCCTAGTTATACGTGACTAAAGCACCATCCTGCCTCTCAGAAGAGTTGTAATTTAAGTATTGATGCAGCCAATTCCTCCACGTTAAAGTGATAATGATCTAGTGAATATTCATATGTAGATCTAACTTCTCAGAATTAAGTTGCACAATCAACTAAATGACTGCAAAGCACTCAGCACCACAAGGCACAAAATAATGTTCCCTAAAAGAAAGTACCACAGTGTTTTTGATTTTTAAAGAAGTTGAAATGAATGCATTTTGATCTGAAAACACTGCTTTGATTGTATGGTTGACTTCTTATACATTTGGATCTAACTTCTCAGACTTGAGTTGAACAATCAAGTAAGTTATTCCAAACCACTTAGCAC
This sequence comes from Mobula hypostoma, assembly GCF_963921235.1. Lineage (NCBI taxonomy): Eukaryota > Metazoa > Chordata > Chondrichthyes > Myliobatiformes > Myliobatidae > Mobula > Mobula hypostoma. Next base: position 17,354,173 of record NC_086116.1, read on the forward strand.
TGTTCTTTGAAATAATGCCAAGGGCGGGGGGAATCAATGGATCTCGTGTCTCCTATTCATATGGATATCAATCCTGGAATGTCATAAATCCGCCTGTAAAGGAATCAAGGCTTTTGAGGGCTATGATGTACGGCAGAGCTAGAGATGAGGTTGGAGCTGGTTCTGCTTTTTGTCGACATTAAACAGGTGCATGTTGTGGGCAGCAGTCTTTTGCCCCATCTTAGTTACCCAGTTATGTCACTCAGGATTCATCGCTGCTAATGAATGACCTCTGGGCTCTAGGACCATCTCCACCAACAGGACTAGTCTTCCAAATCCAGAAACACAAACTGAGGCCAAGGGAAATGCAGGCAGGCAACATGAGCAGCAGCCCCAACTCAGGAAAATCAGAGTAAATGTGTAAGAAAGTGGCAGTATTGTTGTTTTGGATGTTGCATTATAAGAAAGATGCCAAGACCTGGAAAAGAGAATACGTGTAATTTTAAAGAAATGAAGGACTGCAGTTTTGAATGCGAACAGGTCAGGGTATGTGCAATAAAGGTGCTGAAAGATCTGGAGGACCTTGATAAAGTTTAAAAAAAAGTTTCTGCCAGTAAGATAATCAGTAACTAGAGGACACAGTTGGCATAACAATCAGAGGGGAACTAAAAAACATTGGTGCAAACACATTCACTACTAACATCCAAAGTTATATCCTTGAAAAGAGACATTGATTGCATCATTATGAGGAGGAATCAGAAATTAGACTGATTGGGTAGATGTTGAGTTTCAGATTCATTTATTTACCACGTGCATCGAAACATACAGTGAAATGATCATTTGTGTTGCAAACCAGCAAAACCCAAAGATATGCTGCGGTAGCCAGCAAGTGTTGCCATACATTCCAGTGCCAACTTAGAATGTTTCAATGCTCAGCAGGACAACACAGAACACAACAAAACAGAATATAGCAGCAGCAACACAACAGAAAAACAAGACATTTCCTCCCCCCCAGCCACCCACACATCAGCTTGCACACACAGACAGTCCTCCGAACTCGGGCAGGCCTCTGGGCCTCCAGCTTCCAGTAGACTCGGGGATTTGCAGACAATTGGGCCTTCGACTTCCCCAGTGGGCTTTCAAGATCTTAGATCCAGGGCTTCAGATATTGGGCTTTGACTTATGGACTTCCAAGTGATCTTCGGGCTTCGATCTTTGGTATCAATCCCAAAACTACCCAATAACAGGACCCCAACTCCCGGCCTCAAACTCCAGACTCACTGACTTATATAGCTAGGGGGTCAGTGAATCTCGTGTCTCCTATTCACATGGAAAGCCAATCCTGGGAACCATGACCTGAGGGGACTCGCTGACCCAGTGAGCCACCATTTCCTCGTCCACAGCACTTGCCAGCCCAATGTCTGCAGCTGTCCTTCATCACACGTCCACGTCTCTGGCCTTTGAAGACAGGGAGGAGGTCTAGACTCCGGATGTCCTTTGGCCCATGTCCACATCATAGGTCTTCGAGGGTGGAGTGGAGGCACAGACTCCAGATGTTCTTCACCACCCATCCACATCATTCTGTTCAAATGCAGAGCATGGAGCAGCAGCCTAACCTTTAACCCCTCCACATCCCTGTCCTAAGCCCTAAATCACCTTTCTGTCCCCTAAACCACCTCCATGAACTTAGACATCAACTAAGTCTGAGCCATGACCTCAATAGAGACTGCAAATCAGCGCCATCTTAACTGGAGGGTGTTTCCGTTAGTAGGAGTCTTGAATGGCATGACGTAGTTATAAGATTAGGGAATGCTCATCTAAAACTTAAGTATTTGTTCTTACCGAGAGTGGGGAACCTTTGGAGTTCTCTGTCCCAGAGTATGGTGGAGGTTAAACCATTGGGAGTATTTAAAGAGGGGGGCAGGTAATTTTTTTCAAAGATCAGGGAACTGAGGGCTGTGTGGAGCTAGCAGAGAAGAGGCCTGGCATAGATTCATCATAATAATACTGAAAGTTGGGACAGGCTGAAGTAGCGATTATCTTGTGTTTTTGTGGCATCTCTTTCAAAGAGTCAGCACAGGACTGTCTTCAATGCACTGGGACTCTTCTCTCTGAGTTTATAATAAATGTTCTCGGTAATTTACCCCCTGCTGAACACAAATTAAGACTGACTTTTTCCCCTGCCTATACTTCACACCCTGGAGGGCGCTGAGGGGAAATGTGAGGCTGTCATAAGTGAACCCTGTAATCACCCAGTGCTCTCTTTCTTAACTTTCAGAACCTGGTGATGTTTTTAAGTGATGTTCTTCATTGGCTGATACCCGATATTCCCAAGGACATCAGCGTACGCATGAAAAGGGAGAAGAGTCTTCTCGTCGATGTGTTCCTGAAGGAAGAGCGGGAGAAAATTCATCTAATTGAAAGCTTTTTGGTGCGGGACAGGCAGAAGAAAAACCCCAGCAGTGACATTCGAAAGGCTCGAGCAGCCAGCTTCTCCCAACCCAACAGAAATCAGCATTGCAAGTTGACATCATATAGCCTTAGGCACACCGATGTCTGAGCTTACAGTGATTCAGAGGACTAACCCCTGTGCACTTGACATTATGACATTGGGGGAACAAGAGAAAGTTTGCTATCTGAGATAAGCTGCAACTATGATGTTCTTACCAGAAAATCATGGTGGTGTGTACGGACTGGACTGCAAGACCACAGGAAAAGCAAGACTGCACCTTGTCACAAGTACACAACTTTGTGGATAAGAACTTACTGAAAAATAATAGGAAGATATCAGTGTAAACAGATGGCTGTTCATTTAACTTGACTGCAAAGTCAGAAAGGGACCTAAAGGGAAGTTGATAGGTTTGAGCCTATTAGGGTTAGTTGTTGAGATCAGTCATGTGATGTATTTAAATGTTTGCAATCATGTACTGTTCATCATTAAAATAATAAGTAAATTGCTGTTTGCATTTTAAAAAAGGAGTTTTAAATAGGCAATATACAGTTTACAATGGTTCCTTTGGATCATAACCAAGGCAGATGTTTAATATGCCTGCCCAAAAATGCCAACTCTGGGTAAAATAAACCTCTTATTTCAAATTAGTTTGCTTTTATTCTTCAAACCAGCTGTATGAAGTGAAAAGTTGAAAAAAAATCACAATCCTAACTTGGAATCTTGGCTATGAGGAGCACATCTGCCAAATTTTGTGGCCAATTCCATCCCTATCTAGGCATCACATGGACTCTGGTCCCCAGGCTAGATTCCACAGTGGGAATATCATTTCATACACTTAGCCCTTCACTTTTGCCAGGGGGCAATTAATTATAACTGATTAACTTATTCACCTGTGCTCCATTTCCCTGCAACTTCATATGAGAATGTCATCATGCAAGTAAATCTCAGAAAAAAGGCAGTTGCATTTAGTCTAATAGTGCAATATTGTAAGTTCCAACAACTAATTTCCCTCCTAATCCCCCTCTTCCCCTCTCTGGTTCACACTTGTGTTCTACAGCAGAAATGTCATATGGAGTGCGTTTGCAGGAGTTGGCTGCAGGATGTGAACAGTGCAGAGCTTGGTGCTTGTGCAGATGGCTGCAAATTTCAGAGCATGGGAGAATGCAGGCCCAGCCTTGGAGCATTCCCATGCCAGCTTGGAGACATACTGCAGAATCTGGTAAAATGCAGAAACAATATCCTGTATCAGAGGGTTTTTTTTGTAGTTTTTTACACCTAGATGACACAAGTTCAGAAAACTGCCATTATGCTCAAATGGCGTTACAGATTCCAATGGAGTCCAGCCGTCTTTCTTACTTGTATTGCTTAGAACTACCCAGGAAAAATGGTGCTATCATGAAGTACAATTCCGATGACCTGTCAGAGGACGACAGCATTCATTTCTACTGCTGCTTCGCCAGAGTCCTTGGCCACCAGAGCAGACTGCTGTTCCATTATCCTGAAGAAGGTCTCAGCCCAAAACGTCAGCTGTTTATTCATTTCTGTAGATGCTGCTGGACCTTCTGAATTCAAATGTTTCCTTTTATTGTGTATACAGTACACAACCTGAAATACTGGCCTTCGCAGACATCCGCGAAAAACAGAAAGACCCCGAAAGAATGAATGACAGAAAAACATTACAACCCGAAAGCCCCCACCCCCCGCAAGCATCAACACATCAACCTCCCACCCACCCGGTTCAGCAAAAAGCGCCTGAGCCCACCAGCTGGCAAGTGACGGCAAAGAAAGACCGTGATCCGCAGTCAACAAAAACTATTGTTTATCGGACAGTTCGACATGACACAGGCTCTCTCTCTCACTAACAAGGAACAGAGAGATATCACCTATTTCACAGCAAAGGGGGCAGGCTGACAGTGACGGTTACGATATTACTGTTTGTAGCATTGTTTTTTTATTCTGAGATTCCTGGCTCGAGAATCAGCAGCAAACTCTTGCCACCATTGGAAGAATGAGGGTGTGCGATTTGCTGGACGACAGAGACCTCTGTCCATACATCCACGGCAGGGAAATCCTGATGTTCCATCTCCTCGCGAAGCCTCGGTCAGCAACACTGGCCTGAAATCGGTTGCCCACAGGGCTGCGTCCCGGAGGCGCCATCTTCCAAGCCGCACCTGGAGAATGTCGGAAAATGGTCAGCCGGCGAGCTCCATGAACAGGAACTTATCCGCAGTAAAAAAAAACAGTTTAAGCGCCACTTGCAGATTAGGACCTCGATAGAACCCCAACCACCTTGAAAAATAAAAAAATTAGACATTAAAGAGAGGAGTTTAAGCTGTTTCTGCAGATGAACTCGAAGAGGCAGCCACTTGGAATTCCTCCAGCCATGATTGGATGTCAGAGCAGATTCAATGGGCCAAATGACCTAATTCTGCTCCTATGTCTTATGGTTGGAAATAATGGAGGAACTGAGTAATTTAGGCTGCATCTGGGGAGGAGAGTAAACAGCCTTAGAAATAAAGCAGAGTAAATAACTATTTCAAGTCTGTGGCTCAGATTTTTCTGAGGTTTTACCTATTTAATCAAAACATATGCTGAGAAATAAATTAATGATTGCACTTTACTGTAAACCAACACAAGTATTTTTTCCTGTCATAGTTAACTCCAAAAGGATGCCACTTTGCAATAATAGTACTGATTAAAGATAGTCCAAAAAGCAACCGAAGTGAAACAAACTCTGTGTGTGATTGCATGCATATTAATACTTCAAAAAAGAGACTTAAACAAGGGAAGAAAATAAGCCAGAAAAGGCATCTCGGCCCGAAATATCAATTGTTTATTTCTCTCCATAGGTGCTGCCTGCCCTGCTGAGTTCCTCCAGCATTTTGTGTGTGATGTTCAAGACTTCCTGCATTTGTAGAATCCCTGTATCTCTAAAAGACATTTGAGATTTGTTATGTCAGTGGTGATGAAAAATGACTTTCAGCTTTGCTCTAATTCACAGACTGGATCGTTTTTTTTTCAGCATCTGGTTCCAGGCAAATTTCCTGTGCTCTTCACTACACAAGACAATGGGACATCTCCCTGAAGGAATATGTCAATGAAGCATGTACAACGTTTGGATGGCAGTACAGTGTATTATTGTTGAGAAAAAAAAAACCATTGGCTTTTATTGAACAGTTTCGATGGAAAACTGCCCAGTAGCATTTTGCATAAACTCTGGCCTGGAACAAATATATTTAGTAATTTATATTTATATGCCATTTAAATGTATGAAAGCATACAGGAGTGAAAATAGGAAATCTAGTCCATAGAGCCTCATCAAAAAATTATTAGCCATGAATTATTACTCCCCAAGATAGCCTTGTCTTCCATTATTCTGTTGTTCTCCAGTTTCAGTCTGTCTCACACATCAAACAACTTGCGCTGTGAATTAAAAAAATGAAAGCACAATATACTGGAAAGATACAGCAGGTCAGGCCTCATCTTTGACTCAAAACACTTAGTTTGCTTTTCCTTCCAAGTGAAAGTTTCAGCACAGATACTGCCTGTCCTGCTGAGTGACCCCAGCATTGTCTGTTTTCATTTCAGATTTTCACCACCTGCAGTTGTTTAAAAAAATCCTAACGTTAATTCTAAATGTTTTTGCACAGTTCTCTTTTCTGTCCAGTTTTAGAGTTTGTGTTGATTTTCAGTTTATCTTCACCAGTAATTTCATGTGAATTATCAAATGCTTTGCTCTACGTTTGCGTGACCTCAGAAATTGCACAGGATATGTGAGAGAGTGTTGGAAGTGCTTCCACCTCAAGTGTACTTCATTTCACAATTTCTCCTCCAAATCAAATATTATTAGACGTTTCAAATTCCTCTCAAAAGTAAATCCAACAATAAGGTACCTTGAAATAAACTTTTAACCACTGCACTGTTACTTTTTAATAGAATACACCAAAGCACAATGCATTCTATAAAGAAATTAAACATCTTTGACAATCTAAATGCAAATATATGCAGGATCAATTTTAAACCAATTGAATAAAACCCTATAATTCTAGAAGTGTGTGAAATGACAGTTTTTAAGCTTTCAGTGTTTATAAGTGCCCCAATGACCATCATCCTGTATGACTTACATCCACAGTGTTGAAGTGTTTTCAAAGTTTAGAGATGAAATATATCAACTCCAATCTGAGAACCGAACCGACTTGGATCTGTTTTAAATATGCCTGCAAGAACGACAGATCCATAGCCGATGCCATCTCAATGGTTCTTCACTCAACCCTTGAATATCTGGACAGAAAAAGGTGCTTTTTATTGACTACAGCTCAACATTCAAGATTATCATCCCCTCTAAACTAATCAATAAGCTTCAAGACTTTGGCCTCAGTACATTCCTGTATAGTTCGATCCTGGATTTCCTCACTTGCAGACGCCAGTCAGTTTGAATTAGCAACAACATCTCCTCCACAATATCCATCAGTGCATGTGCTGTGTGCTTAACCCCCTGCTCTACTCACTTTATTCTTAACACTGTTTGGCTATGCATACCTCCAATGCTCTATTCAAGTTTGCTGACAACGCCACTGTCATAGGCCAGATCAAAGGTAGTGACAATTTAGCATAGAGGAAGGAGATTGAAAATGTGTCTGAGTAGTCCAATAACAATGACCTCTTACTCAACGTCAGGTAGACCGAGGAGCTGATTATTAACTTCAGGAGGAGGAAACCAGAGGTCCACGATGAAGCACCTTCAATAACTCCATCAGACTGAGGTTGTGTAAAATACTGAAAGGCTCTTATTCTCTGCAGAACAATACGACATCCATGTTGAGTGTCTACCCCTGGACTGAGGAGGAGGGGCAAGACGAAATCACCTTTATTCAGAATTCTGTGGGAGGAGCCACAGGGGCAGTCAGCAGAGGAGTGTGTCCAGACAGATAACCCAGTTACAACATATATATGGTTTACCACACGTGAGCTAATCCTTATTGGATGGTCAGAGGTGGAGAGGTTCCTCAGTGTTATCATTTCAGAAGACCTGTCCTGGGCCCAGCATATAAGGGCAATTACTAAAAAAGTACGGTAGTGCCTCAACTTCCTAAGTAATTTGCGAAGATTCGACATGACAGCTAAAACATTGAAAAACTTCTATAGATGTGTCATGGAGAGTATATTGACCAGCTACATCACAGCCTGGTATGGAAATACCAATGCCCTTGAATGGGAAATCCTACAAAAAGTAGTGGATACAGTCTAGACCATCATGGGTAAAGCTCTCCCCACCGTTGAACACATCTACACAACGCTTTGCTGCAGGAAAACAGTTTCCATCATCAGGGACCCCCACCACCCAGGTAATGTTCTTTTCTCAATACAGGAGCTTCAGGACTCACACCACCAGGTTCAGGAACAGCTATTACCCTTCAACCATCAGGCTCTTGAACTAGGGGGGATATCTTCATTCAGCTTCACTTGCCCATCATTGAAATGTTCCCACAACCTGTGAACTCACTTTCAAGGACTCTTCATCTTATGTTCTCAAAATTTATTGCTTATTTATTTGCTATTATTATTTATTTCTTTTTGTTTTTGCACAGTTTTTTCACACTGGCTGAATGCCCAAGTTGGTACGGTCTTTCACCGATTCCATTATGGATTTTGAGTATGCCTGCAAGAAAATGAATCTCAAGGTTGTATATGGAAACATATATGTACTTTGATAATAAATTTACTTTGAACTTTGAACTTTGATGCACGGTATCAATCTTAAATGCTGACTATTCCTCAGCTTCCACTGAGGCTATTTGGCCCTTTGATTTCTTCTACCAGATTGTTTATCTTTTGCTCCAGATTTCAGCATCTACAGTCCTGTGTATCTTCTTTAAAATGGTGTAATTAGGTTTTCAGAGTACTTCAGACTATAACTGTGGTCTACAAGTGAATAATACAGGTTATCGAGGAATGCTAAAGAGAGTTTGAGGAAAAGAAATCTATAAGTGATTTTAATTCAGCATGGCCTGGAGACAGTTGTAAGATAGCTGATCGTTCTTTAATTTCCTCCATGGGGTAGATATGGAGAGATTGCATGTTTATACATAGATCTCCCAGGATTACAGAAACTATTGCCATTCAGTTCAATTTTGGTGCCAATATTTCTTATCATTTCAGATTAATTAAGCACGCTATGACCAACATGATGCATGAAAGTTATTGTTCTATAAGGGTACTGTCATATAATTTATTCAGCTATTTTTTAATTCTCTTCGAAGGAGCCACTTTGAGATGGCTGGGCACGTGGTGTAGCTTTATTCTGTGCCATTTAGGGGAGGGCAAAACTATTCAGCTCAGAGAATAAAATAAATTCAGTCATTATAATCAGTAATCAGTATGGTGTAGTTTCTAAGGTGAGGAAGAAAGACTTGATTACTGCCAGAAGAGTTTTGCAACAGTTCTGATTTGTCTGGTGCTTTCAGGGCACAATAACAAGCACCCACCATAATAATCCACTTGGATTTTGGCTTTGATTCCCCCCATGATGTACTGAACTCCAAAAGCCTTGGAATAACCAGGTGCAATGTTTTTTTTTACATTCGAACATTAGAACAACATTAGAAGCAAATTCATTTTTAAAATAGCCTTGAAGTTTTATGTAATTAAAACCATTCTTGGCCACTTTGAGGACACTTTTGTCGATTGGACTGGATAGTCCAGACCAAGTATGGACACCAAATGTCCTTCCCATTGGACATTAGTGAACAGACTTTAATTACAATCAACAACATTGTGCTCACCTTTACAGATATCAGCCCTTTATTTCCCATTATTTTCAAATTTTCCAACTTCCCCAGAGAGTGAACTCACTTTCTCTGGATTACTAGTTAAAACCCTTGGATTACTATCCTAGTGACATAGTCATAGTCATAGTCATAGTCATACTTTATTGATCCCGGGGGAAATTGGTTTTCGTTACAGCTGCACCATAAATAACTAAATAGTAATAAAATCATAAATAGTTAAATAGTAATATGTAGATTATGCCAGGAAATAAGTCCAGGACCAGCATATTGGCTCAGGCAGGAATGGCTTCCTATGGCGCTCTGTGTTGCATCTCAGTGGAATGAGTCTCCGGCTGAATGTACTCCTGTGCCCACCCAGTACATTATGTAGTGGATGGGAGACATTGTCTGAGCTGGCATGCAACTTAGACAGCATAATTAGTGTAATGGATTGAAAACATTTATTCTAATTGTTCCTTACTTTTCCAAGTCGCCATGTGAAAACTTCAATGGACAGTCACATCTTAGTGAATGAGTGCAATGTATTACATAGAATCATAGAGAAGTATAGAACAGGACATGCCCTTTGGCCCATCTAGTTCATGCCAAAACCATTTAAACTGCCTACTCCCATCGAACTGGACTAGGACCATAGCCCTCCATATCCCTACCATCCATGTATCTAACCAAACTTCACTTAAATGTTGAAATTGAGCTTGTATGCACCACTTGTGCTGCAAGCTCATTCCACACTCTCACAACCCTCAGAGTGATGTTTTCTATCAGATTTCCCCTAAACTTCTCACCTTTCACCCTTAATTCTTGACGCCTGATTATAGTTCCACCCGACCTCAGTGGAAAAAATCTGCTTGCATTTACCCTATCAATACCCCTCATGTAGGATGACCAATCCTTTTCTGCTGATAATGTATTCCTCGTGAATTATATTACCATGAATAAAAATAGCCCTTGAATTTTCTCAACATGTGATGTAAAGTGATGACAAATCTACTTATGACTGACAAGCAATTTTCAGAATGATGGATCATGAAACACAAATAAATCCTGCAATGTTTGTGAGGAATCTGGGATTGCTGAATGATATGAAGGAAGTTCATGTACTAAAACTGCTTGTTCATTTCTAAATTATTGAGGCAGCTGCATCTACCTCTTTTTATTTAGTAAAGATTTATTTATAAGAGGCTGCGAAAATGCCTTGCTAGATGTTCTTTTTAATAGGAATGACATTGGGAGTGTGAAAATAATCAGACTAGAAGTGAGATCCAAGGTCCATTGTTGAAGGAGTTTTACCTGACTCCTTTTCAAAAAACACTTACCCAAATTAATTATAATAAATTTGCCAATCTGGGAATCGAATCTACCTGTGGACTTCAGAATAAATCAGTAGTTGAACTGATTTATTAATGGGAGTCAGCTCATTTTCATTTTGTGATTACAGTGCAGTTTAAATTTCAATGCCATTGAAGCAAATCCAGAGAGAATCTTAAATGGTTTCATCAGCTAGAAATAAAACCTCATTCTAAAGTGAGCAAAGCTGCTTGTCCAAACTGATTTAAATTTAGTGACAGCGTTCCTATAATTTGAGATCTCTCCTACTTTACAAAGGGCTTTTTGAGGATATAATAATCAGCTCTGCCCTTGGCTGTGTTGAGGAAGGTTGATGAAGGAAGCCAGTTAAACTAAATGCATTGGAAAGTCTTTTGATAAATTGAGCCTAACAGCAACGTTATGAGTGACAGTGCCAACCAAAGTAAATCTCATATCAATACTAATCTTAATGGAAGTGAGGGACTTACTATAGAATAGTCCATTCAATCTATTGCACACAATTCTGATAAAAGGTCAACCACTTGAACCATTAGCTCTATTTCTCCCTCACCTGGATAGTTGACTATTTTCAGTCATTTTTCTTCATTTTTCAAATGTTTACGGCATTTTGATTATATTGACAGATTTTGTTTTCCGTGACAAAGGAAGGGGGTTTTGCTGACATTTGCCCATAGTCTCACTAAGATTAAGAGCTGAAACAGAATCTGTATCTGTTCGGGCTGACCGGAAGGGCACTGAGAGCAGTAAGTGTCAAGGAGTTGGGGGCTTGCTGTTCTGGTTAACAACGGATGGTGCAATCCTGGTCATATCACGATCGAGGAACATGTTTGTAGACCGGATATTGAACTTTTTACTGTTGGACTCCGGCCATATTCCACCGAGATACAACACTAGGCGTCATGGGAGGTTGTTCCTGCCTGTGGCCATCGAACGTGCAGCTCCTCCCATGGAGGGTCAGACACCCTGAGCCAATAGGCTGGTCCTGGACTTATTTCCATCTGGCATAGTTTGCATATTGTTGTTTGATTGTTTGTGGTTTTGGTATTGCTATATTTATGCTCTGTTCTTGGTTGGTGCAGCTGTAATGAAACCCAATTTTCCTCGGGATCAATAAAGTATTTCTATCTATCTATCTATCTATCTATCTAGCTATCTATCTATCTTGTCCAGTGTGGCACCTGTGGTGTGTGTGAGCAGAAGAACCCCGATGAAGTTCTTCAAACAATCAGAATTTTGATTGTGACGCATTTAGATTCTAAATCAAGAAATATGAAGGGGCAAATACGGATAACTTTGAAAAGGCATTCAGAGAGCAAAATGAAGACTGGTGTAGCCCCCCGGCAAGCCTCAGGGTCGCTCAGCTCACTGTCGTCTAGGGAAACAGCCCTCGGCCCCGCCGAACTGGGTAATTAGTTTGTGTGGATGCTGTGCGATGTACCCTACCCCGTCAAATAACAAACAATACACCAGATACGATTAAATGAATTACAGTTTATAGATATTACTGGAACTATATAATTAATAGAGATAAAATATAAAAGGAAGATAAAAGACATCACACTTATCAAAGTTCAATCTCTTCGTGCACAAACAGTTGGAGCTTGGGACCTTCCTTCTCCACCCTGCAATCCCCCACCTCAACCTGCCGCCTGGCACCAACAACGGTGGTCGACCAGACGCTCCACACGAGTCCGTCTCCATCTCCTCTCCTCGCCGAACACCCTGGACCTCGGACTCCTGCTCGGGTCTGACCCCATTAGCCAACTCACAGCACCTTATCCATTCGCTCTTGCTCTCTCGCGCCTTCTGCCCCTAAACCCATGCATCATAATAACTTAGAGACACACTAGAAAGAATAACATCTATCCCAATCAGTTTGTTCGCTCTCTTATCAATAACATACTCCAAACAAACTGCTAGCGGGAGGACTTTCTCAGCAGTTAACATAACAAAGAATCCATTTTAATTATAACGTAACAAAGAAGCCATTTTAATTAGCCTACACAGTAGCATAAAAGAAGAAACCCCTTACACTAGTAAATGCAGATGGGATAATGATACAAAGGACAGCGAATAGGAACAGTGCAGTTATGTTAATCAACCAGATATCCAGAGACAATAGTTAAAATCTACTGTGTCAAGTAAGGATATTAGTTTCAGGTGATTAAATTATTCTAGATTAAATGTATGTATTGGTAACAGTAACCAAGTAATTCAATGCTTGACTCAGAAGTGCTTTCGAGGAAAACCAAACCGCCAAGTCCTCAATACGGACATTTTATATTTTCTGGCATAAGGCTTAAGAACATAAAACAGTACAAGTCCTTCAGCCCGTGATGTTGTTCTAACCTGCTGACCTACTCCAAGATCAATCTAACACTCCCACATAGCCCTTCACGTTCCTTTCTCTCATATGCCTATCTAAGAGTCTGTTAAATGTCCCTAATATATCTGTCTCTATCACCACACCTGGCTGCAAGTAACAGATACCCACCACTCTGGGGAAAAACGTAGTTCTGACATCCCATTGATAGTTTCCTTATATCACTTTAAAATTATGCCCTTCATATTCGGCATTTCCACCCTGGGAAAAAGTCTCTGCCTATCCACTCGATCTATAACTCTTATCATCTTGTACACCTCTATCAAATCACTTCTCATCCTTTTTTGCTTGAAAGAGAAAAGCCCCAGTTCCTTCAACCTATCCTCATACAACATGATACAATATCCAATCCTGGAAGCATCATAAGACCATAAGACATAGGAGCAGAATTAAGCCAGTCATCCATTAAGTCTACTCCACCATTCCATCAAGGCTGATCCTGGATCCCACTCAACACCATACACCTGCCTTCTCACCATATCCTTTGATGCCCTGACCGATCAGGAAACTATCAAATTCCACCTTAAATATACCCACGGACTTGGCCTCCACCGCAGTCTGTGGCAGAGCATTCCACAGGCTCACTACTCTGTGGCTAAAAAAATTCCTCCTTACCTCTGTTCTAAAAGGTCATCCCTCAATTTTGAGGCTGTGTCCTCCAGTTCTAATACCACCACCATAGGAAACATCCTCTCCACATCCACCTTATCTAGTCCTTTCAACATTAGGTAGGTTTCAATTAGGTCCCCACACGTTCTTCTAAATTTCAGTCAGTACAGGCCCAAACTCTCCTCATATAATAGATAATAGATAATAGACAATAGGTGCAGAAGCAGACCATTCAGTCCCTCGAGCCTGCACCGCCATTCTGAGATCATGGCTGATCATCTACTATCAATACCCGGTTCCTGCCTTGTCCCCATAATCCTTGATTCCCCTATCCGTAAGATATCTATCCAGCTCCTTCTTGAAAGCATCCAGAGAATTGGCCTCCACTGCCTTCTGAGGCAGCACGTTCCACACCTCCACAACTCTCTGGGAGAAGAAGTTCCTCTTCAACTCTGTCCTAAATGACCTACCCCTTATTCATAAACCATGCCCTCAGGTACTGGACCTTCCCAGCATCTGGAACATATTTCCTGCCTCTATCTTGACCAATCCCTTAATAATCTTATATGTCTCAATTAGATCCCCCTTCAATCTCCTTAACTCCAGCGTGTACAAGCCCAGTCTCTCTAACCTCTCTACGTAAGACAGTCCGGACATCCCAGGAATTAACCCTTGTTAACCCTTTCATTCCTGGAATCTTTCTTGTGAACCTCCACTGGACTCTGTTCAATGACAACACATCCTTTCTGAGATATGGGGCTCTAACTGTTGACAATACTCTAAATGCAACCTGACTAGTGTCTTATAAAACCTCAGCATTATTTCTTTGATTATTCTGTTCCCCTTGAAATAAATACCAACATTACATTTGCCTTCTTTACCATAGACTCAACCTGCAAATTAACCCTCTGGGAGTCTTGCATGAGGACTCTTAAGTCTCTCTGCTCCTCTGATGTTTGATCCTTCTCCTCATTTAGATAATAGTTTCTCTATTGTTTCTTTTACCAAAATGTATTATCCAACATTTCCCTACACTGCATTCCATCTGCAACTTTTTTGCCCATCCTTTCAATTTGTCAAAGTCCACCTGCAATTTGTATTGCTTCCTCAGCACCAACTATCTTCATATTATCTGCAAACTTTGTCACAAAGCCATCAATTCCATTATCCAAATTATAGACAAACAATGTAAGTACTGACTCTTCAGGAAAACCACTAGTCACTGGCAGCCAACCAGAAAGGGCCCCTTTTATTCCCACTTGCTGCCTCCTGCCTGTCAGCCATTCCTCTATACATGTCAGTATCTTTCCTGCAATGCCATGGGATTTTGTCTTGTTAAGCAGCCTCAAGGGTGGAACCTTATCAAATACCTTCTGAAAATCCAAGTAAATACATCCACTGCCTCTCCTTTGTCCACCCTGCTTGTTACTTCCTCGAAGAACTCTAACAGAATTGTCAGGCAAGATTTCCTTTTACAGAAACCATGCTGACTTGACTTATTTTATCATTAGTCTCCAGGTACCCTGAAACCTCATCCTTAGTAATAGGCTCCAAAACTTTCCCAGCCACTGAGGTTAAGCTAACTGGCCTATAACTTCCTTTCTTTTGCCTTCCTCCCTTAAAAAGTGGAGTGACATTTGCAATCTTCCCTTTCTCCAGAATGAAGTGATTCTTGAAAGGTCATGGCCAATGCATCCGTTATCACTTCAGCAACCTCTCTCAGGACTCTGGGATGTAGTCCATCTGGTTCAGGTGACTTACCCACCTTAAGACCTTTGATTTTGCCCAGCACGTTTTCCTTTATAATAGCAATGGCTCTCACTCCTGCTCTCTGACACTCTTTTCCATAGATGCTGCCTGGCCTGCTGGGTTCTTTCAGCGTTTTGTGTGTGTTGCTTGGATTTCCAGCATCTGTTGATTTTTTTTCTTGTTTGTGATAGGAATCATAATAATGCTTGTTGCTAACACAGAAATAATAGGTTTGACAAATGGTGGAATATGTTAATAAAGACCAAAAACATAATAGACAATTTAACAAGGCAGGAAGGGTCAAAGATGTAATTTAATAAGCATTTAGCCACTCACACAAAATGCTGGAGGAACTCAGCAGGCCAGGCAGCATCTATGGAAAAAAGTACGGTTGATGTTTCTGGCTAAGACCCTTCGGCAGCGTTTAGTAAGTAGCATTAAACATAGAAACATAGAAAATAGGTGTAGGAGTAGGCCATTCGGCTCTTCAAGCCTGCACCGCCATTTATTATGATCATGGCTGATCCTCCAACTCAGAACCCCGCTCCAGCCTTCCCTCCATACCCCCTGACCCCCGTAGCCACAAGGGCCATATCTAACTCCCTCTTAAATATAGCCAATGAACTAGCCTCAACTGTTTCCTGTGGCAGAGAATTCCACAGATTCACCACTCTCTGTGTGAAGAAGTTTTTTCTAATCTCAGTCCTGAAAGGCTTCCCCTCTATTCTCAAACTGTGGCCCCTCGTTCTGGACTTCCCCAACATCGGGAACAATCTTCCTGCATCTAGCCTGTCCAATCCCTTTAGGATCTTATACATTTCAATCAGATCCCCCCTCAATCTTCTAAATTCCAACGAGTACAAGCCCAGTTCATCCAGTCTTTCTTCATATGAAAGCCCTGCCATCCCAGGAATCAATCTGGCGAACCTTCTTTGTACTCCCTCTATGGCAAGGATGTCTTTCCTCAGATTAGGGGACCAAAACTGCACACAATACTCCAGGTGTGGTCTCACCAAGGCCTTGTACAACTGCAGTAGTACCTCCCTGCTCCTGTACTTGAATCCTCTCGCTATAAATGCCAGCATACCATTCGCCTTTTTCACCGCCTGCTGTACCTGCATGCCCACTTTCAATGACTGGTGTATAATGACACCCAGGTCTCGTTGCACCTCCCCTTTTCCTAATCGGCCACCATTCAGATAATAATCTGTTTTCCTATTTTTGCCACCAAAGTGGATAACTTCACATTTATCCACATTAAATTGCATCTGCCATGAATTTGCCCACTCACCCAACCTATCCAAGTCACCCTGCATCCTCTTAGCATCCTCCTTACAGCTAACACTGCCACCCAGCTTCGTGTCATCCGCAAACTTGGAGATGCTGCATTTAATTCCCTCATCCAAGTCATTAATATATATTGTAAACAACTGGGGTCCCAGCACTGAGCCTTGCGGTACCCCACTAGTCACCGCCTGCCATTCTGAAAAGGTCCCGTTTATTCCCACTCTTTGCTTCCTGTCTGCTAACCAATTCTCCACCCACACCAATACCTTACCCCCAATACCGTGTGCTTTAAGTTTGCACACTAATCTCCTGTGTGGGACCTTGTCAAAAGCCTTTTGAAAATCCAAATATACCACATCCACTGGTTCTCCCCTATCCACTCTACTAGTTACATCCTCAGAAAATTCTATGAGATTCGTCAGACATGATTTTCCTTTCACAAATCCATGCTGACTTTGTCCGATCATTTCACTGCTTTCCAACTGTGCTGTTATCACATCCTTGATAACTCACTCCAGCAGTTTCCCCACCACCGATGTTAAGCTAACCGGTCTATAATTCCCCGGTTTCTCTCTCCCTCCTTTTTTAAAAAGTGGAGTTACATTAGCCACCCTCCAATCCTCAGGAACTAGTCCAGAATCTAACGAGTTTTGAAAAATTATCACTAATGCATCCACTATTTCTTGGGCTACTTCCTTAAGCACTCTAGGATGCAGACCATCTGGACCTGGGGATTTATCTGCCTTCAATCCCTTCAATTTACCTAACACCACTTCCCTACTAACATGTATTTCGCTCAGTTCCTCCATCTCACTGGACCCTCTGTCCCCTAGTATTTCTGGAAGATTATTTATGTCCTCCTTAGTGAAGACAGAACCAAAGTAATTATTCAATTGGTCTGCCATGTCCTTGCTCCCCATAATCAATTCACCTGTTTCTGTCTGCAGGGGACCTACATTTGTCTTTACCAGTCTTTTCCTTTTTACATATCTATAAAAGCTTTTACAGTCCGTTTTTATGTTCCCTGCCAGTTTTCTCTCATAATCTTTTTTCCCCTTCCTAATTAAGCCCTTTGTCCTCCTCTGCTGAACTCTGAATTTCTCCCAGTCCTCAGGTGAGCCATTTTCTCTGGCTAATTTGTATGCTTCTTCTTTGGAATTGATACTATCCCTAATTTCTCTTGTCAGCCACGGGTGCGCTACCTTCCTTGATTTATTCTTTTGCCAAACTGGGATGAACAATTGTTGTAGTTCATCCATGCAACCTTTAAATGCTGGCCATTGCATATCTACCGTCAATCCTTTAAGTGTCATTTGCCAGTCTATCTTAGCTAATTCACATCTCATACCTTCAAAGTTACCCCTCTTTAAGTTCAGAACCTTTGTTTCTGAATTAACTATGTCACTCTCCATCTTAATGAAGAATTCCACCATATTATGATCACTCTTACCCAAGAGGCCTCTCATGACAAGATCGCTAATTAACCCTTCCTCATTGCTCAAAACCCAGTCCAGAATAGTCTGCTCTCTAGTTGGTTCCTCGACATGCTGGTTCAAAAAACCATCCCGCATACATTCCAAGAAATCCTCTTCCTCAGCGCCTTTACCAATTTGGTTCACCCAATCTACATGTAGATTGAAGTCACCCATTATAACTGCTGTTCCTATATTGCACACATTTCTAATTTCCTCTTTAATACCATCTCTGACCTCACTACTACTGTTAGGTGGCCTGTACACAACTCCCACCAGCGTCTTCTGCCCCTTAGTGTTACGCAGCTCTACCCATATCGATTCCACATCTTCCCGGCTTATGTCCTTCCTTTCTATTGCGTTAATCTCTTCTTTAACCAGCAACGCCACCCCACCTCCCCTTCCTTCATGTCTATCCCTCCTAAATATTGAATATCCCTGAACGTTGAGCTCCCATCCCTGGTCACCCTGGAGCCATGTCTCTGTGATCCCAACTATATCATAATCATTAATAACAATCTGCACTTTCAATTCATCCACCTTATTACGAACACTCCTTGAATTGACACATAAAGCCTTCAGGCGCTCTTTTACAACTCTCTTAGCCCTTATACAATTATGTTGAAAAGTGGCCCTTTTTAAAGCATTGTCTGAACTTATTGAAGAACAGTAAGTGTTATTTAAATAAGTAACATTCCTTGAAAATACAAGATCATAGAGATAAATGAAATTATATTAAAGACAAGAAAGAAAGGCATAATGAATTAGGGTCACCAGGTCCATTTAGAGAGGTGCAACATGTATCTGTACTATAATTTCAATGATCCAATACAGAAGTTTTAAGTAAAAGATATCACAGAAATTCATGGCCTGGCTGATTCTGGCAGCTGCGCAGATCTCTGGAATTCTGGTAACTAGAATCACAAATGCACAGATCTGTAAGGCAATGTAGAAAAAATGCAGAATGATTGAAATGCTGGAACTCATTGTCTTGCGATAACATGTACTTTGTTTTTCCTCTCTGAATTCCTAAACAATCCAAGCTTGCTAGGGTAGATTCCACATTATGCTGTCTTCTCTTAAAAACAAGCCTGTCATCCTGAACACTTTTCAAAAAGGTATTGTCTTACCAAATCTCACAAAACAAACGTGCATTTCTCACTGA
Source organism: Mobula hypostoma (assembly GCF_963921235.1). NCBI lineage: Eukaryota > Metazoa > Chordata > Chondrichthyes > Myliobatiformes > Myliobatidae > Mobula > Mobula hypostoma. The sequence goes on from NC_086116.1 coordinate 17,373,386, forward strand.
CTGGAGAATTCTGTGTAATTATTTGCATTGTGTATAGTCTGGTTTTTTTGAGACACAGGAAGCCAGAGTGGAAAACAAACTTCTGGACGAAGTCAATGGGTCAAGCAGCATCTGTGGGGGGGAAATGACTCATGGCAATTTAGGATTGAAAGCTTTTATCTGTAGTCAGTCTGGTTCTTCTAATGGTATCATTGTTTCTCCATTCCAGGTAAACATTCTGATCATTCCGTTGACTATAAAACGTCTTCCAAGAAAGTTGCCAGATTTTTACAGATTATCAATTCAAAATCAAGGTGGGACTCTGGTAAAAATTGTATCTTTATCACATACATCTACAGCATTTATTTTCTCACATAGATTGGATAGATATTTGAAACTGAATGCTTTTAAAGATAATTGCTCATATTTGTTTGAATCTCTTTACTCCAGTTTGATAGCAATTCAGTTACTTCTAGATCAATCAGATAGACGTAAAGCACAGAAATGGGTCCTTTTATCCATCCCCTTCTGTGCCAGTTGTGATGCATATTGTGTCTATGCTAATTCTGCATTGGGCCAACATCCTTCTATTCCTTTCCTATCCAAATGGATTTTGTTCTATAATTGTATCTGTTTCCACCACCTTCTATTGCAGCTTGTTCCAGACATCTTCCACACTGTGTGAAAGAAATAAAATTCTTTCCTCCCACTTTAAATCCTCAATGCCCTACATATCCACTTTACACAACCTTAGGAAAAAATTCTGATGTCCTATCCAAATTAAACCCCACATCACTTTATAATCCTCTGCATGGGCTCCACTCATTCTCTTATGTCCCATTGAGAATAACCTAAGCCTGTCTAATCACACATCACAAATCTTTTCTTCCATTTCACGCTTCATCCTGGACTCTGCACTCTCTGTTGCTGCCACGTCCTTACCGTAGTGTGGTGAACAGAATTGCATACAAACTTGCAGTGCAGTCTAACCACGATTTTGTACAGTTGCAACAAGACATCCCAACTCTTAAAGAATATTTGAGGCAGAATATGACACCTACTGGGATTCACTCTCTTTTGCTTTATGAAATGTGTGCTGTTTGTTCCACCAATGGTACTCCAGTCCTTTGCAAAAATACATGAAATGGCATGAAATTCCATTACTGTAGTCCTGTGGAGATCTGTATCCAGAATCCTGTGGCAAAATAGGACCTGGGCAGTCGCTTTTAGTAACTGTCTAAAGAGCTCTCACTTACCATGCCATTGATACCCTGATATTTTGGAAGCCAATCAGAGCTTGAGGAATGCTCACCAGCTTAGCTATAGAAGAGCTGCAGTAAAGGGTACCACAGAGCTGAAGAGAAACAGTCCTTTGTATGCTGAGAGGATGATGTAGTTTCCAGAACGTTGACCATTGAAAACTGAACCTGGCATATTTTGGTGCAAGACATTGGCGTCACAGTGAAGACCCTTTAATTGGTGTCTGATTTCTGGTCACTGTATGATGTCCTCTTAGATTTTTTTTCTCAGTGAGTGAACAACAGAAGTTGAAGATTGCAATAAGAGCTTGATTTCTGCTGGCAGTGCAGGAAGTGTACTGAGTGGTTTGTGATGTTATTAGCCATGCGATGATGCTGAATAAACATCAGACACACTGAGGTAAGTGGTCCAATGAAGATACCAGCGCCAGTTCATATTCAGATTCATTTTATTTATCACATGAATATTAAAATGTACAGTGAAATGTGTCATTTACATTAGCAATCTACACATCCTGGGATATTCTGAGAACAGTCCGCAAGTGTCCCACATATTCTGATGCCAACAAAGCATGCCCACGATCCCTGGCAGAACAAGAGAGAACACAACAATCAACAGTACTCTGTGAAGTTTTACTTTTGCCCAATAACCGTAGCATGTGAATTACAACAAATACCGTAATCTCTGGGAAATATGTTCAAAGAGGGAAACAAAATATACAATAGTGTGTTCAATTGTAGGGTAACATAATTGGTGGAAATGTACATAATTCACAACCACCCGACATTGAGTTGGGGTTTCACTTTAAATCTGAAGTGATGATGTAATTGCATGAAGGGCTTTTAGCGCGCTTTGAGGTCAGTTCTTTTGTGTTCAATAGATGAGTTGCTGCGGCTTTTCTGAAACACACCTCACTTTGTTTTATTTGTGAAAACCTACATTGGTGACCCTGATGCTCTGGCACAATTCCAGAGTTATTGAACATGTCGGCCAATGCAGCCGCTTTCAAACTGCCAGAGTTTTGGGAAATGCCTTCACTTGGTTCATACAAGCAGAGGCTCAATACATGCTTCAAGAAATCTCCGCCGACAACACCAAATATTTCTATGTGGTAGTGTCGCTCAGCTACTCCATGGCTGCGAGAGTGGTGAGTCTATTAGAACACCCAAATGGAGAGAATAATTATTGGTCACTGAACACTGACCAGAGGGCTCAAAAAGAGGATTTTCATAGCAGTCACAGAGTCCATTCTCACGTACGGATGTGAGGCGTGGACACTCACCAAGACTATGCGAAAGTCTCTAGATGGTTGCTATACACGAATGCTCCGGATGGCTCTTGACGTGAGTTGGCAACATCACATGATGATAAGACTTTTTACCACACTGTAAGTTCTGTTTTCGGTGTTCAATAAATGAATTACTACAGCTTTTCTGAAACATAAAATGGCCCACTTCATTTTATTTGTGAAAACCTACACATTTACAAGTGAATTTTGCCATTTATAAACAGTTAGAAAAAAATCATAAGTAATATTTTATTTGATATGTGGGAAATAGTAGATATAGTGAAAAATGTATTGGGAAAAATAGGGGAGACATAGAGATCCTTGCTGACAATCAACCCTGGTGTACCTCAGGGAGGTGTGCTTAGCCCACAGCACTACTCTCTCTATACCCATGATTGTCTAGCTAGGCACACCTCTAATGTCATCTATAAATTTGCTGATGAGACACATTGTTGGCAAAATCTCAGATGGAGATAAGAGGGTGTAGAGGATGGAGGTATTCCAGCTAGTTGAGTGGTGTCACGGTGGTGTAACCTGGCACTCAACGTCAGTAAGACCAAAGAGCTGATTGTGGACTTCAGCAAGGGGAGGACGCGGGAACCCTAACCAATCCTCATAGAGGGTTCAGAAATGGAGAGAGTGAGCAATTTCAGGTTCCTGAGTATCAAGATCTCAGAGGATCTAACTTGGTCCCAACATATCGATGCAGCTATAAGGAAGGCAAGACAGCAGCTATATTTCATTAGGAGTTTGAGGAGATTTGGTTTGTCATCTAAAACACTTGAAACATTCTACAGATGTAGCATGGAGAACATTCTGATAGGCTGCATCACTGCCTGGTATGGGGGAGGAGGTTAAATTATAAGACCAAAAGAAGCTACAGAAAGTTGTAAAGTTAGTCCACTCCATCTTGGGCACTAGCCTCCGTAGTATCCCAGACACTTTCATGGAGCGATGCCTCAGAAAGGTGGCATCCATCATTAGAGACCCCCATCACCCAGGACATGCTTGGTTTGCATTGTCACCCTCAGGAAGGAAGTACAGAAACCTGAAGGCACACAGTCAGTGATTCAGGGACAATTTCTTCCTCTCTGCCATCCAATTGCTAAGTGGACATTGAATCCATGAACACTATCTCACTTTTATTATTTCTGTTTTTGCACCATTTTTAATTTAACTATTTAATATACATTTATACTTACTGTAATTGATCTACATGATATTTTCTCTATTATTATGTATTGCATTTTACTGCTGCCACCAAGTTAACAAATTTCACAACATTTGCTGGTGATATTAAACCTGATCCTGATTCTCATTCTGATTCTGAAAGGACAGTAACTAAGTTTCACCTCTGAAGTCAAAAACTTCCCAACTTGGTAAAAAAACTAAGTCAAGGTATTGTTAGAAAGGTTTGCAAATGCCTTGGGTTCTCGGGTTTTATTTGGTTTTGTTTATTTCGAGATATTGCATGGAACAGACTCTTGCTTCTTCCTTATTCCTGGCTTTCTTATTTTCAATCACATGGCTTCTCATCATAGACAGCCTGCCTGCCTGACAAGTCAGGTCATCGGGTGTATTTAAGGCAGAGGTTGATAGCTTTTTGATTAGTCGGAGTGTGAAAGATTACAGGCAGAAGGCAGGAGATTGGGGCTGAGAGGGAAATAGATCAACAATGATGAAATAACAGAGCAGGTTCAATTGTCCGAATGGCTTAATTCCACTCCTAAGTTTTATGAATAGGTTGGGGAATACCTTCAATGCGTCAGGACCCATATTGCTTAAATTATCCTGCCTGTGGTCTTTATCAGCAGAACTTCAGGATGGCATTCGCTGTGATTCTTTATCATGAACAAAAGACATTCTGAACCGGCTAACCAGCATTGATACCTGTTAAATGCTTTGGAGATCCTGATTTCGAAAGGTTCCACATAAATGTGAGGCTTTCTTTTACTAAATAGCTACCATGGGTTCAGGTGAATTGTGAGGTAGAAGGCAATGTGATTGAAATACTCACTGTGCAAAAAAAAACTGGCCTTGCGGTGGAAGACAATGTTATTGTGCAAAACAAGGCAATAAACTGGCCTTGACCAGAAACAAAATCTAGATAGGAGAAAATATAGTGGTAATAGTGAGCACTTACACAGTGGGAACAATTGGATTACCTTTCATATATATACCTGCTCATAGAGGCTCGGGAAATAAGAAAAGATGAGCTAGATAATATGAAGAGTAATTTACCACAGAAACATGGAGGTAAATAAAGCAGTGAAATTAAATGAACAAACAATTGATGTTGGGGGCCGAGACCCTTCTTCTTGAGGGGAAAGGAAGGGGAAAGATGCCAGAATAAAAATGTGGGGGCAAAGGAGCTGAGGTTGCGTGAGGCTAGAACTAGAGTTTAAGGGTTAAGAGTGAAAGGTGACATACTTAAGGCGAACTTGAGAAGGAACTTCACTCACTGGGTGGTAAGACTGTGGAACGAGTTGCCAGGGTAAGTGATGGATGTGCATTTGATTGCAACACTTAAGAGAAGTTTAGATAAGTGCATGGATGGGAGGAGCTTGGCACGGACTAGATGGGCCAAAAGGCATTTTTCTGTGCTTTATGAATCTAGTGTAGTCTTGTTACGTAAATCTTAAATTACATCTGTGCATTTCCTTTCCTTTTTAAGAGCATACCCAGCAATAAAAAAAAAATACCTGTTCTTTATATTGTGCTCAGCAGTATGTCTGCATAAGTACTTTCAAACATAAGGGAAAAACAATCATAGTTTTTAAAAATAAATATTTCTTTACTTCACAGCCTGTTATACTCACAATCAGAATGAAAGACTTGGAAAGACATTTAGTTGAAAGAGATTATATAGGAACACTGGGGTTTAAATTAGTTTGAAGTGGGCAGTAGTAATCCAGTCATTTGACTGGCCTTTATTCCATTTTCTCTTACATTGGCTTCATTGCAACCGTGGATGCTTACAGCTCTCTGGTTTGAAAGGTGAGAGATTAAAGGTAGTTTGATGTATTTGAACTGAACTGTTGCTGCATAGCATTAAGTTTCACTTCAAGTAAGTCGAAGATAATAAACTTGATTCTGATTCAGGGTGTATGGTTTTGGTGTTACAAAAGGTCCCCTTGCACACTGGGATAATTTTGCCGTGTGTGGTATGCCAGTTCATACCTTCCTTCTTCCCAGGCGGAACTGGATTGCAGCCAGTGCAGTGAATATCTCTTCTGTGGAAATGCATTAAACTCATCCATTTTCAGTGTGGCTCGTAGCAAGAAGGAAATGTGCTGGTGTCAGTCTCGCTCGTCTTCCATGTAATATAATCTGTAGTTATGAAGGTAGTCATGCGGTCCATTCAGGGTACATTTTGTTTTTTTGTAAACTTTTATAACAAAAAATAGCTACAGTCAGTGTGAAATATCTTACAGCTTTTTCCATTCAATCAATTTGACATGCCAAATAGGTTTATGTCACTATTCCAGCAAAGCCGTACTGGTGAATCAGAATCTGGTTTAATATCATTAGTATATGTCACGAAATTTGTTGTCTTTGCGGCTGCAGTACAGTGTAATACACAATAATAGAGAAAAAGACTGTGAATTAACATAAGTATATATATACCTGGGTGATGGCTTCCTAAGGTTGTCATAGCTGGGGTGGTAGTGGGGATAATCTCCCACCACCTATAAAGAGCTCCAAATGGTGTGTGTCACTAACAGCCTCTGACAACCAAGTCCAACTCTTGGCCTTCACGTGTGGCTTAGCTACTAGGCCCAACAGAACTGTTTCCACTGACAAAGTAAGGGGCAAAGGCGGACCACTGGCCCCTTAAAACCAGTTGCTTCGGGCAGGTGGGGCTCGTCAGCCTTGGATGGCAGCCCGACTAGGAGAAGGAAAATTCTGATTTTAAACCTCTGCTGCCTTGTGGCCATACCCACCCATGGAAAAGGCTTCGGGAGTAAACCCCGAGGAAGAAATCCAGAGCCGGGGTCCTTAAGGCAGTTTGGTGTTGCTTACAACTTCACTCTGGCAACCTCAGCGACGACACTTGTGCAAAGCTGTATCAGCACTTGCCCTTACCTTGGACTACATTAGTGACGTGAGGAGGGGGAAATAAAAAAAAACTAGTGAGGTAGTGTTCATGGCATTACATACCTGATGGATAGCTTGTGACTGTCTTATGAGGATGATGTAATGGTCTTGCGGAGGTCACATGATGTAAATTTTCCTGCCGACGTGAGGTCACGTGATGACCTGTTCTCAACAGGTATATATAAGGGTAGACCCCTGGTGACACAGTTAGTTTTCCAAGTTGAGCTTTAAATTAAGTTCATCAGTTACTCCGTATTGCTGCGCTTTTTTTTATGACGCAGTTTCATTTTAAAACGGTGTCTTACTTTCTTTTGTAACATACAGAAGTGTTGGGCTGGTAGTTTTACCAGTCGCTGACAGGTTTGTTGATGTATCTTTTCAGTAGTATTGGAGAGTGAAGACAGGAACCTTAAGGAGTCAGTCAGCGGTTTTGGAGTGGATCGACCAATATTGCATTTGTTCAAGTAAGAGTGATCTGCATGAGATAACCTCTGCTAAAAGCAGCAGAAAAGGTTGTGCAGTATCTAGCCTACGGAGGAAAAGGTCAGTGCCTTTAAACTGTTTTATTTCTCTCGTCGTGAGTCCTGCGGACAAGGCGGTTTCCAGCTGGGATCGGCAGCAATGTCGAGTCTTCGAGGAATTCTTTACTTCAGGAAAGTCTCTCCTAATTGACTGTATAAATCTCTTGGACTTTCAAATTCATCATTCTAAGAACTGTGTTCTAATTTACCATTCTAAGAACTGTGTTCGCATATATTGCTTTAAGGACTAGTACTGAGTTTGGTGATTTGTTAAATGGCCACATAGCAGTTTAGTTCCGGTTAAGGTTTTTGTTTGTTTATCTTTTTACTAATTTTGAGCCGAGTTTAATAAATGTTTATTTGTTTATAAAACCTGACTCATTTCTATATTCATTGTTGCCGGTCACGTGACAATGGGTTCTATATCCATTCAGAAATCAGATGGCAGAGGGGAAGGAGGTGTTCCTGAAACATTGAATGTGTGCCTTCTCACTTGTGCACCTCATTCCTGATGGAAGCAATGAGAACAAGGCATGGCCTGGGTGATGGGTGTCCTTAATAATGAATGCCACCTTTCTGAGGCATCGCTCCCTGAAGATGTCCTGGATGCTATGGAGGCTAGTGCCCATGACGGAGCTGACTAAGTTTGCAACTCTCTTCAGCTTATTTTGATCCTGCGTTGTAGCACCACCCTCTCCCCCGCCCCAACCAATACCAGATGGTGAAGCAGCCAGTTAGAATGTTCCTCATGGTACATCTATAGAAATTTGCATGTGCCTTTGGTGACGTACTAAATGTCCTCAGTCTCCTAATGAAATATAGCTGCTGTCGTACCTTCTTTGTAGCTACATTGATATGTTGGTTGCAAAGTAGATCCTCTGAGATCTTGACACCCAGGAACTTGAACTTCTTCACTCGTTCCACTTCTGATCCCTCTTTGAGGACTTGTGTGTGTTCCCTCAGCTTACCCTTTCTGAAGTCCACAATCAGTTCTTTGGTCTTACTGACATTGAGTGTGAGGTTGCTGCTGCCACACTGCACAACTAACTGATATGTCACACTCTTGTATGTCATCTCGTCATCTGAAATTTTGCCAACGATAGTTGTATCTTCAGCAAATTTATAAATGACATTTGTGCTGTGCCTAGCCACACAATCATGGGTGTAGAGAGTGTAGAGCAGTGGGCTAAGCACACCTCCCTGAGGTGCACCAGTGTTGATCGTCAGCGAGGTAAAAATTTTATTTCTGATCTGCACAGCTTGTGATCTTCCGGTTAGGAAGTCGAGGATCCAGTTGCAGAGGAAGGTACAGAGGCCCAGGTTCTGGAGCCCTATGATCAAAACTGTAGGGATGATTGTGTTAAAAACGCTGAGCTGCAGTGGATAAATGGCATCCCGTCATAGGTATCTGAATTGTCCAGTGGGAAAGTGGAAATAGTTCCAGTGGGAAAAGCATCAAGGAATTTCATGTCCATTGTTCAAAGCTGACCTTCACCCATGACGGTGAGCAACTTCTTCAACATCTCCTTACAGCTAGAGAGGGAGCAGTCGAATGAAAAGGAAAAGTGTTTCAGCACGTAATTCTCTGGAGCTTCTGTCATGTCTAACGGTATCCCGTCACCACGCAATCTTTCCGTCCTCCCAATTTCTGCTTTCCTGAGGGGTTGCTCCCTCTGCGACTCCCTTGTCCATTCACCCCGCCCCACTGATCTCCCTCCTGGCACCTATCCTTGCAAGCGGATCAAGTACTACACCTCCTCCCTCACTACCATCCAGGGCCCTAAACAGTCCTTCCAGGTGAGGTGATACTTCACCAGTGGTCTGCTGGGATCATATATTGTGTCTGGTGCTCTCTGTGTGGCCTCCTGTGTATCGGTGAGACCCGACGTAGATTGGGAGACTGTTTCGCCAAACACCTACGGTCCATCCACCAGAAGAAGTGGGATCTCCCAGTGGCCACCCATTTTAATTCCCATTCCGGTATGTCAATCCATGGCCTCCTCTACTGTCATGATGAGGCCACACTCATGTTGAAGGCACAACACCTTATTTGAACAGGGTGGCCTATAGCCTGATGGCATGAATATTGACTTCTCAAACTTCTGGAAATGCCATCACCAACCCCTTTTCACTCTCTCACCTTCTCTCCTTACTTGTCCATCATCTCCCTTTGCTGCTCTTCCCCACTTTACTTTCTTCATGGCCTTCTGTCCTCTCCTATTAGATTCCCCTTCTCCAGCCCTGTATCTCTTTCACCAATCAACTTCCCAGCTCTTTACTTCATCCCTCCCCCTCATGGTTTCACCTATCACCAGGTCAACTATACTTTTTTCCATAGATGCCGCCTGGGCTGGTGAGTTCTTGCAGCTTTTTGTGAGTGTTGCTTGGATTTCCATCATCTGCAGATTTTCTCTTGTTTATAAATCAGCCATGGTTGAATGGCGGAGCCAGACTCGACAGGCCAAATAGCCTAACTCTGTTCTTCTGTCTTATGGTTGCAGTTGTTGATGGTCAATCAGCTCCTCAAAACACTATCCAGTGCCCAGCCATAATCAGATGATTCATCACTGACCGATCTTCCATCAGAAGGATAATAGCCCAATGTTCAATTCTGTCTGCAGCTCCTTAGTGCAGGGGTTCCCAGCCTTTTTTCATAACATGGACGATACCATAAAGCAAGATTGGAAACCACTGACTTAGTGAGTGAGCAGATCGGGACTGCAATGAACAAGACAGAGTTTAACCACACACTTTTGATCTTTAATGCTTTTACCTTCATTGTGTCTGGAAGATTGCAAATGTCACTCCACTCTTTAAGGGAGGAAGGCAAAAAAAAAAGGAAATTATAAGCCAGTTAGCCTAACTTCAGTGGTTGGGAAAGTATTGGAGTCTATTATTAATGATGATGTTTCAGCCTACCTGGACATTAATGATAAAATAAGCCAAGGTTAACATGGGTTCTGTGAAGGAAAATCTTGCCTGACGATTCTGTTCTTCCAGGAAGTAGCAAGCAGGATGAACAAAGGAGAGGCAGTGGATGTCATTTACTTGGATTTTCAGAAGACATTTGATAAGGAGCAACACATGGGGATGTTTAACATGATAAAATCCCATGGCATTGCAGGAGAGATACTGGCAAGGATAGAAGAATGGCTGACAGGCAGGAGACAGCAAGTAGGAATAAAGGGGGCCTTTTCTGGTTGACTGCCAGTGACTAGTGGTGTTCCTAGGGAGTCAGTATTGGGACCGCTACTTTTCACATTGTCTGCCAAGGATTTGGATAATGGAATTGAAGGTTTTGTAGCAATGTTTGCAGATGATACAAAGATAGGTGGAGGGGTTTGTAGTGCTGAGGGAACAATGTAATTGCAGCAGGTCCTAGACAAATTGGAAGAATGGGCAAAAAAGTGGCAGATGGAATACAGAATTGGGAAATGTATGATAATGCATTTTGGTAAAAGGAATAATAGAGCAGACTATTATCTAAAAGGGGAGAAGGTTCAAACATCAGAGGTGCAGAGAGACTTAGGAGTCCTCATGCAAGACTCCCAGAAGGTTAATTCACAGGTTGAGTCTGTGGTAAAGAAGGCAAATGTAATGATGGCATTTATTTCAAGGGGAATCAAATATAAAAGCAAGGAGATAATGCAGAGCCTTTATAAAACACTAGTCAGACTGCATTTGGAGTATTGTCAACAGTTTTGGGCCCCCTATCACAGAAAGGATGTGTTGTCATTGGAGAGAGTCCAGAGGAGGTTCATGAGGATGATTCTGGGAATGAAGGGGTTAACATATGAGGAGCATTTGGCAGCTTTGGGTCTGTACTCACTGGAATTCAAAAGAATGCATGGGGATCTCATTAAAATCGACCGAATGTTGAAAGGACTAGATAGGGTGGATGTGGAGAGGATGTTCCCTGTGGTGGCATATCCAGAACTGGAGGGCACAGCCTCAAAACAACTGAGGGGTGACCTTTTAGAACAGAAGTAAGGAGGAAGTTCTTTAGCCAGAAAGTAGTGGATCTGTGAAAGCTCTGCCAAAACCTGCAGTGGAAGCCAAGTCAGTGCCTATATTTAAGGCAGAAGTTAGTTGTTTCCTGGTCGGTCAGGGCATCAAAGGGCATGGTGAGAAGGCAGGTATATGTGGTTGAGTGGGATCTGGGATCAGCCATGATGGAATGCCGGAAAAGACTCAATGGGCTGAATGGCCTAATTCTGCTCCTATGTCTTATGGTGTCCCCACATCCTGAGGGGTCACATCTGGAGAAGAAGGATGCTTATCTGAGAATGTTATTCTTGGACTACAGGTTCAGCATTCAACACCATTGTTCCATCCAGGTTCGACAAGAAGCTCAGAGACCTCGGCCTTGACCCTGCCTTGTGCAGCTGGATCCTGGCCTTCCTGTCAGATCGACAGCAGGTTGTAAGAGTGAGCTCCCTCACCTCCACCCATCTGACTCTCAATACAGGAGCCCCTCAGGGCTGCGTACTGACTCCCCTCCTTTACTCCCTGTATACCCATGACTGTATTGCCACCTACGGCTCCAATCTGCTAATTAAATTTGCCCACGAAACTACATTGATTGGCCTTATCTCAAACAATAATAAGGTGGCCTATGGGAAGAAGTCATCTCTTTGACATAGTGGTGTCAAGAAAATAGCCTCTCCCTCAATGTTGGAAAAACAAAGGAGCTGGTTGTGGATTACAAGAGGAATGGAGATGGGCTAACTTCAAGTTAGCTCAGGTTCAAGTTCCTCAGCATCCACATCATCGAGGACCTCACGTGTTCTGTGCACACCAACTATGTGGTGAAAAAGGCACAACAGCGCCTCTTTCACCTCAGACGGTTGAAGAAGTTTGGTATGGGCCCCCAAATCCTAAGAACTTTCTACAGGGGCACAATTGAGAGCATCCTGACTGGCTGCATCACTGCCTGGTATGGGAACTGTACCTCCCTTAATCGCAGGACTCTGCAGAGAGTGGTGTGGACAGACCAGTACATCTTTAGTTGTGAACTTCCCATGATTCAGGACATCTACAAGGACAGCTGTGGAAAAAGTGCCCGCAGGATTATTAGGGAGCCAAGTAATCCCAGCCACAATCTATTCCAGCTGCGACCGTTCCAAAAGCAGTACCGCAGCATAACACAGAAACATAGAAAGATAGAAAATAGGTGCAGGAGTAGGCCATTCAGCCCTTCGAGCCTGCACTGCCATTCAGTATGATCACAGCTGATCATCCAACTCAGAACCCTGTACCTGCCTTCTCTCCATACCCCCTGATCTCTTTAGCCACAAGGGCCATATCTAACTCCTTCTTAAATATAGCCAATTAACTGGCTTCAACTGTTTCCTGTGGCAGAGAATTCCATAGATTCACCACTCTCTGTGTGAAGACGTTTTTCCTCATCTCGGTCCTAAAAGGCTTCCCCTTTATCCTCAAACTGTGACCCCTCGTCTGGACTTCCCCAACATCAGGAACAATTTTCCTGCATCTAGCCTGTCCAGTCCCTTTAGAATTTTATACGTTTCAATAAGATCCCCCCTCAATCTTTTAAATTCCAGAGCGTATAAGCCTAGTCGATCCAGTCTTTAATCATACGAAAGTCCTGCCATCCCAGGAATCAATCTGGTGAACCTTCTTTGTACTCCCTCAATGGCAAGAATGTCTTTTCTCAGATTAGGGGACCAAAACTGCACACAATAAAAGCCAGGACCAACAGGCTCTGGGACATTTTCTTCCACTAGGCCATCAGACTGATGAACTCACGCTGATTTGAGTGTACTCTATATTACACTGACTGTTCTATTTCTTATAAATTATTATAAATTACTACAATTGCACATGGTACATTTAGATGGAGATGTAACGTAAAGATTTTTACTCCTCATGTATGTGAAGGATGTAGGAAATAAAGTCAATTCAGTTCATCAGCTCCCAGTCACCAGACGCTCAGCTGGAACAGTTAAGTAAATAACAGGGCTGCAAGAGCAGGTCAGCAGGTCCTGTGTCAAGAGACTTGCCTCCGGCTGCTCCAGAACATTTTGTAGTTACTCACGTACGCTACTCTGTCAACTCCTCCCAAATCTATGATTTCTAGTGGAATAAGGCCCTAAGGCACATGGGAAAATCATCTCTGAGGATTCCCTTTCATGTGGTGCACCAACATGACATGGAAATAAACAGTCGGACCTGGCATCAATACCAAACGCAATCCTGAAATTCCAAAGCCAGTGAAAGATGAGCAATGAGCACTGGGCTCACCAGTCATACCTACCACATAAAAGATTGAGAAAACAAAAACAAGACTGAAGTTAAATAAGGGCATTATTTAAGATGCATCTCCTTCAATAAACAACTCCTTGAAGAAGGCAATGCATAATGGTTTTTATAAATTTAATTGTGACATTGAGCACATTTTGCAGGTAGGCTTCCAGAAGGCCAAAAGAATTGATCTAAGAGAGGAACTTTGTGACTTGACACTCACCTGATAGATGCCTCAAGTCCTTCCCAGGCCTGTACAGGATGTCATAGTTGTAGGTGGAGAGTTCGATTCTCCACCTCAGAATTTTATCATTTTTGATTTTGCCCCGCTGTTGGTTATTAAGCATGAATGCGACTGAGCGCTGGTCAGTTAGCAGGGTGAACCTTTTGCCAGCGAGATAGTGCCTCCAGTGCTTAATAGCTTCCACTATGGCCTGGGCCTCTTTCTCCAGTGCGGAGTGCCGAAGTTCAGGGCCTTGAAGGGTACAGGAGAAGAATGCCACTGGTCTTCCCACCCGGTTGAGGGTAGCAGCCAGCGCAAAGTCGGAGGCGTCACTCTCTACTTGGAAGGGAATGGCCTCATCCACCGCATGTATTGCTGCTTTGGCAATGTCCCCTTTTATGCGGCTGAAGGCCGCGCAGGCCTCGGCAGAGAGGGGGAATGTGGTGGACTTGACCAGGGGGTAGGCCTTGTCTGCGTAGTTAGAGACCCATTGGGCGTAATATGAAAAGAAGCCCAGGCACCTTTTGAGGGCTCTGAGGGTGTTGGGAAGAGGGAGTTCCAACAAGGGGCGCATACGGTTGGGGTCAGGGCCAATGACTCCATTCTCCATCCAAGGATAGCAAGTCAGATGGTCCCGAATACACACTTGTCCTTGTTATAGGTGAGATTGAAAGCTTTGGCCGCTTGGAGAAATTTTTGGAGGTTGTTGCTGTGATCCTGCCGGTCGTGACCGCAGATGGTGGTGTTATCCAGATAGGGGAACGTGGCCTTTAGTTGGCACTGGTCCACCATCTGGTCCATTGCCCTCTGGAAGACAGATACACCATTCGTGACACCAAAGGGGACACACAGGAAGTAATAAAGCCTGCCGTCCGCCTCGAAGGCCGTGTAAGGGCGGTCCTCCCGGCGGATGGGTAGCTGATGGTAAGCGGATTTTAGGTCTATGGTCAAGTACACCTTGTACTGTGCTATCTGATTGACCATATCCGCAATGCGGGGTAGAGGGTGTGTGTCGAGCTGCATGAACCTACTGATGGTCTGGCTATAGTCCACGACCATCCTATTCTTCTCCCCGTTCCGAACAACGACCACCTGCGCCCTCCAAGGACTTGTGCTTGCCTCAATGACCCCCTCCCTGAGCAGCCGCTGCACCTCCGACTTAATGAAAGCTCTGTCCCCCGCGGTGTACCTCCTGCTTTTAGTTGCCACAGGTTTACAGTCGGGGTTCAGGCTGGCGAACAGCGGTGGGGGAGGGATCTTGAGGGTAGAGAGGTCACAAGTGGCGTCGGTAGTGCGGCAGTTGGCATGATGTTGGGTGGGATGTGCGGGTCAGTGTGTGTGTGTGGTCAGTAGCGGGGTACGTGACGTATCTCTACAAAACGGGATTTATGACAGTAATTGGTAGGAGGGGCCCATCATACTTCATTGTCACGCTTTTCAGGTGGCTCTGGAAGTCGCCCAATAGCACAGGGGCACACAGTTGAGGCATAACCAGTAACGTAAAGTCCCGATATTCTGTGCCCTGCACCACTAGCGTCGCTACACAACTCCCCCGGATGTCTGTTGTATGCGACCCAGAAGCCATGGTGACCCTCTGACTTACCGGCCGTATCATGAGTCCGCAATGCTGCACCGTGTCCGGATGGATAAAACTCTCCGTGCCTCCTGTGTTAAATAGGCAGCTTGTCCTGCGCCCCTCCACCAGGATGTCCATCATTGACCTTGCAAGCTGGTGGGAAGCGCTTTGGTCGAGGGTCCCGGAAGCCAGGGTTGGGTCGCTGTCTTGGTCTGGCGTGGTGGGGTGCCCCGTGTGCACCCATTGGTCGTAGGCGGTGGGAGGTGGCGCCAACCAAGATGGCCGCCCCCATGTCTCGCACGTGGTGGCAGCGTGCAGGGAAGATGGCAGCCCCAATGCCTCGCACGTGGTGGCGGCGTGCAGGGAAGATGGCGGCAGGCAAGATGGCGACCCTCATGTTTCGCACGTGGTGCTGATCGATCCCACTTGCAGTTTTGACTTACAGACCTTGGCGAAGTGGCCCTTCTTTCCGCAGCTGGAGCAGGTAGCTTGTCGGGCCGCGCAGCTTTTCCGGGGGTGCTTCTCGAGTCCGCAGAAGTAGCACTTCGCAGACTCGCGACTGGCAGCAGCCGAGGTCGATTCACCGGTGGGTTGCGGGGTCTGCGGTGCCCACGAGGCCATCGGGGGATCGCGTGACTGGAGAGCCTCAGAGTTGTGCAGAGCGGCCTCCAGCGTGTTGGCCAGTTCGATCGCCGAACTTAAGGTAAGATTGGCTTTTTCCAACAGCCGCTAGCGCACATACACTGACCTGGTCCCCGTGACGAAGGCATCTCTCACTAGGAGTTCTGCATGCTGTGCCGTCGTCAGGTCCTGGCAATTGCAGGCTCGCATGAGCGTCCGTAGGGCCTGGATGAACTCAGCACTTGATTTCCTGGGCCGTTGTTGCCGTGTCACTAAGCAATGTCGCGCGTAGACGCTGTTTATCGGCCGCAGGTATTGTCCTTTGAGGGCGCTTATCACGCCATCATAGCTCGGCTGGTCTCTGATCAGCGAATAGACCCGTGGACTGACCTTGGAGAGTAGAACTCTGCGCTTCGCTACGGGGTCGGTCGCTTTAATCTCCTCTAGGTATGCTTCGAAGCAGGCCAGCCAGAGTTCGAAAGCGTTTCCAGCTTCAGGCGTTTGCGGATCGATGTCTAACTTGTCAGGTCTCAGAGATTGTTCCATGCTTTAAAATGTACAGCGAATAAAATTGAAGCACCTTCAATAACTCCAAAAGACTGAAGTTGCGTAAAATACTGAAAGACTTTTATTCTCTGTGCAATACGACCTCCATGGTGAGTGTCTGCCCCCGGACTGAGGGGGATGGGCAAGGCGGAATCACCTTTATTCAGGAATCTGTGGGAGGTGCCACAGGGGCAGTCAGCAGAGGGGCGTGTCCAAACAGTTAACCCAGATACAACATATATATGGTTTACCACACTGGATACAGTGTTTTATGAGGCAGTCACACCCATTGGATTAACTACTTTGAATTTGATTTGTGCTCAGGGACAGGAGGGTGTGACTGTGAGTGAGGCAGGTAAGGGGATCCAAGAGGTCGTGGTGGAGAGCCTTAGCAGCTAGCAGCTTGCCCAACAGGTCTGAGATTGTTGCTCCCTGTGTGAGTTTCCTGTTCTGACTCCCACTTTAGAAGATGGTGCCAGCAACGAAAGCAAGCAAAGCCCAAGTCCTTCAGATACTTCACAAAACTACTTCTATTTCTTCTTCTTTTGAATATGATTCTGCGGCTATTGGAAACCCTGATTTCTATTTTGATGGTGTGTTTTCAGGCCAATTGAGCAATCGGGACTTTGTGGTCTCCGACAGAGTTCAGTGTGATTTCAAGCAAAGTGTGTGGTCTGGAGACAGGACACGAGCCCATGATCGACGCCATTTCTCACTGATCTTGCCGATTAAGCATCAAGAAAGATTGAGATCAGTGAGGACGAGAGCGGAAGGTGAGTGGATGCTCAGTGTCATCTGTCTCCGTCTGACCAGTCTCTCTCTCCCCCTCTTGCTCACTGCTGCCAGAGGAAGGTGCCTGCGTGTGGCTGGTTTCACTCCTGGTCTTGCTTGCTGCTCCTAAGGGAAGGTGCCTGTGTTTGACCTATTTCTCCCTCCCTCTCGCTCAATGCTGCTGGAAGACGGTGCCGGAGTCTTGGGACTTGGGCAAGGTTTAATCAATGTGAATTATGCACTGGACTCTTGTAGTTAATTTTATGATGTGTTTCTAGTTTCTGGTTACTCCTTTTTTAATTGTGATTTTGATCAAGGCGGACTGGCTTTGCGGCCTGCAGTCAACGAACAACAGCGCTAAATTGAACTAAACTGATCTAGACAAAACCTTCCTAGAATGTTTCAATGACTGTTTTTTGACATTTGTGCAGGTTCTCTTTTCTTGCGTGTTGTGTGCTTGATGTTTTCCTTAAACAGGTTCCATGCTGTTTCTTTGTTTTGTGGCTGTCTGTGGAAAGGAAAATGTCAGGGTTGTAGACTGCACTCCTGCTTTAATAATCAATATACTTTGAGTCTTTGAATGGCAGTGGAGGCTACAGGAAGAATGATCAACTAAACTAGGGGCCCCCAATCTTTTTTGCATCGCGGACCGGTTTAATATTGACAATATTCTTGTGGACCGGCTGACGGGGGTGGGGGTGCTTGTGTTCAAGTAGGGTGAAACTCACCTCAACATGTCTTTTACAGTTAGGGTTGCCAACTTTCTCACTCCCAAATAAGGGACAAAAGTAGCAGTCAAATCCTGGGATACTTTACCCCAGAAAGACTACCATGACCATGAAGCATTGCACGGGCACCTGTGTGCACATGCGTGACGTGCGCATGCGCGTACGTGCTGAATTTTTTTCCCACAAATCGGTTTTGTCTTCATCTTCCCGACTATACTGTACGTACGTTATTTCTACTTTATATAGGCTGTGCATTTATCATATCATTCCTGCTTTTACTATATGTTAGTGTTATTTTCAGTTTTATGTGTTATTTGGTATGTTTTGGTAGGTTATTTTTTGCGTCTGGGAATGCTCAGAAATTTTCCATTATAAATTCATGGTAATTCCTTCTTTGCTTTACACCATTTTGACACGAAAGGTTTCATAGGAACAATTTACCTTAGCGGGGGAAATACGGGACAAGGGCGGTCCTGTATGGGACAAACCAATTTAGCCCAATATACGGATGTCCCGGCAAATACAGGACAGTTGGCAACCCTATGTTCAAGTTCAATAGTGCGTGACAGGGAATGAGGAAAGGTGCAGCTGACTCATATTGTTTCCTCACGGCCCGATAGCACATGCTCCACGGCCCGGTGATTAGGGACCGTTGAACTAAACCATGGCACTGTGGTTCAGGAAGTGGGAGAGAAGAGAAATATGGTTGTAATTGGGGTGGTAGAGTCAGACGAATAAGCACAATTCTCTGTGGCAAGGATCGAGAGTCCCAGAGGGTATTCTGCCTGCCTAGTGCCCCAGCTTTGGCCACTCAACTGGCCTGCAGAGGAATTTGGAGTGCGAGGGGAATGATCCAGTTGTTGTGGTGGTCCATGTGGGTACCAATGAGGATATCTGGGCAGCTGGGGGCTAAATTAAAATTCAGAATCAAAAGGTAATAATCCGTGGATTGGTACCCAGGACATGTGCAAATTGGCACAGGATTAATAAAGTCAGAGAGTTAGCATGGCTCAAAGGTTAGTGTGGGAGAAGCGGTATGAATTCATGGGTTACCAGCACCAATAGGATGAGCTCCACTTGAACTATGTTGAGATAAGGGCCCCGCTGAATCACATAACTAATGTCGTGGATAGGGCCTTTCATCTAAATAGCAGGGAGTGGATTCAACAGCTTGGAAAAGTATGGATAATGCAAAGGGGAGGAGAGTACAGGAGAGGTGACTGAAGTCTCCAGAATAAAGAATAAGGCAGACAGTTTAGAAAGGGATAAGAAATTAACCTCAGGCAACATGGAGACAAATTTGAGAAGAAGGATGGTGAATACAGGAATGAAAGTCTTATAATTGAATGCATCCACTATTCAAGATAAGGTAGATGAGCTTATAGAACAGTTAGAATTTGGCAAGTTTGACATTGTGGACATCACAGAGTTGTGATAAACATCCAGGAATATATTTTTTTAAATTGAGATACAGTGTGGAATAGGCCCTTCCAGCTCCCTAGACCCGTAATCTGATGCTAACCTATTTATGGGACAATTTACAATGACTAATTAACTGGCTGGTGGCACAGTGACATCAGCGCCAGACTCCGGAGCGAAGGTTCCCGAGTTCGAATCCAGCTTTCCATCCGTGCTGGGTTGAGTGTCAAGCTCGCAACTCGGCCTTGAGAAAAAAGAAACTGCGCTGTGAGAAGGACGTGTGGGACCACTCACAGAATCTTTCCTCCAAGACAACCACTTGGGAAAAAAAGTGGTCGCTGAGGCTCTGGCAGAGTATGGCACAAAAAAAAACTAACCTAGCAACTGGCACATCTTAGGACTGTGTGTGGAAACCAGAGCACCTGGAGGAAACCCACACAGTCACGGGGAGAAGGTACAAACTCCTGCAGGCAGTGGCAGGAATTGAACCCAGGTCACTGATGCTGTAAGATGTTGTGCTAACCATTATACCACCATGCCTATTATACAGCCTACTGAAAGGACAGGCAAGTGGGCAGAGGTGGTGAGGTGGTTCTGTTGGTAACAAAATCAAATCAAATCATTAGGAAGAAGTGACATAGGATCAGAAGATTTAGAATCCTTGTGTTTGAGTAATGAAGCTGCAAGCGTAAAAAAGTCCTGATTGGTGTTATATACAGGCCTCTGAATAGTACCCAGGATGCAGACTATAAATTACAACAAGAGATGAAAAAGACATTTAAAAATGGCAATGTTATGATGATCGTAAAGGGTTTCAAAATGCTGGGAGATTGGAAAAATCAGGTAGGTACTGGATCCCAAGGGAAGGAATTTGTGGAATGCCTATGAGATGGCTTTTTAGAGCAGCTTGTATTCAAGCCACTAAAGAAGAGGCAATTCTAGATTTGGTGTTCTGCAATGAACCAGGTTTGATTAGGGAGCTTAAAGTAAAACTATGAAAGAATACTGTTTGAGAGGGAGGAGCTAAAATCGGATGATTCGGTATCACAGTTGAGTAAAGGTAATCAAAGTGGCAGGAGAGAAGAGCTGGCCAAAGTTGTTTGGAAGGGAATACCAGCAGAGGTAATGGCAGAACAACAATGACTGGAGTTTTTGGGATTAATTCAGAAAACACAGGATTAATTCAACCCACAGAAGAAGAAGCATAATCAAGAGACAGTGAGGCACTTATGGCTGACAAGGGAAGTCAAAGTCAGCATAAAAGCAAAAGAGAGGGCAAGAATATCACTAAAACTAGTGGAAGGCTAAAGGATTTGGAAGCTCTTAAAACCAACTGAAGGTAACTAAAAATGTAATAAGGAGAGAAGAGATTAAATATAACTTGGTTTATTTTCAGATATATAAGAAGCAAAAGAGGGGCAAGAATGGACATCAGACCATTGGAAACTGCTACTGGAGAGGTAGTAGCGGGGAACAAAGAAATGGTGGCAGAACTGAATAAGTATTTTGTGTCAGTCTTCACTGTGCAAGACACCAGCAATATGCCAGAAATGAGAGTCAGAGAGCAGAAGTGAGTGTAATTACTAAGGAGAAGATATTTCAAAATAATAATAACAACAACAGCAACAATAATAATAAATACTGTACTTTATTGATCCAGAGTGGGAAATTCTTTTGTCACAGCAGCAATATTTAAAAACACACAGCAGTGCGCAGACCTAACTAATAATAAAGTAATAATAATATTTTATTATACACTAAAATATTTCACCAATGTGCAATAATGATGTATAAAATACTTAAACAGAGACTATTGCACTATGATGTGCTCTACTGTCACACAGAGATGAACTGTTGTATATGCTAACTGCAATTTGTAGGAAAGACTTCCTGTACTGAAGCTTGTGACAGCGGAGCTGAATGAGTCGGTTCGAAAGGGTGCTCCACTGCTTATTCAGTAGGTCATGGAGAGGAGGTGTCAGATTGTCCATAGTGGATAACAGTTTATTTAGTGACCTCCTCTCCACCACTTGGCCATAGCCAAGAACTAATCTAGCCTTACTGATGAGTTTATTTAGTTTTTGCATCACTAGCATCGTTGCTGCTTTACTAAAGCACTAAAGGTAAATGAGTCACCTGGAGAAAATGGACTTTACCCCAGGGTTCTGATGGAGGCTGCTGAAGAGATTAAGAAGGCATCAGAGGCGATCTCTCATGAAATGTGTCTGGAAGACTGGAAAATCCCAAATGTTGCTCCACTCTAAGAAGGGAGAGAGTTAAAAGACAAGAAATTATGGACCAGTTAGTCTGACTTCAGTGGCTGAAAAGATGCTGGAGTCCAACACTAAGGATGACTTCTTGGTGTACTTGGAGGCATGTGATAAAATAAGTTCAGGTCAGCTTGGTTTCCTGATAAATCTATTGGAATTCTTTGAAAATGTAGCAGGAGGATAGGCAAAGGAGAGTCAGTAGATGTTGTTTACCTGGATTTTCAGAAGTACATGAAGCTGATGGCATGAGAAGAGCCCATCTTATTTTAAGTAAGATACTGGCATGGATAGAAGACTGGCTGACTGACTGGAGGCAAGGAGTGTGAGTAAAGGAAGCCTTTACTGATTGGCTGCTGGTGAATCATGCTTTTCTGCAGGGGTCGGTATTGGGTCTGCTAATTTTCACTTTATATGTTAATGATTTGAATGGTGGAATTGATTGCTTTGTGTTCAAGTCAGCAGATGATATTCAGATAAGTTGAAGGGCTGGTAGCGTTGAGGAAAAAGGAAGTCTGCGGAAGGACTTGGACAGATTAGGAGAATGGACGATGATGCTGCAGATGGAATGCAACATATGGAAGTATATGATCACGAACTTTGGTAGAAGGAATAAGGGCGTAGACTATTTTCTAAAAGGGGATAAAATTCAGAAATCGGAAGTGCAAAGGGACTCGGGAGTCCGAGTTCAGGATTCCCTAAAGGGAGAGGCGGAAAAATGGGCTGAGGGGAAAAATAACTCAACCATGATCGAATGGCAGTGAAAACTTGATTGGCTGAATGGCCTAATCCTGCTTCAATGTCTCATGGTCTTTCACCACATGGGTTAAAAGATCTATGTAAGGTCAGATTAGGATCATTATGTAAAATTCTGCTAAAATATAGACAATATTCCTCAATAAAAATTGTTTTAATATGTAAAATAAAGCACCCATTTTTCTTTAATTATGTAGTATGTGGTTTTGAATCCACAGTCTGTGCACCCAATAGTTAACCTTGAAGAATTCAAACTGTGGAGGAGGAAATCAGCCAAGTCTCACACTTCTGATCTGCATGATGATTCCTGTTGGAAATAGACCAATAGACTTCCGATTACTGAATTATCTCCACCCACCTACCTTTCCCCTCACCTGACTTCAACTATCACCTACCAGTTTGTAATCCGTCCCCTCTACCACCTCCTTATTCTGGCTTCTTCCCCCTTCCTGTCCAGACTCAGTGAAGCATCTTGACTCGAAACATCAACTATTTATTCTCTCCATAGAAGCTGCCTTACCTGCTGAGTTCCTCCAGCATTTTAATTCCACATCCCATTCCCATTCTGACATGTCTATCCATGGCCTCCTTTACTGTAAAGATGAAGCCACACTCAGGTTGGAAGAACAACACCTTATATTCTATCTGGGTAGCCTCCAACCTGATGGCATGAACATCGACTTCTCTAACTTCTGCTATTGCCCCACCGTACCCCATCCGTTATTTATTTTTATACACACATTCTTTCTCTCACTCTCCTTTTTCTCCCTCTGTCCCTCTGACTATACCCCTTGCCCATCCGCTGGTTCCCCCCCCCTTGTCTTTCTTCCCGGACCTCCTGTCCCATGATCCTCTCGTATCCCCTTTTGCCTATCACCTGTCCAGCTCTTGGCTCCATCCCTCCCCCTCCTGTCTTCTCCTATCATTTCAGATCTCCCACTCCCCCTCCCACTTTCAAATCTCTTACTAACTCTTCCTTCAGTTAGTCCTGACGAAGGGTCTCGGCCTGAAACGTCGACTGTACCTCTTCCTAGAGATGCTGCCTGGCCTTCTGCATTCACCAGCAACTTTGATGTGTGTTGCTTGAATTTCCAGCATCTGCAGAATTCCTGTTGTTTGAGATTCTGACTGATATGGAGGCGAGAGGAACCTTAGAGTGTACTTGGACAGATCCTTAAAGGTTGTTGGTCACATCAATGAGATAGTTACTAACATCTATACCACACATATGTCTGATCTCTACATTGTAATGCCTGATTGCACTGAAGAAAGAGAGAACGTTGCCAGGAATGGATATTTTTAAATCTAGGATTGAAGCTCAGATAAGTTCAGGATCCACAAAATGCTGGTGGAACGCAGCAGGCAAGGCAGCATCTATAGGAAGAAGTACAGTCGACATTTCGGGTCAAGACCCTTCGTCAGGACTAACTGAAAGAGGAGATAGTAAGAGATTTGTAAGTGGGAGGGGGAGAGGTAGATCCGAAATGATAGGAGAAGACAGGAGGAGGAGGAATGGAGCTAAGGGCTGGAAAGTTGATTGGCAAAAGGGATACAAGGCTGGAGAAGGGAGAGGATCATGGGACGGGAGGCCTAGGGAGAAAGAAAGGGAGAGGGGAGCCCAGAGGATGGGCAAGGAGTTATAGTGAGAGGGACAGAGGGAGAAAAAAGAGAGAGAGAGAGAAAAATAACAAACAAACAAATAAATAAATAAGGGATGGGGTGAGAAGGGGAGGATGGGCATTAACGGAGGTTAAAGTAATCAATGTTCATGCCATCAGGTTGGAGGCTACCCAGATGGAATATAAGATGTTGTTCCTCCAACCTGAGTGTGGCTTCATCTTGACAGTAGAGGAGGCCATGGATTGACATATCGGAATGAGAATGGGACTTGGAATTAAAATATGTGGACACTGGGAGATCCTGCTTTCTCTGGTGGACAGAGTGCAGGTGTTCAGCGAAATGGTCTCCCAGTCTGTGTGGGATCGCACTAATATATAGAAGGCCACGCTGGGAGCACCGGACACAGTATATCACACCAGCTGACTCACAGGCAACACATTTTAATTCCACGTTCCACTCCCATTCTGATATGTCAATCCATGGCCTCCTCTCCTGTAAAGATGAAGCCACACTCAGGTTGGAGGAACAACACCTTATATTCCGTCTGGGTAGCCTCCAACCTGATGGCATGAACATTGTTCTCTAAATTCCATTAATGCCCCTCCTCCCCTTCTTACCCCATCCCTTATTTATTTATTTATTTATTTATTTGTTTGTTTGTTTGTTTTTTTGTTTGTTTGTTTATTTATTTATTTTCCCTTTTTTTTCCTTCTCTCTCTTTTTTTCTCTTTCTGTCCCTCTCACAATAACTCCTTGCCTGCTCTCCATCTTCCTCTGGTGCTCCCCTCCCCCTTTCTTTCTCCCTAGGCCTCCCGTACCGTGATCCTCTCCCTTCTCCAGCCTTGTATCCCTTTTGCCGATCAACTTTCCAGCTCTTAGCTCCATCCCTCCCCCTGCTGTCTTCTCCTGTCATTTCTGATCTCCCCTTCCCCCTCCCACTTTCAAATCTTTTAATATCTCTTCTTTCAGTTAGTCCTGACGAAGGGTCTCGGCCCGAAATGTCGACTGTACCTCTTTCTATAGATGCTGCCTGGCCTGCTGCGTTCCACCAGCATTTTGTGTGTGTTGCTTGAAATTCCAGCATCTGCAGATTTCCTCATGTATAAGTTCAAGATGTTATCTTTGGCACAGTGGAGGCCGATTACAGACCTTCTCAAAGTGTATAAAATTACCAAAGGCCAAGACAGGTTGAAGAAGGGCTGCTGTGGATTGGATACAAATGACAATTAATTAAATTCATTAGTAAAGTGTTAGAGGCAGATGAGGATAGTGGTTTCTTCCAGAAGGTGAAGGGGTCTGTTAGGGAGGAAGGGAAAGAGACCATCATTAAACAAAATACTTGGCTATATAGCTGAATAACTGTGACCTGCAGGGCTGCAGGTAAGTATCAATAGTGGGATTAGTTCACACTTTCTGTACTTTTTTCCACAGATGCAACTGACCTGCAGCTCCTCCAGCATTTTGTGTGTGTTGCTTTGATTTCCAATGTCTGCAGATTTTCTCTTGTTTGTTTTTAGTTCTGTGACGACTTTGTCTACCAGAACAGGCCCAATGGGCTGATTTGGTTTGTGTGTGCTATATTTTCAATAGACATAATCCTATAAACTAGTT
The DNA here is from genome assembly GCF_963921235.1 of Mobula hypostoma. Classification (NCBI taxonomy): domain Eukaryota; kingdom Metazoa; phylum Chordata; class Chondrichthyes; order Myliobatiformes; family Myliobatidae; genus Mobula; species Mobula hypostoma. The sequence goes on from NC_086116.1 coordinate 17,398,934, forward strand.
AAGACCAATTTCTGCAGGAAATTAAACTGCCTACAATGTGTTCTATTTACATTTTATATCAAAACCGAAATAGAATTATAGCCAATGCATAGCATGCTTTTCTTCATCTTGATCTGACATCATTGAACCAAAGGCTTGACTCTAGAATTGTCATGTAGCAGTTTCATGTCAGACTGCAATACTTGTATAACAGACAAGCAAGCATTACATCAAGGTAGATGCCATGGATTTGTTCAAGGAGGGAAGTGACAGCAGAACATCCTGTCATGGAATGTTATAGTTTTTGACCAGAAACCAACTTATTTAATTATGTTGATGGACAGTGTAAGATTTGAAAGTTAGAATCCACCAGTCTTCATAAAGGTGCACTATCCCCTCCGGTACTACTGGGAAATAATGACCTGTAAATTAGTGTATAGAACCATAGAACCATAAAACCATAGAACATTACAGCACAGAAACAGGCCTTTTGACCCTTCTTGGCTGTGCTGAACCATTTTTCTGCCTAGTCCCACTGACCTGCATCTGGACCATATCCCTCCATACACCTCTCATCCATGTACCTGTCCAAGTTTTTCTTAAATATTAAAAGTGAGCCCGCATTTACCACTTCATCTGGCAGCTCATTCCACACTCCCACCACTCTCTGTGTGAGGAAGCCCCCCACCTAATGTTCCCTTTAAACTTTTCCCCCTTCACCCTTAACCCATGTCCTCTGGTTTTATTCTCCCATAGCCTCAGTGGAAAAAGCCTACTTACATTCACTCTATCTATACCCATCATAATTTTATATACCTCTATCAAATCTCCCCTCATTCTTCTTTGCTCCAGGGAATAAAGTCCTAACCTATTCAACCTTTCTCTGTAACTCAGTTTCTCAAGTCCCGGCAACATCCTTGTAAACCTTCTCTGCATTCTTTCAAACTTATTAATATCCTTCTTGTAATTTGGTGACCAAAACTGTACACAATACTCCAAATTCAGCCTCACCAATGCCTTATACAACCTCACCATAACATTCCAACTCTTATACTCAATACTTTGATTTATAAAGGCCAACGTACCAAAAGTTCTCTTTATGACCCTATCTACCCATGACGACACTTTCAGGGAATTATGTATCTGTATTCCCAGATCCCTCTGTTCTACTGCACTCCTCAGTGCCCTACCATTTACCTTGTATGTTCTACCTTGGTTTATCCTTCCAAAGTGCAATACTTCAAACTTGTCTGAGTTAAACTCCATCTGTCATTTTTCAGCCCATTTTTCCAGCTGGTCCAAATCCCTCTGCAAGTTCTGAATACCTTCTTTACTGTCCACTACACCTCTAATCTTTGTATCATCAGCAAATTTGCTGATCCAGTTTACCACATTATCATCCAGATCATTTGTATAAATGACAAATAACAATGGACCCAGCACTGATTCCTGTGGCACACCACTAGTCACAGGCCTCCACTCAGAGAAGCAAACCTCCACTACCACTCTCTGGCTTCTTCCATTGAGCCAATGTCTAATCTAATTTACTACCTCTCCATGTACACCTAGCAACAGAATCTTCCTAACTAACCTCCCATGCGGGACCTTGTCAAAGGCCTTACTGAAGTCCATGTAGACAACATCCACTGCCTTTCCTTCATCCACCTTCCTGGTAACCTCCTCAAAAATTGGTTAAACATGACATATCACGTACAAAACCATGTAGAATCACCCTAATTAGTCCCCGTCTATCCGAATACTCGTAGATCCTATCTCTTAGTACTCTTTCCAATAATTTACCTACTACCGATGTCAAATTTACCAGCCTATAATTTCCCGGATTAATTCTAGAGCCATTTTTAAATAATGGAACAATATGAGCTATCCTCCAATCCTCCAGCACCTCACCTGTAGATACCGATATTTTAAATATATCTGCCAGGGCCCCTGCAATTTCAACACTAGTCTCCTTCAAGGTCTGAGGGAATACCCCGTCAGGTCCTGGGGATTTATTTTCTCTGATTTCCCTCAAGAGAGCAAGCACCTCCTCCTCCTCAATCTATATAGGTTCCATGACCTCACTACTTATTTGCCTTATTTCCATTGACTCCATGCTATTCCTTAGTAAATACATACACAAAAATTCCATTTAAGATAGGCCCCATTTCTTTTGGTTCCATACACAGTCAACCACTCTGATCTTCAAGAGGGCCAATTTTATCCCTTTCTATCCTTTTGCTCTTAATATATCTGTAGAAGCTCTCTGGATTATCCTTCACCTTGACTGCCAAAGCAACCTCTTGTCTCCTTTTAGCCCTCCTGATTTCTTCCTTAAGTATTTTTTGCACCTTTTATACTCCTCAAGCACTTCATTTGCTCCCTGTTTCCTATATATGTCATTAATCTTTCTCTTCTTCTTTATCAGAGTTTCAATATTCCTTGAGAACCAAGGTTCCTTATTCTTATTCACATTGCCTTTAATTCTGACAGGAACATACAAACTCTGCACTCTCAAAATTTCTCCTTTGAAGGCCCTCCACTTGCCAATCACATCTTTGCCAGAGAACCCCAATCCACGCTTCTTAGATTCTTTCTCATTTCTTCAAATTTGGCCTTTTTCCAGTTTAGAACCTCAACCCGAGTACCAGATCTATCTTTATCCATGATCAGGTTGAAACTAATGGTATTATGACCACTGGAACCAAAGTGTTCCCCTACACACACTTCTGCCACCTGTCCTAACTCGTTTCGTAATAGGAGATCTAATATTGCATCCTCTCTAGTTGGTACCTCTATATATTGATTTAGAAAACTTTCCTGAACATATTTTACAAACTCTAACCCATCTAGACCTCTAATAGTATGGGAATCCCAATCAATATGTGGAAAATTAATATCCCCTATCACAACTTTATGTTTCCTGCAGTTGTCTGCTATCTCTCTGCAGATTGACTCTTCCAATTCTTGCTGACCATTAGGAGGTCTATAATACAACCCCATTAATGTGGTCATACCTTCTGTTGCATAGGGCCTGTACATCCTTGCTTTGTATTTTGCTTCTTCTAGGTGTCCTTTGGTATCTTTCATTTTTGCATTCTAATATGGTTCACTTTATAAGTGGAGGTAATTGTATTTGTGTGCATTAGCTATTGCTCTTAGTTAAAAAAAAATGTAGAACATCCTTCTCACAAGATCTGGCATAGCATTTGGTTACCTTATATCATTAAACTACACTTTTAAGATTACTGTCTGCAACAAACGTTTGCTTGAGAAACTGCATATGATGGTGGCCAAGTTAAGCCCAGTGTCTTTGCTTCTAACTCTTCCACTCAACAGCACAGTTTTGATCCAGTGTCTTGATTCTCATATAGTACAAGTCTTAATTTAATTCTGTAATTTAGATGGAAGTTTTTTCTACTGGTTTATCTTAAGCACTTTGATTAAAATGTTTCCCAAAATTTATCAACTGTCAGTTCCTAAACCAACTTTACTCAAAGACTCTTCTTGGGAAACCAAATTCTCAGCCACTTTGCCACTTACTTAATTTGAGCATATAACCAGCCCACTGAAGTACGAGTGTTTGATCTGGTGATATTGTGATCCAGAGGTTCTTCAGACGAAGGCATAACTCTTGCTGGTTAAGGCTAATTATTAGGTGTTACAAGAACAACGAAGGATAAAGAAAAAGAACAAAGAAATGGTGGTTTTCTTATGCTAAAACTGCTCAGACCAGAGAGGTAACATGACATTCCAGTGATAAAGGAATAAGCTATGAAATAATCAAGTTCAGTGGCATGATACAGGCTGTAGAGAAACTTACAGAATCAGCACTCCTACATCTACAGAAATTTCTCTGAACAATGACACACATCCAGGAGAAAATATAAAAATTAGAAGCAAGCATAGGAAGGTTAAACTATGAAAAAAAAATACTCTAATCCAAAATTAGCAACTGTTAGTTGAATTAAAAATAATTTCAAAATTAATGAACTCCTTTAACATGTGCAATTTACTTGAGAACCAAGGAGACTTGCCTTTTACTCTACCTAGCCCATCCTGATTTTTGGATCTAACTACAGTAAACATAAATATTATACAACCAATTGTCAAAATATTGTGGATTTTGGTTCAAGAATACCAAAATGGGAGATCTGCTCAGATTCTGTGAAATAATTTTTACTTCAAATGTCTTATTTAGTATGGAGAAAAACAAAGTTTTGAAGGACATTTCCCACCTTGCCAAATCAATCATGCTATTGTAAGTTGTTGTTTGGTCATCGACCGTTGTAGCCTTCACTCATTCACAGCTAATGAAAAGTTTCTCCTTTTATTTGTGTCTTGCTGATAATCCTCCACCTTTTTATTCACAAATCATTATTTACTTCTTGCAGTGGCCAGCATGTTATGAGCATGCAATTTGTGTGCTGAGAGAAGTGGGTTCTCAGCATGTACTCAGTATGTATGTTATTTGTAGGTGCGCTGACTGTACACCTGTACAACACTGCACCCATCCTCCTCAGGTTATGAACACCTGACCTACGGACATTGGGTACATATGAATGATCATTTTGGAGATCAGTGGAATGGATGGGGATGGATTGCTGGTTGCAGGCATCTTCTGCTGGATGGAAATAAGGCACGATGTGCCTTCCCTCTCAACTACCCCATCTTCCTTGCCCCCCCCTGCCCCCGCCATCCCAGAGTCACAATACTTAGGAGCAGGGATGAATAGAGCAAATGTGGGAGCATGGAGCAGACCCTGACACGGTGAAACAGTGAGGCTGGCTGGTGGCTATTCTTCCCATGCCTGTACAACCTCCTGTCACACCTACGACTGTGATCCTCTGTCTTTGTCCATTTCAGACTTATGGATATGTCAGGTTATGAATATTTCTCAGAAACAGAACCCAATCTTAACCTGTGGACTACTGTACTCAAAAGGAAGTGGTTATTTCCAGATATTCAAGATTTAAAAATAGAAGTTGACATTACAAATAGAGCGAAAGCATTCACCAAATATTTCTTTATTGATTTGAACATGACAAATCTAAACAACCACATTTCAACTTTGTCACGGCACATACAAAATGCTGAGTGGAACTCAGAAGGTCGGGTAGCATCTATGGAGGGGAATAAACAGTCAACATTCTGGGCTGAAGCTCTGCATCAGACTGGAAAGGAAAGGGCCAGGGGTACGACTGAAGAAGTGGCAGTGGGGAAGGGGAAGCTGTAAAAGCTGGCAGGTGATAGGTGAGACCAGGTAAGGGGAAAGGTGGGTGAGTGAGGGAAGGAGCATGAAGAAAGAAGCTGGGAGTGGATAAATGGAAGAGGTAAAGGGCTGAAGAAGGAATCTGATAGAAGTCAGTGGAGTGTCAAATAAAGAGAAAGAGGAGGGGAATCAGAGGGAGGTGATGTGCATGTTAGGATAAAAGAAGGGGTAAAAAGGTACCCAGAATCACTCACCTCCGAGCTTCTTACTTCATTCCCCGAAATCCCGTACTCACCTACCTTCCCATCACCTGGTCTCACTTTTCGCCTTCCAATTTGTAACGCATTTCCCTCCCCTACCTTTTTATTCTGGCTTCTTCCCCATTCATTTTCGATCTTGATGAAGGGTCTCAGCCCAAAACATTGACTGTTTATTCATTCCCATAGATGCTGCCTGACTTGTCGAGTTCCTCCAGCATTTTGTGTGTGTTGTGCAAGAATTCCAGCATCTGCAGAATCTCTTGTCTTTATCTTTGCTCTCATTTGTTGTACACCAGCAATACAATAACATGGGTTTCTGTGAGTTCCAGCATACACTAGATGCATTTCTATGTTGACAGTGCCTTTTTGAAGCTCAAGCTAAATGTGGTGTGATCATCTGAATTTAAACTGGAACTAATAAAAGATTATAAGATAAACTTGATAGTTCCATCAGAAGAAAAGATTTCATTTTCAAAACCATTGGTTCCTAGTGGAGATACCAATGAAATCTGTGGAGTGGGCTAATCGAAGAGAGTTAGAGACAGCTCCTTGTGGAGTTTGCAACTTTCCAGAAGTTCCTTAAATTCTCTCCCAGCTGAAAACCAAACCACATTTTATGAGTAACTGCCTGAGTAACTTATCAGAAGCTTTCTCAGACAGGTTGCTATGAAAGCTGTTGTAGCTGAACCACTGCTTTCATCACTTTCACAATTCCTCTGAGCGGTGTGGTCCTTCCTTTGTCCAAAATGCTTTCCGACCAGAGACACAGAAGGCTGGTACCAACACCTATTTGCTCTCTGTTGGACAACAGTTCATGGTGTACAGCATGGAGATAGCTGTGCCATCGTCTAGTGCCTTTCTTAATTTCTTTCAGTTGACTCTATTACAGAGTTTCTCAGTACAATTCAGAAGGTGCAGGATAGATACATCCCAAAGAAGAAGAAATATTCTAAAGGGGGAACGATGCAACTGTGGCTGAGAAGGGAAATTAAAGACAGTATAAAAGGGAAGTAAAGGGCATGTAATATAGCGAAAATTAGTGGGAAGTTTTTAAAAGCTAATGGAAGGCAACTGAAAAAGCCATAAGGAGAGAAAGAAAAGATAGGGAAGTAAGCTAGCCAATCATAAAACAAAGGATAAAAATAGAATTTTCAGATATATAAAGAGTAAAAGAGAGGAAAGAGTGGGTATTGGATGCTACAAACTGACACTAGAGAGGCAGTCGTGCAGGACAAAGAAATAGAGAATGAACTGATTAAGTATTTTGCATCAGTCTTCACTGTGGAAGACACTATCACAATGCCAGAAATTCGAGAGTGTCAGAGGGCAGAAGTGTCATTACTCTTACTAAAGATCACTATGACTGCCTCCACAATCTTATCAGCCATCTCTTTTAGAATCCTAGGGTATCGTCTTTCTGGTCCAGGTGACTTATCTACCTTCAGACCTTTCAGCTTCTTGGGAACTGGAAAACTGAAATATCACTCCACTGTTTAAGAAGGGAGGGAGGCAAGATTATAGACCGGTTAGCCTAACTTCAGTGGTTGGCAAGATGTTAGATTCCATTATTAAGAATGAGGGTATTTGGAGGCACATGATAATGTAGGCCAAAGTCAACACAATCTCCTTAATGGGGAATCTTATAATTCTGAAGCTTTAAAAGGCTCTGGTCAGACCACACTTCTAGTTTTGTGAGCAGTACTGGGCCCCGTGTCTAAGAAAAGATGTGCAGTCATTGGAGAGAAGTCCAGAGGAGGTTCATGAGGACAATTCCAGGAATGATAGGGTTAATGTATGAGGACAGCTTAACAGCTCTGGGCTTGTACTGGCTGGAATTTAGAAGAATGAGGTGTGATCTCATTGAAACCTTTTGAATATTGAAAGACAAGATAGAGTGGATGTGGAAAGGATGCTTCCTATAGTGGGGGATTCTAGGACACAGTCTCAGAATAGAGGGAAGTCCATTTAGAACAGAGATGAGCAGGAACATCTTCAGCCAGAGGGTAGTGAATCTGTGGAATCCATTGCCACACATAGCTGTGGAGCCCTAGTCACGAGATAAAGAAGTTGGATAATTTTTTGATTAGTCAGGGCATCTAAAGTTACATGAGGACTGAGGTGGAGAGAGAGATAATAATTCAACCATGATGGAATGATGGAGCAGACTTGATGGGCCAAATAGCCTAATGCCTTATGGTTTTCTGAAATATATTTTATTACTGCTTAATAGCTATTTAAGGATTAATACTTAATTTCACTGAGAGGATTACAGTGACATGTTGATTGTTCGGCACTTTGCATTCTGCTTCAGACACATGATCCGTGGCTGTGAATTTAAAATACAATAAGCATTACAGAAGTATCTGAGAGTCATTGCCTGTAGCCGAAGGATTAGATTAAATTGACAACCTGCAGCTTCCTCTGGAATGAGATAAGATAAAAGCATGTCTGAAGAATACTTGGCTCTGCACTTCCACCACATATGGTAAAGCTTTAGGTTTCGGCAAAATAATGAAGTGTTTTCCTGTGACCATAAAAAGCACATTCCTGACCCCTGACCTGATTCCTGTCACCGTGAGACCTTCCCTCAACCCAATTATTTCACGTTAACACATCAATGAAATATTTTAATGTGAGGGTAAACTTCTGAATGTCCCATGGAACCTTACCCAGCAGGAGCCCATACAGGGAAATTTCATATGCAGTCCTATCATGTTGTGATGTGTATACCCTTAATCTCAAGATATATGGTCCCATCAATGTTCTGCATCAGCAGCATACATAAAAATTCTCGTCTTTACAAAACTCCATATACTGTATAAAGTAAAATTAATTTGTTATCAATTATCGCATCTGTAACCATACGTTTCCTTGAGATTAATTTTTTGCAGGCATTCACAGGAAAATTTTAAAATACAGTAGAATTTATGAAGGACTATACATAAAGACTGACATTGTGCAAAAGAATACAAATCGTACAAATAAAATAAATAAATAATACTAAGAAAATAAATTATAGAGCCATTGAAAGTGGGTCTGTAGTTTCTGGAATCAGTTCAGAGTTGAGGTGAGTGAAGTTATTCATGCTGATTCAGGAGCCAAACTGATGACTGTAGAGTTATAATGATTTCTGAGCCTGGTGGTGTGCGACCTAAGGTTTCAATACCTCTGTGCAATGGTAGTAGCAAGAAGCCAGCATGGCCTGGATGGTGGGAGTCCTTGATGATGGATGCTACTTTCTTGTGGCAGCTCTCCTTGTATATCATAAGCTGTAAACATGCCTGGACTTACTTTACAGGAAAGGTTGAATTTATCTGCTCAAAGCATTTAGCTGATCAGCTCCCCTCTCACCAGCCAAAAGACTCACAGATAAAGGAAGATCTTGATACTGCACTCTGACACAAAACAGAATTATAATTGGTTTGGTTTACTGTTGTCACATGTACTGAGATACAGTGAAACGCTTGTCATGCACACTGCTCATGCAGTTCAAATCATTTTGCATGGAGTTAGCACGAAGTAAAACAACAACAATGCAGAATAAAGTGTTAGAATTACGGAGAAAGTGAGCACAGGTGAACAATAAAGTGCAAGATCATAACAAAATCAAATGTGAGGTCAAGTGTCTGCCTTAACATAATAAGACAGAGTGTTTGAGCACCCTCATGCGATTCACACTTTTGCTGATTTTCTTTGCCTTATCTCCCCCTGTTTGTTTTAATTATTTAGGGATACAGCGTGGAAAGGTCCTTCTGGTCCTTTCAACTTCACCGCATAGCAAGCCCCGACTCTGATATAACTCTAACCTAATCACGGGACCAATTACCCTTCCCGGCACACCTTCGGACTGCGGGAGGAAGCTGGAGGAGAAAGCCCTCGCACTCCACGGGAGGATGCGCAGAGACCCTTACAGAGGATGCCAGGATTGAACTCCAAACTCAGATGCCCTACTGTTACGCTAACCGCGTAACAGTTGCCTCCTAGGAATGTCTCCTGGTTACGAAATTTTGCTGCTAAGGGAAATAGGAATTTCTTGTTCATTTACTGGAGGTTGGAAACCTGCGCTGGAGCTGGGGGACTGTCCACTTGTGCGCATGTGTGTGCATGGGTGGGTGGAGGAGAGGGGCTTGTTTTGCTGTTGCTGTCTCGGTGTTTGGTGTGTGCTGTTTTTTTATGTTCTGCCGGGCATTATGGACGTGCTATGATGGTGCCAGAATGTGTGGCAACACTTGCGGGCTGCCCCCAGCACAGGTGTGTTAGTCTTAAAGCAGACAGCACATTTCACAGTATGGTTCAACATAGATGTGATAAATAACTCTGAATCCAAGGGCCTCAGGATTTTACAACTCATTGCAAAATTGCCCCTAAACTTCCTCTGATCTAAACAATCCCAGCTTAACCCATCCTTCCACGTGACCGAAATTCATCTGTCCTGAACAAAGTCCCCAAAATCTCTAATGACATAACATTCCTATTGTCATTTGTTGTCCAGAACTGTATGTGGGACACTACAGTTTATTCTCTGATGTGGCTTACTTCTCAACCAGTGCTGAAAATTTTCCTACTTAATTATCTTTCTATTTATGGGCCTTGGAGATCTATCACGAACAGAGCGGTATCAACAAAGATCCTCAAATCTGTATGGACATGGTCCAGCTGTGGAACATCAAGTTCCAGATGTTCCCTGGTAGTTACATTAGTAATGTATTTGCTGAACTGATGCCAGATCAGATGTGATGCAGATTTAGGAGTGCTATTCATTTTAATAGAGAGCAAGAATTTTAGGGGGAAATGTGCAAGATTTTGCATCACCGATGTACCTTAAATGTACACTCTGTGGCCACTTTATTAGGTACACCTGTACACCTTCTTGTTACTGCAAATATTTAAACAGTCAATCATGTGGTGATAACTCGATACATAAAACCATGCAGACCTGGTCAAGTGGTTCAGTTGTTGTTCAGACCAAGTATCTGATTGGGGAAGAAATGTGATCTAAATGACTTTGACCATAGATTGATTGTTGGCGTTAGATAGGGGAGGGGTTTGAGTATAAACTGCTAATCTCTTGGGATTTCTATGCACAACAATCTTTGGAGTTTACAGAGAATTGTGCAAAAAAACAAAAAAATTGTATCCGGTGACTGGCAGTTCAGTGGGAGAAAATGACTGGTTCATGAGAGAGGTCAGAGGAGATGAGCCAGATTGGTTCAAGCTGACAGGAAGGCGACAGTAACTCAAATAACCATGCCTTTCAACAGTGATGAGCAGAAGAGCATTTCTGAATGCACAGCATATCAAACCTTGAAGTGGATGGGCTACAGCAGCAGACCATGAACATATACTGGGTGACCTCTTTATTAGGTTCAGGAGGTAGCTTATAAGAGGCCACCAAGTGTATTTATTTAATTTTGTGTTATCTGGTATTTAAAGTGCTTAGAAGTTGTTAGTTTGATTTATGGTTAAATAGTTAGAGAATAATTTTAATTTGTTGATGTCAGAATTTTTCGGAGATATTTTTGTTGTCTACTAGTTTCCCAGCAAGTTCAGCCCAAGAAATATTGCTTGGACAGATGTGGATGGGGCTCGTTCAGGCTTAGAAAGCATTCACAAAGACTTACACAGAAAAGTTTCAGTGCTCTAAGATATTACCTTATTGGTCTATTGGTTTATTATTGTCACATGTACCAAGATACTGAGCAAAGCAACTCTTGCATACTTTTTATACAAATCATATTACACAGTGCATTGAGCCAGGATAAGGTAAAGAAAATAACAATGCTGAATAAAGTGCAAATAAAGTCTACGGTTTTGATGACTGACCTAAATTTTCAATGTACAGTGAGCCACTTCCCCTATAACTCCCCAGCCCCACATCATTATAGATATTGCTTACCTATTCACAGTGCACCTACCAAATTCACATCTGACAGCTTGAACTAGCTGCACCGAGGCATCCTGATACGTAGCAGCAAGATCCAATAGTATCAATGTAGTATTAAATAGACATCACCATTGGTGGTTCATCCACAAAACTTTTGTCTGTCGAGTAAGCCCTGCCTTAGCCAACTGCCCAGCTTATCGAAAATTACATTTTTTGCTCTGAATGTCCAAGCTCATTTAAAAGACATGAAAATTAACTTAAAAATTTAAAAGGTGCGGCCTCTATCAAAATTAAAACTCTTAAGCTAACAGAAAACAAATAAAAGCATGGATCTGAATAAAGTTAATACAAAAGGTCTAAATTAGCTAATTGTTACCTTTTTCCTTACAACCATTCCTCTGTAAGCAAAGACTTTGTTCTTCTTAAACACAAAATACTCTGCAGACGCTGGGGTCAAAGCAACACTTTGTGTCCTGACGAAGGGTTCCGGTCCAAAACGTTGACTGATCGTTTCCACGGATGCTGCCCGACCTGCTGAGTTCCTCCAACGTGTTGTGAGTGACTTTGTTCTTCTGCCAGTCCTAAACTGGCACAGGTTCCTTGGACTGTCAGTCAGAATAAAAGTTGAAGAACAGCCACAACTACATTCTACTGAAATACAGTTTTGAACTGCTTACTAAATGTGGCAATGTGGGGGAAATTAATTTGGTAATTTCCAGTGGATAATTTTTAGAGAAAAATACAGCACAGAAAGAGGCCCTTTGGCCCATCTAGTCCATTTCAACCCTCTACTTCCATCAACCTGCATCTGGGTCATAGCCCTCCACACTCCTACCATCCATGTACCTATCCCAATTTCTCTTAAATGTTGAAATCGGGCTTACATGTACTGGCAGCTCATTCCATACTCTCACGACCCACTGGGTGAAGAAGTTACCCTCATGTTTCCTTAAACTTTTTACCTTTCACCCTTAACCCATGACCTCTAGTTCTAGTCCCACCCAACCTCAGTGGGAAAAGCCTGCTTGCAATTACCCAATCTATACTGCTTATTATTTGATATACCTCTATCTAATCTCCTCTCAATCTTCCACGTTTCAAAGAATAAAGTCCTAATCTATTCAATCTCTCTTTATAACTCAGGTCCTCAGTCACAGCAACATCCTTGTAAATTTTCTCTGTACTCTTTCAACCTTATTTACATTTTTCCTGTAGGTAGGTGACCAAAACTGCGCACAATACTCCAAATTAGACCTTACCAACGTAACATTATATCCTATTTTCTGTACTCAATACTTTGATTTATGAAGGCCAATGTGCCAGAAGTTTTCTTTATGACCCTATCTACCTGTGACACCAACTTCAAGGAAACTGAACCTGTATTCTTAGGTTCCTTTGTTCTACCGCACTTCTCAGAGTCCTACCGTTGAGTGTGTAAGACCTACTCTCGTTAGTCCTACTGAAGTGCAACACCTTGTTTGCATTAAATTCCATCTGCCATTTTTCAGCCCATTTTTGCAGCTGGTCCAGATATCACTGCAAGCCATGATGGTCTCCCTCACTGTCCACTACACCCGTCATCTTGGTGTCATCCACAGATCTTCTGCTCCAGTTAACCATATTACCATCCAGATCATTGATATAGATGACAAGCAACGATGGACCCAGCACCATTCCCCGTGGCACTCCACTAGGCCTCCAGTCAGAGAGGCAACTATCTACTACCACTCTCTGGCTTCTCCGACAAAGCCAACGTCTAATTTAATTTAAAAACACAAACACGAGGAAATCGGCAGGTGCTGGAATTTCAAGCAAAACATATAAAAGTTGCTGGTTGATGCAGCAGGCCAGGCAGCATCTCTAGGAAGAGGTACAGTCAACATTTCAGTCTCGGCCCGAAACGTCGACTGTACCTCTTCCTAGAGATGCTGCCTGGCCTGCTGCATTCACCAGCAACTTTTATGTTTTTTGCTTGTCTAATTCAATTTACTGCCTGATCTTGAATGCCAAGAGACTGAAGCTTCTTGACCAACCTCCCATGCAGAACCTTATCAACTGCCCTGCTAAAGTCCATGTAGACAACATACATTGCCTTACCTTCATCAACTTTCCTGGTAACTTCCTCAAAAATCTCTGTAAGATAAGTTAGACATGACCTACCATGCACAAAGCTATGCCGACTATCCTTGATCAATATATGTCTATCCAAGTACTTGTATATCCAGTCCCTTCGAATGCCTTCCAATAACTTTCCTACTACTGATGTCAAACTCACCAGCCTATAATGCTTATTTTTGGTTCCTTTATTAAACAGTGGAACAATATCAGCTATCATCCAATCCTCTTGTACCTCATGTCGCTAAGGATGGTTTAAATATCCTTAGGTCTCCTGCATTTTCTGAACTTCCCTCCCACAGGATCTGAGGGAACTTGTCAGACTCTGATGACCCAAATTTGCCTCAAGACAGCAAACACCTACACCTCTGTAATCTGTATAGGGTCCATGACTTCGCTGCTGCTTTATTGTACTTCTATAGACTCCGCGTCTATCTCCTGAGTAAATACAGATGCAAAAAATCCACTTAAGATCTCCCCCATCTCTTTTGGTTCAATGCATAGATTACCATTCTGATCTCCCAGAGGACCAATTTCGTCCCTTGCAGTATTTTTCCTCTTAACATATCTGTAGAATCGCTCAAGACTATACTACACCTTGTTTGCGAGGGCAACCTCATGCTTTTTTTTAAGTCCTCCTGATTTCTTTCTTAAGAGTTCTCTTGAATTTCTTATATTCCATAAGTAGCACATTTGTTCCTACATCCCTATAACTGCTATGCACCTCCTTCTTTTCTTAACCAGGTCCTCAGTATCTTCTGAAAACCAAGATTCCCTAAACCTGTTAATTTTACCTTTTATTCTGACAGGTACGTTCAAGCTTTTAACTCTCAAAATTTCACTTTGCACCTCAGAGTTTTGAATTTCCTCCCTGCTTAAAGATAGTCTACACTTCAATTCCTTCTACCAAAGTAGTTGGCCATCTGCCACTTCTTTATCCATTCTCTTCATCTCTCTAAATTCTTCTGCAGCCTCCCAGCTTCCTCAACACTACCTGCCCCTCCACCTACCTTTGTGTTGTCCACAAACTTGACCTCAAAGCAGTCAATTCCATTATCCAAATCATTGACATAAAACATAAAAAGAGGCGGTCCCAACACAGGTCTTTGTAGAACATCACTAGTCACCAGCAGCCAACCAGAAGAGGCTCTCTTTATTCCCAGACTTCGCATCTGGCGAGTCAGTGAATTGTCTATCTATGTTAGTATCTTTCCTGTAATACCATGGGCTCTTATCTTGTTAAGCAGCTCTATGTGCAGCACCTTGTCAAAGGCTTTCTGAAAATCCAAGTATACAATTATCCACCAATTCTCTTTTGTCTACCCTGCTTACTATTTCCTCAAAGAATTCCAACAGATTTGTCAAGCAAGATTTTCTCTTAAGGAATCCATGCTGACTTGCACCTGTTTTATCATGTGCCTTCAAGTACCCTGAGATCTCATCCTTAAAAATCAACGTCAATGTCTTCCCAACCACTGAGGTCAGGCTAACTGGCCTATAACTTTCTTTCTCCCGCCTCCCTCTTTCTTGAAGAGTGGAGTGATAGTTGCAATTTTTGAGTCTTCTGGAATCATGCCAGAATCTATTGGTTCTTGAAGGATCATTGCCAATGCCTCCACAATCTCTTCAGCTACCTTGTTCAGCACTCCGGGGTGTAAACCATCTGGTCCAGATGACTTTTCTATCTTCAGACCTTTCAGCTTCCCAAGCAGTTCCTCCCTAGTAACAGCAAGTACACTCACTTCTGCCCCTTGACACTCACAAACTTCTGCCATACTGCTAGTGCCTTCCACAGTGAAGACTGATGCAAAAAACTTATGCAGTCTGTCCACCATTTCCTTGTCCACTATTACTACCTCTCCAGCATCATCTTCCGGAGATCCGATATCTACTCTCACCTCTCTTTTACTCTTCACATATCTGAAAAAAACTTTCGGTACCCTATTTGATATTACTGACCAGTTCATCTTCATACTTCAGCTTTTCCCTCATTTTGGCTATTTTTAGTTGCTTTCTGTTGGTTTTTAAGAGCTTCCCAATCCTCTATCTTCTCATTAGTTTTTGCTGTATTGTATGCTCTCTCCTTGGCTGTTATGTTGGCTTTGAGAAATGTAAATTTTTTTATGTAAAATGCAAAATGTTTATGTTTGTCCATTATAGGTTAAACCAAATATTGTTTTTAATCCAAATCATGGTCAAGGATATTTTTGTTTTCTTTAATAAACCATGACTGTGGTTTGTTCAGTTCTGACTTCCAGATACATATTAAGACTAAATCTCAGCTGTATCACATTACATTAACCTCATGTCCTTTAACCTCAGGCGAAGGAGGATGAAATCTTTAGGTGAGTTTTGCAGATTCCACTTTGCACCTGGTGTGTACACTTAGTGATAAAGGACAAGGCAGTACATTCCTTATTATTCAACTATCCATCTGCTACATATGGCACCTCACTGGAAATATAAGATCCGATAAAAGATTCTCCTCATTTGTGAAATCTCCAACAATAAAACCAGCCAGGGCTCAAGCCTCAGTAACCAGAGGTGAAGGTCTAAGTCTGATAGTAGTTTAGGCCGTTTTTTTATTTGTATCTCAATTACAGTTTCCATTGAGGTTTATAAAGAAGAGATCGGAACTCTCATTTAAAAAGGTGTGCATTGGATAACATGTACTGTCAGCAGGACCAGTAATAGCCTGCCATCCACCTCACTAGCCCAGCCCTGAGTCTGGTAGAAGCCCCAACATTATGGTCTCAGTAACTTATTGCCCAGAGATCTGGAACTCACGCTTTCTGCAGTTACAGAAAAATATTCAATCAAAAAGAAAGTAGGATAGCAATATGAGGGAGGTAAAATCAGAATTAAGGGGAAAGAGTGAAGTAATGGAGCTAAAAATTCTTGTTCAAGTAGTAGCTAACATGGATATCAAGTGAAGAAAGAAATTATGCTGTTTGTAATTATATCTAATCTTCCTAGATTAAATGATCAATCAGGGAATAATCACCAGCATACATTTTCCTCTATTCTGAGCAGCACATGTGCTGAGATTAGAGAGGCCAGACCTTGAGGATGACATGCCACAAGCTTATCTTTTCTTCCCATTTGTCCTCTGGGTGTTTACACCACTCTGTAGAGTACTTCAGTAAACAATTATGCTGAAAGAAAATGCCTCTCTGACTCTGCATTCCTCAGCGCCAGGTGAAGTATCATCTTCAAAAGATATGCTGAGATCCAAAATGGGCTTTAAACCCTATTCATTCTGACCTAGAAGCAAGGACGTTGGTACTACACCAAGCTACCATCAATAAGTCAACACAATAATTACTTCTGCCACTGCCACTAAATAGCCAATAGTTGCTTATTTTTCTCTCCACACTAATCTCCCTCCTGGCACATATACTTGAAAGTGACAGATATACTACACTTGCCCAGTTACCTCCTCCCTTACCTCCATTTGGGGCCTCAAACAGTCCTTCCAGGTGAGGCAATACTTCCACTATGAATCTGTTGGCATTGTCCATTGTATCCAGTACCTCCGATGTGGCCTCCTCTACACTGGTGAGACCAAACATAAATTGGTGAAGTGCTTTGTCGAGCACCTCTGCTCCATCCACCAACAGTGGAATTACCCAGAGGCTAACCATTTAAAATCCTCTCCCCATTCCATTCCTGACATGTTGGTCTATGGACTTCTCTTTTGCCATGATGAAGCCACTCGCAGGGTGGAAGAGCATCTCCTCATATTCCATCTGGTTTGCCTCCAATGTGATGGCCTGAACATCAATTTCTCATCCGGTAATTTATTTCCCTCTCCCTTCTCTTTTCTTCTATTCACCATTCTGACCTCTTACCTCTTCTCACTTGCCTATCACCTCCCACTGATGCCCCTCCTTCTTCCCTTTCTCCTATGGTCCCCTCTCCTCTCCTATCAGGTTTCTTCTTCTCCAGCCCTTTAGCTTTCCCACCATCTTGGCTTCACCTATCATGTTCTAGCTGACCTTCCTTCCCCTCCCCGCACCTTTTTATTCTGCTGTCATTCCCCCTTCCTTTCCAGTCCTGAAGAAGTGCTCAGTCTTGAAGAAATGTCTCAGTTCAAAATGTCGACTCTTTATTCATTTCAATAGATGCTGCCTGGTATGCTGAATTCCTCGGGCATTTATTGCGTGTTGCTCTGAGTTTCCAGAATCTGCAGAGCCTCTTGTGTTTATATTCTTGCCATTTTCAAAATTAAAAGTAGAGCATAAACAAAAGATCACTGATTACATCAAACCTACTTGTGTTTACAGCTGGATCTAGATGAGCCTTTATTTGTGCAGCAGGAATTTCTTTTCTTATTCAAAGCTTTCACCGTAAAAGTGAACTTTATAAAGCTCTTCAGTTAATGTTTTTCAGTGTAAACACCTCAGAGGATTAGCAGTAATGTATTATAGACTTTCATACAGAAGCCCATTGGGTTAAACTGAATGCTGCAAGCAGTCTATACAGAATTACATTAGACTAAACTGACACGGTGAGTTAATACCTTTCTGTCAACAATAAAACATTCATATATCCTGAAGAAATAATATAATAACTTCATGCAAAACCTTTGCATAAGCAGAAACATCTTGAAACATCTAAGATGTTATTTATATATATAAGAGAAATAATAGTTAAACATGTAAGTCGAATAATTGTTTGGAAAATATCCACAATCTGTAGAAGGCAATGCCGCAATAATGGAGTCACAAGGGTTTGCAGATGTTAGAATCAGGAGCAAAAAATAAGCTCTGGGCAAATCAAGCAACAACTCTGGATGTGAAATGATGGTCAACATTTCAGATGAAGGACTAAAAACATGGAGATAAGATAGCCATTATATAGAGGTGAGAGGAGGTATGAAACTGAGACTGGTAGGTGTTAGATAGAACCATATGGGGGTGCAGTTATGATGGACAGAGGAATCCATAAGGAAAATGAAAGAAGGAAGTAGAAACCCAGGTAGAAGGGTAGGTTTGTGAAGAGCAGGCGTGGGAGGATAACAGATCTAGATCACAAAAGAGGATGGGCTTGGGTGGAAAATGTAAAGAAAGGTCTAGAGAACATAGGTGTACTGGTGAAAGTTGGCAAATAATATGTGGATTGGGTTATATAAAACTGAAAAATTCAATGTTCATACCATTCAACTGTCAACAACCCTACGGGAATTTAAAGCGCTGTTCTTCTAGATTGTGTTTGGTTTTGCTTCACCGTGACAGGGGAGGAGTCCGAGGTCAGATGGGAATTGAAATGATGTGCAACCAGAAACTCAAGCTGGCCATCGTAGACCAAGTGCATGTGCGGAGTAAAACAGACCCTTAGTCTATGCTTGGTATTACCAATGTAGAGGAGGTCACAATGCAAGCAACAAAGGCTGGACAAGATGCACATGAATCTCTTCCTCACCTGGAAGGGGCATTTACAGTGAGGAAAGAGGTGAGGGGTCAAGTGTTGCACCTCCTATAATTGCAGGAGAAAGTCCGGGGGATGGGGATGGGTGAGTGGGAAGGGTTGAACAAACCAGAGAGTCATGGAGACAGAGATCCCTGTAGAAGGCAAAATGGGAGAGGAGAGGGGAAGAAGTGGGAGGTGGTGGAATCCTGCTGGAGCCCTCAAAAATGGCCAAGAATAATAGACTGGGTAGAAAGGGTAGGGAACTGAAAAGTGAGGACCAAGAAAACTATATACATGTTTAGTCCAAGGGAGAGGGAGGGGAGAATGATAGTAGATGTGTGAGAAATGTGACAATAGTTCAAATTTCAAAGTTCAAAATAAAATTTATTGTCAGAGTACATACATGTCACTATGTACAACCCTGAGTTTTTTCTTCTTCAGGCATACTTAGCAAATCTATAGAACAGCAAATGGAAACTGGAAACGTCAGGAACTGTTAACAGTAAACAAACTGTGCAAATGCAGGTATAAATAATAATCATGAAATAACAATATAACAGAGTCCTTAAATGAGTGTAGCTATCCCCTTTTGTTCAAGAGCCTAATGCTTGAGGGGTAGTAACTGTTCTTGATTCTGGTGGTGCAAGTCCTGAGTCTCCTGTTTTGTCTACCTGGTGGCTGCAGCGAGAAAACATCATGGCCTGGGTGGTGAGGATCTTTGACGATTGATGTTGCTTTTTTATGGCCAACGTTTCATGTAGATGTACTCAATGGTTGGGAGGGTTTGACCCGTGATGTACTGGGCTGAATCTACTACCTTTTGTAAGATTTTCCGCTCAAAGGCATTGGTGTTCCTATACCAGGCCCTAATGCAGCCAGTTAGCACACTTTCTACCAAACATCAATGGAAGTTTGTCAAGGTTTTCGATATCCTGCCAGACCTTCACAGACTCCTGAGGAAGTAGAGGCACTGTCATGCTTTCTTCACAATTATATTTATATGATGGGTCCAGGACAGGTCCTCTGAGATAGTGACACCCAGGAGTTTAAAGTTACTGACCCTCTCCATCTCTGATCCTCCAATGAGGAATGGCTCATGGACCTCTGGTTTCCCTCTCCTGAAGTCTACAATCAGTTCCTTGGTTTTATTGAAATTGAGTGAGAGGTTATTGTTATTACACCACTCAGCCAAGTTTTCAATCTCCCTCCTGTATGCTGATTCATCACCATCTACAATGCAGTCCAATACAGTGGCGTTGTCAGCAAACTTAAATATGGTGTTGGAGGTGTACTTAACCACACAGTCATAGGTGTAAAGTGAGTAGAGCAGGGGGCTAAGTACACATCCCTGCGGAGCTCCTGTGCTGAGGGAGACTGTGATGCTTTTGCCAATCCTGAGGCCTACAAGTGAGGACATCCAGAATTCAATTGCACCAGGGGGTATTGAGGCCCAGGTCTTGGAGTTTATTGATTAACTTTGAGGGGATGATGGTGTGAAATGCCGACCTGTAATCGATGACGAGCATCCTGATACAGGCATCTTAGAGATAACGGCTATCTCTAAGAGTACAACTGTTCAATGCAACCTTCAAGCCACTTAATGTGTCAATCGTTGACCAGATTTATACCAATTTATGATTAGATGGTTTAATTTCACAACTTGTGTGTCTGGAATAGAATCGGGTACCACAGAACTCATTTGTTTTCACAGGATAGTATTTACACACACAGTGGGAAGAGGAGCTTCATGTTACTGATGAAGAATGCAGATTGGATTAAATCACAGGAATTAATTCGTAAGGATTGAGGCATGCTCTGCAGCTTCTTCACTTGTTGACATTTCTCAGACCTTCCCCTGTGGATTTGCCCATCATTACTTTACCCCATACACTTTTTGGTAGGGCTGACAAATATTTTACCTGTAATCTTTGGTAAAGGTGTCATAATTTGGTTTGCTTCTGCTAAGCATGCACCCAAGCTTTTAAGTGAAGCCAGATGCAAAATAGACTGGGAAATTTCCACTAGTAAGTGGCTGATCTCAGGAAATCTGGATAGGTCCACTCAACACATGATCAGTGAACGCTGCACTTGATCTTCCACAGCCTTGCTATGTAGTCACCTCAGCAGAGAATTCACTGTTGGGTTATGTGTGAAGAAAATAAACAACATTCAAATCGCCCTTGTGATTGGGGCAGTCATTATTAACGTGATGGAGAGTGAAAAAGTTATATGCTCTATTTCGTCAGGCTTCTTGAAATAGATATCAGTTCCTTAGAGCAGTCCTTTTGTCACATATAATCCTCAGTGCCTGTTGGTGAGGTCTGGCGATGAGGCATTCTGCCAGATGAACTGGACGGTCTGCTCAGGGAACCACCCCACTGTGGCAGTGAGAGGGGCCCTCCCAGTCAGAGCCCTCCTGTACGCCCGGAACGTCGTCTCTGCACCCCACTGCCCATGGGAGGACTGCAGTGAAGAGGAGTCTGTGACCCACCTCTTTGCACACTGTCAGTTCGCAGAGAGGGTGTGGAGGAGGATGGACGGGCTAGTGTCACGTTTCATCCCCAGCAGCTGCGTTACAGAGGACTCTCTGATCTACGGGGTGTTCCCGGGGATGCACACGGAGACCAACATCCGGTGCTGCTGGCAGATCATCAACTCGGTGAAAGATGCTCTTTGGTCAGCCCGAACCTTGATGATCTACCAGCATATGGAGATGTCCGTGGGAGAATATTGCCGACTGGCACATTCTCAGCTGCAGGAGTACGTGCTGAGGGACACACTGAAACTCGGTGCAGCCACCGCAAGGGCCCGGTGGGGAAGGACCGGGGGAAGCGACAGTGGCCGTGCCTCCGGCACAGAGTCTGGCCCTGTAGCTCAGAAGGGTAGGGCAAGGAAGAGGAGGGCAGTTGTGATAGGGGACTCGATAGTAAGGGGGTCAGATAGGCGATTCTGTGGACGCAGTCCAGAGACCCGGATGGTAGTTTGCCTCCCTGGTGCCAGGGTCCGGGATATTTCTGATCGTGTCCAAGATATCCTGAAGTGGGAGGGTGAGGAGCCAGAGGTCGTGGTACATATAGGTACCAATGACATAGGTAGGAAAAGGGATGAGGTCCTGAAAGGAGAATATAGGGAGCTAGGAAGGGAGTTGAGAAAAAGGACCGCAAAGGTGGTAATCTTGGGATTACTGCCTGTGCCACGCGACAGTGAGAGTAGGAATGCGATGAGGTGGAGGATAAATGCGTGGCTGAGGGATTGGAGCAGGGGGCAGGGATTCAAGTTTTTGGATCATTGGGACCTCTTTTGGCGCAGGCGTGACCTGTACAAAAAGGACGGGTTACACTTGAATCCTAGAGGGACCAATATCCTGGCAGGGAGATTAGCGGGGGCTACTGAGGTGACTTTAAACTAGAATGGTTGGGGGGTGGGAATCAAATTAAAGAGGCTAGGCGTGAGGAGGTTAGTTCACAACAGAGGGATGGGAACCAGTGCCGAGAGACAGAGGGGTGTAAAGTGAGGGTAGAAGCAAAAAGTACAAAGGAGAAAAGTAAAAGTGGCAGGCCGACAAATCCAGGGCAAGCATTAAAAAGGGCCACTTTTCAACATAATTGTATAAGGGCTAAGAGAGTTGTAAAAGAGCGCCTGAAGGCTTTATGTGTCAATGCAAGGAGCATTCGTAATAAGGTGGATGAATTGAAAGTGCAGATTGTTATTAATGATTATGATATAGTTGGGATCACAGAGTCATGGCTCCAGGGTGACCAGGGATAGGAGCTCAACGTTCAGGGATATTCAATATTCAGGAGGGATAGACATGAAGGAAGGGGAGGTGGGGTGGCGTTGCTGGTTAAAGAAGAGATTAACGCAATAGAAAGGAAGGACATAAGCCGAGAAGATGTGGAATCGATATGGGTAGAGCTGCGTAACACTAAGGGGCAGAAGACGCTGGTGGGAGTTGTGTACAGGCCACCTAACAGTAGTAGTGAGGTCGGAGATGGTATTAAACAGGAAATTAGAAATGTGTGCAATAAAGGAACAGCAGTTATAATGGGTGACTTCAATCTACATGTAGACTGGGTGAACCAAATTGGTAAAGGTGCTGAGGAAGAGGATTTCTTGGAATGTATGCGGGATTGTTTTTTGAACAAACATGTCGAGGAACCAACTAGAGAGCAGGCTATTCTGGACTGGGTTTTGAGCAATGAGGAAGGGTTAATTAGCAATCTTGTCGTGAGAGGCCCCTTGGGTAAGAGTGACCATAATATGGTGGAATTCTTCATTAAGATGGAGAGTGACATAGTTAATTCAGAAACAAAGGTTCTGAACTTAAAGAGGGGTAACTTTCAAGGTATGAGACGTGAATTAGCTAAGATAGACTGGCAAATGACACTTAAAGGATTGACGGTGGATATGCAATGGCAAGCATTTAAAGGTTGCATGGATGAACTACAACAATTGTTCATCCCAGTTTGACAAAAGAATAAATCAAGGAAGGTAGTGCACCCGTGGCTGACAAGAGAAATTAGGGATAGTATCAATTCCAAAGAAGAAGCATACAAATTAGCCAGAGAAAGTGGCTCACCTGAGGACTGGGAGAAATTCAGAGTTCAGCAGAGGAGGACAAAGGGCTTAATTAGGAAGGGGAAAAAAGATTATGAGAGAAAACTGGCAGGGAACATAAAAACAGACTGTAAAAGCTTTTATAGATATGTAAAACAGAAAAGACTGGTAAAGACAAATGTAGGTCCCCTGCAGACAGAAACAGGTGAATTGATTATGGGGAGCAAGGACATGGCAGACCAATTGAATAATTACTTTGGTTCTGTCTTCACTAAGGAGGACATAAATAATCTTCCAGAAATACTAGGGGACAGAGGGTCCAGTGAGATGGAGGAACTGAGCGAAATACATGTTAGTAGGGAACTGATGTTAGGTAAATTGAAGGGATTGAAGGCAGATAAATCCCCAGGGCCAGATGGTCTGCATCCTAGAGTGCTTAAGGAAGTAGCCCAAGAAATAGTGGATGCATTAGTGATAATTTTTCAAAACTCATTAGATTCTGGACTAGTTCCTGAGGATTGGAGGGTGGCTAATGTAACTCCACTTTTTAAAAAAGGAGGGAGAGAGAAACCGGGGAATTATAGACCAGTTAGCTTAACGTCGGTGGTGGGGAAACTGCTGGAGTGAGTTATCAAGGATGTGATAACTGCACATTTGGAAAGCGGTGAAATGATCGGACAAAGTCAGCATGGATTTGTGAAAGGAAAATCATGTCTGACGAATCTCATAGAATTTTTTGAGGATGTAACTAGTAGAGTGGATAGGGGAGAACCAGTGGATGTGGTATATTTGGATTTTCAAAAGGCTTTTGACAAGGTCCCACACAGGAGATTAGTGTGCAAACTTAAAGCACACGGTATTGGGGGTAGGGTATTGGTGTGGGTGGAGAATTGGTTAGCAGACAGGAAGCAAAGAGTGGGAATAAACGGGACCTTTTCAGAATGGCAGGCGGTGACTAGTGGGGTACCGCAAGGCTCAGTGCTGGGACCCCAGTTGTTTACAATATATATTAATGACTTGGATGAGGGAATTAAATGCAGCATCTCCAAGTTTGCGGATGACACAAAGCTGGGTGGCAGTGTTAGCTGTAAGGAGGATGCTAAGAGGATGCAGGGTGACTTGGATAGGTTGGGTGAGTGGGCAAATTCATGGCAGATGCAATTTAATGTGGATAAATGTGAAGTTATCCACTTTGGTGGCAAAAATAGGAAAACAGATTATTATCTGAATGGTGGCTGATTAGGAAAAGGGGAGGTGCAACGAGACCTGGGTGTCATTATACACCAGTCATTGAAAGTGGGCATGCAGGTACAGCAGGCGGTGAAAAAGGCGAATGGTATGCTGGCATTTATAGCGAGAGGATTCAAGTACAGGAGCAGGGAGGTACTACTGCAGTTGTACAAGGCCTTGGTGAGACCACACCTGGAGTATTGTGTGCAGTTTTGGTCCCCTAATCTAAGGAAAGACATCTTTGCCTTAGAGGGAGTACAAAGAAGGTTCACCAGATTGATTCCTGGGATGGCAGGACTTTCATATGAAGAAAAACTGGATGAACTGGGCTTGTACTCGTTGGAATTTAGAAGATTGAGGGGGGATCTGATTGAAACGTATAAGATCCTAAAGGGATTGGACAGGCTAGATGCAGGAAGATTGTTCCCGATGTTGGGGAAGTCCAGGACGAGGGGTCACAGTTTGAGGATAGAGGGGAAGCCTTTTAGGACCGAGATTAGGAAAAACTTCTTCACACAGAGAGTGGTGAATCTGTGGAATTCTCTGCCACAGCAAACTGTTGAGGCCAGTTCATTGGCTATATTTAAGAGGGAGTTAGATATGGCCCTTGTGGCTACAGGGGTCAGGGGGTATGGAGGGAAGGCTGGGGCGGGGTTCTGAGTTGGATGATCAGCCATGATCATAATAAATGGCGGTGCAGGCTCGAAGGGCCAAATGGCCTACTCCTGCACCTATTTTCTATGTTTCTATGTTTCTATATGTTTCTCCACCCGTGGGAGAGGGAGAGGTCGGGTGGCGGGGAGTATACCCCTCAACAATGGTGTGGTAAGGTGAACAACTGGAGTGCCACGTGGGTGGCCATAAATATGGATGTGTACTGACTTTAATGGAAACGTATGTAAAGGATGGAAAGTTATTGAATGGTTTATTGTATATATTTATTTTTGAATAAAGTATATCTTGAAATTAAAAAAAATATAATCCTCAGTGTTGACCACTGCCTGAAGGACGTGATGGACACAGTGGGGTGGTTCCCTGAGCAGAACGTCCAGTTTATCTGGCAAAATGCCTCATTGCCAGACCTCACCAACAGGCACCAGGACCTCGCCTGGCTGGCAGTGAGAGGGGCCCTCCCAATCAGTTCCCTCCTGTACGCCCGGAACGTCGTCTCCACACCCCGCTGCCCACGGGAGGACTGCAGTGAGGAAGAGTCTGTGACCCTCCTCTTTGCACACTGTCTGTTCGCAGAGGGGGAGGAGGAGGATGGACGGGCTAGTGTCACGTTTCATCCCCAGCAGCTGCGTAACAGAGGACTCTCTGATCTACGGGCTGTTCCCGGGGACGCACACGGAGACCAACATCCGGTGCTGCAGGCAGATCATCAACTCGGTGAAAGACGCTCTTTGGTCGGCCCGAAACTTGATAATCTACCAGCACATGGAGATGTCCGTGGGAGAATGCTGCTGACTGGCACATTCGCGGCTGCAGGAGTACGTGCTGAGGGACGCACTGAAACTTGGTGTAGCCACCGCAAGGGCTTGGTGGGGAAGGACCACAGTTTAGGGTTCTTCTCCCGCGGGAGTGGGAGGGGTCGGGTGGCGGGAAGTATACCCCTCAACAATGGTGTGGAAAGGTGAAACAACGGATTGCCACGTGGGTGGCTAAAAGTGTGGATATGTAGAGACCATAATGGAAACATATGTAAAGGATTGAGAATCATTGAATGGTTTATCGTATATAATTTTATTTTTGAATAAAGTATATTTTGAAATAAAAAAATATATAATCCTCTGTGCAGTATGGCAGTAGTCTTTGTTGGAGCTATCATCATACACTAGGGCATATATCTTTAACTGTCAGGGTTTAGCTGTTGACTAGGAAAAGCAAATCATGATTTTGAGCACTGAGAACTACATCAAATCTTGTTTTAGACAAGGAAATCATTTATAAAGCTCATCTGGAAGCAATGCACTGCATGTATCCCTTTCGTCCTCAAGCTACTTTAGGCATAACATACTTCAATAGTTCTGCTCAACATGAGGAGAAAGAATATTGGGTCTTGTTTCCCTGATCACATTTCTTCTCACATTGCTTTCTATATCACTACAAGCACAGAGGCCTTTGATTAAACAAAACACAACTTCCGTCTTCAGCACTCTCTCCTCTCTGCTTGCTATCTTATGGCCCTTATTTTCTGATATTCTATCTCTTTGTGCTATCCTTTTCTCATATTAGCATCCTCTTGCAATCCTTATTGTTACCCCACTCTCTTCTTCAAAATGGAATACAATCTGTTGTTGTGGCCATTCCATGTTCAACCTGGGAAATCCGATTGAAGTACCCTTTCTGATACACAAATCAGAGATGCTCCCACACCCAGGGATGAAACTTTGCCCCTTATAAAGATGTTACTCTTTCATTAATTAATATTTGACAAGTTTCCAATAGTTGCTTCACAGTTGCCAATCTTTTTATTTCATAACAACTTTATGAAACGTAAAGCATAAAATAAATTATTATCTGTGTCCGTGACAACCACCCACCTTCGTAGTGCTGAACTATCAAGAATACAGTGTACTCCTACTCAGTAACCGAAACATACTTTGTTCAATCCTTAGTAACAGCAAATAAACAACTAAATATCAGTAAGTAATTATGCCAGATGTATTCTCTTACCATCTGATTTCTATGCCTTTTCTCAACATCCATCAGTATTTTTCCCTTCAATATTTTGTTTAATTCCACCTTGGGTGAGACTATAACCAATAATTTCACAAATTCTCCCAGTTTGTTGTCTCACCCAGGCGAAGGTACATCAGGAAACCAGATGTGTGGCCACAGAGATGTCATGTTCATTAAAACGCTTAGTGGGCAGCCCACCTTCAAAAAGTAAGGTCCAGCAACTAAAGCATTAACTGGTAAAAAACTTCTTGTTCTCTGTCTTAGTACATGTCCATCTTTGAAGGCTCTGTTGTGCTCTTTCCAGTATCTGAAGCTTTGGGCTAACACCAAAAACAGGGACCAAATTACAAATCTAGTGACATAATAAAAGATAGTCAAGGGAGCAATTTCAAGTCTATAATCTCATCAGATCCAAAACAGATATATAAAGTGATGATAATTCTTTCTTTGGTTTCATAATTGGCTTAATTTCCTGCAGTCAATACCACCTATCTGCTATATTTTTCTGTGACTTTGAAGCTAGTCCTTGAAGCTAGGATGTCAAAATGTTTGCCTCAATTCTTTGCATGCAATTTCAGTGTTCCACATTGGTGAAGTATCTACATGCCTTAAGCAAAGTGACTTCAGACAAGTCCATGACAAATATTTGGGTGCTTACGTTTCTCCAAGTCATTTCAAGACCTGCCTTGATTCATGCACCCTTCCTTTTATCATAACCATATATGCCTTTACTTTATGCTGATATTATGGAAATTGAGGAATTTAGAGTACAGATGTTTATGCGTGCTTACAGTGGTGGGTCAAACACGATCTTTTTTTTATGGGGAGCAAGATCAATGTGCTATATTGTTCCTATTTTTTGTTAACAAGTTAGCATGTTGTATTGCCTGTTTATTTTAGTTTTGTTGATTCGCCATCACTATTTTCAGTTTGTTCTTTTATGCTGCTGCTTGAAGTGGGAACGTGAGGCAACATCACATTTTATTGAAGTGTTTCATCAAAGCAGCCTCTGGTTAACAAATGATTAAAATGGGCTGCATATTTCCAGTCTTTGTTTCCTTATCACATTTTAGTCAAGGTGCCAATTGAGTCTTACAGGACACAGCATGACTGCATAGTGATTTTTACATAGCTTCTGTGCTGATGTACAGAAAATTGTGAAACTTCTAAAGTTTCATTCACTTTTGTGTTCAAGTTTAGAAACGAAATAACTCGTTACAAGTTCACTGTTTGCAAAGGCGATGTTTATCTTTTTTTTTCAGTCTTGCTCCAATTTAGCCTCAAATCATTTCCTGGCCATACTTTGATAGGTCACTAAAGTTAGGCTGTGTGTCTGTCTTCATCGCTGTGTTGCCTCCAGTGAATTATTCAATGTGCATTATGCTCTTAACAGCACCTGCTCCTTAATGCAGGTCAGATTAACCTTCAAATTACTCAATGTCTTTCATTTAGTCGAACAACATTGTGTGGGCAAAGTTTATCAAATCAGTCCCTTTCTACAAGTGTCAAATTTAGCTTCATAGCCCCGAGGCTGATTTACAGCCTGAAACGTCTTCCCCCCACCCCCCACAGATCCTGCTGAATCCACTAAATTCCTCCAGCAAGCTTCTCTTTGACAACAGGAATTCTGCAGATGCTGGAAATGCAAGCAACACACATCAAGGTTGCTGGTGAACGCAGCAGGCCAGGCAGCATCTCTAGGAAGAGGTACAGCTGACGTTTCGGGCCGACACCCTTCATCAGGACTAACTCAAGGAAGAGCTAGTAAGAGATTTGAAAGTGGGAGAGGGAGGGGGAGATCCAAAATGATAGGAGAAGACAGGAGGGGAAAGGATGGAGCCAAGAGCTGGACAGGTGATTGGCAAAGGGGATATGAGAGGATCATGGGACAGGAAGCCCAGGGAGAAAGACAAAGTGGGGGTGGGGGGGAACCCAGAGGAAGGGCAAGGGGTATAGTCAGAGGGACAGAGGGAGAAAAAGGAGAGTGAGAGAAAGAATGTGTGTATAAAAATAAATAACGGATGGGGTACAAGGGGGAGGTGGGGCATTAGTGGAAGTTAGAGAAGTCGATGTTCATGCCATCAGGTTGGAGGCTACCCAGATGGAATATAAGGTGTTGTTCCTCCAACCTGAGTGTGGCTTCATCTTTACAGTAGAGGAGGCCGTGGACAGACATGTCAGAATGGGAATGGGATGTGGAATTAAAATGTGTGGCCACTGGGAGATCCTGCTTTCTCTGGCGGACAGAGCGTAGGTGTTCAGCAAAGCGGTCTCCCAGTCTGCGTCGGGTCTTGCCAATATATAAAAGGCCACATAGAGTGTCCCGGACGCAGTATATCACCCCAGCCGGCTCACAGGTGGTGTTGCCTCACCTGGAAAGACTGTTTGGAGCCCTGAATGGTGGTAAGGGAGGAAGTGTAAGGGCATGTGTAGCACTTGATCCGCTTACAAGGATAAGTGCCAGGAGGGAGATCAGTGGGGAGGGATGGGGGGGGGGACGAATGGACAAGGGAGTCGTGTAGGGAGCGATCCCTGCGGAAAGCAGCGGCGGGGGAGGGAAAGATGTTCTCTTTGCATAGGTTCATTGTTGGTGTAACACACAAAATGATGGAAGAACTCAATGGATCAGACAGCATCTATGGAAGGAAATGGACAGTCGGGTTGAGAGCCCTCATCAGGACTTGAAAGCAAGTGGGAGATAGCCAGTATAAAAAAATGCAGACAAGGAGTGGTGGTTGATAAGAGGAGGATAATAATTAGTTTAATTGTTTTAGTTGGTTTTATAAGTTGAATCTATGTGATCAAAGTAGAAACAGCAGGAAGAGGAAAAAATTATTCCTTCTCTTTCCCCTCTTCCACTCTCCTGTTCTCCCCATTCCTCCTTCCAGTTCCCATCACCTTCTTCCCTTTATTTTGCTTGAGTCAAAGTTCAGTTTATTTCCATGTGCTGAGTGTGTGTGTTTAGGCACAATGCCGGTTTCATCTACTTTTCTGATTTTACTCTCTGTTTAACTTACAGTCCTATAGGCAATGCGTCTAGTGAACTAAGTATATAATCCCCCCCCCCCAAAGAACCAGGATATAAAATAGCCGTATGCTTACTTTAGTGAGTACATATCATCAGTAATAAACCTCACCCTTCCTCACTGTCACACTCCACTCCCTCCATGTAAAGTCGGTTGAATAATCTGTCCTCTAACCCAGCATTTCCTCATTTGTTGTCCAGTTTTGATCAGCACGTTACAGGCAGGCAATTGGACTCGGAATGTCTCGCAGAGTTGCAATGCAGTCGGTCACTGAAATGATTGATGGTACAGCCAATTATGGACATAGATATCCAGTTCTTCTCCAGATTTTTTTGGTAGAAAGAATGCATATTAACACCGAATGTGGAACTGGATCTCAATGTTCATACAGATATATATAATTTATATTTATTCCAGTTTAATCTAAAAGCAAGTGCATGAAGCAAAATTCTTTTCATAGTGAACTATGAGAGGCGATGGAACAGAGTAAGGATTAGAAGATTCTGGAGCTTCACACTAGCTCTGGGCCAAAATTCCACTGGCTTCTTTCTTTGTCTTTTCCTGCACTGCTGTTCATAAACAGGTTAAGTGTTCTTTCCAGAAGCTAAAACAAAAAGGGCATTGCAAAGCGTATGGAATAATATCTTGATGTAGTGTTAATTGGAAACGTTTATTTTTAGTTTACGGGCAACATCAAAGAGATATGCCTCAGTGCGAACAAGGGCTGCTTAACCCGATGTGTTCTCCTTCAGACTCGAGGCAGATTATTAATTCATGTACAGATGTTTAAAGTATGATGTTGGATTTGATAGCTTCACTAAAAGTGCTTCATATAAACATTCAACAAAATGATTTCACATTGCAAAATCTTTAACTATTGTGAATTATGCTGCAAAGGAGTGGTCTGTATTTGCTATTAAGCAGTAATTGAGCCATAAAAATAACAAACTCTATTTAACAATGGTATGGAATGAGTTTGGGCTGAATTATGCTGACTGATGGCTGTTCATACCTGCTGTACACTTGCAGTCAAACACGAAAGTCTGCAACCTGTTGAAAGTCAGATCTGGCTGCACCTAACTGTCTGTTCTGACACTCGCTGCAGTCCTGAGCCCTATAGTGAAAGTGTGACCCACTGAAGACAGGCCCTGAAAGCAGGTCCAGCTACTGCACCTGTCCATTTGAAAGTGATCACAGATCCTGTGAGAAAGGTAAGTGCAGTTAAGTTTTCACTAGTCTCTTTATCAGACATCCCACCTCTCCCGGAAGTTCCGGGAGTCTCCTGCATATTAATAGCAGCTCCCTGACGCCCGCAAATTATATACAATATCCCGGAAATGAGAGGGAGAGCGGGAGCGGGCGTCCTGATTAGTCTCTCTTTATGCTAGGTAGACCTATCAGTTTTCTCTGTGGGTGGATTATACAGTCGACCTCTGTCTCTCCATTAGCTCAATTTAGTGTCCTGCACCGCAATGGCAGAGTGTTTCAAAAAAAGAAAATATAAAATGCACTTCACCCCAGACGACACTAAAGTGTACCCCTGCCTAATAGGGGTCAAAAATAATGACAGTGTTGCTCGCTGCACTGTTTGCAACAGTGACTTTTCTATTGCCCATGGTGGGTTAGGACTGTAAAAGACATGTTGAGGTGAGTTTAACAGGTGTCATTCGTTCATTAGCATAGCTAATGTTATTTAAACTAGCTGGCTAGCTGCTAAGAAGCTGCTCTATTGCAGATATCCCACCTCTCCCGGAAGTTCCGGGAGTCTCCTGCAAATTGATGGTGCTACCTCCCTGAAGTGAGTTTTTGCAGGGTGGGATGTCTGCTTTATTCCCCTTTTTTAACTTAAGAAAATACTTGATTGTGTTTCAATCTACCTTTAATTAAATGGTATTTTTTCATAATATTATATGTAATGATTTAATGAGTAGTTTGCTAGATGTTAGACACGTGTAGTGTGTGAAGTCAGCTAGTCTGGGCCTCTGCTTCTGGATTCATTGTGCAGACTGGAGCAGCAGGCCAGGGTCTTTTTACCCTGTTTGCTCAGCAATGCGAATGTGAGTTGAACAATGGAAGAATCCTCTGGGACCTGAGCACATAAATACAGGAAGTGGCATTGATAACAAAAAAAAGTTTAGCGTCACTAAGAGAAAGAGTTTAGAAACAGGCTGTTCGGCCCACAAAGCCCATGCTGACCATTAAACACCCATTTATATACTAATCCCATTGTAATGCCAAAAAACTCCACCCAATTTCCAGCCCTTGCCTGAACATTGGAACAGGTTAACCTATCAGCCCACATGTTTTGGAGATGCGGGAGAAAACCAGAGCATCTGAAGGAGTCCCAGATGGTTAGCAATTCCACACAGGTCACACTGTAATTCAGGACTAAACCGGGTCATTGGAGCTGTGAAACAATGAACTGCATCTGCCTGTCATGATATATAATTCATCAAAGTAGAGATAATATGGCTGAAAGTACTAGCATAAAACAAAAGAGCTCCTGGCATCAGACTACATTGAATCAGTCCTGAATGGAATAGTCACTGCTAAATTTTTTCATAATCCTGTCACAGAAGTTAATCCAACAAATTCGAATGCAAATCAAAAAGGCTACAGTTGCTGGAATGATGAAAGAAAACCAAAAAAAAAATGTTAGAATCACCCAGCAGGTCAGGCAGCGAATGTGGAAGGAGAAACACAGATAACAGAGACACAAAAGATTGCAGGTGCTGGAACCTGGAGCAAAGATATAAACCACTGGAGAAACTCAGCGGGACCTAATGTAGGTCCAACAAACAAATGCTGCTTGGCACGTTGAATTCTTCCAACAGTTTTTTTTAAATCGAGGTAATGTTTCTGTTCTAAAACCAATAACCTTTTTTGATGCTTTTGATTTCCAGATAGATCAAATTAGTTCTAAAACAATAAAATTCACATCTTGTTCATTCAGAAGGGGGATATTTGGGTGACTTTTAATCAAAACTGAGGGACTATAATCAGCCTCTTCAGTTTAATGAAATTCTTCCATGTTCACAAAGGCTATGGGGGTATCACCTGTTGGATGTACTCAGCCCTGGACATACTTTCCCACTGACCTCAGTGTATAATCAAATACTGATGGGTGAGGTTGGGAAGCAAAGCTGGATTTCATTCCTATAATTTGCCATTGCAGAAGGATGCCATTTATTTCTCAGTTCTAATCTAGTTCTCCTCAAGAACTGTTCCATGGGACTCATTTGTTTTTCCTTCATACTTTTTAATATTTACTTTCTAGCAAAAAGCAAGAGGCCATTCTGTCTCTGGTCAATGCTGTCTTCAATTACGTCCAGCCACCTCAGTCCAATTCCGTAAACACAAGGAATTCTGCAGATGCTGGAAATTCAAGCAACATACATCAAAGTTGCTGGTGAACGCAGCAGGCCAGGCAGCATCTCTAGGAAGAGGTACAGTCGATGTTTCGGGCCGAGACCCTTCATCAGGGTCTTGGCCCGAAACGTCGACTGTACCTCAGTCCGATTCTCTTTTGTTTAATTCCCCCGTGACCCTACAACTTAATCCCGCTCACATACCCTCTTACTAATACTGAGTGAAAATACACAGTACAATCATCAATTAACCTCTCAGCACATTCTTGGGATGTGGGAGAAACCAGTTCACCAGAGGAAACCAATAGGAATATAAGAAGAACCTGAAAACTCTCCTCTGGCTCCACCCAAAGTCAAGATCAAGCCTAGGTCCTGGAGCTCTATGGTGGCACTGTTGTGGCTGCATCATTATTTTCAAATATCTATTCATTTTAGATAAATATCTTCATCTCAGCCAACATTTCTGAAATAAAGATTATCTGGTTCATGTTGCACGGCTCTACACAAGCTGACTGCTGTGTTTTCCCTCTTTTGATGGAGATTCCACCTTTAAAGTACTTCATTGCTTCCTTTTGGGATATTCTGTAAAGAATATCATAGGCATTACAGAAGTGAGAACATTTCATTGCTTATTAAAGAGTATTTCAGCAATGTATACAGGAAGTTAGGACCAACAGTTATGAGGGAGTTATAGGGCTTGGAAGAACCAATAATAATTCAGTTGTCAATCTGAAGCTATACTTCCTTTCATTTTTATATTGTAATTAAACATTTTATTCTAATTTATGGTTTAAGTAGCAAAGTTTCCAACAAATTAAGTAGCAATAAGGTTGAGTTAGTCAGAGTGCAGGGTTTTCTTTCCAAAGTAGACATCAGCTGAACGCTAAACTACAGTTCTTCCATTGACAGGAAGATCTCATCCCAACATAATTTTGATACAGTATCTTTTTAAATATGTATGTCAAGATTTATAATAGAACAGACATTCAAATATAAGTGTGCTGCAAGTGAGAGAAAGATTTGTTGCATAAATTTCATGATATGACAAATTATGGGCCCACTTCCAACACAGTTTTTCAAGTCATTTCCATGGCATAAAAATTGTATTCTTAAAAAAGCTGTAACCCTCTCATTCAAAAATAAATTTCTCTCCTCTAATTATTGATTATTAGATGGAGAAATTCTTTCTTCCCTTGACTTATCAAGTTAACACAATATAAAATTTCAGGAGCAGAGATCAAATTGAGATGTGATGGGGAATTGCATTAAACAGCAAACACACTTATTGTAAGACAAATGAATTTCACATCATTGTGTGCTAGGCCCCAACTGCAAAAATTAGGGGCCCATCTGCCAAGGCTGTCAGGGAAAAGGAACTTCAATGGTATTAAACAGCTTGGAAAATAACTATCATATGTTTCTCACAGACAACCTCAAGCATATATACATCCTGAAAATCCTTTACACGCTCCATTCCTTGGCTGTGTCAGCCAAACTGATAAGTCATTTATTGTAATATTATATTCCACAAAAGCTTTTCAGACTCTTTGAACTGAGATGGAAAGTGAGGAAGATTGAACAGTTCATCTGTGTATGATGCTCAACCTTGCTCCACAAGGCATGCACATGTTTTACCCAGCACCCAGTACGTAATAGGACACATCTGTTGGGTTGAGAAACTGTCTAAATCTTTTATATTTAATTTAATATCTGACTGATTAATTCGTGCCAAGTTAGCTAATTTCATCCAGAGTACTAGCTGGATTCTTTTGTTGGCTTCAAGGACTCAGGACTTTGTCTCAGATGAATCCTGATAGGTACCTTTACAGATTCCTTTCAGGGGACTTATGAGTGCACGCTGGGTGGTTTTCCCAGAAATTATATGGGTGTTGGAAGAAAATAAGACAGACTTGGTGACAGAACCCATCATAATCAAATACCCTATTACACTCATATTTTAATTAGGTGCACACTAACATCACAACATGGGTGGTGATGCAGGGCGCTAACTTCTCAGGGATAAAACCATAACAATACTTCTTAAAACATCTATAAGTACCTCGTTACTCATTCCGATACTTGTTTCTGCATCCAGCTTTTCCTTACTCCCCTAAAAATATAATAGCGCATTTATTTTGATCTAAAGGATTCTAAATAAATGGAAGTTACTGCTGCCATGCAACCTTGCATGGTTTGACTAGTCATGTTTGCTCCACAAGCTTTAGGCCTAATTTCGGTCTGCAAGTGGAAACTTGCCAACGTTTTGAGGGAAAATGCTGTGGTGAAGAAGCCTCAGGGAGCTCCAGGAAAAATGGAAAGAGATGAAGTGAAGAAACAAGGACAAGGTTTGTTCCAGCCTTTCAAAAATACATGAGCTGCAAAGTAAGTAAATGTAAAATAATGAAATATTGTCTGTGTGAAATGGTGGACAGCCATCCACTCAGTCTCATCTGCTGAAGATGTAGGTGCATAGAAATTCAATTGGAAGAGATGTCCGGATATAAACCTGCAAGTCCAGCAAGGTGTGGCAAAGGTTCAGGCAACTATGAACATCACTGGGGATGCTGCCATTATGGAGACAGTTCACTATAAGTACTTTGGATACTGAACAAACTCTGAGGGGATTCGGACCAGGTGGAGCATGTTTCTCACCATTAATACTGGATAGACATAAGAGGTTTTGAAAAACTCTTGAGCATTGTGCAATAGCAACAACCACTTACTTCGTCTCTCAGGCCTGTTTATCTACCTGGATTGTAAGTTACCTGGCAGAAGTGCAGTTTCTATGTCAGTGCACTTTTTGTTTCACTGAGATCTTGTTCCGCTATTAATGAAATAACAAATTATACTTGTCTTATTTTGAAACAAGCTGTAGTCAGAGAATGGGAGTGGCAGGGATAATGATGAGTTGGGGAAAGCCAACAAAAATAAAGTATCATTAATGAGAAATTGTTTCATCAAAGGCACTAGTGGAAGTCAAAACAGAGACAAGTACAATCCTGCCACTATCCATACCTGCATTGTGATTGCACACACACATTCTTTTAGGATGCAGCACCACCAAGTACAGGATTTATGTTTAAATTGGGATGAATTTTGTTGAATATTACAGGTTTACAT
Organism: Mobula hypostoma; assembly: GCF_963921235.1. Lineage (NCBI taxonomy): Eukaryota > Metazoa > Chordata > Chondrichthyes > Myliobatiformes > Myliobatidae > Mobula > Mobula hypostoma. Next base: position 17,435,776 of record NC_086116.1, read on the forward strand.
CAACCCATCAGCCGGTGAAAAGCCCATTGCATTGACACAAAGGCTCCGTGTGGGGTATAGTACATGTGTAATTAATGGTAGCCATTACTCTGCTCACCATTGAATTCAATGCTACAGTCACCATTCATGTAGCTGCTCACATTTCAGAACAATATATTTAGCCTAATACCTTACGCTAGTTGAAAATATTCTAATTACTTTGCTAAATTTCCCAAATCAACCTTTTTGATTTTTGTTGTACTTAGGATACAGGCAGAGCTTCTACTGGCAATATTCAGACAAAACATAAGATGACAATAATGATGGCCCTTTAAGAGATTATTTGAATAAGTGAGTGTAATATTAGAGGGCATTCGTTAGAATGAATCATGTTTAGGCACAGAAGGTAGAGACAGAGGCTTCCCGTCTCTAAACGATGCTTCCATCAATTAGACAGTTTAATTGTCATTTTTATGGTGTTAGCAACAACTAACCCACTACTTTAAAATATAATTTCCAGTTTCTAATCACCTTTGATTTCCTTCTGGAACAATGACTACTTCATTCCCACCTCCCTTTTTACTTTCTTCCATTTAATTTTATATATGGATTATTTATACCTATACTCAGAATTCATATATAAGAATAAAATTATTCTGGGTCTTTAATCAATTAGCTTTGCCTTCCTTACTTCAAAGCTCATGTGTACTTAGCAAACAGAAAATTCCTGAGGGGAGAAGAGCATTAGTGGAAAAATTAGACAAAATATCACTGGCGTAGGAAAGTTATTTTTATTTAACTATTAAATAGAGATCATGGCAGCAGGATATGGAGACCTCAGCAGCCCCATGAGAATTAACCATTTTCCAATTCAAACTGTTTTAGAACAAACCTCCAGTAAGCATGTGAACAGTTTAATAAATTCTGCTTAATCTGTTTGCTGGAGGTTTATTCTGTGGGAATTTAAATGGGAAAATGATTACGTGACATGTTTGTATTGGGGTTTCTATGACTTACTGTCACATCACTAAATCTTATTCGTACGTAAATACAAGTAACTTATCCTAATCATTTACATTCTTTCTGATCTTGTGGCCAATATTTTCCTCCCATCAATATTTCTATTGCCAGTTTTTCTTCCTCAACCCTCATCGATTTAAAACCGTATATATAATTAGTCAAAAAGCACTACAGAACCTTAATTCAAGGTTGAATACATAAAATACTGAATTTACTGGCACATCTTTGTATACACTCAGTGTCCACTTTATTAGGTACACCATCCCATCTGCTATCTAAACAGCCAATCATGTGGCAACAAGTCAATGCATAACAGCATGTAGACGTGGCCAAGAGGTTCATCTGTTACTCAGACAAAACATCAGAATGGAGGGGAAGTGTGATCGAAGTGATTTTTACTGTGGAATGTAATCAGGGTGGTTTGAGAATCTTGGAAATGGTTGATCTCCTGGGATTTTCACACATAACAATCTCTTGTGCTTACAGAAAGTGGTGCGAAAAGCGAAAAAAAAACATCCAATGAGCAGCAGTTCTGTGGATGAAAACGCCTTGTTAATGAGAGAGGTCAGAGGAGAATGGCCAGATTGGTTCAAGCTGACAGGAAGGCAACAGTAACTCAAAGAACCATGCATCACAGCAGTGGTGTGCAGAAAAGCATCTCTGAATGCACAACACATCAATCCTTGAAGATGGATGGGCTACAACAGCAGAAGTGCCACACTCCTGTACCCGATACAGTGGCTACTTAGCGTATCGAGCTATTATTACAATACTTAGATCTTAAACAGAGCGAGTTGGGAGTCAGAGAAGTATAGTCAAATTAAATGAGATGACTTTTCTGCAACCCATGTTAAATGAGTTTATTTTCTCCAGGGAGCACAGGAACATGAAATTTACACTGAACTCCGGAAGTGCTAAATCAAAAATAATGACTGAGGTGTAGGCACATGCTTAAAAATGTTAAGGAAGGCTTCAGGACCTACTTTCATCTGAACTATTGCCAAATGTAGTTGCATCTCTTGTTGCAAAGTAGTTCAGTTGTGAGATGTTCAAATGTCTGAAAATTAAATAGTTACTTTCCTACATAAACTATTGTAGAGATGGAAGCAAGCGTGCTACGACAAGATTATGTAGATTGACAGGAGCAGAGTGAACACTAAAGGCATCCATTCTTTTCCGGGTATGACATGCCATCAAAATTATTTGACTTGTTGAAACAGGCAATGGCATAAACCTAAGGACAAGCATAGTTGTCAAAGAGGGAGCTGGTCACCCCATATGTTAATTGTAACTCTAAATATATGGCAGAAGTCTCGTCAACATCTGTATCTCATTAATCTACTTCAGTAATTGGCATTTTGCTAAAAATACCTAAAACTCTAGCTTAATTTTCAAGAAAGATCTGGTCGTCATAAATCATACTTGATAGATTTCATTCAAAAGTAAAAACTTTTTACAAGTAAACTAACATACCTTATTAAATTCAAACAAATTTTCACCCCTACTTTCCATTCTCCATTGAGTTGTCGGTGTTGTTCCTTTGCCAATTAAGTTTAAATTGGTTGGCAAGGTCTGTTGAATTCTAATCCCAGCCCATTCAAGTGTAGCCCAGCCTTTATTGATTTGTGTGTCTGGAAAAGTGCCTCATTTCGGAATTTCCTGACATCTGGTCAAACATCTGGTCATACAAAGGCAGCAAACCTAACAGCTAATATCAGCTGCCACCAGAACCTAACAATTAGTGTTGTGATTAAGAGAAGGAAAATTAAAACACTACAAATTAAAATTAATATGCAAAACTCTGAAAATATGCAGCAGATCAGTCGAAGTGACTGCTGACAGTGAATACGCAACGCTTGCTGCCTTCTGGATCTGGTGTGCACTCTAGAGTGTCTGGTTCACCTAGAGTGATATAATTATTTGATTTAATTAAGATTTAATGCTTAAAATATTGTATTATTTGTTCCTCCTCACAGAGGAGTCTACTGGATTTAGTTTCCTAAAATCATACTGGGGCCAAGTCAAAATCATTGTTATATTTTTATCTTCAAAAGGGGCACCTGAAAATGATAAGAAATGTGACTCTTTTCTATGTTAACATGATGATTGTTTCCCTGATTGATCAGCCTAAAACAACAAAAACAGAAGGGTCTTGGCCCGAAACGTCGACTGTACCTCTTCCTAGAGATGCTGCTTGGCCTGCTGCATTCACCAGCAAATTTTATGTGTGTTGCTTAAAAACAGAATGACATCTCTTTAAAAAAAATAAATGTTTAAAAATTGATTGACCTTGGTGACCAAATACTTTTGTCATTACAACAATTATTGTACAATCCAATGGTAACTATTATGAAACATATTTCATCATACTGTTTAGCAAATGTGTTTCCCTGGAAACACTATTTTAATAAATACAGTCAGAAACATCCACTGCTCAGTACAAGTTGACAACCTGCTCAATGAAAACAGACAGAATATTACAATAACTAAAGAAAAAAATGCCCTGTTAAATCATTGTATAGTTTTGAAGGGAGGAACTTGTACTATGACACTTTTCACATCTCTTTTGTTGAGCTAGAAGGGATTTGAAACTCTCAATACTTCAGGCTTCGCTATGACTTTCGGAACGTTACTGGCATTGAAAGTGGAAGGCAAGACAATAGTCGCCACCACCCTGGAAGTAGAAAGCCTTCACTCCCTTACAGAATGAGTGTTTCTTAAACAATTGCTTATGGGTCCAGAGGCAACCTAAAAGTTGTCAGCAGAAGCAAATCATTTCAGGAGAAGAAAATGACGTGCATAAGAATGAATTCTCAAGTGTATAAAGTGTTATGTCATTGAGTCGTAAAGAAATGCAGCATAGAACAGGCCCTTTGGCTCAACTAGGCCGTGCTGTCTACAGCATTCTCCCTGCTACTCCCAGTTGCCTGCATTCAGTTTATAACCCTCCAAGGTTTCTATGTACCTCTCCAAATGCCATGTAAATTTTGCATTTGTACCCGCCTCATCCACCTCCTCGGGCAACTCATTCCAGGTATTCATTACTTTCTGCGTTAAGCAGTCACCGCTCAGTTCTCTTTTAACTCTCTTCCATCTTATCCTGCATCTGTGCCCTCTAGTTTTAGGCTCCCTGGAGAAAGGACTAAAACCATTCATCCCGTCGAAATCCCTCATGATTTTAACAACTTCTGTGAGGTCACCTATCCTTCTGCACTCCGGGGAATAAAGATCCAACATGGCCAACCTCACTATATAACTCAAGCCCTCTAGTCAGGTAGCATTCTGATAAATCTCTTCTGCACCCTCTCCGGCTTAACAGATAGCTTTCCTGTAACAGGGTAACCAAAACTGTACACAATACTCGGTGCAGCTTCACCGCTGAATTATATAACTGCTACATAATGTCCCTACTCCTAAACTTGATGCCCTGACTGATGAAGACCAGCGTGCTAAGCATCCTCTTGACCACCCTCTCTATTTGCACGGCTGCTTTCAAAAAATCGTGCACTTGCACTCCCAGATCCTGCCATTCACTTTACATTTCCTATCCCAGTTTGACTGTGTTGAAAGTGCATCACCTCATACTTAGCTAAGTTGAAATCCATTTGCCATTCTGCAGCCCATCTCACTAACTGATCAAGATATCTTTGCAATTCATTGTAACCTGCTCCACTGTCAACAAGAACCCCTACTATAATATCACCAGCAAACTCGTTGCGCTTGCCATGGACATTGTTATTCAAATCATTTACATAAATAAATAATATCAGAGGTCATAACACTAAACACAGGCCTCCAGTCAGGGAACTGACCTTCAACTATCACCTTCTATTTCCTATCGTTGAACCAATACTGAATCTACTTTCCTCACTCCCATGAATCTTACGAGACCTCGTCTTCCAGATCAACCTGCTACATGGAAATTTGCTTTGACATCCATTGTATTCTTCCGACTAAGCACTAAAGTGAAATAGACAATAAAAACTTCAGCTATCTCCTGCGGCTCCACACATAGGTAGTCCTGATAGTCATTAAGAGAACAAACCCTTTATGGTTAATATTACTTAAGAGCCTCTTGGTATTGTCTTTCACCCAGCTTGGCAAATCTATTTCACACCCTGATTTTTCTCTTAACCCTGGTCTCAAATTTTTCTATCTGTCAAGGAGTTTTAAACAGCAATATCTATTCTGATCCAGTTTTCCAAATACCTTTTGCTCTTTCAGTTGTGGAAGTAATCACACAAACTGATGTGGATAAATTTATGTGACAGTGATAATGAAGAATTAGCCGAGTGGTGCAGACTTTCATCAAAAGCCACAGTAGCGTAGCAATTAGTGTGACATTATTACAGCTCGGGGCGTTCTGCAGTTCGGAGATCAATTTCAACACCGTTCTGTAAGGAGGCTCCATATGTCCTCCCCAGGAATGCATGGGCTCTCCTTGCTGCTCCAGTTTCCTCCCACAGTCCAAAGGCCTAGAGGGTAAGTGGACTGGCCATTGTAAATTGTCCCGTGATTAGGTTAGGGTTAATCGTGTTCGTCGGGGTTGCTGAGGCCGCGTAGCTTGACGGATTAGAAGGGCCTACTCTGCGCTGTATCGCAAAAATAAAATAAAAAATAAGTTAAAAGTGAAAATAATGGAAGTATGACAGTGTTTCAAGAGTGTACAGAATATATTCCTGTGTATTTTTTCCCAAAGCACCTCAGAATTAAAAGACACTTGCAAAAGCTGATCCTACTGCAATACATTTCCCCATTACAAATTACTCTTTAAATAATTTGCATAGAAGTCACATAGTCTCTGGACCCACGTGCTCTCAGATACAAATATATTCAAATTAAACTAGAATTAATCTAAAGTCTGCAAGAAGGAATACGAGTTTCTTGACACTATTCACTTGGAGAACACTTAGAATGTTTTATTTCTGCATGGTAGATATAAATAGTGCAGTCACTTGGAATAGACATTTGATCAATACTAGGTTGTTAGTAATAAATCTTTTGAAGTTACAGGAAGTACTGACATTTGATTTTTTTTTGTACAGCAATGGTGCTAAAGGTGCATTATTTTCCATAAACATCACAACCAAATCTTAGTTTCTTAAACAGAAGAACATTGAATATAAACAAGAGGTGCCATTTACTCATTTGCTTTTTTTTTAAAGCTGACGGAAATTTGTGTCTAGGCCTCAGGCTTCATAATGTTTCATGATCAATGGCAAGCTTCTTCTGGGCTTACATTCCAAGTGATATTTTATTACATTTTACAAATCAGGAAAACAACTGCAAGCAGGCAATGCATACAAAATAGAGAACTTACAACTTCTGTACTAAAATAAAGAATTTCAGTTTCTCAGACACTGAAAAAATAAATTACAATTTGAATAAAAGCTATTTACATACCTTATTTAATTATTTTGCACTTACACAACTTGGCTGTCTTTTCAGATGGGTTACCAGAGATGAAGTCCTTCCACACCGCCCGTAACTTCACTTATCAAGAGGATTATAATTTATTGACTTTTTTAGGGGAAAAAGGAAGAAATTTAGGGGGGGGGGTTTCTGTTTTGTTTTAAGTGAAGTGTACATTTGGAGCTAATGCACAGATCCTTCAAAACATACCAGTGGCTGCAAGGATTCAATTTATACATGGTCCATTCTCACATTTGAGTACTTTTGATTAAAACACAGTAGAATAATCGGGAAATTGCTATTCAGATGTACTCATAAGCATACACTTGTTGCATTAATAATCTTGTGATCGTTTTGCTGACTAACAATGCAACATAAATGGGAATAATTCAAATAGGTTAGGTTTCCAAACTTTTTTCCCCCTTGAATGTAGTATGTAGGTGTGTAACAAAGTAGTTTGCCGATATTGTTTGTAGACAATAGTGACTTTTAAAGGACCAATATTCATATTTCTTTGTGATCTTAAATGATTGACATTGTGACATATTGCCTGTAACACCATTCTTTCTTCAACATAGAGCGCGAATGTGTAACAAAATTCTCGGCTGATATTGGCTGTGTCTCTGCCATAGTGGCTTTCACAAGACTGATGTTAATGTACCGAGATCTTAAGTGATTGACATTGTGATATTTTGCCTGTAACTTTGAGGTAAAGTTCATAATCATTTTGTTCAATGCTTTTTCCATGATGTACATCTGTTGAATGTTTATGCCCGCATGGTTTATTAACAGTAATATGAATGCCTGGGTAAGATACAATCTTTCTGCTAGCTGATTCATTTATAATCTCGGCTAAGGCTTCTAGAGAAAATTCAATGTCTTTAATGCATACTCTGACTCCATATGTTAGAAACTGGTGTTTGAACTTGAAATACTTCTTAATGAAAAGGTAAATGGAACCCCATGATAAATATGCTCCAATTACAAAACGCACTTATGAGAGAGAAAATGAAAAGGATTATATATTTTAAAATACAACAGTATCCCAAAGTGAGCTTAAAAGTGATTCAATCTAACAAAAGTTTAGATTCCATTCTTAACTCCTCAGCTGCCTTTGTAATTTACAATGACACCTGAAACTTATGTAATTTACTCCTTGGCGTTGGTCAGATGTTCACATACTGTTGTTTAAATTTAATTGACAAAGGAAACTACGTTCATGGTGAGTAAGTACTTCAGAGACTGTTCAATTTACATGAACGTTTAATGCCACATTAGATAGTTCACTGGTGACCAAGATGAGTTAAAGTATTCTTTGGAAAATTGGTTCCACTTACTTTGGCATTAAATCTGAAAAACCTGAATCATTTATTCAAAACTGAAGTTGCATTTGGATGGCTGGTTTGTTTATCATTGAAGATAATAAAGTAGAATAGTGTTTTAAGATATTAAATAATTTATCAGATTATCCATTGCTTAAAGCTAAGGAAATACTGCTCTCTAGTGGCCTACTTATTTTTGATTAATATCAAAACTTTAAAAAATGGAAATGGCTTGTGTATTGGTTGGCTTTGAACTGTCTCCACAAACAAACTTTTCTGTGGAATAATGAATGCTTTATTTTGAGACTGTATGTTTTTGTTCTTCCTGAAAGGTTGTGGATATTGTGTTCTATCATCAGCAAATAAAACTTTGAAGTGATTTAAAGGGCATGGCCCAGTGAAGGCTTTGTTCCCAGCTCTGCTCAGTAGTTCCTCAGGATTCATGAGTTGAAAGCAGAAGCCATTTGGCACGGGGATTAGAGGATGAGCCAATGTTACCCACACATTAACACAGCAGAGTTTACCTACCTGAACTCTGGTGCTTCATCTTCTTATCATCTTATCAGTCATTTCTGTGATGCCTACCCCACCTCTAGGAAACATTACTTTTACTAAATCTACAGTAAAGCTCCTTAATATATCAAGAAGGTGATTTTATTAAACCACTTCATAATGAGGTAAATGATCAATACTGCTGAGATTTTCTTATAGGCTTCAGCTTTAACAGATATTTTTACACATTCTTCTGGCTAAATAAATTGTTTAATTCTACACTTCAGGTGAGTGAAATTTACAGCAAAAATTTATGGATTCAATGCAGACATTCAAATAAGAAAGAGCAAGTTGCTTGTTTAACAGGAAATAGAATGGCACAGGGCAACACAGTGGTACAGTTGGCAGAACTGTAACTGCACTGCTGTAATCACCTGGGTCCGATTCAGAACTCCAGAATTATCCGTATGGAATTTGCATGTTCTCATTGTGATTCCTCTGGGTACTCTGGTTTCCTCATACATTCCCAGGAATTATGGGCTTCTAGATTGCAGTATTTAACTACGGTAAATTACCGCTAATGTAGGTGGGTGATAGAATTGAGGAGGCGGAGAATTGATGGGAATGGGGGTGGGGGTTCTATAAAATATGCCTAGTGTGGAATTAGTGTAAATGTGTGCTTGATGATCATCATGGAGTCAGTGGGCCAAATCTGTTTCTTTATTGCTATGGATTTATTAGAAAACAAAAGAGGCACTTATGCATGTGGACCAAAACAGCAAAACAAAGCAAATGGAGTGAGTAACGCTGTTTCTACCATCTTATTTTCAGGGACTTGGGACAGATTTGGGAGAATTCCAGTCTCCCTGATAACTACACCTGCACAAAGTGCACCAAGCTGCCACACCTTAGAGGCTGTGTTAAGGAAATGGAGCTGCAGCTCGATGACCTTTGACTCACACAGGAGAATGGGGAGGTGATAGATAGGAGCTACAGGGAGACAGTCACCCCTAAGTCGCAGGAGGCTGGTCTGTGGGTAACTATCAGGAGAGAGAAAGGGAATAGGCAGTCAGTGCAAATGACCCCTGTGGTCATTCTCTTCAATAGTAAGTACACTGTTTTGGATACTGTTGGGGGAGTTGGGGGACGGTGGGGTGGGGGGCGGGGGAGAGTGACCAGGTCTCTAGCACTGAGTCTGAAGAGAGGGGGTGCTGAAGATAGAATATAGGGAGTTAGGCAGTAAACTGAAAAGCAGGAACTCCAACATAGTAATTTCTGGATTGCTGCTTGTGCCGTGTGCCAGTGAGGGTAAGAATAGACTGATTTTACAGATGAATGTGTGGCTGAGGAATTGGTGCAGGGGACAGGGTTTCAGATTCCTGGATCATTGGGATCTCTTCTGGAGAAGGTATGACCTGTACAAAAGGGATGGGTTAGACCTGAACCCAAGGCAGACCAATGTCTTTGTGGGCAGGTTTGATAGAGCTGAGGGGGTGGGTTTAAACTAATTTGGCAGGGCGACAGGAACGAGAGTAATGGGGCAGCTGGTATGCAACTTGATGCAGTGTGAAATGAGACTGTGAGTTAGGACAGGGCAAAATTGCAGACAGTGGGATGTTAAAATGTAATGTTGGTCAAAATCAAAAAGGGTGATGAATACATGATTGAAGGTGTTATATTTGAATGCACACAGTATACAAAATAAGGTAGATAATCTTGTGGAGCAGAGATTGGCAGGCATGCTGAAAGAAGATCAAAACTGTGAGCTTAGTAGTCAAGGATGCACATTGTATCAAAGGGTCAGGCAGGTAGGAAGAGGGGTTGGGGTGGCTCTTTTGGTAAAAAAAAAGGAAATCAAATCCTTGGAAAGAGGTGACATAGGATCAGAATCCTTGAGGGTAGAGTTAAGAAACAGCAAAGGTAAAAAGACTCTGAAGGGAGTTATATACAGGCCTCCAAAGAGTAGACAGGATGTGAGCACAGATTACAATGGGAGATAGAAAAGGCATGTAAAAGGGGAAATGTTACAATAATCAGGGGGGTTTCAATATGCAGGTATATTGGGAAAACCCGGTTGATACTGAATTCCCAGAGTGGGAATTTGTAAAATGCCGACAGGGTGGCTTTTTAGAGCAACTTGTGATTGAGCCTGCTAGGGGAACAGTAATTCTGGATTGGGAGCTTTGTAATAATCCAGTTTTGATTAATAAACTTAAGGTAAAGGAACCCTTAGGAGGCAGTGATGATAATATGATAGCATTCACCCTGCAGTTTGAGGAGAAGATTAAATTGAAGGGAGTAAAGTGAATTACAGAGGCATGAGAGATAAGCTGATTGGAATAGGTCACGAGCAGGGATGATAGCAGAAAAACAATGGCTTGTGCTTACAGAGAAAATTCAAAAGATGCAGGAAAGATTCATCCCAAAGATCAAGAAGTAGTCTAAAGGGAGGATGAGGCAACCGTGGCTGACAAGGGAAGTCAAAGACAGCATAAAAACAAAAGTGAGGCACATAATATTGCAAAAATGAGTAAGAAGGTAGAGGAGTGGGAAAATGTTAAAAGCCAACAGAAGGCAACTAAAAAAGCCATAAAGTGAGAAAAGATAAAATATGAAGATAAGCTAGCCAATAATATAAAAGAGAATTTTTTTTCAGACACATGAAGAGTGAAAGAGAGAGAAGAGTGGATATTGGACTGCTGGATAATGATGCAGGACAAAGTAACGGTGTAGGAACTCAGTAAGTATTTTGCATCAGTCTCCACTATGAAAGACATGTGCAGAATGCTAGAAATTCGAGTGTTAAGGGGCAAAAGTGGGTGTCGTTGCTATTACTACGGAGAAAGTGCTTGGAGAGCTGAAATACATGAAGGTAGATAAGTCATCTGGACCAGATGGAGTACACCCCAGCGTTCTTAAAGAGGTAGCTGAAGAGATTGTAGAGACATTAGTAATGGTTGCTCAAGAATCACTGGACTCGGGAATAGTTGCTGAGGACTGGATAGTTGCAAAAGTCATTCCACTCTTTAAGAAAGGAAGAAGGTAGAAAAAAGGAAATTATAAGCCAATTAGCCTGACTTCAGTGGTTGAAAAGATGTTGGAGTATATTACTAATGGATGAACTTTTGGGGTTCTTGAAAGCACACGATAAAGTAGACATCAGCATTGTTTTAAAAAGGGGAAATCTTACCTGATAAATCTGTTGGAACTCTTTGAGGAGATAACAGGTAGGATAGACAAATAACAGGCAGAGTCGGTGGATGTTATTTATTTGAATTTTCGGAAGGCCTTTCATGAAGCCATACATGAGGCTGCTTAACAAGATAACAGCCCATGGTGTTACAGGAAAGATACTAGCATGGATAGAAGATTGTTTATTGGCCAGAGCCGGAGGCAAAGAGTCGGAATAAAGGGAGTCTTTTTCTGGTTGGCAGGAGACCAGTAGTGTGCCACAGGATTCAGTGTTAGGACTGCTTCTTTTCACATTCTATGTCAATGATTTATATGAAGGAATTGATGGCTTTGTGGACAAGTTTGCGGATGATACAAAGGTAGGTGAAGAGGCAGGTAGTATTGAGGAAACAGGGTGTCTAAAGAAAGATTTAGTCAGATTGGGGGAATGGGCAAAGAAGTAGCAGATGGAATATAATGTAGGGAAGTGCACAGTCATGCACTTTGGCACAAGGAATAAAGACATAGACTATTTTCTAAATGGGAAGAAAATTCAAAAATCGGAGGTGCAGAGGGACTTGTGAGTCCTAATACAGGATTCCCTAAAGATTAACTTGCAGTTTGAGTCAGTAGAAAGAAAGAGAAATGCAATGTTGGCACTCATTTTGAGAGGACTGGAATACAAATGCGACGATGTAATGCTAAGGCTTTATAAGGCATTGGTCAGACTACACTTGGAGTACTGATAGTTTTGGGCCCCTTATCTAAGAAAAAATGTGATAGCATTGGAGAGGGTCCAGAAGCAATTCAGAAGAATTATCCCAGGAATTAAAGAGTTAATATATGAGGTGCATTTGATAGCTCTGGGCCTGTACTCATTGGATTTCAAATGAATGAGGGGGGATTTCATTGCAATCTATCCAATATTGAAAGGTCTAGATAAAGTGTATATGGAGAAGATGTTTCCTATAGTCGGGGAGTCTAGGACTAGTGGGCACAGCCTCAGAATAGAGGGAAACCCATTTGGAACAGAGGTGAGGATAAATTTCTTCAGCCGGGGGTAGTGCATCTGTGGAATTCATTGTCACAGATGGCTGTGCAGTCCAAGTCATTGAGTATATTTAAGGTGGAGGTTGATAGGTTCTTGATCAATCAGGGTGTCAAAAATTACAGGGAGAAGCAGAAGAATGGAGTTGAGAGTGTGTAGTAAATCAGCCATGATAGAATGGCATGATGGGCTGAATGGCCCAATTCTACTCCTATGTCTTATGGTCTAGATCCTAAGTTTAAATGCTGTTTTTCTGTAACCTATTAAAGTTCATTTAAAATGATTCTATTTCACCAGACACAATCAGGCGGATGGTTAGTATAATGGTGAACACGTCAATGCCTGTCTCACTTCAAAGTGTCAAATAATGCACTTTGTTAGTCACAGAATCTGCACAAGCAGACAATGGGGGCAAAAATTCATAGAATTCCTTTGATGCTGTCTGTAATGTTTTGTGTTCAATCTGTGCTCTTATTAGTAAAATATATCCCAGCTTGAAGTATCACCAAAACATTTGTTACATGGAATTATAACTATATTTTAATTGATTTGAAAGAATTATTAAGTCTTTCTAAGTGTTGAACTGTGGTTAGAATTTGAAAGAGTGTAATTAGCAATATCCCATTTCCCCTTAGATGTCCCAGAAGCCATGCATAAATCCTTTACCAGTTCAGGATATCTCAAACCACTTTACATCCAATGGCAGTTTGAGAATGTGGTCTTTATGGGGAAATGCAGCACCCAGTTTACCCATGGCAAGGTCCTACAGCTGGTGCAAAGGACTTGTGATATATTTCCCAGTGATATTGCTTATTGTTACGATGATAGGCAGAAAGCAACAACCTTTTGTTAAAGTGTTTATATCCTCCTAATATGGGCTTTAATATTAGATATGAAAGGCAATGCCTTCTTTGTACACCAAATGTCATCCTAATTCATGCCTGGAAAGGGTATTCTTGTAAGGAGGCGAAGATCCGACATCTGTTTATATGGACACAGAACCAACCCTTGACATTTGTTTTCCATTCCCGATTTAGTGCATAAAAATGCTTGACTACAAATATTATTTCAAACTTATCATCCCTACAATCTGATGGGTTTTTTTTTCTGGTGCATTCCCTCAGTTCCTGTCCATCCTACAGTAGCTCACACTTTTCACCTGAGCCTTCGCTGTCCTTGATGGAGAGTAGCTAATTCAATACAGAGCAAAAAATGTGGAAGCAATCTGGCCTGAATAATCAAACACCATACAGTACTGAGAAATCCATCAAAGAAGCAGGATGGTTCATGTTGTTATGATTATATTTCTTTGGATTAGGGACTGATATTAAATCTCAAAACTGAGCACTTTGGTGAATTGTGATACAATAAACATTAACTTCTCTGTGTCATCTTGGGAATAAACAGCCAAGTGAGCTAAAGAAGAAAACTGCTGTGCTACACTAATATGGATATACTCTTTGTGTTACAGCAAGCAAAACAGTGAAAGTGAAAAGTGCTCCTTTGTGGGAAGGCAGAGTCATTATAATTTTCATTGCTAGCTTTGCACCCAATTTGTGACTGAGTTTGACCCAGCTCTCCTTTACTCAAAGTCAAGTGGCCTCATCACCTAAATCAATTTCACCAAGGGGGAAAGGAATATACAGTATGTGCCTCATCTTGTGATTACTTTTCTGTTTGAGAAATTTGAAAGTAATAACATTTTTCTACAAATAATTTCCAGCTGTAGTGGAATTTTCTATACCAAAGAATAATGTTACACTGGTTGACTGGCAGAATTTCAAATTTGGAACCCATATGTTATTCCAAGGATAACACTGAAAAGATTCAGCCTTTTACCTCGGCGGGTTGGCATTGTGGCATACGGGGATTATCTTCCACAATCCTCACCGGTACAGAGCAGCTTGTTGTAAAGTACAAAATATAAAGCATTCAAATACATAGCACCACACAGCAGTTTCCATTCCACAGGCTGAAACTCCTGAGGAGAGGAATCACAGGGTTGAGCTAACCTGGAACTCGGTGTCAAGTGAAGGAAACGGGAGGTTAAGGGGTCCAGTTCTCTCCGAATGAGGGGCCGACTTTAGAGGGACTTAACACGGAAGAGAATTTGTAGCAAGGGGAGTCCAATCGGTTTAAAACAGCAAATGGTACATCGGTGAAGTAAAATGTCGACATTAGATTGTGTGCAGAGTAATTGGTTGGGGGAGGGATAGGGGATCACAGCAGTCTTTTTGCCAGTTTTGCAACGATGATACGCTGTTCCGACAGCATAACTCTCCGGGACTGGGTGAAGCATATGGAACAGCTTGATGTACACAGATGGCCACGCCAGCAATCTCTCTGATCTCAGCTTCCTCCTCCCAGTTTCGCTGCAAACGCCGCTCTCAAGATGCCTCGCGTTTTTATCTGCACTTTCACGAATGAACGGTGCCGGCTCGTGACTGGGAGTTACCTCCTATCGCCGGCCTTTCCAAATCACTGATACGGACTTAAGTAAAGATTTTTTTGTTTAAAAAATGGGTTGGGAGGGAGTGACAAGGGCGGGCCAAGGCTCGGGCCAGATACCAAAGCAAGGCACAACTTAGAAATATTGATTTGGCCAGTTGGAAGAAGCTTTCTGCATCGGATGTTTTATTTAATAAATAAGAACTATGAACTATACTATAATATAAACATTCATATGCTGCATGCAGAGTCATATAATTTAAAGTAATAATTTATATATTTACACAGTAAGAGGGAAGGGTGAGAGAGGGAGTGGAGGACTCACGATCTGCCCAGTTTTCTGGACAATGCACAGAGGCAAGAGGTGTCTATTCTGATCCACCTCCACGCCACATACTTATTGTTCTCTTTGCTCAGTGCCCTGACATACGTCTGACTGGTTTTGCATTGGGAATTCCAGTGCTTCTCGTCGATGCCCCTGCAGCCGTTCTTGCCCGGTTTGGCTTCTTTGCAGCGCGTCTCGTAAAAATATTGTTTTATGGCAGAGTTGCCGGTTTTAATCTCCTCCAGCACGGTCACTTGCCTGCCCCGAATGTCGATTGCCGCCGTCTTGTCCGTCACCCAGCGGCTCTCGCTGTCACACACCGAGTACTCGCCGCGGTGAACCCGGTGATCCAAGTACCGTTTGCTCCTGGCTGTTCGGTTGGCCAGCTCCGCGGCGCCCGTGAAATCCTCGATTAAATAGAGCGGCGGGGGCTGTAAGGGCGGGCGGTCGCTGAGCAGCACTCGGGGCGAATGGTAGCGTTTCTTCTGCTTTAGCAGTTCAGCGCTGACCGAGCCCAGCGCCTGGAAGTCAGAGATTGTATTTCCCAAGGAGCCCGCGTTCCTCTGAGCGTCACTCTTTGCCCGGGAGTCCTGGTCCTTCTCCTCCACCCCCTCGCTCTCCTTGGAGAGTCTGCCTTTCAGGATGTCCGCCTGGAGGATCTTGATGATGAGAGAGCTCACCGAGTCCTCGGAAGAACTTTCCTTGTCCATGGCAGTAGCCTGGATGCCACCGAGACAAGTGAGAAGCATGCCGTACAACAGGACAGACATTACTTTGTTCACCTGTAATATCTGAAAGGGAAGCACACACCGGTCAGTCCACGTCCGCGGAGGAGGCACGCCTGCACATCACAAGGGTCCCTCTGAGCCTTTTACTTGCCCCTACTTCAGGATCACTTGCCTTCGCACCTGATGTCGGCCGCCAACCCACCCCCAGCCCCACCGTGTTAACGTTAGCCCCACAGAACGTCCCCGTCAATGCTATACTTGTGTTAATAAATGAAACATTTTAAAAATGCTAATGTTCAGAATCAAAAATCTAAAGTGCTGGGTTAAAACACTCAGCAAGTCAAGGGGCATCTGGGGAAAGACAAACAGTATTGATGTTTCCTGCCTTAACAGATTCCCTATCCACAGATCTGTTCCCTGCATTTTTTTTTGTTTTTAATCACATTTTTCTCATTCTGCTTGTGTTGTTCGCCATGATATGATTCCCATTAAACATCTACTCACATTTCCTCATGATCAGAACCAGGCGGAATATAAAAGTTTAACACTAACGCCCTATGAATTTGCTTTAATATGGGCCATGCACACAAGGAACGCAGAGTCACTGGTTTTTAATTATTTATATATAACCCATATTCCTTTTTTATTTGCACAATGCGTCTTCCTTTGCACATTTGCTGTTTGTCAGTCTTTGTTTATGTATAGCTTTTATAAGTTCTATTGTATTTCTTTATTTTACTGTAAATGCATGCAAGATGGCTAAAATATTATGGACAGCTATGGTCAGGGTGCAGGTTGAAGGGACAGGGCAGTTGAATGGCATTGGCTAGATGGCTGCACTGTGTTGCACTTTTCTATGGCTCTATGTTTTATCTAAGAAAATGAATCTCAAGGTAGTATATGTTGAGATATGCATATTTTGACAATAAATTTACTTTGACTTTGAGTTACAATTTGTGCCTTTCGTATCAAAGGTACTGCCCCCAATCTATATGCAGGTTGAAGGCAGAGAAATGTACCTAATCAATGGTTAAAGATTCCTAGTGTGCCATGGTGTCTACTTGACAGGTGCTTCCTGCCCTCCCTCCCTGTATGATTTCACTCTGTGTGCACTAGGGCATTGAATTCACCCTTAGACACAATATGTAAAATATTTTTAAGCAGCTTGAAACTTAAATGGTTCACTGCCTAAATTATCCAATTAGAGGTCAACGTCATCTTGCTGCTATCAGTGAAGTATTCTCAGAGTAGGAAGGGGTGTTTGTAGTGGGGTGGGACTGAGAAGAGCATCCACTGAACAACCCATCTTTTCCCTTGCTGATTGCTTAGCCCATTACCTTGTGCTATGCTCCGTACCTGCATCTATTATGAGAACCTGTGCAAGGAGGATTAGCACCTCTCTGGGATAGTACTGGAATGCCCAGGAATGAAGGATGCCATGAACAAGTGGGAGAAAAAAAATCACACTGTATCACCAGACCGTACAGGTATCACCATGCCCTTTAAACAGTTTCTGTTCATAACTAACAGGGATGGGGAAAGGATTGTTTGATGGGGAGATCAAAAGGCATATGGTGAAATCGCCATTACCACATTCAGAAATGTCAACGTTTTTCAGGGCATTAATCTCCACTGCACACCCGCCGAGGTCCCTCGGCCCCTCAAGTAATCAGTTAACAGAGTAAGAATGTGTAATATCCATCTCCTCCCTAAAAGCGGTTCAGGTTTTGTTCATGTGCATGCCCCTGCAAAATTGCAACCTGCCTGTTTCAAACATCATGTTGAACCAGTTAAACGTCTCATCACCTTATATTTCTGGTGCAAAAGAGCTCAACTCCGATTTGTGCTGCACCAGTTCTATCAAGCCGCATTAAAGTGACACATGCAACAATATTACCAAAGTTAAGCCGAACAATTTCTACAGAATGCTGGAAATGAAAAGTGAAAACAGAGCTTTGTTTTTCACAGAAGTTCTCTCAGCTCACCTTATGTCTCCCCTTCTCTGCAATATAATTCATGCTTGATTGCTGACTTTTTTCAGTGTCATTGAGAAGTCAGCAACCTGAAATGTTAACTCCATTTTACTTTCTAGAGGTGCTGCCTGATTAAAACAGAAAATGCTGGAAACACTTAGCAGGTCAGACAATATCTGAGGAATGAAAAAGAAAACTCGCAGGAGATTCTGCAAGTGCTGGAAATCTAGACACACAAAATGCTGGAGGAATTCCGGAAGTCAGGCAACATCTATGGAGAAGAATAAGCAGATGATGTTTCAGGCTAAGATCCAGTCCTGATAAATGGTCTCAGTGCAAAACACAGACTGTTTATTCTTCACCAGAGATGCTGCTTGACCTGCCAAGTACCTCCAGAAATATGTATGTCTTTCAAGGAAAAAGAGTGCTTTTGTTTCACGTTGACAAGAACCGTGATCAGAACCTTCATCAGAAATACAGAAAAAGGGTTTGCGATCTGAAACATTAATTATGTTTTCATCTCTCCATAGATATTGTCATACCTAAGTATTCCAGTACTCTCTGATTTTATTTCGATTTCTAGCATCTGCAGGTCCTTGATTTTCAGTTTCATTAGGAATGTCACCATTTCATACAACAGAATTAACTACTGCAGATTATTTGCAGAAAATTTGTTTCAGAGACCATCCTAGATGGAAGACATTAATCTTGATGAATTAACATTAATCTTACGAGACCTAGACACCAGACATATCATGAAAGGATCTCCAGATGAACCATATCTGCTCATTAGGCACATTGACAGATATACACCAATATCCATTTATGAGCAAGTGTCTTTGATAAGGTACTTGGCTTATGTCACCTGTTTGGAATTTGTATGAAATCAACAGTGCCTCCATGTTACATAATACATCCAGGTTAAACACAAAACATGCAGTATCTCCTCCTCCTTCAACAAACAATGGACCACTGTCTATTGCAGAAGTATTTCTCAGTATGAGTTATCATACCTTTAAGTAACATATCAGGGTGCCTGCTGTTTGCAGTAAGTTTCTTGGAAGGGCGCAGTTTCTTTATGTAATTAAGCACCAACAAATCTTAATTGAATCTAGGTCTTCTGACTAATGCTGTGCTAAATATGTATGAAGGTCCATAACAGACTTACGTTTCCTGTGATTCTGAAGATGTCACTTTGAATGCTTTCTCAAACCAATTAAATTCTCATAACCACTGCCGAGATAATAAGTAGGGATTAATTTTAGAGCTGTTGACTGATAATCAAATAATATTCGTAAAACTAGGGAAGCTCTGCTCCATTCCTCCAAGTAGTACCAATGGAAGTTTTACATTTCCCTCAATTTATATTGTAAATTATTACTAATATTTTTATTATTATTTAAATGGTGAAAGATTGCAGCATGCTGTTGTGCAGAGGGACTTGGGAGTGCTTGTTCATGAATCGCAAAAAGTTGGCTTCCAGGTACAACAGGTTATTAAGAAGGCAAACGGAATGTTGGCCTTCATTTCTAGAGGGATTGAATACAAGAGCAGGAAGGTCATGCTGCAACTATACAGGGTGCTGGTGAGGCCGCACTTGGAGTACCGTGTGTAGTCCTGGTCTCCATACTTGAGGAAGGATATACTGGATGAAGGAGTTAACCTACGAGGAGAGATTGAGTCGCCTGGGACTATACTCTCTGGAGTTCAGAAGAATGAGAGGGGATCTTATAGAAACATACAAAATTTTGAAAGGGATAGATAAGATAGAAGTAGGAAAGTTGTTTCCATTGGTGGGTGAGACTAGAACTAGGGGACATTGCCTCAAGATTCAAGGGAGAAGATTTAGGACGGAGATGAGGAGAAACTGTTTTTCCCAGAGTGGTGAATCTGTGGAATTCTCTGCCCAGGGAAGCAGTTGAGGCTTCCTCGCCAAATACATTTAAGAAACAGTTAGATAGGCTTTTACATAGTAAGGGAATTAAGGGTTATGGGGAAGAGGCAGGTAGATGGAGCTGAGTTTACGGACAGATCAGCCATGATCTTATTGAATGGGGGCAGGCTCGATGGGCCAGATAGCCCACTCCTGCTCCTATTTCTTATGTTCTTATATGCTGGTATTTATTTATTTATGCACATTTAATTCTATATTGGTCCTTTAACCCCTAACTTTATAATTGTTGGATGTTGATGTTTTTAGTTGCATGTTGCACCTTGGCCAACACACCACAGCAAATTCCTAATACATGTAAATGTACTGTACTTGGCAAATAAAGTTGATCCTTGATGGCGTATCCGAAACAACCTAGCACTGACACATCAGCCTAGAGCTTTCTCTGAAATGGGATTTGGATCCACAAATTTCAGATGCAGAGAACAGTGTGAAGTAGTTTTTTATAGAAATCTACCTATATAGAACGGTTTTTAAAGAATACATAATACCTCAAATGTTTCACCTTGTTCTATGAGAGCTGCTGAAACTTGTAATGTGCTATTTGAAAAGGTTTTTACAATTGTTGTGGGGATTATTTTAGCGGTGTATCTTTTCACCTTCTTCTCCCTGGATCAATCAATAGAAACATGCACAGAGGCAGGTACCTGCCCCACACTCACCCTGCCACTCATTCAATAATGCATGCTCACTGTATTTGTGTTTGGATATTTCATGTGGCCCGACGTAAACACTCATATTTAAATTTCTGCAAACGTCAAATGCTGCCTGGCCTGCTGCGGTTTGTGTGTGTTACTTGAATTTCCAGCATCTGCAGATTTCCTCGTGTTTATGTTATGTTGAAGTTGTATTAGATGTTGGTGAGGCCTAATTTGGAGTATTGTGTGAAGTTTTGGTCACCTACCTAAAGGAAAGATGTAAACAATGTTGAAAGAGTACAGAGAAAATTTACAAGGATGTTGCCGGGTCTGGAGGACCTGAGTTATAAAGAAAGATTGAATAAGTTAAGACTGTATTCTTTAGAGCGTAGAAGATTGAGAGGAGATTTGATAGAGGTATACAAAATTATGGGGGGTATAGATAGGGCAAATGAAAGCAAGCTTTTTCCACTGAGGTCGGGGGAATTATAACCAGAAGTCTTGGGTTAAGAGTGAAAGGTGAGAAGTTTATGCAGAACATGAGGGAAAATTTCTTCACTCAGAAGGTCCTGAGAGTGTGGAATGAGATGCCAGCACAAGTGAAGCATGTGAGCTTGATTTCAAAGTTTAAGAGAAGTTTGGATTGGTATGTGGATAGTAGGGGTATGGAGGGCTATGGTCCCAGTGCAGGTCGATGGGAGTAGGCAGTTTAAATGCTTTCAGCATGGACTAGATGGGTCAAAGGGCCTGTTTCTGTGCTGTACTTTCCTATGACTCCATGACTCTAATGCTAACTCTTAAGAAATATATCAATAAGACATGCCCCAGATCATTTTTGCCCATGATAGAATTAAAGACCACAGAACACAGAACACTACTGCACAGTAGAGGTCCTTCGGCACATGATGTTGTGCCGACCTTTATACCTACTCTGAGATCAATCTAACCCTTCCCCCCACATAGCCTTCCATTTTCCTGTCAGAGTCAAACAGCACAGAAACTGAGCTGTCACGTAACCATTCATGGATATTGATCCTATGAGACTAGGAAATATTGTGTCTCAACCCCTTTGGAAGCCTTTTGAAAGTGATATCTCTGATAAATAATATCAGCACATTGAGGCAATTTCAGTGATTTAGAATGGATTGTGACAGTCAGAGATTCTGGCCCATGAGATTACCTTACATAAGGAAGAAGGATTATGTGAGAGCATGTAGCAAAGATACTAACTACCCAGTTTTCTGATTTAAATATCTGCTCAGCATAGCTCATGGGCAGGAGAACCAAGTTTACGACATTTACAAAGGGCAAATGGTTCTGCAACATTTGTGGATTATGCAGGTGGGCCATTGTTAGATTTTGTACCTGCCCTTGGCAGCATAAGTGAATTTCTTGGTACAACCCCTAACTAACTATTTCCTATCTCCCTGAAACTTGTAATTTGTTAGTTTATTTACAGCTCATGAATTAAGAGCTGCAATTCTGGTTTGGCCACAATTCTATTCAGGGTACCTCTTCCAAATCTTTAAAAGTGAAGGACAACTTTCCCTCACAGAACATGTGACTTCAAAACAAAAAGTGATCTGTAAATGCAGGCCCGTCAAAGAAACCTCCCTTTAGATCGTCCCTAGAAGTTTTGTTAGAATGTTAACATTTAGAAGGCATTAAGGTGGGGATGTTAGTTGTGATTAAGGCACTATAATGGGCAAGGCTGTATGGTAGCACAGTGGTTAGCACAATGCTTTACAGTACAGCTGACTGGGGTTCAATTCCCGCCACCGCCTAGAAGGAGCTTTGTATGTTCTCCACCCATATGGATATCATCCAGGTTAGTAGGTTCATTGGTACATTGCAAACTGTCCCATGATTAGGCTAGGACTAAATCAGGAGATCACTGACAACATGGCTTGTAGGACTGGTAGGGCCTATTTTGCGCTGTATCGCATTAAAGATATTAATAAAAGAATGGTATTGGTAGGGAAACATTTCTAGCACTGTTAAAATGCTCTGAGGCGAAGTTGCCCATCAGTCTGGGTGGTACAGAGGCATAGCTGTAGTAAGGAGAGGTGTCGCCTCATAACTCCAGCGACCGTGTTCAATCCCGACCTCCAGTGCTTTGCCACATTCTCCATGCAGTCACCTGGGTCTCCTCACACCAGAAACGAGTAACTTGGTAGGTTAATTGGCCACTGCATATTGCCCCTTGTGTGTGAATGAGCGGCAGAATGTGGGGAGTGTAAAGACAGGTCCATGCAGGATTATTAAATAGATGCTTAATAACTGATACAAACTCAATGGGACAAAGGGTCTATTTCTTTATTGTATCTCTCAATGAAACTGTAACTCTAGAATTTCATCACATTGTAATATACACTCAGTGACTACTTTACTATGTACACCTATACACCTGCTCATTAATTCAAATATCTAGTCATCCAATGATATGGCAGCAACTCAATGCATAAAAGCATGCAAACATTGTCAAGAGGTTCAGTTGTTTTTCAGACCAAACATCAGAATGGGGGAGAAATGTGATCTACATCAGTGACTTTGACCATGGAATCATTGATGGTGCCAAATGGAGTGGTTTGAGTATCTCAGATACTGAAAATCTCATTAGATTTTCATACACAACAATCTCTAGAGTTTACGGAGAATGCTGCAAAAAAAACAAAAACAAAATTTGAAAAAAACATTTTGTGAGGAGCATGATAATGCCATGTTATTGTGAGAGGTCAAAGGAGACTGGCCAGACTGATTCAACCTGACAGGGAGGTGACGGGAACTCAAATAACCATGGATTCGAACAAACAAGAGAAAATCTGCGGATGCTGGACATCTGAGCAACCCACATAAAATGTTGAAGGAACTCAACTGGCCAGGCCAGGTAGCATCTATGGAAAAAAGTACAGTCAACGTTTCTGGCTGAGACCCTTTGGTATAACAACAGTGGTGTGCAGAAGGGTCACCAATACCTTGTAAAAACCTAGCATGTTCATTGGTATCATAGAGAGGCAAAATAACTATCATCTTCTGTCACAAACTACCACAGCCATCAATGTCCTATACCAATGCAAAAGGTCCACTAGAACATCATATATAAATAACTGACACCATTCATCCAGGTAACCAACCCCAACTCCCCTGCCAAGATAACATATGCACCAGTGCACCACATAAAACCTTGTTGCCCTTGTGATATGGTGACCCACCCATTCAGTGTCCAAAACTGTAGTAACATACCTCCGGTCTCTCCACTGTAATACACCAGTATCCTACGGAAAGGTATGATCCCATCAATATGGCAATGAAAGTTACCCAGTACTACAGCTCCCTAGCTGTTTTCCACTAAAGCATTGTACAAAACATTAATCCCTCCCATAAATATTTTCTAAATGCGTAGCCTAGTGCATTACAAATTGTTTGCATGCATCTATTTAGGTTAATGTTGACTTCATACAGGGACGGAAGAATAATAATTAAAAATGTCTCAGCCACTTTAAAAACTCCTTTGCACATGAAGCAACTTGTTGAATCTGGACTCAGGCATTCTAAACAAAAACAATGGTCTCCGTATCTGCTTTGATTTGCATTATTTGTTTATTTGAATGTTCAGATGAAATGAAACCACAGCACACACATTAAACCCAAACGTAAGTACTCATACTTTGCCTATGTTTTTGTGGGGTGTGTGGTACAGTCACTGTCTCAGTTCTCTTCAGGACTCCTCCCTTTCTCTTTTTGCTTTTACGTTGGTGACTTTTTGGTGTTGCTTCCTGCTTAGAGCATGCAGTTTTATCACTTTGGTTGCCAGTTTCTACCTTTCTCGCAGTTTCACTTCATCCATTGCAGTCTCCGCTATTCTCTTTCTTTAATTTCCATATCAGAAGACAATTGAGTGACCAAAATCCATTAGAAGACCAAAGGCTCTCACAACTATTTTGGTGACACCTCTTCCTTCCTCTAGGTCAGAGATTCCCAACTTGGCATCCATGGACCCCTCAGTTAATGGTAAGACTCCATGGCATTAAAAAAAGCTTGGGAACCCTGCCCCAGATGAACTCTCTGGAGACCTGAGTTTGAATTTCACCAGAAGAGCTGTGGAATTTAATTTAATTAATAATCTGGAATATGAAGAAACAGTTATAACTGGTTAATAACATTGCTTAACACAGTGCTAAAGGCAGGAGCCCTCCCTGGACTTGAAGGGTTTTTTGCAGGAAGCATTATGTACAAAACTTTGAGCCAAGAGATGGAAAATTGAATTACAGTGGATAGTGAATCATAAACACAAAAGAGTCTGCAGATGATGGAAGTCTAGAAAACACACACAAAATGTTGGAGGAACCCAGCAGGTCAGGCAGCATCAATGCAGAGGAATAAAGTCAACATTCCTCTAGCATTTGGTGTGTGTTAAACTGGAGAGCTCCCCTACAAGCGAGAACAAATATGGGAAGCCTAGACTCTTCTAATGTGGTGGGCAGGCAGATGAGTATTTTTCTCACCACAGATGTGCCTGACCTACAGGACATTTCCTGCATTCCCATTTATAACAGATTTCCAGCAAATATGGTGCTCTCTATCTCATATTTCCAGCAATTCTTTTATTTTGTTTTTCTCTCACCTTTGATGTCCCTTCCAGATGCATTAGCTGCACTTCACAACCCCTCACCACCGTCTCTCAGTTGACACTGGTCTTTATTGCAGACATTCCCTTTGTTCACCCCTCAACTCTGCCTTCTGAGCAGCAACGAACTGGCTGCGTAGCTGTGGACCTTTAGTTCTAACTATTGTGCTTACTTTTTATTGTTCGTATAATTTGCTCTTTTTTTCAGACAAACAATAAAAAGGAAACAAATTGGATGTTTGACAGTCTTTTTAATTAGGTTTTATTGGGTTTCTTTGTTTATGTGGCTGCCTGTAAGAAGACCGATTAGAGGTTGATATAATATACGTACTTTGGCAATAAATTTACTTTGAACTTTGAACTTAAAATATACCAGTTTTCCTAATTCTTTCAGTTCTAACAAAAGGTCATTCAATCTAAAATGTTAATAATATTTCTCTGTCCTGAGTTACTACCACAGTTGCTACAATCAAATGCATGGTAGCTGTGGTAGGGTTGGCATTCCAGTACGTCCTCTGAGGTGAAACCTAACAGCCTAAATAGCTGTGCTTTATGCTTGCTTTGAAAGCAAGGCTAATCCTACTCCTATATACTTTAAATGCCCATATCATTCAGTAATCTTACAATCTCTGTCTCAGAGACCAATGTCAGAACATTCTTCAAGGGGATAAACCCCATAATGAGTTAGGCCCCGAAAGTGTACCTGGCCAGGTATGACAAACCTGTGCCAACAAGCTGACTGGAACTTTTAGGGACATCTTCAATCTCTCCCTACTGCAGCCTGAGGTTCCTACCTGCTTCAAATGGGCATCAATTATACTAATGTCCCAGAAGAGTGGGATGAGCTGCCTCAACGGTTATCAGCTGGTGGCACTGACTTCTACAGTGATGAAGATCTTTGGGAGGTTGGTTATGACTAGAATTAACTCTTGCCTGAGGACATGCTGCATTTTGTCTACCACTGGAACAGGTCGTTAGCAGATGAAACCCCACTGGCTCTCCACTCTGCTGCGGAGCACCTAGATAAGACATATGTTAAGCTGTTGTTCATCAAATACTGCTTGACATTCAACCCTATCATCCCTCCCAGTAATAATAAACTAACTTCAATGCCTGGGCTTCTGCAATTGCCTCTGCAACTGAATCATTGACTTACTTATTGGGAGATCACAATCAGTGCAGACTGGTATTAACAACTCCTCCTTACTGACTATCAACATAGACACACCTTGTTACATACACCTGTTCGGGTGCATTCTCCAGTTACCTTATAAGGTAACCGTAGCCTTCAGCCAGGAGCAGATGTCATCAGGTGGTTTCCAACCTTCACCGAGTGTTTCGACCCTTAACCAAGACACTCTCCAGTTGGTGGGCCAGCAGTGGTGGCCAAATCACTGCCCATCTGCTCCTGACTTCCAGATCCCCTCCTCTCGCCTACTCCAAATCCAACAAGAGGCTCGTTCTGTCTCTTCCCCCATCCTACGAGCTGCTTGTTTTTTGCTCCTTTCGTCCAGGCCCAGATCTGACAACAACCGCCATGCTGATTTGGCTGGGAAACCTCTGCAGCCGATCTCCACAGGGAACAACCATGCCTGCCATCCCTTGTCTTTACACTCCTGCACTAAGGGCTGGTACTTCAAGGCCTTTCTCTCGTGGGCCTCTTCCCATCCCTCCTCCCATGGCACAGTCAGCTCAACCAGAATTAGTTTCATCTCAATAAGAAGATGTGTGCTTAGCTTCTGCTCTACTCTGGCTACACTCATGACAGTGCGGCTAGATGCAGCAGAAACGGCATCTATAAATTTGCAGATGACACCACTATTGTCGGCAAAATCTCAGATGATGAGGAAGAGGCATACAGAAGTAAGCTAGATTGGCTGGCTGAGTGGTGTCACGACAACCTCGTATTCAACATCAGCAAGACAATGGGCATTAGGAAGGGGAAGTCAGGAGCACACGTGCCAGTCCTCTTTGAGGGGTCAGCAGCAGTAAGCATGAACAGATTTAAATTCCTGGCCATCAATATCTCAGAGGATCCATAGTGGGCTCAACACATTAATACAATCATGAAGATGGCACACCACCAGCCTTTAGAAGTTTGAGGAGAACTGATGGCTCAAAAAGTTGGCATCAATCATGAGGGACTGTCACCATCCAGGGCATGCCGACTACAATCAAGGAAGGAGGTACAAGAGCCTGAAGACCCTCATTCAATGATTCAGGAACAGGTTCTTCCCCTCTGCCATCAAATTTCTGAGCATTTCATGAACCCATGAATGTTACTCTGTTATGCTTTTTTTGCACTACTGCATTTACATATTTTTGTAATTTACAGATGTTTATGTCTTTGCACCATACTGCTCCCACAGAATGCCATATTTTATGTCAAAATTCAGTGATAATAAACCTGATTCTGATGACCAGACCTGCTGAGTAAGTCCAATATTCAATGGCTTTCATTTTGGATTTCCACCATCGGCAGTATTTTGCTTTTCAATTCAGTACAAACAGTATATTATATCCACAAGACAACCAGGTGAGATAAAAATTTTAGCTTCAAGCCAACATCTACAGTTACAAAAAAAGAAAGTTTATTTGGAAATGTTTATAACCAGAGCTTGAACCCAACATTTTTATTTCTGAACTGTGTTCTTTAGTTAAATACAGAAGGGCACCAATGACCTGAGTTACAGAAATCCATCTTTATGAAAATTCTCTCATATATTTCAAAACATTTTCCAAGCTAGGATTAATTATAAAGATATGAAAAAGTTTCATTTAATTCATTCAAGTGTGGACACAATACATATTCTATTAATTTAATCATGAGTAGCGTTTCGATGGTAATTCATTGAAATGAAAGAATTGTGTCAAAGTCTCTTCAAACAAATTGTAACATTCATTCTGTTCCCCTCAAACCTCTGACAAGCTCTGTTTATATTGGATGATCAACTTTATAACAAAGTTCTTACTATCTACTAAGACCCAGCATTCCCAAATCCTTAACTACCAATCCCCAACCACCACCTACCTGCAATCCCCATTCCCCTGCTACTCAGCTCTCAGCCCAGTGTCTGGGAAATAAGATAATTCTGTTTTGATTCCAGAGTTTAGCAGTTATAAAGCCAGTACTGCAATGAGTGGGTGGTGGGTGGACATATGTTTCTACTATAGGAGGTGTAAGGCACTACATCCCTCAACTAGCCTTGCAGGTCACTCTTGGACAAGGTGTAGAACCTGCTTAGCAGCCCCCCCCCCCCACTGATCAGGGTCAGATGAAGTCATGGAAGCAGGTGATAAATCAGGGGTGGCTAACCTTTTATGTTCCATGCGTCAATTTTTTCACGCACAAGTTCTATATTAACATATTTTTACAAGAATTGCGGGGGTACAACAGTTAGAAGGCACATCTGAACTCATGCATGAAAAAATTGGCACATGGAACGTAAAAGGTTGGCCACCCCTGTGATAAATGGTTGTATGAGCAGCTAGTACATATCACAAGTCCTGGTTATGCGCCCACTGATGCCAGGCAGACTATCTATGTAGAGTATTGATAATGGCTGGGGTCACCTGTCTTGTAAAATGCACTGCCCAGAAGAAGGCAAAGGCAAACTATTTCTGAAAAAAATTTGCCAAGAACAATCATGGTCGTGGAAAGACCATAATCATCTATGTCATACAATACAGCACATAACAAACAAACGGCAATGAGCACATTATACCTGATAATTGAGTCATTTTATCATTAAGTTGTAAAGCTAAAAGTCAGTTCAATGATCATTCCTGTTTATTGCCATGCATGGACAGAGGAGGTATTTTTCCTAAATTTTGACGAAGGTGTTAGGCTAGGTAGCCATTATTGAAGGAGGTTTCTAGCACAGATGCCTGGTTAGCATATAGCTCACTATTCATTTCCCAAAAGCACTTTAATGTAAATACATACATTCATGGTGCTTTCAGACGGGATGAACCAACAGCTGCAGTTTGTCTGTCAGTGGCAGTTTAAAACTCACGAAAATTTTGAAACATGCATTGAATCTGTATTTAAGCGACCAATGGAAGCCCCAATCTGACCCTCAAAGAGCATTTAAAGATCTTTCATTTGAATATCTTGCCCTTTTTCATCAACAGCTACTTGCAGTTCTGGTGCAAGCCAAGATGCGTCTTTAATCATTAAATGTGGATTTGATAAGGGAATAAAGGAAGCACAGAAGGTAGCAATGAAGGATCAATTTCTTGGATTGTGTATCAACGTTCAAAGTAAATTTATTATTGAAGTATGTATATGTTAAGGTATAAGAAGTACAATAGAATTTATGAAACACTATGAATAAGCAAAGACTGGCAGACAACCTAAGAGCAGATAAATAATACTGAGAACATGAGTTGTAAAGTCTTTGGAAGTGAAATCAGTTCAGAGTTGCAGTGAGTGAAGTTATCCACAAATGTCAAACAAAGCCTGTAATTCTGGATTAGTTCCTGGACTTGCAAAACTTCTGTCCCTGATTTGGTGCATCGCTGCGCACAGACCGAAGCCGTGCCTTTTGGCCATAGCCGCACAACACTACATTATCATTACCTGCCATCACTGAAGGGACAGTCCTGGAGCAGGCAGTAAAATGAGGTCAAGGGAATTAATTAGGTTTTTATACCTGGATGTGATACAAAAATTGATAAGGAATTATTTTAGTGGCTGAAAGAAGGCTAAGTTCAATTAAGAAGATGAGCTAGATATTCACTTAAAACAACTTGGCAACAAGACAGATTACAAACAATGAGAATCAATCCAATGGATGATCAGGTAACACGATAAAACTGCAGTGCAGCAAAAATATGGAACTTCTTTGAGGAGCTGAGATACTATTCGTAAAAATTGATATAAAAATGACTAAACCCAGAGCAAATAAACTAACAAGATTTAAAATGACGGAAATAACATAATCACAATGGGTGACAAATTTTATAAACACTTAATGTTAAGATTAATTGAAAAAGGGGGTACATTCACAATAGTAAAGAAACAACTTATGGGTCGTGATGTGATTTCTATGATGCTGAAAAAATATATTTTCCTTCAGTTTGTGCCAAAGAATTTAGATGAAGAAATAACAAGGTACAAGCAAAATTAGAATGAAAGAAATTAAGGATAGTTAAGAATGACTGAAAACAAGACACAACACAATGAACTGAAGAATTCAATGAGGCAGATAAGGAAGATTAGAAGAAATAAGAAATGAGATGCAATGATTATAACTAACATTAATATTTTAAGAACGCTAATGAATATCATAAATGGAAAAATTGTCTTCAATAGGAGATGAGTGATATTGGACTTAACAGGTTAGTGGTTAGGTTATTAAATGAGAACCAGCGTTCTGCACCATTAAGCCTTTAGCCTAGCAATATTAGTTTGAATCATACCATAGCACTATAAAATTCATGTAGTTAAAAATCTAGAATTTAAGAAAATACAATCTCAGGAGCATAATCAAGGACTTACTGGATTTTCATTAAAAACCCATCTGGTTAGCTAATGTCCTTTAAAGAGAGAAGCTTTCCAGACATGAATTTTAAGTCCCGTTAAGTGGCTGTCAATTTAGAGAAAATGGGAAGAGGCAATAAACACAGGTGTTGCCAGTAACACCACAAAATAAAAGTAATAAACTACCAGAGATTGTAAGATAATTGTAGTTGTCTATTGGAAAGGCATACTCCAGTTAGAATAGCAAGCATGCATTGCCAATGAACCTGCCATGTCCAACAAGTGCAAAAGATCTCTGATAATATAAACATGCTTTAGTGTTTGAATTTAAGTGATTGTTCATAGGGATTTTGACAAAAAGTACTTTATGGTGACAGGAACGTTAAGTGGTGATAAAACTGAAGTACAATGTGTGAAAGGAATGATGCATTACATGGTGGCCAATAAAGACAGTACAGAACAACAGACAAAATGCTGTGGGAACTTAGCAAGTCAGGCAGCGTCTATGGAGAGGAATAAACAGTCAACGTTTCATTCTGAGACCCTGGTGTTTTATAGTTGTGCTTAAGTACAGAGTACAAAAACAACAAATATGAATATAAAGTGAAATTACTTATGAAGAAGAGAGTGATCTATTTTATAGTCAGGTGAGAAGATTATATAGAAAAAAAATTTGGCACAGAGATTTAAGATAATAACAATCAACACGAAAATGAAGGGGGTGGGGATAAGGGCAAGAAAGTGGAATGGAGTGTTTGAGTTCAAAGTGCAAAGTAAAACTGTTATGAAAGTACATATATACCACCATATACAACCCTGAGATTCATTTGCTTGCAGGCATTCACAGTAGAACAATGAAATAATAAAAAACTACACACAAACAAAGATAATAAGAATTAAGGCAACATACATCAAAGTTGCTGGTGAACGCAGCAGGCCAAGCAGCATCTATAGGAAGAGGCGCAGTCGACGTTTCAGGCCGAGACCCTTCGTCAGAACGAAGGGTCTCGGCCTGAAACTTCGACTGCGCCTCTTCCTATAGATGCTGCTTGGCCTGCTGCGTTCACCAGCAACTTTGATGTATGTTGCTTGAATTTCCAGCATCTGCAGAATTCCTGTTGTTTAAGAATTAAGGCAGATGAATTTGTAAAGCCCAGGTTTCATAAGTGGCAGTGAGATATGGGAGCAAAAAATCAATGTTGAAAAGTGAAAATCAGTGATTTAGTCAGAGTTAGAATGCATATTCTCAATTTACTGTGGGGGCACACAAGAACTCTTCTCACTTGCTAATGTTTTTGTACACCTAGTGCTGAAAATACCAAGACAACACTGGAGGACAGCGCCTTCAAGTGCAGTCGATGCAGCCAAGACTGTCACTCCTGTGTGGGCCTCTACAGCCACAACAGAAGCTGCTCTAACACAGACTGAAGCAAGACTTTCCAAGCGCAGATCCATGGTCTCGCGAGACTAACGGATGCCACCACGACCAATTGCTGAAAGAGCAAAGTAACAATGGTGCAGTGAGGGAAGAGGGAATTTGGAATGGGCATGACTAATATGTAAACTTATCTCTTTAACCAATCAGATCAGAACTGAGTAATTTCAATGTCTTTTCAGTACTCAAGGACAAAATAACAAAGGGAAAGGAATACTGAAATTAAAGGAAGAATGAAAAACAGAACAGAAAACATTTCCTTTAAAAATCCAAAGTTTTATAATTTTGCAACTTTTAACAAGTAAAATAAAGGAACATTTCTCTACTTTATAATAGTTAATTTTCACAAAAAGAGAACGTACATATATCACAGTGCTAACTATACAAAGGCTGAGGGGTCACTGAAGTAACTTTAGTTTAAATCTAATGCATGGATGTAGCAACTTCAGACCAATTTTAATGAGGATGAAACTATGACATGACATGTTTATGTAACTAATGTTGACATAATGCACACTTAGATTTTGGGTTCACTGACATCTAAAGTTACATTTCCATTTGCACATAAATTACAACAAGCAGTAGTAATTTCAGTCAACATTTCAGATTGAGGCCCCCATCAGGACTGACTGTTTATTCCTCTCTATGAGTTCCTCCAACATTTTGTGTTTTGCACTGGATTTCCAGCATCTGCAGAATCTCTTGTGTTTGTATGAATTTCATTACTGCTTTAATATCAACTCAAGGCCTGTTTGTATTTATCCGAAGTATATCCCTCATAATTTGTATATCTCTAACAAAAATCCTTTCATTTTTCTCCTGATATTCCTAAAGCCCTAAACTATTCAACTTTTCCCTACAACTCAGGTCTTCAAGTCCTGGCAACATCTTTGTAAATTTTCTCTGTACTCTTTCAATCTTATTGATATCTTTCCTGTAAGTAGGTAACTAGAACTGCACACAACTCTCCAAATTTGGCCACACCACCATCTTATACAACTTCCACATAACGTCCCAATTTCTATACCCAGTACTCCGAATTATGAAAATCAATGTGCCCAAAAGCTCTCTTTACAACCCTGTGAGACAATATTCAAGAATTTATGGATCTGTATTCCTAGATCCCTTGGTTCTACCACAATCTTTAGCGTCCTACTGTTCACTGTTATGAGTCCTGCCCTGGTCTCTCTTTCCAAAGTGTAAAAACTCAAACTTGCCTGAATTGAATTCTATCTGTCATTTTACCAGCCCATTTTTTCCAGCTGGTCGAGATCCCGCAGCACGGTTTGATAGCCTTCCTTGCTGTCCACTAGGCCCTAGGCCCACAGTGGTTGGTGTTGGCTGCAAATTTGCTGATCCAGTTTACCATATTACCATCCAAATCATTAATATTGATGACAAACAACAGTGGACCCTGTACCCCACAAGTCACAGGCCTCCAGTCAGAGAAGCAACCAATTACAGTCTCTCGCTTCTCATGCTGAGCCAATGTTAAATCCATTTACTAGTACTTCATCCCGAATGCCAAGTAAATGAAACTTCTGGACCAGCCTTTGTCAAAGGCCTTGCTAAAGTCCATGTAGACAATATCCACAGCCTTTCGTTCATCCATTTTCCTGATAACCTCCTAGAAAAACTCTATAAAATTGGTTAGACACCTCCTACCCGCCTTCCATGCACTAAGCCTTGTTGACTATAGATGGTAGATTAGAAAACTGAAATTCTTTCCACAAGTATCAAATATCTTAGTTTAAAACTAGATTGCATTTTTGATTTTAAAACGTGAGGAAATATTAGTTCAAAGACCACTAAAGGGCATAACTGAGGATAATCACTGAAAAACAGTGAGAGTTGTTAGGACAATGGCTATCTAGCTACAATAAAACAATGCACCACTTACAATCCAGCAGATCTTCTCGGATCTGTGAACTTCTAACACGATATTTTAAATCAAATAGCAATGAATACTGATGCACACTGAAAAAGATAATTGAATGCATTGAAATTAAACAACTTAATCAGACATTAAGGAAGCTGAGGAATCGGAGCTCCAGGCTGAAG
Organism: Mobula hypostoma; assembly: GCF_963921235.1. Classification (NCBI taxonomy): domain Eukaryota; kingdom Metazoa; phylum Chordata; class Chondrichthyes; order Myliobatiformes; family Myliobatidae; genus Mobula; species Mobula hypostoma. Next base: position 17,469,891 of record NC_086116.1, read on the forward strand.
AGCAGTTTGCTACTCCAGCTAACAGTCTCTCCCTCCACCCGACACTGGGCCGATGGACTCTCTGAGCAGCACCAAGTTCAGCCTGCCCAAGGACAAAGGCTCCATTGAAATGAATCGGGGGAAACAGTTGCCAGCAAAATGGTAGAAAGTCTGATTTATTTCATTTAACTCACTTAATTTGAATATTCAGTTGTATCTTTAAGTGCACTTTTTATGTTTCAGTATTTAAGAACAATTTAATTTCTTTAAAGTGTATTTTTGTCTTTTATGTTCTCTATGGGAGATTTGACTGTAGGGATTATAAATGCCAATCATGATTATTCAATTTGCACACAATTCTGACAGCCAAAGACTCCATAATAACCTTTGGTGAGCTTAGCAGCAGAGCATCACTGCTGACAAGCCCTTTTTGAATAGGTCAATCAAAAGCTATTATTTTTCTCTGCATTTTACTTAACATTATGTGCCTCTCTTTCCATTAACTCCAAACCAGATCAGGACCAATTGTGGTTAACATTCCCCCCCAATCCCTCAGGTTTTCTCTCGCACAAATGACAAGTTCCTGATTCTCAAATTCCCACAATTCCCACGAACCACCTTCTCTTTGGGGTTACTTGTTAGCCTCAGTTGTTAGCACTTTTGTCTCAGATTCGGAAGGCTCAGAACACGTCCCACTCCACTGATCGGATTGAGATTAATTTATCATATGTACGTTGAAACATACAGTGAAATGCAGTAGTTTGAGTTAGCAGCCAACACATGTAACAGTGCAAAAGAAGAGCTTATGAAAGGTTCAAAAAGCTAGGCAATGATGGAGATCTAGATGATTATAAGGCTAGCAGGAAGGAGCTTAAGAAAGAAATTAGGAGAGCCAGAAGGGGCCATGAGAAGGCATTGGTGGACAAGATTAAGAAAAACCCCAAGGTACTCTACAAGTATGTGAAGAGCAAGAGGATAAGACATGAGAGAATAGAACCAATCAAGTGTGACAGTGGAAAAGTGTGTATAGAACCGGAGGAGATAGTAGAGGTAGTTAATGAGTACTTTGCTTCAGTATTCACTACAGAAAAGGATCTTGGCGATTGTAGGGATGACTTACAGTGGACTGAAAAGCTTGAGCATGCAGATAATAAGAAAGAGGATATGCAGCAGCTTTTGGAAAGCATCAAGTTGGATAAGTCACCGGGACCAGACGAGATGTACCCCAGGCTACTGTGCGAGGCAAGGGAGGAGATTGCTGAGCCTCTGGCAATGATCTTTGCATCATCAATGGGGACAGGACAGGTTCTGGAGGATTGGAGGGTTGTGGATGTTGTTTCATTATTCAAGAAAGGGAGTAGAGATAGCCTAGGAAATTATAGACCAGTGAGACTTCAGTGGTGGGTAAGTTGATGGAGAAGATCCTGAGAGGCAGGATTTATGAACATCTGGAGAGGCATAATATGATTAGGAATAGTCAGCATGGCTTTATCAAGGGCAGGTTGTATTTTACGACCCTGATTGAATTTTTTGAAGATGTGACTAAACACATTGATGAAGGTAGAGCAGTAGATGTAGTGTATATGGATTTCAGCAAGGCATTTGATAAGGTCCCCAATGCAAGGCTTATTGAGAAAGTAAAGAGGCATGGGATCCAAGGGGACACTGCTTTGTGTATCCAGAACTGGCTTGCCCACAGAAGGCAAAGAGTGGTTGCAGAAGGATCATATTCTGCATGGAGGTCAGTCACCAGTGGTGTGCCTCAGGGATCTGTTCTGGGACCCCTACTCTTCATGATTTTTATAGGTGACCTGGATGTCGAAGTGGAGGGATGGGTTAGTAAATTTGCTAATGACACAAAGGTTGGGGGTGTTGTGGGTAGTGTGGAGGGCTGTCAGAGGTTGCAGCGGGATATTGATAGGATGCAAAACTGGGCTGAGAAGAGGCAGATGGAGTTCAACGCAGGTAAGTGTGAGGTGGTTCATTTTGGTAGGTCAAATATGATGGCAGAATATAGTATTATTGGTAAGACTCTTGGCAGTGTGAAGGATCAGAGGGATCATGGGGTCCGAATCCATAGGACACTCAAAGCTACTGCGCAGGTTGACTCTGTGGTTAAGAAGGCATATGGTGCATTGGCCTTCTTCAATCGTGGGATTGAGTTTAAGAGCCGAGAGGTAATGTTGCAGCTATATAGGACCCTGGTCAGACCCCACTTGGAGTACTGTGCTCAGTTCTGATCACCTCACTATAGGAAGGATGTGAAAACCACAGAAAGGGTGCAGAGGAGATGTACAAGGATGTTGCCTGGATTGGGGAGCATGCTCTATGAGAATAGGTTGAGTGAACTCGGCCTTTTTGTCTTGGAGTGACAAAGGATGAGAGGTGACCTGATAGAGGTGTACAAGGTGATGAGAGGCATTGATTGTGTGGATAGGCAGAGGCTTTTTCCCAGGGCTGAAATGGCTAGCACGAGAAAGCACAGTTTTAAGGTGCTTGGAAGTAGGTACAGGGATGTGAGGGGTAAGTTTTTTACGCAGAAATTGGTGAGTGCGTGGAATGGGCTGCCGGTGACAGTGGTGGCGGCAGATACGATAGAGTCTGTTTAGAGACTGCTGGACAGGTATATGGAGCTCAGAAAAATAGAGGGCTATGGGTAAGCCTAGGTAATTTCTCAGGTAAGGATATGTTTGGCACAGCTTTGTGGGCCAAAGTGCCTGTATTGTGCTGTGAGTTTTCTATGTTTCTATTCAGGTGCCACCATAGTATGCCCACAATGTTCAGCAGAAGAACAAAAATCACAACAGAACAGCCAAGCAACAAAGCAACAACAGCAAAACAAAACTCAGTCATCCCTTCCTTCCACCCACACACAAAGTCCTCTAACCCCAGGACGGGCCGTCTTCTTCAGCTTGCAGTTCGCAATGTTGAGCCTAATCCTCCTTTAAATTTGGGAGAGAGTGATGTCTGCTGGGATGAGTCAATAAATCAACTCACTATCTCCCTTCTCAACGCATGCTACAGATCACATGGCAATATTTCAAAGCAGTATAGGGAAGTTATCAACGCAAACACGAGGAATTCTGCAGATGCTGGAAATTTCATGCAACACACACAAAATGCTGGTGGACACAGCAGGTTAGGCAGCATCTCTAGGAAGCGGTACAGTCGACGTTTCGGGCCGAGACCCTTCGTCAGGACTAACTGAAAGAAGAGATAGTAAGAGATTTGAAAGTGGGAGGGGGAGGGGGAGATCTGAAATAATAGGCGAAGACAGGAGGGGGAGGGATGGAGCCAAGAGCTGGAAAGTTGACTGGCAAAAGAGATACAAGGCTGGAGGAGGGAGAGGAGTTATCAGTCCAGTTCCCTAATCCCCTAGTCCTGATGAAAGGTCTCGGCCCAAAACATTTAATCTAGTGTTCATGTAGATGAAGATTGAATCTAGCGTAACACACACAAAATGCTGGAGAAACTCAGCAGGTCAGGCAGCATCTATGGAGAGGAGCAAGCAGTCGAGGCTTCAGGCCAAGACTTTTCATCAGGACTCCTACCTGATGAAGGCTTTTGGCCCAAAATATCAACTATTTATTAATTTCCATAAACCAAGGGTTCCCAGCCTGGGGTCCACAGACACCTCAGTTAATGGTAGGGGCCCATGGCATAATAAAGTTTGGGAACCCCTACTATAGAAGCTGCTTGACCTGCCGAGTTCCTCCAGCATTTAGTGTGTGTTACCCCCAAATTCTCTTATCAGTTTCACACCAGCAGACTGTAACTGATAATGGCAGCCAGTGGGGGTTAACATATGATCATTTGCACAATGTCACATATTGGCTGCTGTGCTTTCAGGAGTCATTATGCTTCCACAGTAAGTGCAAGGCACCTGGAGAGAGGTATAACATTGCCATATTAAAGCAGATCTTCAATTCCCGTGCCCCCCCCAGCCCCTATATTTTTATGGTGACCTTCACAATAAATATAGCCAGTTGGTGGCATAGTGGCATCAGCGCTGGACTTCGGAGCGAAGGTTCCCGAGTTCGAACCCAGCCGTCTCCCCAGACATGCTTTCCATCTGTGCTGGGTTGAGCGTTGAGCTAGCAACTTGACTTCGTGAAAAAGAAATCGCCTGCTACAGAAACATCAACAGTAAAAAGTTGATGGCCTATGCTCTCTCGTGAGTTTAAAAGGCAATTTTCTTTTCCTTCACAATAAATATACTACTTTCAAATTGATTTCTCAATCCTAAAATATGAAGGATATTTAAATTATTTTTGTGCTTTGCACCTCACCCATTCAGCAGGACATCAAGGGTTTTGAAAAGATTGATTTCTCATACCTGATCTGCATGCTGCACATCAGCCAGGTAATGAGGACATTTGACAAGGATTACAGCAGAGTACAAAATACAGACAAGAGAAGAAGCAGCTGGAAAAATGCTGATTGCCTGTAGCCATTCACTAGCTTTTTCTGAATTTCACCTGGCAGAACACAGCACATTCCAATCTCCTTTACCTGTAAAAACATAAACTCCAGTACTGGCCCCCTTATTATCTTCATAATGGCTCCTTCAATGTATAGGGTCTATATAGAATAAAACTACACTTAATATGATCCTGAATGCAACATGTTTTATGTGAAGCATTGTATATTCAATGATTAGGTCAGATTTGAGATCTTAGCTGGGAGATTGTTCACAGCCTTCAGAAACTGAACGTGGTATTGAGAAGAGGAGTTGGTAAGTTATATTGCAGTTACATTAAATCAAAGTCAAAGCAAAATGTTTTATATATCATCATATACTGCCTTGAGGTTCATTTTTTTCTTGTAAGCATGTAGAGGAAAATTAAGAAATACAATAGAAAGGCTATAGATAAATAAAGACTGATGAAAAACCAATGTGCAAAAGAAGGCAAAATTGTATAAATAATTTAAAAAGTAAATGATAATACTGAGAACATAAATTGTAGAGTCCTTGAAAGTGAGTTTATAGGTTGTGCAGTCAGTTCAACACTGCGGTGACTGAAGTTATCCACTCGAGGTACTCGAGGTATTGTGTACAGTTTTAGACACCCTGTTGTAGGAAAGATGTTATTCAACTAGAAAGAGTGCAGAAAAGGTTTATTTAGATGCTGCCAAGACTTGGACGTCCAAGTCACAAAGGCAGGCTGCGTAGATTAGGACTCGATTCCCTGGAACATAAGATATTCGGGGGTGGGGGGAGTGACCTGATAGAGGTATATAAGATCACAAGAGGGGCATAGATAGGGTGAAAGTGCGTAGTCTTTTTTTCTCAGAGAGGGGTTTGCTAAAAACATGAGAACAAAGGTTTAAGATCAGAGGTGAGGGAGTTAAAAGGGTCATTAGGGGCAGCTTCTTCACGCAGAGTGTAGTGCATACTGGGATTGAGCTGCCAGAAGTTGTGGTTGATATGGGTACATTAGTAACATTTAAAAGCCATCTACATACCGGAAGTACGTGGATAGCAGAGGTTTAGTGGGCTTTGGGCCAAACACAGGCAAGTGTGACGAGCTCACTGGCAACACTGTCAGCGTGGATGAGTCGGGCTATGAGGCCTGCTTCCTGGCTTTACGGCTCCGTGCTGAAATCGACAGTGCGTCAGCTTTGATGAATATGAATGCATTTAAAATGAATGCTCAAGTTAGATACCAATATGTATTTACGATTTCCCCTAACTGGGCCCACACTCTGCCTTTGTCAATGCAGTGGTATTACTTACAGCCTCAGGGTTGCAGAGACATAGAATTGTAGACATTCAGCCTGAAAACAGGCCCTTCGGCCCAACTGACTATGTTCTGCCATTTCTGCAAATAGGATACAGTTATGGTATAAAAGTAAGATGGCAAGGAGTTGGAGGGATCTGAATGTTCCTCATGTCAGCTTATACCACAGTTGAGTGTCACCCAAAACCTTTGTAACTGAACCAGCACTGTGGGCGGAAACTGGAGCACCCAGAGGAAACCTACATGATCACAGGGAGACCATACAAACTCCTTACAGGCAGCAGTGGGAATTGAACCTGGGCTGTTGGTACTATAATGCATTGTGCGAACCACTTCGCTACTGTGCCGCCCCATGATGGGCCTCATTCTGTGACCAAAAATTGGTTTTCTATGATTCTATGATTTTAATCCAAACACCAAAACAGGAAGAGTTGATGTCATTTTTGGTACAATGACTGACTGATTGATCCACTACAGATAGGAGGAACTGATAAGACCAATCATGAGTTCCACAGAAAAGTAATGGTGAAATATTTCATCATTTCACGTACTAAATTGTAATCACTTTATACTAGCACAGAAAGAAAACAATAAAAGGAGTGTAATATGAATATCCCACATCAGGTGCTCTAAATACAGGCATGGTTTTTCATATCATGGTACACAATGCATGTCTAATCTTCATGATATCACCAGTAAATTTGACTTCCAAATTCTGGATTGTAAACTTACTGCAGGAACAGAATGATTGTATCATGTAAGAGATGCAAATTCCCGGATATTGCTCAGTTAACAAGCATAACAAAGTTATCCTAAGGCAACTGAACAAGGAAAACATGGGGCAATTACTAATAGCTGTGCAAAGTCTCTTGGCTTTCTAACCTACTTCAGAGCGAACACACAGATGATGCTTCACTATGGTTGCTTTGACCACTGAAACAAGGAGGCAAGTTCACAAACTCCCACAGCCTCGATGACCCTGTGATTTCAGTCTCTGAGGCTGACATGAAAGCATCCTTTAGGAGGGTGAATCAATTGGCCCAGACTGGGTAACTGGCAGAGTACTAAAGACCTATGCTGATCAACTGGCTGGAGTGTTCACAAATGTCTTTAACTTCTCACTTTAGCAGTCTGAGGCACCCACCTGCTTCAGGTAGGCTTCAATTATACCAGTGCGTAAGATAAACACAGAAACTTGCCTCAATAACTACTGATCAACAGCATCTACTCCACTGATGAAGTGTTTTGCAAGTTTGGTGATGAAACATATTAACTCCTGCCTGAGTAACGACTTGGATTCACTCCATTTTGCCTAGCATCACAACAGGTCAACAGCAGATGCTATTTCATTGGCTCTTCACTCAACCCTGGAACATCTGGACAGTGAAGATGCATACATCAGGATACTCTTCATTGATATATGCATCTTCATTGACTACAACTTGGCATTCAGTGCTATCATCCCCTCAAAACTAATCAATAAGCTTCAAGACCTCGGCCTCAATATCTCTTGTGCAACTGGATCCTCAATTTCTTTACAGATTCCAATCAGTTCAGATTTTTTGCAACAGCATGTCCTCCACAGCTCCATCAGTACAGGTGCACAACAAGTTACTGTGCTTAGTGCCCTGCTCTATATGCTTTATACTTATGATTGTGAGGCTTAGTATGGCTCCAATGCCATATTTAAGTTAGCTGATGACACCGCTGTCATTGGGTGAATCAAAGGTGGTGATGAATCAGCATATAGGAGAGAGAATGGTGTTCCAGCAACAATCTTTCACTCAATGTCTGCAAGACCAAGGAGCTAATTATTGACTACAGGAGGAGGAAATCAGAGGACCATGAACCAGTACTCATCGAGGGACTGGAGGAGGAGAGGGTCAAAAGCTTTAAATTCCTTGGTGTTATCATTTCAGAGGATCTATCCAGGATCTTTCATGTAAGCGCCATTGCAAGGAAAGCATAGCAGATCTTCTGCTTTCTCAGAAGTTTGCAAAGATTTGGCGTGTCATCTAAAACTTTGACAAACTTCCATAGATATGCAGTGGAGAGTATACTACTGGTTGCATTACAACCTGGTACGGAAGCACCAACACTCTTGAAAGGAAAAGCCCACAAAAAGTAGTGGATATAGCCCAGTCCATCATGGGTAAAGCCGTCGGAATAATTGAGCATATCTACACGTAGCGCTGTCACAGAAGAGCAGCATCCATCATCAAGGACCCCAACCATCCAGGCCTTGCTCTCTTCTTGCAGCTGCCATTGGGAAAGAGGAACAGGAATCCTCAAGAACCACACCAGCAGGTTCAGGAAAAGTTATTACCTCTCAACCATCAGGCTCCTGAACCAGAGGGGCTAACTTCGCTCAACTACACTCACACCATCACTGAACTGTTCCCACAAACCAGGGACTCGCTTTCAAGTACTCTTTGTCTCTTGTTCTCCATATTTATTTTTAAATATTTTTATATTTGCTCAGTTTGTTATTTTTTGCACATTGGTGTTTGTCCATCTTGGTCCTATTGTGTTTCCTTGTATTTACTGTGAATGCCCGCAAGATAACGAATCAAAGTATTTATTATCAAAGTATGTATACCATGTACAATCTTGAGATTCATCTTCTTGCAGGTAGCCACAAAACAAAGAAACAAAATAGAATCCATTAAAAAAAACAATGAAGACCAGGAAACATCCGATGTGCAAAAAAAAAGAACAAGTTGAGCAAACAATAAAAATAGTAAACAAATAACAACAGAACATGAACCACAGAGTCCCCAAAAGTGAGTCCACAGCCACAGAACCAGTTCTGTGCTGCAGTTGCCCAGGGACCTCATGGCTACAGGTCACTGCCACAGAAGCAGTTCAGTACTGAAGTAAGTAAAACTTCTTGCAGTCGGAGCTGAACACTAGTTCATCCTTTTCCCTCAGCCTCAATGCCTCAATCTTTATAAATCTGGCTCAGCGCTTAAATCAGCTCAGCATTGGTTCATTTTCCACACTTGGGCCCAGATCCCACTGCATCAGTCAGGTCCAAGTTTTCCATCCAGCCCCTGGTCCATTCCAGCAATGGCCGCCACAGTGGTACCTGCATTCTCGAGAGTCTAGTTCACTGATTCCTTCAGGATACCACAAAAACGCCAGATTGTACAGATGGTTCAAAGGCACAACTCTCAAAGGGAAACTACAGGCTGCAGATTGCAGTGACTGTAGTCCAGAAGAAGCATAATTAATAGAATAGTTTGTAGTTTTTGTTGGTGCTTGCAAAATGTCACCATGTCTCACCTGATCCATCTCAGGGTTGTATATGGTGACATATATGTGCTTTGCTAATAAATTTACTTTGAACTCTGTAAAACAAGCAGCTTAATCTGGCTTCGTCTTCACACTAGTTTTGCCTCAAAGTCCGGTTTGTTTTGTTCTTTCAATGAGGCTGGAAAACAAACGACCATTGTGAGCACAGTGCCATCATTGTCAACACATTGCAGCATGCTGAAGAAGTAAAAAATACTCAGAAATGCTCAGCGGGTCAGGCACCAGCACTGGCAATCAAAACAGAGTCAACGTTTCAGGTCTGTCAATTTCTTTGGAACATTTCTTTTGAGAGGTTATTGACATGAAGTATTCATACCATTTATTTTGCACGATTATTGGCAAAGCTGCTTCCAATATTTTCTAGTTTTATTTCAGAGTTCCTGCATTCATTCTCTGTTGCTCTGGATGTGTATTCACTATTATTTTAGAGGTAACTGTGATAGGTAATCTATAAATAGAAAGATCTCATAAACAATCAGCTAATCTATTTCAGTGTTGAAGGCCAGGAGGCAAATATTGGCCAGGACTGATGGAAATCGCACTACTCTTTATTAATTAAATGATTCAAAATGTCCCTTCTTTATCCTGCGGCCATTGCATTCCATCTGTGGACTTAATGATCTGAACATTTCAGGCATTCAATTCCAGATCTAGATCTCTCCATCTGCCTTTCTATTGAAAGTCATTGACCTGAAACAAAAACTGAATTGCATGACAATTAAATGAAGTAAATAGTTTTAATAGAATTTGAGAAAAAATCTGAGAGTTTTTTTTTGTTTCTAGGCAATTAACTAAATAACTGATGACTGCAATTGCTTTCTCTTTAGATGCTGTCTGACCCACTGAGTAGTTCTTGTTCACTCTGATCTTATTTTACATACTGCTGTTCAGGATTGATTTCCTGTCTATGAAATGTAGCAACTATGATAATGTGATGCAACTACTGTTTTATGTCAGAATACAGTAGGTTTTATTTAAGCTTATGATAGACCACTAACGCTAATCGAGAAAGTATGAGTGCACAATCTGTAATTTCGGATTTATGCCAATCATGTTAACTCCTTACGTCTGCAAAATAACTTAGCACCCAGGGAGGTTCAATTTTGCCTTACCTGGCTTTTTGAAAGTGATGTCCAACTAATGACCTGGCTGATCATGGTCTTTCCCTGACCATGGATGCCCTTAGCAAATTTTTCTACAGAAGTAGTTTGCCATTGACAATAGACAATAGACAATAGGTGCAGAAGTAGACCATTCGGCCCCGAGCCTGCACCGCCATTCTGAGATCATGGCTGATCATCTACTATTAATACTCGGTTCCTGCCTTGTCCCCATAACCCTTGATTCCCCTATCCATAAGATACCTATCTAGCTCCTTCTTGAAAGCATCCAGAGAATTGGCCTCCACTGCCTTCTGAGGCAGCGCGTTCCACACCTCCACAACTCTCTGGGAGAAGAGGTTCCTTCTCAACTCTGTCCTAAATGACCTATCCCTTATTCTTAAACCATGCCCTCTGGCAGTGTCTTTGCAAGACAGGTGACCCCAACCCTTATCAATACTCTTCAGAGATTGTCTGCCTGGTCTGTCAGTGGTCACAAAACCAGGACTTGTGATATACACCAGCTGCTTGTACGACCATTGGGGGGGGGGGTGCTAAACAGGTGCTAAACCTTGCGCAGGTGTGACAGCAGTCTAGCTGAGGGAAGGAGCACCTTACACCTCCTTTGGTAGAGATGTATCTCCAACCTGCCACCCACAGCACATAACAAACAAACAATCCAACTAATACCCATCGCTGGTCTTTTTTCATGGCCTGGAGAATGACTTTTCATCTCAAACACAGTGTAAGTTCAACTTACTGTGAAAAGTTTGTTTGCTTCTCTTTATTCTCAATGAGATGTTTTATCAATTTCCTCACATGTCAATCTTCCTATGAGTTTCTATCAATTCGAGTCATCAAAATTGGAAACTTCACTTTGCTTTTAAATTGCTTTTTGGATTACAATCCCAATTCCTCCAAACTCTCTGCAGAATCAAACTTGGATTTATTATCTATCATGAAATGTATTGCTTTGTGGCGCAGCACAGAGCAAGACATAAAAATCACGGCAAGTTACAAAAAATATGAGAAGCAAAGTGGTGTTCATGGGTTCATGAATTATTCGAAGATAGGATGGCGGAGGGGAAGAAGCTGTTATGGACACGTTGAGCGTAGTTCATGAAGGTAGTAACAAGAAGAGAGCATGTCTAGGATAGTGAGGATCTTCGATTAAGGATGCCTTCTTCTTCAGGCATTGTTTCTGAGGATGCCTTTGTTGGTGAAGAGGGTTCTACCCATGATGGGGCTAGCTGAGTCTACGACCCTCTGTGATTGTGTGCATTGGAGGCCCCATACCATGCTGTGATGCAACTAATCAGAAAGCTTGCTACCATATATCTGTAGAAATTTGCAGGAGACCTTGGTGACATAACATATCTCCTCTAACTTCTAATGAAGCATATCTGCTAGTGTGCCTTCCGTGTGATTGCATTAATGTGTTGGTGTAATGAGCTCTTCCAGCCTGTGTGGGGAGCTGGAGAGTGTTGGGCTCCGAGGGTTTCAGAGCACCTAAATTGGTTAATTGTTGTTTAATAAGGGTCATTAATCATTTAGATTTCCTCAAGTGACTCCTGGTGCTTCCTGTTTAAGCTTGTTAAGTTTATTTTGGTAAGCTTGAGGATTTCATGTTACTTGTATTACTTAAGTGGCTACTGGATTAGCACTAATTGTGGGGTCCTCCTTTTGAGAATGTTGCATCTTGCAGTGTTGCTTGGCTGAACCACCAATGTTCTGTTGGAATTCTTATGAATAAGCTCTGGTTGTCTCTACATTGGAGTCTGTCTTTCCTCTGCACTTGTGTTCCAATGTTGCCACCACACATCGTGACAGTTGGGACCAGGATAGATCCCCTGAGATGTTGACACACAGGAACTTTAAGGTGCTTTACCCTCCCACATTGATCCCCTCAATGAGGACTGTTGTGTGTTCTCCCAACCTCCCCTTTCTGAAGTCCACAATCAATTCCTTGGTCTTACTGTTGTTTAGTGCAAAGTATTATTGAAACACTACTCAACCCAGGCAATCTGCCTCATTCCTCTATGCCTCCTCATTGCTGTCGGAGATTCTGCTAATAACAGTGGTGACATTGACAAATTTATAGATGGTGTCTGAGTTGTGCCCAGCCTCACAGTCATAAGTGTTGAGGGAGAGTAGAGCAGTGGCTAAGCACACATCCTTAAGGTTCACCTGTTTTGATTGTCAGTGAGCAGGAGATGCTATCACTAATCTGCGCTAACTATGAAGGAAGTCAAGGATTCAGTTACAGAGTCCTACATTGATTCATACTGGGATGATGGTGTTGAATGCTGAGCTGCGATCAGTAAACAGCAGCCTGACATATGGTTTGCTGTTGTCTAGGTTCTCCAAAGCAGAGCAGACAGCCGATGAGATTGTGTCAACTGCAAACCTGCTGTGGTAGTAAGCAAATTGCAGTGGGTTCAGGTCTTCACTCAAGCAGGAGTTAATTTTAGACGTGACCAACTTCTCAAAGTATTTCAGCACAGTAGATGTGTTGTGCCACGGAGTAATGGTCATTGAGACAGCTTACTTTGCTCTTTTTGTATACTGGTATGCTTGATGCCCTTTTGACTTTGTACCGCAACAGTGAAAATTGACGATGTCCTTGAACACCCCAAGACAGAAATCTTCTGTGTCTTTTTGCATTCTGTGAAGTTGAAGTCAATCTTCTATGCGCCCCCTTCATTTTTCTGCACAACAGCTAACTTATACTGCGCGTAAAAATGTGTAGAGTAAGGTATATAGGCATTTTTACACACAGTATAATTAATATTCACCACGCACTGACGGTGGAGATTCTTAAGAACGACGATTAACCTTATCAAACATAGCACCAATTATGCTCTGATCTCACACAAAAAAATGTATACAATAATAATTCAGTGATATGATTCTACAAATTTATGAATCAGAAGCTTGGGCACAATATTAATCTTAGCATCCCACCCTCTTTGTAAACAGAACTTTAACCGACATCCCAAGAGCTGATCTTAATTGTTTGTCTTGAAAATTAAAAGAAAATTTCCCCACATTTTCCCTCTCTGCGTGGCGACTCGTGTGTGTTATCTGCACTTATATGATGCTAATGTTTTAGGAGACGGATTAAATTATCAAGAAAAGCGGCAAAGACGAAAGGATAGGTGGGGCGGTAACTTTAACGCAGCTGGTTCGGAGCGCATGTATATAACATCGGCAAGGCTGTATGTACATAATTAAACTGGAATTACGTCACACTTAAAGGGAAGAAGCGCTTTTTTCTGTTTCTAAGAAATTAAACATATGTAACTACTTAGCAGATGTAAAATTATTTTGGCCGGTTTAGCATCTGATCTGAGGCGCTAGACTTCGGCTGATTCGTCGAAAGGTGTCGCTCTTTCCCACTGAAATAATTTTTCCTTTTCCCAAGAGAACCCTCTCTTGAGATGGAACCCCTGCCGTCCTCTCATCCTCCAGACTCGCCTTCTCAACCATGCAAACTGCGTTCTGCAAGTAGCGATGAAGAACCACTAAAAGACATTCTTATCCGAGGAGGTGGGTCGGTTGTAGTCTCAGCAGTCACTTTCCTCAATCACCTTTACACAAACATGTCTGCTAAAGGGAAACCAGGCCGAATGGCGGTGGTGCTCAGCTCCCTGTAGGCTATCCTGACCGACCTGAAACAATTTTACAGCACCACTCAAACTTAAAACAGAAACAGATATAGTTCGAAAATATTTATCTGACTCGCATTCAGAGAAACTAACCAGCAACCCAAATCTTGAAATCCTCGAATTCCCAATGGTCTCCCTCACTCGTTCATTAACATTTTCAGTTAAAAATATGATGCATAATGTTATGAAGATTATAATTACAACGATTCACACTTGGCATGGAGATTGATAGTAATGGATTCCTAGTTCGCTAACTAAATCTTTGAAATCAACCAAAAACCGGGCGAAGATCACATTAAGTTTACTGTAGGACAGAATTTGAAACTTAATTCCTCTAGATAGCCATATCACTGCACACTAGCGTCCGGTTAGCAACCTAGCGATCTTTGGATTTGCCAATGGGATTAAAGTATTTTGTGTGAAGTTTTACGGCGTTTTGGCCACTGTGAATTATGTTCGCTGAACTCGGTGACCCCGATGAGCTGATCCGCGTTTCACCCACGGCTGCATGCTGAAACCTCTGACGTTGCACTTTCACAGAACATGAATATGATATATGGTTTTGCCTTGTTTAATGTTTATCCCAGTTATTCTGTATGATGTGAACTGGAGAAGAGGAAAATTTTCATAGGTTCACTCATAACAAAAAAAACAGTTGTGCGTGTGTTGTTTTGGCCTGTGGGGCCTAATACCTGTTTTTATTCGCTTTGACCTTTTGCTCTCGCTTTAAGTAATTTCTCAGACTGCTTGTTCTGTCCGTGTGGCAGACGGAGACAAAGCAAATATTCCAGGCAATGAGCTGCCTCTGATGCTTTTAATGCCTCTTGGCAGATTTAAAGGGATGTGTGCGTGCGAGAAGTGGGGGTAGGGGGCGTTAAACAACAGAAACTCAGTTATATTTAACTGAGTATCGACGGGGAATGATTATGGTTATACATCAGGTGTGGTTTGCCGCACAATTTACAGTACTGAACACTTTTCTCCCACTGCAGAGATTCCCAGGGGAGACGGCTATAAAAGTTAGTGTTCTCGGTACTCCGTGCATATGTTTTCTGACCTTCACCCTCCCCCAAAGGTAAAACACCCCAATGTACAGAGCTAGGGATGGGGGACGGGGGATGGGGGGTGGGGGTGGGGGTGGGGTTCTAAATACTAGAGCGGTGACACGTAAGTCAGTTCACTCAGTCAGGAAAATCCTGCCCCATTCCCCCGTACTTCCCGGGATTCGGACTTCCCGAAGTATAAACTGAGCTTCGGCGTTTCCATCGCGAAAGCAGGCCCTGCTAACAATTTGCTGGAGGAACACAGTGGGTCGAGCAGCATCTGTTGGGGGGAGGGCAGAGGGAAGTAACTGCGGGCGTTTCTGGTCGGAACCCTGGTTCATGGAAATTTTTTTCACCTCTCAGATGCTGCTCGACCGGTTGAGTTCCTCTAGGAAGTTTTGTTGTTCCAGATTCCAGCATCAGCCGTATCAATTCATTCCCCCACCCTTCCACCCCCCCATCCTATTCTGATTTCTTCTCCCTTCCTTTCTAATCCTATGAAGGCTCATAGCCCGAAACAATGACTGCTTATTCCCCTCCATAGATGCTGCCTGATTTGCTGAGTTCCTCCAGCACTTTGTGTGTGTTGCTCAAGATTTCTCGCATCCGTGGAATATTTTGTGTTCATCTACAGTCTCTCGTGTCTTCCTTCGGCTCACCATGTCCATGCCCTCGACAGACGAAGCATAGAAACTTAGAAAACCTACAGCACAATACAGGCCCTTCGGCCCACAAAGCTGTGCCGAACATGTCCTTACCTGAGAAATTGCCTAGGGTTACCCATAGCCCTGTATTTTTCTGAGCTCCATGTACCTGTCCAGGAGTCTCTTAAAAGACCCTATCGTATCCGCCTCCACCACCGTCGCCGGCAGCCCATTCCACACACTCAGCACTCTCAGCGTAAAAAACTTACCCCCGACATCTGCTCTGTACCTACTTCCAAGCACCTTAAACCTGCGCCCTCTCGTGCTAGCCACCTCGGCCCTGCGAAAAAGGCTCTGACTATCCACACGATCAATGCCTCTCATCATCTTATACACCTCTATCAGGTCACCTCTCATCCTCCGTCGCTCCAAGGAAAAAAGGCCGAGTTCACTCAACCTATTCTCATAAGGCATGCTCCCCAATCCAGGCAGCATCCTCGTTAATCTACTGGGTACATTTATCGACATTTGGATTATGTCTCCCTTTGTCTTGGTGATTCCTAGTGCTGAAACCTTAATTAAGGTAATCTTTCAAGTATGTTGGAGGATTTCTCAGAGGGTTTCTTTTGCTTGGACGATACTTACACGGGAATGTCATGCTGATTTTCCGGTGTATACTTAAACATTGGGTTCTTTGCCAACAACATAGTGGTGCGGGTGGGGAATAGTCCTTTCCCCTGGGAAGGCTGGGTGGTTGAAAGAGCCATCAAGTAGGTAGCAGACCTCTCCCTACTTGTCCAAGATGCAGGTGGGGTTGGTTGTTCCTGCTCTGGTCACCCCGGGCTGTGTGCTCCATTGCACTCTGCAAGTATTAGTCTATGTGTGCCGCAGGAGGAGTGAGTCTTAACCTGATATGTGCGGCGCCGCATCATCTTTAACGGGCATGGACTTCACTCAGTGGCTGGTCTAGGTGACAGGGCGTATTTGTGATGGATTTACTTTCAATGAGGTGAGAAAAGTGATGTACTCCCCTGTGGTATGTTCACGATTAGAACGTTTGGAGTACCAAATGCTGCAGGAACTCAGCAGGTCAGGCAGCATCCATGGAACGGAATAAGGGGCAAGATCCTTCGTCAGTACCTGTTGAATTCCTGCAGCATTTCGCGTGTGTTACTCTAAATTTACAGCATCTGCAGAATATCTGGTAATTAGAGCTTTGGGAGACTGACGTTTCGTGCACCGACCCAAACACTCTCACTGACGGGACAACCAGCGATGAGGAAAGGTCCATGGTGTTACTCGGGGACCTGCCCAGATTCGGCGTCAACGACACAACCCAGAAAGCGTAATCGTAACCTCCCTGAGCTCCAGTCTCTTTTTAAACCGCCGCTGGGCAGCTGTGTCTTAAAGTTGAAGGAAGAGGTTCTAAAAATTGATCTCACCCTTGACTGCCGAGGACTGAACTCGTTTCATACCATGCAGTAATGAACAGTTCGCTGTTTTAAACCCAAACTGAAAATTAGGATCGTTACGGTATGTTAAATTTTAAACTATGCTCAAAGAGATGTCATGTTCAAGCCTGGCCAAGCATGTCTAATGTGGGATTGATTACAGTACCAGAAACAGGATATGGAATTACCCTGAAAGTAAAAGTGTAGGATTCGACTACCAAATGTGTTGTGATCTCGTTGCAATCGAGGATATTTTCAAACACCAGCGTTTTTAAAATAAACTTAGTTAAAAGCGTAGAAGGCTCTTGACCTGACTTTTTAGCCGGATTCGTTCTCTGAACGAGCACTATGCACATAGAACGTGTATCTATATAAATGTTCCTAGCAAGGCGTAATGTCACCTAAGAATAAAATAAATATGTATGGCTCATCTGTTAAAGGTGGAAGAAAAATGGGTTGTTGACAATGGTTGCAGGTTCTTTGATGCGGAGTTCCGAGAATTGATTAGTCCTTCTACCGCGTCCGCGGGACCTTGTTACTGCACGCCCAGCTCTGGAGCTCGGCGTCCCTGCCCGGCTGCTGCCTTTGCCGGTCGCTTCCGGAGTTCTAATCCAATGCTGAAATTACTTTACGCCAACATGAAAAGGGCGGGGGTGGTCGCCAGAGAGAGGAGGTCTATCGAGCGTGCTGATCTGCTGTCCCATTATAAACTGAACACTATAAAAAAAACTAGGTCGTGGAGCGAATTGAACTCTTACTTTGTTCTCTTGGAATCCTCCGCTGCTTTTCGGCACGTTATTGTGAAGGTTGTTTTATTTTCAAGCGAAACTTATTTAAATAACTTTACTGGGAAGCGAAAACGGGTTCGTCTCTTTTAACAGGACCTTCCCCACCGGAGGTTTGCCTCTCATTCCATCTGCACCCCTTCGCTCTGCCAAACGTGTCAAGTAGATATTTTATATTGCATTTCATCGGCGCCATCGAAACCAGAGAGTTGGCTGATGGACTTAGTGCGATATAAACTCGGTTCTTCAACCCACCAGACCTGCAGCGATGGATATCCGTCTGCAGTCTGGTTCACTCCAGCCCTAGTTCCACCTTTCTAACTTAATGCACGGTGCGCACAACCTCACGGACACACTCACACCCCTCTCTCTAGCCCAGGCCGCCCTCGCCCTAGCCATGTACTGAAGGACTTTTTCACGTGTGGAGGTGGGGGAATCGGTTTTGCAGCCACCCCCAACCCCCCCCCCGCCACAGGCCCGGCAACCTTAAAAGAAACTGCGCCCTTAATCCAAACCGTATGTATCCTGCACGGACTGCCTTGCCCGCACTGCATGCATACCAGACGTCTCCAAGTATTTGGAGTATACATCGAATAAACCAAATTCCTCTACACAATAAGTAACATTTGCTCACGCAGCGCAATTTAAACCCTTTTCTCCCCTTCCAACTTTGCAACGTTAAAGCATGCATAATACTACGAACAGTAAACTCCTTACCGTAACAGAACTGACCATGGCATCCGTATATATCCGTGGATGTGCGTGGACATGAAGGTGTCTTATGAAAGCATTGGCTTCAGTTCTCTGAGCTAGTGTCCGACCGCAGCTGGTGACAGCTCATCTTGTTGATGAGTTGTGAGAGTGAGTGAGTGAGTGTGAGAGGAGGGAGAGAAAGAGAGAGGGAGAGAGAGAAAAAGAGAGACAGAGGGAGAGGGGAGAGAGAGGGGGGAGAGAGAGGGAGACAGAGAGAGGGAGAGAGAAAGAGAGAGAGAGAGATCGCGGAAATGCGCCGCTCACCAGCAACCAGTCAAATGGTTCTGTTCCGATATTAACACACGAACTGCCGTGACCTTTAACTTTGACTCCGCCGCAAGGGCCAGTGGCAGGCTGCCGCCAACCGCTGTCCTGGGTACTGATCCGCCGCACTGTCCTCTTCAAACGCGAACGGCCACTTCCTTAAGGAGAAACATTTAATCATCCCAGATCCGGCTCAGTAGGAACTCGGACGCGATTCTTCCGAGGCTAGGAACCGTCAGTCCGCCAGGGCCGCGGGTTTCTGGAGGCGGGGAGGTGCAGAGTTAGGCGGCGTTCCTTTTGAAGGCTTTAGAAATTTTCATTTTTCAGCAAACGCATTTAGCTCGAAAGAAGCCAGCAAACTCCTCTCTACTGGCCGCCGTATGAGAACAGACGAAGCCTTGCGTCATTAACTTTATACTTCAGCGCTGCGGGCAACAGGGTTTGAGCCAAACATTTAACACTACTATCTACTTGCTTTTTTGCATTCTCTCTCTCTCTCTCTCTCTCTCTCTCTCTCTCTTTCTCCACACTCTGCTTCTGCCCCTCTGTCTCTATCCCCCTTCACTTTCTTTCTCCTCTGCAACTCTTTCCCTGCTCATCCTCTCTCCCTTTGCCCCTCTCTCTATGTCCCCTCTCACTTTGTACCTCCCTCTCTTTCTCTACCGCCCCACTTTCTGTGTCCCTCCTTCCTCTTCCTGTTCCATCTGGTTTTTCCCCTTCCTGGTTCCCTTTCCCTCGCGGTCTCGCCCTTCTTTCTCCTTCTTCCGCAGCCTCCAGCTGCTCCCAGCCTGTGACTTCCTCCTTCCCAGTTATGTTTTTTTTAAAAAAAGCTGTCTCAATCCTCAACTTCTCTGACTCGATTCTGCTCTCTTCTATTTTCGTGCTTCCTCTCGGTTCATTTTGGCTCCGGCATCCCTCTCTCCCACCCCGCCCATAGCCGCCACTTCCCAAATCACTGACAGTTGCTCTCTTTCCTTCTGCCTGTCGGCCTATACCACCCTCTCACTCGCCCTCAGATGCACATGAAGAAATGGGTTTTCAGCTACAGTTTGCATTGGAAACCGCTTAACTTACACGCACCCTCGACTGTCTCTACCATGCAGTGCACTTTATTCTGCATGCAGAGGTCACTGCCGAAAGAATCACCCTTATACTCCTTTATTTCATCACAGGACAGGAAGAAGAAACGCGTCTGGCCCGAGGAGTTTATGCGGGCATATCCTGCGATAATTAGAAATGACCTGTCCCCACTTTCACCTGGAATTAGATATTTCAACCCTGGGTAACTTGAGCCAATTTTTGCCTGCACACATAGTCAGCACGTCACTAAATCACCGCTTCGTTGGTGCAAAGCCACTTTGGACGTACATCAATATAACAGTAGCAGTGTGATTTGGCAGGCGTATCGGTAATTTAATTCTTTACTGCCCCGGAGCCCAGAAGTGTTCACTTATCTCCTGGAAGTAATCAAACTTCGCCTGGGATCTTTTTTTCAACAGGTCCACGCTAAACAAGGCAATTTCAAAAACGCAATTTTTGGTTCTCAGAGAGGAATACCATGACATTTTAAGACCATTGGATTACCAGAGATGCCCATTTAATAGCGCGGGATACATGATATTAGACACTTGAGAAAAGCCGACTGCCGTTGCTTCGCGACCTCACGGTCTGTTACCGGACCCTGCTTAAACACATATCCGGCTGCAACAAAATGGGAAGATGGTTTTATACAGCAAGTTACGGATTGTTTTGTAAATTGGCAGCTTATTTTTTTTTTAAAATGAAGATTTTTTCCTAATGTGCTTACAAAATTAGACTTGAACTAGCTGTAAACAAAATATCAGTTATACTTTGTAACCATTTCCTACCTAGTCAGTATTGTGCTAGAGAAGATTTACACTCTCTTTTACCTATTAACTACCTAACCCCTCTTTGGCCTATTATCCACTTTTGAAAGGTGGTGAGAAAGGGGAGCCAATTTCTGAAAAGCAAAATCTCATCTATGGGCAATACATACAAAATTCTGGAGGAACTCAGCAGGTCAGGCAGCATCTATGGAGTACAATTTATTATTAGCAATAGTATTTATTGATTTATTATTTACTTTTTAAAAATTTGCACAAATTGTCCTCTTTTGCACATTGGTGGTTTGTCAGTCTTCGTGTGTAGTTTCGATTCTATTGTAGACTCAGTGGCCACTTAATTAGGTACATCTGTAATTAGCTGGTTAATGTAAATGTCTAATCTGCTAATCATGTGGCAGCAACTCAATGCAGAAAAGCAGGCAGACGTTCTCAAGAGGTTCAGTTGTTGTTCACCAAACAGCAGGATAGGGAACAAATGTGATCTAAGTGGCTTCGATCAGAGAAAGATTGTTGGTGCCAGGTGGGGCAGTTTGAGTATCTCAGAAATGGCTAATCTGTTGGGATTTTCACTCTGCAGTTTACAGAGAATGGTGTGGGAAACAAATCAAAACAAAAAAAGCACCCAAGTGAGTGGCAGAAATAGCTTGTTAATGAGAGAGGTCAGAGGAGAATAGCTAGAGTGATTCAAGCAGGCTGATGGCAGTAACTCAAATAACTGCAAGTTACATGTCAGACAGCATTTGTAAACAAATCTATTAATTTAAGGTGGAGGAATTTAAAGTGGAGGTAATAGGGAGGCAGGGTTTAAGGTCGGCACAGCTTTGTGGGCCAAAGGGCCTGTACTGTGCTGTACTATTCTATGTTCTATGTTTAACTGCAATAGAGGCTTGCAGAAGAGTGTTTCTGAATGCAAAACACATCAAACCTTGAAGTAGATGGGCTACAGCAGCATAAGACCACAAATGTACACTCAGTGGCCACTTTATTGGTACAGGAGGTGCCTGATAAAGTGGTCACTGTGTATATTCCTTTGTTTTATTGTGAATGTGGTGGCATAGCACTGCAGTGGTTAGCACAATGCATTACAGTACAGACAAATGTGTTCAAGTCCTGTCACTATAAAGAGTTTGTATGTTCTCCCTGTGACCACGTGTGTGTCATGGTCCGGATCAGGGTCCCTTTAAATTTACCTTGTTTATGTTACGATCCGGACCGCTGATTCCCTGTTTTCCCGTGTTGCTCGGCTTTGGCGATTAGAGGCAATTAACGCTCGGCTGAACCGGTAGTTTATAGTCTCCGGCTTTCAGCCGTTTGGCGCGGGAGCATCTGCAAATTCATCAAAGGTACGGTGTGCCGATGTCATCTGGCCGGAGCAAGCCTAGTCTTTGCTGAAGCGAGTGCTGGTAATTTTCCCTTCCTCACCAGAGCAACCCTGTCCAGTTACCTCACCGAAGCGAGCCTGCAAAGTTTCCTCATCAAGGTGGGTCCATCAGTTAACCCGCCGGATAGATCAGGAGCCGCTGTCCACTGTTCCTGGACTGAGTCTAGAGCTCACCAATACCCGGAGGTTCCAAGTACCACGTCCTGGCTCTGGCAGCATTCAAGTATCAAGTCAAGTCCTGGTCCTGGCGGCATTCAAGTACCAAGTCAAGTCCTGGCCCTGGCAGCTTCCCAGTTCCGAGTCAAGTCCTGGCCCTGGCGGTCTGTGATTCCTGTCCTACCCCACCCGTCTGAATCCCTTCTCTGCCCCTCTCGCCTCTAACCCTCGTCTGCAGCCCTCGCCTGCACTTCGGTCTAGTTCTATCGCCGGAGCTAGATAGGTACGGTCTGGTGTTCTTTCGTGTTGGTCTTGTCTTGTCTTGTCCTCGCCTCTGTGGGGTAAGTCTGGCCGTCATGCCGTTGCCCCGCGAGGGGTCATGTCTTGTCTTGTCTTGTCCTTGCCTCCATGGGGTAAGTCAAGCCATCTTGCCATTGCCCCGCGGGGGTCATGTTTTGTCTTGTCTTGTCCTCGCCTCCATGGGGTAACTCACGCCATCTTGCCGTTGCCCTGCGGGGGGGTCATGAGTCCCAGCCCTATGTCCTGTACCCAAGGAGGGGTCCTGGCTCTCAGTTCTGTGTGTGAGTCCCAGCCCTATGTCCTGTACCCAAGGAGGGGTCCCGACTCTGTGTTCTGTGTATGTGTCCATGGTTCCATGTACCCGCTCCCTGAGACCGAGGCTCTGTGTTCCCATGTTCCTCCTCTCCCTTGCACATGTCATGTCCATGCCTGGTTCTGGGGTCTGAGCCCGAGGCAAGACCCAGGTACTGGGTCCTTGCCTAGTCTCGGGCTCGGAGTCCATACCCTAGCCTCTTCATGTCTACTCTAGTTCTGGGGATCTGATTCCAAGTCCAAGCTCAGACCCTTGGTCCCAGCCTAGTCGTAGTCCTGAGTCCCTGTCCAGTTCGCTATTCCTGCTCCTGCCTTGCTCAACTGGTATCGAACAATAAACTAAATTGAATGAACCTCATAAGATGTGTCTTGCATTTGGGTCCACCCTTGCTCCCAATGCCCCACCATTGTGACAGTGTGTTTCCTTCAGGTGCTCCAGTTTTGTCCCACAGTCTAAATATGTACAGCTAGATAGGTTAATTGGTGATTGTAAATTGTTCGTGATTAGGCTAGCGTTAAACTGGGGGTTGCTGGAAGGTGCGGCTGAAAGGGCTGGAAGATCCTATTCCCTGCTGTATCTCAGTAAATAAATAAAATAACAAAAGAAATAATCCTAGGCTTGTAAATGGTGATACATACATATTTTGATAAACTTACCTTGAACTTCTGAACTTCGAACTTAAGAGAGGAACTCAAATAACTACATGTTGCAATAGTGATATGCAGAGGAGTGTCTCTGAATGTAAAACACATAAAACCTTGAAGTGGATTGGCTACAGTAGCGGAAGACCACAGACATACATTCAGTGGCCACTTTTTTGTACTTTTATAGTACTAAAACATTTTAGTCAATGCCTTGTGCGGAGACCCTCCATCAGGACCATCCATAGCGGCGGGATAATACCCAAACAGTTTGATTTGGTGATGTTGATTGAGCAAACATAATTGACTTGGGTACATAATAAACTTCTCTTTAATCAAAGTAATGCCATCTATGTCATTTACATCTACCTGAGAGGGTCAAAATGGTCTTTATTGAATACTTTACTCAAAAAGAGAGCACTTCCAACTGTGCCACACTCCCTCAGTACCCCGCTCCAATCTCAGTTAGTATTCTTATGCTCAGGTTTCTGAATTGAGTTTCGAAGCCATAATTCGTGGATTCAAATTAATTAAGGACAAACACTTAATTAAAGCACAGCTTGTACTGAATGAAACGATCTCATTAAGAGTGCAGCAGCCTGTTAGGATGAATTGTGTAGCAGTAACAAAGGTTATACTTAGAGTAAAAGACACACAATTGCACAGAACCTTCTGTCAGCTTGCTGTTTGATTTTGCCTTTTCTGCTGGTGGCTTAGAGGAGGGAATGAACCTCAAGTTATTTTGCGACAAGGCTGGGCTTCTGAATGGAGACAATTGATCCATCTCTGACCTAAGTATAAATGAGTTAAAGCCTACCTTTAAAGTATTAATTCAACAATAATTTTGAATTATTATATAACATTTACTGTGTTATAAACATTATTACAAACAGTATATTAGGCATGAAATCCTTCGGTTATTGAAAAATTAGGATGATACACAGAAGATTATATTTGGTTTCATTCATTTGCTAAGTTGTTCCATTGGTAGATATTCACATATTGCTGAGGATTTTAGAGTCATAGAGCAGTACAGCACAGAAAAAAGCCCTTCCTCCTATCTAGTCCATGTTAAACTGTCTCATTTACATACATCTGGACCATGCCCATCCAAACCTCTCTCATGTATGTACTTATCCAAATGTCTCTCAGATGCTGGAATTGAACCCACATTTACCAGTTCTACTAGAAGCTCATTCCGCATTCTCACCACCCTCTGAGTGAAAAGGATCCTCCTCATATTCCCCTTAAATATTTCCCCTTTCACCCATAACTCAAGTGGACCTCAGTGGAAAGAGCCTGCTTGCATTTTCTCTATTTATGCCACACATAATTTTGTCTAATACTGTCAAATCTCCCCTCATTCTCTCATGGTCTAGGAAATAAAGTTCTAAACTATTTAATCTTTCTCTGTAACTGAAGTCCTCCAGTCCTGGCAACATCTGTGTAAATTTCCTCCGCACTCGTTCCAAACTTATTAATACCTTTCCTGTAGGTAGTTGACCAGAACAGCACACAATAATGCAAATTAGATCTCACCAACATCTTACACAACCTCAGTATTAACAGCCTAGCTTCCGTACTCAATGCTTCCATTTACGAAGGCCAACGTGCCAAAAGTTCTCTTTATGACCCTGTTTCCCTGTGGCGCCACTTCCAAGGAATATGCATCCATATCCTCAGATCCCGCCATTCTACCATGCTCCACAGTGCTCTACCATTCACTGTGTAAGTCCATAAGACCATAAGATATGGGAGTAGAATTGGGACATTTGGCCCATCGAGTCTACTGTGCCACTTCATCTTGGCTAATCTATTATTCCTCTCAGCCCCAATCTCCTCCTTCTCCCCACATCCCTGCATGTCTTGACCAATCAAGAATCTATCAACCTCTGCCTTAAATATTCATAAAGACCTGGCCTGCACAAATGACTGTGACAAAGAATTCCACAGATTCATCACTCTCTCAGTAGAGAAATTCCTCCTCATCTCCATTCTTAAAGAACACCCCTCTATTCTGAGGCTGTGTCTTCCAGTCCTAGACTCTCCCAGCATAGGAAACATCCTCTCCACATCCACTCTATCAAGACTTTTCACCATTCGATAGGTTTCAATTAAGTTACTACTCATTCTTCTGAATTCTAGTGAATACAAGTCCCGAGCTATCAAATGTTCTTCCTATGACAAGCCATTCAATTCTGGAATAATTTTCATAAGCCTCCTTCGATCTCTCTCCAATGCTAGTTTGTCCTCCCAAAGTGTAACCCAAATTTAATTTATAATTTTCAATTCCTTTGCTGTTTCTTGGAACTTAGTAGCTTTAATTCCCATGTACAACTAATGAGTCACATTAGTGAGTACCTGCCTTCAAGTTTAACATCACAGAGAAGTGGAAGTAGTTCAGCTGGCTGTCCCAGATATCAACAGCTGGCCATCAATCCTCTGCATGCAGCATTTGCATGCATCTCTTCCTGGCTTTGTTTGTTTTAGATAAACGGATGACAAAGAAGTACAAAATTTCCATTTGTCACCTTTTGAATGGTGTCATAATCTTCCTTTCTGATTGATGGTTTGTGAGAATTATATTTGAACCCTTACTTTTTTGAGTTCAAAGAGTGGTCCAGTTTGAAAAGCAGCTAGGTGTGAGATGGTGTAGCACAGCTGGCTGTCACAACCATGAAGCTGGGGTGGAGCTATGTTCAGCATGAAAACTATGAAACAGTCTAATAATGTTTCAGTTTTGATTACTTGTAGTTAATCAATGCTTTCCCTTAATGATCATTAGTTCTGTTTATTGTCGCTGGTCCCAGATGTCATGCCAGTCTTCCTGAGCATAAACATGTGGAAAATGACTAGCTGGAATGAAGTCCCCGGTTGTGTCTTTAGAAACCCACTCAGATCAGCTGGAAGGAATATTCACAGACATCTGTAACCTCTCCTACTCCAACCTGCTTTAAAAAGATAGTGGGAACCTCAGCTGTCAAAGAAAAATAATGTGCCTTAATGACTACTGCCCTGTGGCTCTGAAATTTATCATCAATTGCTATGAGAGGCTGCTTATGCTTTGTATCAACTCTAGCCTCCCAGGCAACCTTGACCCATTGCAAATTGCCCGTTGCTAAACAGGTCCATTGCAGATGCTATCTTCCCGGCCCTACAGTCATCTCTGGAATGTCTGGATAGCAAACACACCTATGTCAGACTCCGGTGCCATAGAACATGACTGTAGGTCTGCTTCCAATGCCATAATTCCCAACTCACCTCTAACCTCCTAGACCTTGAACTTGACACTTCACTTTGTAACTGGATTCCCAGCTCCCTAACCAACAGATCTCATTCAGTAAATGTAGGCAGCCACAGTGGTGCCATGGTTATCCTCAACATTGGAGCCCTGCTAGGATTCATCCTCAGACCACCATGTTGTTCCCGATACACTCATGACTGCCTAGCCAGATTCTGCTCTAATTCCAGTTTGCAGATGATACAGAGGGTCAGATCTCAGACAATGACGAGATGGGGTACTGGAAGGAGAAAGCCTAGTAGAATGGTGTCAAGACAATAACCTCTTCTTTAATGTCAGCAGAACCAAAGAGTTAGTCATTAACTTCAAGTGCAGTGGAGTACACAACCCTATTTCAATTTTGCTGAAGTGGAAATGATTAAGACTTTCAAGTTCCTAGATGTAAACATCATCGATAGCTTATGCTGGCCAGTCGCATAGATGCACTGGCCAAGAAAGGACATCAATGCCTCTGCTTCGTCAAATGCAAAGGAAATTCAGCCTGCCCCCATTGACCCTCACCAGTTGTATCTGATATTTCCGAACCTATCTGGATACATCACAGCTCGGTCTGGCCAGTACCACAAGAAATTGCAGAGGGTCATTCACAAAACAGAAAACACCTATCCCTTCATGTACTCTGTCTACACTTCTCACTGCCTTGGAAAGTAGCCAATGTAACCATAGATCCCTCCCACCCTGGGCAGACTGTCTTCTCACCACTTTCACTGGACAGAAGATAAAAATACTTGAGAATATGTACCACCAACATCAAAGACAAGCTTTATCCCTCTTTTATAAGACTATTGAGGGACCACTTTATATGATGAAGATGAACTTTTGATCTCTCCATTTATATCGTCATGGCTCTTTCACGTTATTCGTCCCGTGCTGCACTTGCATTGCACCCTGACCAACACACCACAGCAAATTCCGAATACATGTAAATGTATATGGTGAATACAGGTGCTCCCGGATCCTTTCTTTGTAACTATCATTATACTCTGCATTCTGTTTTGTTTTCCTTTTGTACTAACTCAATATACTTATGTATGGAATGATCTGTCTCGATGGCAAGCAAACGAAGGCTTTTCACAGTATCTCAGTACAAGTGACAGTAACAAACCAATGATCAATTATTGAAATTTATTTTTAATATTTGAATATTTATGATTTCAAAGTGGTTTTTAAACCAGTTTCATGACAGGAAGATTTATACTCCCTACTGTCTGGACTCACTTAGTATATGCTGTATATTCTGCTTTGTTTTTGTAGATTAAGTTTGGGCCCCAGTGAGGTGTTTTTAAATGAGATTGTAACCTTAGCACAGCATTTATTTTGAGCAGTTCAATTCTTGAAAGGATGGAAATATTAAACATTTTTACTGTTCAGTGTTTCCATATAGATCCTATAAGACAGGGAAAATTAATATCAGATGACTTTGAAAGGAGTCTGTTATAGTAATCCCCAACAGGAAAAGATAACCAGTTCCATCAAAAAGAAGAGGCCTCCCAGGTTGCTTCTGTGACCCCCCCCCCACTCTATTCATAGCAATTGTCTCAGTTTTCTCAACATTACACTTGTGCACAATACCAGTGCAGCAAAGAAAACAAACAAACTTGTATTTGAATTACCTCAGAATGTTCCAGAGCACTTTATTTTCAGTGGAAATTTTAGCAATTGCTGCCAATAGGTAGGGAAATCCGGCGGATAGTTTGGACATAGCAAAATTCGACAGTCAATATGCTCGGAGAGAAGATCATATCAGGGAGAGATAATAGCCGGTTCAGACACTGCAGGGTCTGCATCCTGTCTCACAACACAGTTATGAGATAAAAGGTTTTGTAGCTCGAAAGATGCACAATCTGCGCAAAACTGTCCCTGAGACATTATTTCTGGAAATCCACAATTCTCTAGGAAGATAGACAGCAATTTTGTGGTGACTGTACAACAAAACATTTACAGAGGGCATGCACTTTGCGTGCAAGTGTGGCAACCAAGTAGAGAGAGAGTGCCAGTTCTGGTTGGTTTGATTTGTGCTCTGAGAGCAGAATTAAATACGCTGACCTGTATTATGTGGTTTATGGGAAAATGGAGTCCAAAGTTCTGGCTCATATAATCAAACAACACCACTTAAGAAGAAAATACCAAGACTGAACATCTTTGTCTGTGATCCATATGGTTTGATATAACTCCAGTGATTTTCAAGTAAAGAAGAATAGAATTGATATTATACATTAAACACATGGATCCATTATTATTCTATATGAAGAGATCCATTTTACAGAACTCTGTCCTTACAGTAGGGGGAAATCTATCAGATCTTTCCTCTGTGAAAGTATCAGTAAGAACCTTATGAAACTGTACTGAATAGTTGTGCAGCTGGAGCAGGCTTCAAACATTTCCAATTTCAAAGTAGGATGGTGAGGACCACAATCTTGGGTTCTTCCACTACTGGAGTGGGAGGAGCTGGATTGGGTGAGGAATCCCTTCAATTATTGTCGTACAACCCCAGGGAGAGGTCACATGAGAGGCAGCTGTGCTGTCGGTATGTAGGAATATAATAGAACAGTACTGAAAGCATCGACTATGAATGTAAGTAAGAAAAGGCATTGAGTGATTTATTCTTGTAAATATTTTTATTATGAATAAAATTTATTGTTTCACTGAAGTGCTCATTTAAATCTTTTTTCTAAATATGCTGAATTATACAAAAGAGGAAGTAAGTCACCACTGCTGGATTACACTATTAGGTAGCCATCTACTGGTTCTTTTGGAGTACACACAGATTAACAGGTGAGATCTGGGTTTAGAGCCAGTTTCATGTCCTCTACTGTTGTAAAATTGAGAAATAACACATCTCTGGCTAGTTTCCACCTATATTCCTAGTAGACACAAACCTATCACCCAAAATTAGTCCTTATATCTAAAATGGTATCAAATCTAACTGGCAACTCCATTCAACGTAGTAAAAGGACATTCTGGATCCTTTTTTGTCTTTCCTCTGTATTTTTCCATTTTAGTCTAGATGGAAAACTAGTGCTGAGTTTGTGCATCTACCCCACTGTGCAGTTGTTTTGTATGGTGTTTATTTTAATAGTTTAATAATTTATTGGGTACATTTGGTTATTCTGGTGAAATTAAAACACATAAAATAGTAAGGCGGGGTTCGAAGGATCTGAGAAAAGTTGTTCAGGGATTCAAGCTATTGTTATTGAGAGCTCACAGGTGCCCCCAGCTGGTCTAAGTTAACAATTAGGTTCACATCAGTCTGGGTTACACTTCTGATTCTATTAATGAATATTTCTTTTTAAACATCAATATACTAGATTGCTTTCACTCTGCTCTTTTACCCCTTCACTCTCATCTTCCAGATGCCATGACAAAGCTTGTAATCCCATGGTTACAAGTTAAGGTCAAATCATGGTCAGGGAATTAGACGAGGAGGAGAGTGGGCAGCAGGGTGGCATAGCTGGTGATGGTGGCATCGGTGTCACCTTCCATCACCAGAAACCCAGGTTCCATCCTAATCTGCTGAATCAGAATCTTCAGCAGCTTCTGTTTCAGTAAACCACACTCTACCTGAGCACAAGGGAACCTTCGGTGTGTGTGACATTATGAAGCTGTTATAGGGATCTAGGAATTATTGCAAGGGAATTGGAAGCTGTGGTTTCCCCTGAATATCTGGAGATGAAGGTGCCATTTGCTATGTATCTAGTGGTGCAGGAAGACCACGTGTGTTATCAGGACTTCCAACTACATTTTAGGTTTAAAGTGAAATCGGATTTAAAGAGGACTTGAGGGCCAAGATTTTCACACAGTTGGCATGTGGAACTGTCAGAAGTAGTGTAGACGTGGATATAACAGCAATGTTTAAAAAACACTTGGACAGGTACGTGTGTAGGAAAGGTTTAGATGGATGTAAGGCAATGCAGGCAAATGGAACTAGTTCACCTTGGCACCTTGATCAACGTGGATGAGTTAGCTGAAGGGTCTATTTCCACGCTGTATAAATCTATGTCTTTGTCTATAGGAAATGCTCTTATATGTTCAACACTGCACTTAGGGCACTTCCCTGCTCTTTCCACACAGCTCAGTTAATGATTCTTTCTTTAAAATTCTGACCAGTTCCTTTTGAAAGCCCTGACTCTAGTGGACTGAGTTCCAGAGCATAACCATTCTCTGCACAGATTTTCCCTTCATTCCTGTATGTTTTACCATCATTTTAACCCTCCCTCCCTTGGTTCTTCAACCATCCAGTAACTGGAACAGCTTCTGCTTAGCCTCATGATCTGACATTATTTCATACACCTCTGTCAAATTTCCTTTCAACCTTCCTTGTTCCAAAAAGTCCAAGCCCTACATTTCCAGTCTAACCTGGTGTACTGCGGGCTCCAGTCTAGCCCTCATCCCTGCCACTATTTCAGTGAATCATTTCGTCATCGACAACATTCTTACTTTCCGTTTATCCTTTGTAGGACTGTTTTAAGACTATTGAACAATCCCCTAGTATGATAAGATGAACTCTTGGCCTCACAAACTAAATTCATTATGACCTTACATCTTAGTGTTAATCTGCACCATACTTTCTCTGTTACTAACACTATATTCTGCATTCTGCTATTGTTTTATCAATGTACTGGTGTAATGAATTGATCTGCAAGAACAATATGCAAGACAATCTTTTCACTGTATCTCAGAGCATGTAAACAATAATAAACAAATCTACTATTTACCATCAGCAGCCATGGGATTCATGTAAATACTAGAAAATAGAAACAGTGGTATGCTACTCAACCCCTCAAACCTGTCCTGTTATCCAATTTACCTGTTCCAATTCCCCACAGTTCTTTTCTTCTGTATCAGCTCCCCACAGCTCTCAGTTCCATGATCTTCCTAAAAATTATCTGCTTCTTTTGAATTACCAGTAATGATCTTGCTTTTCCTAAAATTCATTGTATCATTATCACCCAATTCGTGCCAAAACATTGTCTCAAATGTCACCGTTTTACTTCTCACTTCGCAGGGGTTGGTGTTGGAACCACTTCTTTTCAAGTTCAATGTCAGTGATCTGGACGATGGAATTGATGGCATTGTGGCCAAGTTTGCTGATGATGCAAAGGTGGGTGGAGGGGGCGCGCAGTGTTGAGGAAGCAGGGAGCCTACAGAAGGACTTAGACAGATTAGGAGAATGGGCAAAGAAGTGACAGAGGGAATACAGTGTAGGGAAGTGCACAGTCATGCATTTTAGTAGAAGGAAAAAAAGACATAGACTATTTTCTAAACAGAGAGCAAATTCAGAAATCAAAGGTGCAAGAGAACTTGGGTGCAGGATCTCCTAAACGTTAACTTGCAGGTTGAGCCAGTGGTAAGGAAAGCATTGTGTGAAGACTAGAATACAAAAGCAAGGATGTAATGTTGAGGCATTATAAGGCATTAGTCAGACTGAATTTGGAGTCTTGTGAACAGGTTTGGGCTCATATCTAACAAAGGGTGCACTGGAATTGGAGAGGGCCACCGGAGGTTCACTAGAATGATTCCAGGGATGAAATGAGCGTTCGATGGCTCTGGGCTGGTATTCACTGGAGTTTATAAGAATGAGGGAGAATCTCAATGAAACTTATTGAATATTGAAAGGTTCAGGCAGAGCGGATATGGAGAGGATGTTTCCAATAGTTGGAGAGTTTAGGATCAGAAGTCACAGCCTCAGAATAGAAGGATATTCCTTTTGAACAGAGATGAGGAGGAATTTCTTTAACCAGCAAGTGGTGAATATATGGAATTCATTGCCACGGAAAGCTGTGGAGGCCAGGTTATTGGGTTTATTTAAAGTGGAGGTTGATAGGTTATTGATTGGTAAGTATGTCAAAGGTTAAGGGGCGAAGGCAGACGAAAGGGATTGAGTGCAGTAATAAATCAGCCATGATGGAATGGTGCAACATGGGTCAAGTGGCCTAATTCTGTTCCTTTGCCTTGTGGTCTTATGGTCTATGACTGTTACTTTCTCCCAGCATAAATATACTTCATACCTTTTCAATCCTGATCTGCAACCCACCTTTCATTTTTTGTTCTCCATTGACAGCAACAGAACCCTTGAAAGTTTATCCAGGATTTTAAAACCATTTTCCTTACCACTGGAATTTTGCCATTACTAAGGACCAAAGAATTAAAAACAGATGTTAACTATGGATATTAAGGCTATTCAAACCTTGGCTAAGACCCTGGATGAATTTCTGCCCCAACTATACATTCCAGCTGAATCTCCATATCCTTTCTTTCCTTTGGTACTTATCCATTATAATCTTGATGATGCTCCGGTTCTGAGCATCCTTGGAGTGTTAAGTAAAAAAGTCCTCAAATCAGTCCTAAATGAACCACGCTTTCTCCTGAAGAGATGGTCCTTAGCTTTAGACAAATAAAAAATGCTGGGGAACTCAGCAGGCCAGCCAGCATCTCTGGAAAAGAGTAAACAGTTGAGGTTTCAGGCTGAGACCCTACTTCAGGACTGGAAAGGAAGAGGAGAAGTCAGTGTAATAAGATGGGGGGAGGGAAGGAAGAAGTACAAGGTGGCAGGTGATAGGTGAAACCGGGAGAGGGGGAGGGGTGAAGTAAAGAGCTGGGAAGTTGATTGGTGAAAGAGATAAAGGGCTGGAGAAGGGGGAATCTTATAGGAGAGGACAGAAGGCCATGGGAGAAAGGGAGGGGGGAGGAGCACCAGAAGGAGTGATGGGCAGGGAAGGAGATAAGGTGGGAGAGAGGAACAGGAATGGGGAATGGTGAAGGAGAGGAGGTGGGGAAATTACTGGAAGTTCAGGAAATCAGTGTTCACGCCATCAGGT
Source organism: Mobula hypostoma (assembly GCF_963921235.1). NCBI lineage: Eukaryota > Metazoa > Chordata > Chondrichthyes > Myliobatiformes > Myliobatidae > Mobula > Mobula hypostoma. Next base: position 17,503,409 of record NC_086116.1, read on the forward strand.
TGGAGGCTATCCAAACAAAATATAAGGTCTTACTTCTCCAACCTGAGAGTGGTCTCATTGTGACGGTAGAAGAGGCCATGGACAGACATGTCAGAAAGGGAATGGGAAATGGAACTGAAATGGGTTTCCACTGGGAAATCCCACTTCTTATAGCGGACAGAGCGAAGGTGCTCAGTGAAGCAGTCTCCCAATCTATGTTGGTTCTCAGCGATATACAGGAGGCCACACTGGGATCCCTTGTGGTTGCAGTATATGACCCCGACAGACTCACAGGTTAAGTGTCATCTCACCTAGAAGGATTGTTTGGGGACCTGGACGGTAATGAGGGAGGAGGTGTAGGAGCAGGTGTGGCACTTGTTCTGCTCACAAGGATAAGTACCAGGAGAGAAATCAGTGGGCAGGGACGAGTGGACAAGGGAGTCATGTAGGGAGCAATCCCCGAGAAGTCCTTGTGAATTTTACATTTTTCATTGAAATTAACTCCAATCCCCAAAAGTTTGGGAATAATTATAAGTAGAGTTAGCTTTGTCATGTACATTTAGAAAATACTGCTTGCATTATGTTTAACATTTTTTAAAGAATAATATATTTGTTTTGTTCATTATTCCAGCCTCAAAAGTATATGCAAAAGGAAAAGCATATTTAAAAGTACTGCTTGACCTCGGATTACCCCGTGACCTTTCTAAGTCAGAAAGACAACTTGGAGTCAATTAATATTTGATCTCCAAGCTGCTTGTGCTGTGATTGGAAATTGTTGGGGATTTCTCAAACTAACCTTGGCTCATTTCAGATTAGTGTGAGAGAGATGTGAGGGTGCAAACATAGAAGGGCAGCAAGAAACAAAGAGGAGCAAAGTTGGGGAAAAGACAGAAATGGATAGGACAGGATCTAATTAAAGTGTATAAGTTATTTGTCCTTTCTTATAGGATTCCATTCTGCCCATCAAATCTCAAAGCAGTTCCATCAATCCCACTGCCCTGCCTATTTTGCTGCAACCCAGTTTTACTCCTGCCAAATATTCTTGCAGCCAGCATGTCTTTGTGGTGTGGAAGGAAACTGGAGAACCTGGAAGAAACTTGGTCACAGAGAAAGAACGTGCAAACTCCACACAGACAGTGCTGGAGGTCAGGATTGAATTCTAGGCCCTGGAGCTATGAGGCAGCAGCTCTCTGTGCTGTGTCATTGTAAGTAAGTAACTGCTTTTGGAGATGGACATTAAGATTTGTGCTCACGATTGTTTATGGTCATTCTTCAGTGCATGAGTGAAAGGAGAACAAAATGATTGCTACTCCAGATATAAATATATATTTATACCTTCAAATCTCACTTTAATCCGCTCCTCAGTGCAAGCACACACATCCTAGGCATGGCATTAAAGAGGAAGTAGATTTCATCAAAAGTCCACATACCACAGAGCCATCTGTATAGATGCATCTTTATCCCCTTCTGGGTTAACTGCAGAATAAGGAGAAGAATTACTTTGTATAAAAAGAAATGCGGAACAATAAAACCAAGGTTGAATCAGTAGGGCGGCAGCAAACAGAGGTAGTCTTATCTAAACCTATTAACCCCATCCTTCATAACTAGACAAGAGCCACTCATTTTCCTAGAGCATCCAACTAGCTATCTTGATACAGCAACACCAGTCTAAACCCAAAGGTTATAGAGAACAGTGACCTCCTGCTACCCAAAGTGAGCAGCACATTGCTTTGGTGCTATCAGATATTTAATATGTGGATAGGGAAACTCACAAAAATACTTAAGTGATAGTAGTGGCCCAAATGAGGGGAGGAGAAGATGGTGGTGCGACGCAGCGTGCACGGCCGCTCCGAAATGATATCGGTATTTATTAAGTAGCTATCGTGCACAATCCTGATTTGATGGAGACAGACGTGAGAAGCATGGAGGAACATCTGAAATGCCTGCTTCGCTGCTGCTGCTACTGCGCGATCAAGAATCTCCAGAGGGGAAGGCCCCAAATCCTCAGCTTTGCCTATTGCCTGTTGCCGGGGCCGGGGTCGAAGCGCTCGGCAGAGATGGTGCTTGGTGCTCGGTGTCGGAGCGTTGGTTGGAGGCTCGAAGTTTTTAGCTGGACTCAAGAGTCGGCTGTGGTCGGGTGCTTCCAGGGTGCTTCCAGGGTGCTGCATCAGCAAGTTTGCGGCGCTGGAGGTTCGTGGCAGGGAGAGTTTCTCCCTTCTACCATCTGCGTGAGATGGTCGGACTTTCGAGAGACTTTGAGACTTTTTTTTATCGTGCCCATGGTCTATAATTTGTAATCTAGCAAATTACGGTATTGCTTTGCACTATTGTAAATATATGTTATAATTATATGGTTTTTGTCAGTTTTTCAGTCTTGGTTTGTCTTGTGTTTCTGTGATATCATATTGGAGGAACATTGTATCATTTCTTAATGCATGCATTACTAAATGACAATAAAAGAGGACTGCGTGTCCTCATAATCTAAATCTAATGTACAAAACACTTTAATTCAGGCCCAAAGTACATGGAAGTTAATGGGTTGGAAAAAACACGATATAAACTACTTCTTTCTGAACATGACAGTCATTTCTCTTGTTTATTGAGGATTTTTTGTTGGCAGAGTGCTATACTATTTCACCAATGTTTTAGAAATTTTGTTTACAGCAGAGTCAAAAATTGCAACACAAACTCTACTTTGAAAGCATTTCTGGCAGAAGTGCAAAACTAGAGTTTTCAGAAATTAATTTTGTATACTGTCACACACTCTGTGACAGGTTAAAGAACCAGCAGAAATGGACAACAGCTAGAGTCTGGTATTGGTGTTAACATAAGCTATTTTTATTAGTAACTACATAATACAGTCATTATTAACCGGATAAATCAAACAAGTTAGCAGTGTTACGTGTATATATGTGTACAAATGTAACTCCCAAACTATTGAGCTTGGGGGAAACAAGGCTTAGAGTCTTGAGATGGTAAAGTATGAAACTTCAGTTCATCCACGGAATAGGTGATGAGAGAGAGATATTTGTAATCCAAGGTAAATGTCGAGAGAAGGCTATTACGTCGACATTCGATGGATTGCCCGACAGCAATACAAAATAACAATAATAGTAGGTTTTATCTCTGAAGTTGTTCCACTCCACACACGAAATATCACCGACAGTGATCTTCAACAAATACCCTTTCAACACAAGTGGTACCACACCCAAATTCAGCTATGGGTCATCCCAAAGTGGTGGCCACAGGATACTCAAACAGAATCCACATATGAATTATCACCAACAGTAGCTTATCACTAAGGGGACCCTCTTCAAGGGAACCAACCCCAAACACACAATGTGATAGCCACTTATCCAGTTCCACGACATAAAAAATAACTCCAACAGTGATTTGCCACAGGGGTGCCTTTCTTCAGTGAACTACCACACCCAGACAAGGGTAACACACAAGTGGTATTCACAAAGGTACTCCCCTCATCAGAGAACCCACTCTTGTGGATTAACTACGTGACAGTCACACCTTCGAATTCAAATGGAACTCAATCTCACCTTTACATTAGGCTACTAGGCTAGTTAGAGAGAGAGAGAGAGAGAGAGTCCAAACAGTGACCTCTTTGTCACTAGGTTTCTTCTGTTTCAAACCTTCCTCTCCCCTCTTCTCTTCTTTAAGGTCACCGAATGTGACCGCAAAAAAGGAGACCGTCTTCTGTGCTAGAGTTATCAACCCAGGCGAGGGTTGGACACACGAATAATTTCCCACCGGTCACACCTTTTCCACACTGCGAGAACCACTGATCGCTCCTCCAAAAACCCACCTTTCTGTGGGCATAACAAAGCTCATCCAGTGTCCAAAACCATGTGTCGGTGAGTCTATCATCTGACCTATTTATCTCACCATGCTGAACACCAGCTGTCCATCAAGTAGCTTCTCCCTTCTCTCTCTGTAAGAACTTAGAAGCTGACAGTGTCCTTGCAGAAGTGTAAACATGCTGCAGAGAAACCACAACACCACCTCAAAGCAGTCTTCGCCTCTCTCTGTCTTAATAATAAGGTGTTTGTGTTGTACAACTCTCTCTCTCTTTTTAAAGGTATAGTCCATAGAAAATATGACCCCTAGGGGTACATAACAATACATTGAAAACTTTCAACCGCATTGAACAGAAGAATGTTAGAAATAGGAACAAGAGCAGGCCATCTGGCCTGTTCAACCTTCTCCACCATTCAATAAGATCATAGGTGATCTGGCTTTGGAATCAGGTCCACCTCCCTGCCTTCTCCTCATAACCCCTAATGCCACTGTTATACAAAATTTTTGAATATATACAACCATAAGATATAGGAGCAGAAGTAGGCCATTCGGCTCATCGAGTCTGCTCCGCCATTCAGTCTTGGGCTGATCCAATTCTTCTGGTCATCCCCACTCCCCTGCCTTCTCCCCATACCCTTTGATGCCTTTGATATGAGGTAGCCTCTATTGCTTCCATAGAGAGAGAATTCCAGAGATTTACTACTCTCTAGGAAAAGTAGTTTCTCCATGTTTCCATCCTAAATCTATTCCTACAAATTATGAGACTATGTCCCCTAGCTGTAGTCTCACATACCGGTGGAAACAACATTCCTACCTCTGTTTTATCAATCCCATTCATAATTTTATATAGTATGTTTCTATAAGATCCCTTCTGACTCTTCTGAATTCTAGGGAGTATAGTCTCAGTTAACTCTATCTCTCCTCAGAGGTTAGTTCCGTCATCTCTGGAATCAACCTTGTGAACTTGCTCGGCAGTGCCTCTGAAGCCAATAGATCTTTCTTGAAGTACGGAAATGCAGTACTCTAGGTGTGGCCTCACCCATTGCCTGCAAAATTGCAATATTACAGCACTACTCTATATGAAGACCAACATTTAATTTGCTCACTTGATATCTTTTTGCACCTGCAATTCATGCACCAACATTCCTAAGTCCCTCTGCATACCAACATGCTGTAATCTCTCACCGTTTAAATAATAATCTGATCTTCTGTTTTTTTCCTTCCAAAGTTGATGATCTCATTTTTACCAACATTGTACTCCATCTGCCAACCCTCGGCAATCATTTAATCTACCTATATCTTGCTGCAAACTCTCCGCATGCTCTGCACAATTTGCTTTTCCACTCAATTTAGTATCAGCAGTCAAGTTAGTTATGGTACACTTGGTTCCCCTCTTCCATGTATATCGTGAACAGTTGTGGAACCAACATTAGCATCTGCGGCACTCTGCTCACCACTGACTGCCAACCAGAGCAAAACCTATTTATCTCAACTCCCTTCCTTCTACTAGTTAACCTCTCCTCCCTCCAGGCTAATTCATTACCCTTAACCTCATGGATCCGTATGTTTGTAACTTATCAAATATTGAAAGAACTGGATGGAGTGGACATGGAGATGATGTTTCCAATAACAGAAGAGCCAAGGACCAGAAGGCACAGCCTCAGAAAAGAGGAACAGCCCTTCAGAACAAAGCTGAGGAGAACTCCCTTAGCCAGAGGGTGCTGAAGCTATGGAATTCATTGACTCTGACATCTGTGGTAGCCAAATCATTGGTGTAGTATATTTAAAAAAGAGACTGATTGGTTCTTGTTTTTTCAGGGCATCAAAGTTTGTGTGGAGAAGACAGGAAAATGGGGTCAGGGTTGAGAGGGAAAATAAATCAGCCATGATCGAATAGCAGAGCAGTCTTAATAAGCCAATGGCCTAAATTTGTTTCTATGTCTTATGTTCTTGTTGATAAGTTCTCCAACAGCTACTTATCAAATGCCTTGTGGCAATCCAAGTATACGACATCCACCTGTCCTCCTCTATCCACTGCATTCATTATATCCTCAAAGAACTCGAACAGGTTTGTCAAACAGAACTTGTCTTTCATGAATCCATGCCATGCCTGCCTAATGGAACCACTTCTAACCAGATGTTCTGCTGTTTCAACCTTAATGATAGCTTCAAGCATTTTCCAATTTTGTTAAGCTAACTGGCCTACAGTTATACACCTTTTGTCTACATCCTTTTTTAAACAGTGGCATGATACTTGCTGTCATCAAATCCCCCAGGACTGGTCCAGAGTCCAGAAAATTCTGCTAAATTATCACAAATGCATCTAACAAAACTTCAACCATTTTTTTCAGTACCCTGCAATTGTATTGAGGTCCTCATCTGCCATCACATCCATACCATCTCTCTGTCACATGCTAGACGCATCCTCCACAGTGAAGACCGATACAAAAATAGTAATTCAAGGCCTCAGCCATTTTCACATTACCTAATATTAATTCCTCCTTCTCATCTTCCAAGGAACCTACATTCGCTTTAGCCATTTTATATCGTTATAAAAACTGCTACCATCCATTTTTTTATATTTTGTAGTAGTTTACTTTCATAATTTATTTTCCCTTTCCTTGTTCTTTGTTGTTTTTTAAGGTTTCCTGGTTTCTCCCTACTCTCGGTGACATTGTATGCATGAGCTTTTAGTTTGATGCTTTGTTTTATTTCCTTAGTTATCCAAGGCTGGTTCTCCCCACCCTTGCTTTTAACTGGAATGAACTTTTTTTGAGCACAATGAAAAATCTCTTCGTAAGTCTTCCACTATTCCTCAACTGTCCCACCATCTAGCTTGAGTTCCTAGTCTACTCTAGTCATCTCCTCCCTCATCCGATTGTAGTCTTCCTTGCTTAAGAATAACATACTAGTCATAAATCAAACCCTATTTGTTTAAAGTATTCAATCATATTGTGTTTACTCTTTCCAGGAGAATCCCTAACTACGAGATCATTAGTTTACCTGTCTCATTGCAGAGGACCAGATCTAAGATAACATTTTCCCTTGTATGTTTCCCTTGCATGTAGTGCATGGAATGGTAGTGGAGGCGGATACGATAGGGTCTTTTAAGAGACTTTTGGATAGGTACATGGAGCTTAGGAAAATAGAAGGTTATGGGTAAACCTATTAATTTCTAAGATAGGGACATGTTCAGCGCAACTTTGTGGGCCAAAGGGCCTGTATTGTGCTGTAGGTTTTCTATGTTAACATGTTGTTCAAGAAAACTATCATGGATGCATTGTATGAAGTCCTCCTCAAGACTGTCTCGGCCAGCTTGATACACCTGATCAATATGCAAGTTGAAGTCCCCCATGACAACTGCTGTTCCTTTCTTACATGCATCAGATATTTCCTGGTTTATTGTCCATGTCACTGTAATGTTTTTATTTGGTTGCCTGTAGACAATTACTGCCATTAACCTTTTGCCCCTTTACTGATTATAATCTTTACCTAGATGGACTCAATATTCTGCTCCTTAGATCTTATGTTATCTCTCATTATCGCCCTGAACTCATCCTTAATTAAGAGTACCACCTCACCTGCCTTCCTTTCCTATCTATCCTTCCACATTATCTGATACCCTTAGATATTCAATTCTCAACCATCTCCACCCTGCAACCACATTTCTGTAATGGCCACCAAATATAACTACCTTGTACTGTTTATTGTCACAAATTCACTGGCTTTGTATCAAATACTATGGTCATTTGGATAAAGTGCTTGAAACCTGGTAACCTTTGGGTCCTTTAAATTTGATTTTTGTGTACTCTACTCTGACTTTTCTCTTTCTTAACATCTCCTTCTGTCTCTGCATTGCCTCCCTCTGTCTTTTTGCCTGGATTCCAGTCCCCTGCCATGTTCCCTTCCAACAGCATGACCAAACAATCCCCCAGGGACATTGATCCCAGTCCCCTGGTGTAGAGTCTCCAGTTTTTACCGGGCTCACATCTTCCAGAACTGGTTCTAATGCCCTGGAATCTTTAACCATCTCTCTGTATTGGCCAAAAGTTCAATGGTCATTGTTCAAAGTAAATATATTATTAAAGTACATATATGTCATCATATAAAACTCCGACATTCATTTCTTGTGGGCATACTCGATAAATCCATAATAGAATAATAACCATAACAGAATCAGTGAAAGACTGTACCTACTTGGGCATTCAACCAGTGTTCAAAAGGCAACAATCTGTGCAAACACAAAAAGAAAGAAATAATAATAATAAATACATAAGTAAACAATAAATATCGAGAACATGAGATGAATACTCCTTGAAAGTAAATCCATAGGCTGTAAGAACATTTCAAAGATGGGGCAAGTGAAAATGAGTGATATTATCCCTTTTGGTTCAAGAGTCTGATGGTTGAGGGGTAAAACTGTCCCTGAACAGAGTGACAGGAGTCCTGAGGCTCCTGTATCTTCTCCCTGATGGCAGCACTGAGAAGAAAGCATGACCTGGATGGTGGGGATCCCTGATGATGAATGCTGCTTTCCTGCGACAACACTCCATGTAGATGTGCACAGTGATGGAGAGAGCTTTATCTGTGATGGACTGGGCCATATCCACTACTTTTTGGAGGACTTTCCATTCATGGGCATTGGTGTTTCCATATCAGGCTGTGATGCAGCCAGTCAATATATTTTCCACTAAGCTTCTATAGAGGTTTGTCAAAGTTTTAGATGTCATGCCAAATATTCACAAACTCCTAAGGAAGTAGAGGCACTGCAGTGCTTTCTTTGTAATTGCACGTTCATGCTGGGCCCAGGACAGGTCCTCCAAATTTGCTGACCTTTTCCATGTCTGATCTTCCAATGAGGACAGAGTCAGGGATCCCTGGTCTCCTTCTCTTGAAGCCAATAGTCAGCTCTTTGGTCTTGCTGACATTGAGTAAGAGGTTGTTGTTATGGCACCGCTCAGCTAGATTTCCAATCTCCCTTCTTTGTGCCAATTCATCACTACCTTTAATTCGGCCTATGGCAGTGGTGTTGCCAGCAAACTTGAACAGGGCATTGGAGCTGTGCTTAGCCATACAGTCATAAGTGTAAAGCAAGTAGAATAGGGGGCTAAGCACACAACCTTCTGGTGTACCTGTGCTGGGAGATCGTGGAGGAGATATTGTTGCTAATCCAAACCGAATGCAAACTGCAAGTGAGGAAATCGAGGGTCCAATTGCACAAGGAGGTATTGAGGCCAAAGTCTTGGAGTTGAAAGAGGTTAAAATGCAAAGTCCACCACTATGTTCTGGATGCTCTGTGAAGCCAATTTCATTCAGATCTCTGCCAACCATGTTAATGCCTCATTAGAATCCTCCCTTTGGCTTCTGCCAGTTACCTGCCATAATGACAGTTGAAGATTAATGGAAAACTCAAATAAAGCTCCTATAGAAGAACTTTGGCAGAAATTCAATCTATGCATATTATTCTGGCAACAATCTCTCCGATCTATTTTCAGGCTTATCAGTGGTGATAATACATAAATTTCCGACTGTCTGTGAGTGTGTACTATTTATAGGTATCATACAAAGGGATATGTAAAGGCTTGCATGACTTGATAGAATTATTAAGCTGCTAAGTTCATCCTAAAATATATAACTTCAAATAAACAAAATCAAGTAACGCATCTTTTCTAGAATCCTAAATTCCTCACATGTATTTCATTGTTCAGCTTTTAAGAAGTGATAGTTGGAAATTCAACTCTCAGGATCCCTTATGACAATGATTTTCCAATTATAAATATTCCATAATGGTATCAAATGGTTATATTCTTTGCCTCATTCATAAGACATTTATCTATTAGGTGGTCCTAAATATGAGCTATTTTTACAAAGTAATGCTATTCAGCAATGGATTGTCAATTTCAGTTCATCATGGAGTACAAAGAAAGAGTAAAGGGAGAGCCATTGAGAGGAAACAGAAGGAAACAATGTTTTCTGACAAACGTACTCTAATTCTCCTAAAGAATATTGATAGCTCTAAATCTTCATTGAGGACTTATTCAAAATGCAATTCCTCATGAAGTTAGCAACTATACTAACAATCCCCCATCATCCAGGACAACCTCTATTCTTATTACTTACTACCATCAGAGAGGAGGTACAGAAGATACACACTTAGGAACAGCTTCTTCCCATCTGCCATCAGACTTCCAAACAAAGAGCCAACCCATGAACACTATCTCACCACTTTTGCTCACTTATTGCACTAATTATTTAATTTCATTTATAAATATATATATATAACCTATTGTACGTTATGGTATTTTATGTATCACACTGTAATGCTGCTGCAAAACAACAAATTTCATGGCATATTTCAGTCATATTAAACCTAATTCTGATTCATATCATGTTAATTTCACTTTCAATGATTTAAGTTAAATTTTGGTAATAAACCTTTTATTGTGACTGTCGTTAAATAATCTGATCTTTAAGCACTGGCATTAAAATCTTTGAAATATCTACAGTTTCTTTCTATTAGATCCACATTGCTAACAAACATAGAGCTTCACGTAGAAATAGGAGCAGGAGTGAGCCTGAATCATACCAATTATACACTTCAATACCCCATTCCCGTCTTAGAAACATAGAAAACCTACAGCACAATACAGGCCCTTCGGCCCACAAAGTTGTGCTGAACCTGCCCCTACCTTAGAAATTACTAGGCTTGCCCATAGCCCTCTATTTTTCTAAGCTCCATGTACCTATCTAAAAGTCTCCTAAAAGACCCGATTGTATCCGCCTCCACCACCATTGCTGGCAGCCCATTCCAAGCACTTACCACCCTCTGCGTAAAAAACTTACCCCTGACATCTCCTCTGTACCTGCTCCCCAGCACCTTAAACCTGTCTTCTCCCCATGAACCTTGATCTCCTAAGGATAAAAAAAAATACAGCATCTACGTCTTTCTTAAATACCTGTGATGATTTGACCTGTGTTGCCTTTGATGATGGGGATTTCTACAGATTCACCTTCTCCTAACATTGTCGTAAGTGGTATAACCCCATATCCTGAGGCTGTAACCCCTTACTCTGGATTCTTATGACATTTGAGCACCTGGAACACAAACTTGACGAACTCAGGAACAAACTTTTAAAATAAGCAGCAACAATTTAGCACCTTTTAGCAGAATACAATATTCTAAGGTCTTTACAGATCAATTAGCAAAAATAATTTGACTCAGCTTCAAGAGATTTTGTTTGGAACATTACCCCTGTTTCTAATCTGATCATCTTTAGAATTTTACAGGTTCCTGTGGAATCTCCTCTCATTTTCCTAAACCTGTAAAATTCCACAGGATTAATCCTCTCCTCGTGCATCAGTTTTGCTAATACAGGGATTAGTGCAGTGAGAGTTTGTGATGATGAATGTCTCTGCCACTCGTAACCACAGCCTAAAGGAATATCCAATGAATGTAGGCCCCTATCATTTCGGATATCCCCCTCCCCCTCCCATTTTCAAATCTCTTACTATTTCTTCTTTCAGTTAGTCCTGATGAAGGGTCTTGGCCGGAAACGTCAACTGTACCTCTTCTTATGCTGCCTGGTCTGCTGCGTTCACCAGCATTTTTTGTGTGTGTTGCTTCAATTTCCAGCATCTGCAGATTTCCTTGTGTTTGCGTAGATAGGAACTACTAATTTAACTTCTCTCAGGAACTGTCTGCACAGTCAAAATCAATGCGTAAAATAGCTGCAGGTAAATTTTATCAATGAAAAATAGATAAGAATATTAGAAAGTAGGAACAAGAATAGGCCACATGCACCTCAAACGGGCCCCATAGCCTCATTTCTTCCTTTTCTGTTTTGCTTACATTAAACTCAAAAGTCTCTGATTTTTCAAAAAAATTATCGTCCCCTTAAAGTACTCCAGAGATCTAACCTTAATAGCTATCCAGAGTAGAGAATTCCAGGTAATCCCCATTCTCAGTGAGGTGTCCCTGCGCACCTCAGTTTTAAATGGCCACCAACTAATATTCCAAATACATCCCCTCATCTGGGATTCTCCCACCAGTTAAAAAGTAGGATAAACACATTCCCTCTCAACCCTTTTCATATTTCAGCACTCACTTATTTTGACTAATTTTTAATACAAATTTGGACTGTCTGTCAGCTGATTGTTTATGGTTAAAAGTATAACATGCATTTATTCTTCCCCCTCACCTGTCTTCGCCTGACACCTGCCAGATTGTATTCCTTCCCTTTCCCAACCTTCTTGTTCTGGCTTCCTCCCTCTTTCTTTTCAGTCCTGATGAAAGGTCTCAGCCCAAAACTTTGACTGTTTATTCCTCACCATAGATGTTCTGAGTTCCCCCAGGGTTTTGTGTTCCAGTGGATTTTCAGCGGCTGCAGAAACACTTGTGTTTATTTCTTTGCACTGTTCTCTTGCTTAGCACTTATCACCAGTTTTATTGTTTTATTTATGTTTTATCAAAGTAAATTTATCATCAAAGTATATCTGTCACCATATGAGTCATTTTCTTGAGGGCGTTCACAGAAAAACTGAGAGCCTGATGGTTGGGGGATAATAACTGTTCCTGAACCTAGAGGTGTGGGTCCTGAGGCTCCTGTACCTCCTTCCGGATGGCAGCAGTAAAAGAGAGAATGGCTTGGGTGGTGGGGATTCTTCATGATGGATGCTGCTTTCCTGTGACAGCGCTAGATATAGATGTGCTCAGTGGTAGGGAGGGCTTTACATGCGATGGACTGGACTGTATCCACTACAGCTTGTAGGCTTTTCCATTCAAGGGCATTGGTGCTTCCATACCAGCCCATGATGTAACCAGTCAATATAATGTCCAACACACATCTATGGAGGTTTGTCAAAGTTTTAGATGCAAATTTTCACAAACCTCTAAGAAAGTAGAGGTGCTGCAGTGCTTTCTTAGCATGGTGGATCAAGGACCAATCCTCTAAAATGATAGCACTCAACGTTGCTTATCCTCTCCTCCTCTCGTCCACTGATGAGAACTGGCTCATGGACCTCCAGTTTCCTCTTGTTGAAGCCAATGTTCAGCTCCTTGATCTTGCTGACATAGAATGAGAGATTGCTGTTTATTCTGTGAGCTTTATGAGAGGAAGGAATTTTACTGCACCCTGATGTAAATGACAATGATCTGATGTTGAAAGAGGAGAAGAGGAATGAGTACACCCAGTGGTGCCATTGCAGTGGGGTGGATTATGAAGGATCCACTCAATGCAAGGGCTACTGAACCAAAGTTGAGGGTAGAAGCAACTTTATCTTTGTTTGATTGGAAGGAGAGGCACCACTAGCAGAATTGCGGTGAATGGAGCGGTCACGGTTTAGGTTTCTTTCAACTACTGTATTGACCCCCTTCATTTGGAAACCCAGAAGGTTCTGGCTAGGTCATTTTTTGGGAAGAACATGTTGACAGATGAGCCAAGGTTGAACCATTTGGGCTTATTATCACAGTAGTTTCGAAGAATGGGAAGTGGTCTTAATGAAACAGATTCTGAAAGGTGTAAAGGAGTACATGCTCAGAGGGTATCTCCAGTATGGATGAATCTCAACCCTGGGGCCATGGTTTCATCATAAGAATGGACAAGGATAGATTACTCCTCCCAATGGGTCCTTAGTCTTGGGTATTCCTGAGCACAGAGAACTATGCACTGTCTGCACATTGAACATGTTCAAGACAGGAATAGATAGTATGTTGGAATATTAGAAAAGATTTATGGGGAACAGAAAGTGAGGCTATGTGTAGATCAGGATTGATTGCTAGAAGATATTCATGAGCATACAGGGTTTACGCTTGCTCCTAAGTTTTTGAGTATGCTCATTAACCTTTGGATAACAAAAATTACTTGGTTGTATGGAGAGTGCTTCTTCACCTCCTCTCTCACAGAATAGTCCAGGGTCATTGTTATTTCAATATTAGGAAATGTATCTCCTTTGTACTGCCTGTTCTCTACTGTACTATATCCAGTGTACACACTGTAGCCTCTTCTACAATGGAGTGACCATTCAAAGATGAGCTGATTACCTTGTACGTACATTCCTGATAAAGCCACAATCAATCAAAGGGGTCATACAGATTTTAATGCTGGTGAAGACATTTTGCTCCAATGCACTGCAGCTTTTTCCCCATAACCAAACCCCACTCACCCCACTCTCACATCCCACCCCTTTCACATACCAGGGCAGAATTCTTCCATTTCAACCACTTACCGAGTTTTATGTAGCAATCACAGGAGAACTGTTCAATGCCAGATCCCAGGATCCCTATATTTTCCCTTCAGATTGTTCTATGTCTTCTTTCTTTCCTAAACTCAGTCATGTTCATTCGCCAGTAATCCAGGTTTTTGCTGGTGTTGCTGGATGACCCCATTACAGCCCAACTATAGCAAAGATCCTTCACTCCCTTTTGGCATCACTTCTATGAATTCTGAAGTTGCATGTGAGGCTGAGGTCCTCAAGTGCTCCTGCCTTTCTGTGTTTGATCTTTCTGACTTTCTGTGTTTGTATACAAACATTCCATAAACCTTTCTGTTACCACTAGCTTCCAATTTTAGTTGGATCATTCCTTCTGGTTCCTTGTTGTTACACTGTCCTTCACCTTTATACCAGATATCTGAGTTTTTCCCACATAGCTTTCTTAGAACATGTCTTCATCTGTGCAAGTAGCACCACTTTCTTGTTATGATTTTAGTCATCATCAAGTAGCTTTGATTAATAGGACTGGACGTTACAATCCCTAAAGTTTCTGCACTGCACTTGACTTGAGTGGAAGTAGTTCTTAAAGATGACCACTAGATGATGTTACTACCATTACGACATATCTTCAGTTGTGTACCGGGTGTTTCGGCCTTTTATCACAAGACACCCTCAGCCGAGGCGGGTTGGTCTTGTAACTAAAACAGAAAATGTTGGAAATACTCAGCAGGTGGGGAAGCATCTGTGGGAAGAGAAACGGATTTAAGTTCACGTTCAAGTTTATTTTCATTCAACCGTACACATGTATACAGCCAAACAAAACATCATTCCTCTGGGTCAAGGTGCTGAGGTGCAAAACACAGCAGTATTTCAGGTTGAAGACTCTGCTAACATTGGAAAAGAGATGAAAAAAAAATTGATTATTTTTAGAGAAGACGGGGAGGGATGGATAGGAGAAAGGCGATATCTATGATAGGACGAGGCCAAGGAATAAGTTTTTAATGGTGACACCTGTTTGATTGGTTAACGAGGACAGTTAAAGAAGGCAATTCTCTTTCATCTGTCTATCCCTCTCTACAACTTAAAACTAACTTGTTTTCTTTAGTTTCCTAGTTCAAACAAAGAGCCTTTTAACTGGAGTGTTAACTGTTTCTCTTTTCATAAATGCTGCATGAATTGTGAACATTTCCAGCATTTTGTTTTGTTTTTACATCAAGTCTCCAACATCTGCAGTTTTATGCCTTTCATCTAACATCAAAGACTTTGTTAAAAAAATGAAAAGCCAAATGAAGAATAGAAAGCACTATACTGAAATATCTGTACGTGCACACTGAGAGCAGTTGCTCACATTTTGTTTTCTTTTTCATTATTTTCTTGATTTTTGTAACTGCAAATGTTTTGGATCTGTGTTAAGCCATTTGCCCGTTCTCCAACACATCCTTCTACCTCTCACAAGACTATGACCAAATACATTTTACAAGTTATAAAATATTCACCCTCATTTCCTGTCACTTTACAATCATCTCCTCTCCTTCCTGTCATAATAAGCAAAGGGAATCCTTGCTAAAACCTCGCAAACCATTAGCCTGCACATTCACAAGAAGTTTCCTGCACTTCCAGCTGCAACATTAGGCATATATTCTCCTTTCAAAAATGTAACTCTCTCAGCAGACCATTCCACTCTTCAATTGCTGTATTTCTTCTCTTCCATTGTCCCTTCCTCATGTGATTCTGCTTATTGCTTTACCATTTCTTCCCTGTGGTACAGTCATTTTTCTGCACCATAACTACATGCAGCACAGTTTCAGCTAAACTGTGGTGACCAGATGCAGCTCGTGTGTTTAATTTGTCTCAGTTTTATGGTATTCTTAAAAATAAATATGGTCCTAAATTCCTTGTCATTTGGTTTTATATTCACCTCTAAAATTTATGGTAATCTTTATGTGGTTTTGTGAAAGACAAAGGTACAAGAAATGTGATATTGATGTTAAGGATACTATCAGAACGAGCTATTGAAGTGCAAAAAGATTTGTTTGTTTTATCAACTACACAAAAGCATTCGATAAAGTGAAGCACAATAAGTTATTTGAAATATTACAGGAAACTCCAGATCTAGTTTCAAAAGACCTCCGCCTAATCAGAAATCTGTACTGGGAACAAACTGCCGCTGTAAGAATGGATGGAGAAGTGAGTCAGTTTACGAAAATCAAGAGAGGCGATAGACAAGGGTGTGTTTTCTCCCCGATTTGTTTAATGTGTGCAGTGAAACAATATTGCAAAAAATAAGAGACATCTTGGGAAACAAAGTTGGCGGTGAAAACATCAATAATTTCAGATATGCGGATGGCACTGCATTAATTGCAAGTACGGTGGAAGAACTACAAAACTTAATTGATATAGTTGTTGAAGAAAGTGCATAAATGGGTCTATCTATCAATCGCTAAAAGACAGAATGTATGGTGATATCCAAAAAGAAGGATAATCCTATCTGCAGGCTGAGAATAAATGGGGAAGACGTAAAACAAGTACAGAACTTTTGCTACTTAGGAAGCTGGGTGACATCAGATGGCAGGTGCAATTTGGACATGAAAAGAAGAATAGGGATGGCAAAAGACACCTTTACGAGATTGAAGAGTATACTGACCAACACTAAACTAGGCATGACAACCCACCTCAGAGCACTGAAATGTTATGTTTATCCAGTTATGTTATATGGATCAGAATGTTGGACAATATCTGGTAACATGAGGAAATGAATTGAAGCAGCAGAGATGTGGTTTTTGAGGAGGATGCAAAGAATATCATGGACGAAATGAATATGGATGTCATGAACAAAGCAAGCACAAAAAGAGAAATAATGTATGAGATCATGAAAAGGTAATGTAACTTCATTGGACATGTGATTAGGAAAGAGGAGTTAGAATGCACGGTAATTATGGGAAAGATTGAAGGGAAGAAAGCAAAAGGAAAGCAAAGACAAATGATGATGGAGACAGCAGCCAGAGAACTGGAAATGAATACCGATGAATTGATCCACTTGACCCAAAACAGGAGTGTGTGGGCCATGGCAGTCAAAGTCAAAGCTCAATCTTGGCATGGCACCTGATGATGATGATGATGATGATGATGAATCTTCATGCCTTTGGTTCCTTAGCACGGATCCAATCATTTTGATGTCAATTTGGAACACCAAAAACATTTTTATGCGTATCCATATATTCTATATTTATATATGACTTAGAAAAACATAGAACATAGAACAGCACAGCATAATACAGACCCTTTGTCCCATGATGTTGTGGTGACCTTTTAACATAATCTAAGATCAGCCTTACTCTTCCCTCCATAATCCATAATCCTCCATTTTTCTTTTATCCATCGGCCGAAGAAGGAAGCAGTTCAGCCCTCTAATTCTATCCTAGCTCACAGAGCAGTTTCATTCACCCATTAATTTTCCATGAAGTCTGGAATCCTCCAGACTTTCATTCCACACTCAGCAAAATGAGGGACAATTGACAGCGGCCACTGAACCTACCAATCTTTGTGGAGGAGGGAACAGGAGTATCTGTGGGGACCTTGTCCTATCTCAGGGAGAACGTGCAGACTTCACACACACAGCATGAACTGTAGGTGGCTACAGCTGAAAGGCAACAGGTCTGACTGCCGCACCACTGTACCGTCTGCACACACACACACCTGCAGAAAGGAGAGCATGATATAAGCTCAAAGCAAATAGTACATCTATTGTTTCTTCAGAACCTGGTTTCGGTCGGTTTACTTTGCTAAGCTCTTGTAACCTGGAACTTGCAACATCGCATCCTAATTTGTGGTTGCAACTGAAAGGTTGCCAAAGGAATGACTGTGGAAGGGATATGATCATCAAGCCCTTAACGTGAAGATTTTCAAGAGTGTAGGTTCATGTTTATTTGTCATGTGTACATTGAAACACATAGTGAAGTGCGGCATTTGTTTTAACAACCAACAGACCCGCGGGCCTGCTGGGGGCAGCCCGCAAGTATTGCTACACATTCTGGTGCCAACATAGCAAGTATTGCCACACATTCTGGTGCCAACATAGCATGCCTACAATGTTCAGCAAAACAACACAGAACACGACAATGACAGCAAAAACAAGTTCCGTTCCTCCCTCCTAAACATACACACACAGTCCTCTAAACGCAGGGCAAACCTCCAGTCTCAGTCCTCTGACACAGTGGTCCCCAACCTCCGGGCCGCGGACCAATACCGGGCCGCGAAGCACGCAGGGGTGCAGTGGTGGCCGGAGCGCACCCAGCACATCTTTAAGAAAAAAACAGAAATAAACAAGCTAATTAATTAGGTGCCGCCGAGAAGCCAGTCTTCATTAGAGGAACCGAGGTGGAGAGGGTCAATAACTTTAAATTCTTCGGCATTAAGGATCAACGTTTTTCTCTCTCTGAAAAGTGTCAGAGGACCTGTCCTGGGACCAGCGCGTAACTATCATTACAAAGAAAGCACGGCAGCACCTGTACTTTATTAGAAGTTTGTGTAGATCCAACATGTCATCTCGATCCTGACAGCCCTGTCTTTTCAGCCTGTCTGGGCTGGCGTTTAAATTGACCAAACAATGGAACAGCTAAGGGCTCCAGGGCCCTGGAAAGAGGAGTGAACATCATGTAGAGCAAGTGAAATCGGCAATCACCTCTGATCTGGGCCGACATTTACATGCCAGGCGGCACCTAATTAATTAGCTCATTTATTTCGGCTTTTTTCTTAAAGATGTGCTGGGTGCACTCCGGCTACCGCTACACCCCTGCATGCTTCACGGCCCGGAGGTTGGAGACCACTGCTCTGACAGACCTGGGCCCGCAGACACTGGACTTTGACCTCCCCAGAGGACCTGCAGAGATTCGCAAACTCAGCTCCTTGACCTCCAATTCGACTTCTCTCTTTTTCCAAAGGTTATTCATACAATCTACGGAAAGGAAATCTATCAGCTTGGAATTGTTGGTCAATTTGAGATCAGGAAGCAGTCCAGCTAGGCCAGAAAGAAGTAGTCCTGTTTGAAATTAGACATCTACTGCTTACCTTCAGTTGGCTCACATCCATGTCAGACTTCAGCCTTACTGGAAATGCCTTCAAGAAATAGACAGAAGAGGCTTAGCTGGGTACTGTACCACTGCTGTAGGAGAATTGTAGAGTTAGGAGAGTATTTTTATAAAAGGCAAGAAAGTTCATTTATCATTGGTGGCTCCTCAAGAGCTATGATGAACATTGCGAAGGCATCAGGTTTCCTATTTACATATTTAGTACTGTAATTCCTGTCATAGCATCTGGAAGAGGAAAAACAACAAACTTATGAACCAAGGCAACACGAGCAACGTGAGACCAGCCTAGGATCAAGGTACTCTTGCCCTACTGCTAACTCCACATTTTGTATCCACTCTACATCAGACCTCTGCACCGCGCTTGAACACCAGCACATGGATGGGTGAAGACGGACATCCATGGACGTCGGGCTGACACAGGCCTATCGCTCCCAGAAGTGGATGTCCATGCAAACCGGAGGCATGAGAACCAGTCAGTGGCCATGGCTGGAGTTCAGACATGGAATCTGGAGTCCCATCATCAGCTAGTCCAGGGGTCAACGCCAAAGATCGGAACCTGAAGGTCATTCAGAAGTCCAGAAGTTGAAACCCGATGACAGAAGCCTCGAGACCAGAGGCCTGTTCTTTACTTGGAGGATTATCCATGTGTAAGGCTGGGTGGGAGGGAGGGAGGGAAGGACTTGTTACCCTGTTGTTGCTTTGTCGATTGTTGTGTTCTGTTTTATTGTGTTCTCTGTTCTGCTGAGCATTACGGGCGTGCTATGTTAGGGCCAGAGTGTGTGGCGACACTTGTGGGCTGCCCCAGCACATTCCTAGATGTGTTGGTTGTTATCATAAATGGCTGTCTTCCAGAGAAGGTGGGAGATGTAAAGAAGAGACTGTTTGTACCTGAACTGGAAGGGGACTAATATCCGAGCAGGAGGGTTTGCTAATGCTGCACGGTGGGGTTGAAACTAGAGCTGCAGGGTAATGGGAATCAGAATGCCAGAACAGTTAGTGGAGACGTTGTGGAGGCAGATGTTGGTAAGACGTCAGACAAAGTCAGGAATCAAAAGGCTGAGCATGGTGCGACCACTGTCCTGAGCTGCTTATATTTCAATGCAAGAAGTATCATAGGAAAGGAGGATGAGTTCAAGGCATAGATCAACACCTGGTATTATGACATTATAGCCATTAGTGAGATTTGGTTGCAGGAGGGCCAGGACTGGCAGCTCAATATTTCGGGGGTTCTATTGTTTCAGACATGTCAGAGCAGGAAGGATTAAAGGTGCAGGGGTGGTGTTACTAGTCAGGGAAAAGGCCATGGCAGGCTCCATCAGGACAGACTAGACGGCTTGTTTCATGAAGCATTGCAGGTGGAACTGAGAAATAAGAAATTTATGACCACGTTAATGGGGTTATATTATAGACCACCCCACAGTCCAAGGGATTTAGGGGAACAAATTTGTAGAGAAATTGAAGACTGTTGCAAGAAAAATAAGGCTTCTATAGTAAGTGATTTTAACTTTCCACATATGGACCGGGACTCCCATACCGTAAAAGGACAGAGTTTGTCAAATGAGTTCAGGAAGATTTCCTTTCTTGGTACATAGAAATCTCTGAAAAAGAGAGTGTGCAGTACTGGTCTGCTTTTAAGGAATGGGACAAGGCAGGTGACTGAATTTTGTGTATAGGAACATTTTGTATTTGGTGACCATAATGCCATTAGTTTAAAAGTAAATATGCAAAAAGATAGGTCTAGTCCGCAGGCTGAGATTCTAAGTTGGAGAAAGGCCAATTTTGATGGTACTAGAAATGATCTGACAACTGTGGAATGGAACAGGATGTTTTCTGGCAATGGTGTACTTTGTATTGGGAGGCCTTCAGAAGTGAAATTTTGAGAGTACAAAGCATGTATGTGCCTGTCAGAATAAAAGGTAAAGATAAAAAGTGTAGGGAACCTTAGTTTTCAAGAGATATTGAGGCCCTAGTTAGGAAGAAAAAAAAGAGGTGCATGGTGAGTATAGGCAGATAGGAACAAATGAAGTTCTTATGGAGTAAAAGAGATGTAAGAAAACACAAGAAAAAAAATCACAAGGACTAACAGAAGGCGTGAAATTGCTCTAGCAGACAAGGTGAAGGAGAATCCTAAGGAATTTTACAGATATATTAAGAGCAAAAGGATTGCAAGAGACAAAATTGGTCCTCTGGAAGGTCAGAATGATAATTAATGTGTGGAGCCAAAGCAGATGGGGGAAATGGTAAATTAGTGTTTTGCATCTATATTTACTCAGGAGATGGACACAGAGTCTATAGAAGTGAGGGAAAGCTGCTTCAACTTCATGGACCCTGTACAGATTACAGAGGAGAAGGTACTTGTTATCCTGAGGCAAATCAGGGTGGATAAATCCCCAGGGTTTGACAAAGTGTTCCCTCAGACCCTATCGGACGCAAGTCCAGAAATTGCCGGGGCCCTTAGCAGAGGTATCAGAGGTTTGCAAGATAGCCAATGTTGTTCCACTGTTTAAAAAGGCTCTAAATATAACTAGGAAATTATAGGCCAGTGAGCCTGACATCAGTTGTGCAAAGTTTTTGGAAGGTATTCAAAGGGACTGGATATATAAGTATTTGGATAGACATGGACTGATTAAGCATAGTCAGCATAGCTTCAGGCATGGTATGTCATTTCTAACTGATCTTATAGAGTTTTTCAAGAGGTTACAAGGAAATTAGATGAAGTCAAGGCAGTAGATATTGTCTACATGAAGTTAGCAAGGCATTTGACAAGGTCCTGCATGGGAGGTTGGTTAAGAAGGTTCAGTCACTTTGCATTAAAGACGAGGTAATAAATTGGTTTAGACATTGGCTCTGTGAGAGGAGCCAGAGAGTGGTAGTAGATGATTGCCACCCTGACTGGAGGCTTGTAACTAGTGGTGTGCTGCAGGGATTGGTGCTGGGTCCTTTGCTGTTTGTCATCAATATTTATGACCTGGATGACAATGTGGTTAACTAGATCAACAGATTTGCAAATGACACCAAGATTGGGAGTGTAGTGGACAGTAAGGAAAGCTATCATGGCTTGCAGAGGGATCAGCATCAACTGGAAAAATAGGCTGAAACCACCATCCAAAGTTCGCTAAGTAATAGGCAATGAACACTTGGTTTTTCAAGTGATGGCTACTTCATCATTTATTAGTTATAGTTAAAAATAAATAAACATATGTGTTCAAGTCATAGGAGGATATCCTATGTCAGAGACATGGGAGTAAGAGTCAGGTATGAAAGAATAGTCCTTTTACAGTGGTCTCCAACCTCCGGGCCGTGGATCAATACCGATCTGCGAAGCATGCAGGGGTGCAGCAGTAGCCGGGACGCACTCAGCACATCTTTGAGAAAAAAGCCAAAATAAACAAGCTAATTAATTGGGTGCCTCCCAGCACATAAATGTCGGCCCAGATCAGAGGTGATTGCCAATTGCGTCGCCTCTGATCTGGGCCGACAATTACGTGCCGGGCGGCACCTAATTAATTAGCTTGTTTAGTTCAGCTTTTTTCTTAAAGATGTGCTGGGTGCGTCCCGGCTACCGCTGCACCCCTGCAAGCTTCGCGGATCAGTATTGGTCCACAGTCCGGAGGTTGGGGACCACTGCTTTAGCAGTCCAGTTCTTCTGTCTCCAGAGGAGTAATCATAGGGAGTAGCCTACTATTTCAAATATGATCCTTTTTTTTCCCCATGTTTGTTTTCCATTATTAAAGGAAAGGTAAATACTTAACAGTTAAATAAATTGGTTTAAATTGGGTGATTCTGGGTGGTATGGTTCAAAGGGCTGCAAGGGCATTTTCCGCACTGTATCTCAAATAAATAAACAAACAAACAAATAAATAAATAAATAAATCAAATAATAAATTGCATGCTCCTTTATGAAGTGAACATTTGAACAACTGCTCTCTGTGATACTACAAATATTTTAATATGGATCTGACCAGAATTAAACTGGAGCTATGATTCTGTCTCTCATTCGGCTTTTCATTTCTTTTTAAGGTTCCTTTGTTGTTAGATTAAACATTATAAAACTGCAAATGTTGGAACTCTGACACAGAAAACAAAAAAAAATTGCTGGAAATTCTCAGCAGGTGAGGTAGTATCTGTGGAGAAAGAACAATTCTCTGTTTCTTCTCTACAGATGCTGTCAGGCCTGCTGAACATTACCAACAATTCATTGTTCAACTTGGTTCATTTGAATCGGTGAATCCTTCCCACTACATTAGAGAAAGTGAGAGAATGACAAATAACCTGACAGGGAAACTTGGTGGGTCGATCAGGAGCCTTGGGAGGGAAGGAAATGGAAGTGTTTTGGGTTGAAACCCTGCATCAGGACCTGTCTGCATTTGTCGATAACTCCTTTTCCCCCACAAATGCTGATCATGTTTTCCTCCAGCAGTTTCCTTATTGCTTCAGATTCCAGCATCTGCAGTCTTTTGTGTCTCCATTAGAGAAAGGCGTGAGTTATAAATATCCTTGAATTAATTGTCATAGCTTTGGAACTAATCTAATGCTCAGCCGAAGTCTGTCGTCATCCCGTCAATGCTGTTATTTGTTCAGGATAATTCACCTCCTGTGTGTATTGATCCTTTTATTTTTCCTTGTCAATTTAAATTATGTTAGTCAGAAAATACTATTTCACACCAATTCTAAGTCAGTCCTTATCATTAATTTTACTTTTAATTGCTGCTTGTTTGGATGTAGGTCAGCTAAGGTCAAATAGACTGGATATTTATTCACCAGAGGCCAAAAATTGAATTGAATTTAATTGCCTTTATTTCTTACATCCTTCACATACATGAAGTCTAAAAATCTTTACGTTACATCTCCATCTAAATGTGCTATGTGCAATCATAGTAATTTATAATAAATAGAACAGTCAATGTAATATAGAGTACACTCAAGTCAGCGTGAGTTCATCAGTCTGATGGCCTGGTGGAAGAAGCTGTCCTGGAGCCTGTTGGTCCTGGCTTTTACACTGCAGTACCACTTCCCAGATGGCTGCAGCTGGAATAGATTGTGGTTGGGATGACTTGGGTCCCCAATGATCCTACAGGCCCTTTTTACACACCTGTCCTTGTAAATGTCTTGAATCATGGGAAGTTCACGACTGCAGATGCGCTGGGCTGTCCGCACCACTCTCCGCAGAATCCTGCAATTAAGGAAGGTACAGTTTCCATACCAGGCAGTGATGCAGATAGTCAGGATGCTCTCAATTGTGCCCCTGTAGAAAGTTCTTAGGATTTGGGGTCCATCCCAAACTTCTCAACTGTCTGAGGTGAAAGAGGCGCTATTGTGCCTTTTTCACCACACAGCTGGTGTGTACAGACCACGTGAGGTCCTCAGTGATGTGGTTACCTGTTCCTGTTCTGTTCTGCACTCATCACAGCATTAAATTGATTCCACAACCTATGGACTCACTTTCAAGGACACTACAACTCATGTTCCTAGTATTATGTATTTGTGTAATTCTTTATTCATGATTTACTTGTTTGCTTATTTATTTTTGAATTTGCAGTATATCTTCCTTTGCACATTGGTTGTTTTTCATCTTTGTATATACTTCTACACTGATTCTGTAGTATTTCTTTGTTCTACTATGAATGTCTGCAAGAAAATGAATCTCAGGGCTCTATGTGGTGAATACGTATACTTTGATAATACATTTACTTTACACTTTGAACTTTGGAAGCTGCAGATTCCTCAGGCTCCTTTAAACTGTCTGGACTGAAGCTGGTCTTTAAAGACTTTCTTCCAGTTAAGTTTCCTATTGTACTTACCTTCTGAAAATAGTTAACTTGCAAAGAAGTTCTTTGATCATTATTTAATTATATTTGGAACCACTCTTAAAATCATCTATAATTCATAGGAAATGAAATTTGTACCAGAGTATGATTGAAATACCAAAACAGTTGTAGTACAACTTGATACTTTAATATCAGTTGTGAAAATGTAAACTGCAATATGATGGGAAGCTTTTGTTCCTTTAAGAAAATGAAGGATTGTTATAAGCCTAGCCCAAAGCCAATCACAGAATCCTCAGGGAAAAAAGGAGAAATTATGTCCTTATCCTATTTAAATATTTTAAAAATGACTAAGGGCCCCTTAATGAACCTTGTGTAACTTTTGTGCAAGAACTCTGTTGGGTTAAATTGTTCTCCAGCTTACTTAATATCAGGCATGAAATTATCTTTGGGATGGTATGCTCAGATTTCTAAATTTGAGTCATCAGATTTCTACTGTCAAGTTTAGAAAATCATTTTCAAAGACCTGGCCTAATCTGACATTAATGTTTCTGGTACAATGGCTTGAATCCAATATTTGCCGCTGAGGTTGTAAAAGCGTAGAATCATAGCAATTGCCAGCACAAAACAAAGACATTCAGAAGAGCAAATGTGTGTTGAGTATTTTGGAGAAAAATCTGTTTCGTTTCACTCCTTTACTCTTCACTCAGAACTGTGTAATTTGTTTTTCTTCCTCTTATGTTTATCCAGTCTCCTTTCGGAAGCCATTGAATCTGGATGCACCAGAACTTCAGAGAGTGCATACCAAATCTTGAGCGCTCCTGCAAAAAAAGAAAAAGGTTTTCCTCATTGTACTTCTAATTCCTTTTGCTAATCATCTTAAATCTGTGCCCTCAAGTTATAGACTTTTTGACCACTGAAAAGAGTATCTCAATGTTTTGTGAGTGTAACCATCTATCAAATCTTCTCCCAGCCCTTTTGCACCAAGGTGAGCAATCAAAACTTCACCAATCATTTGACCAAACAGTGCCTCGCCTTTCCTGAAGCGGCTGCTGCATCTCTTTCATGTCCTCTCCAAGGTTTTGACACCATTCTTATACCGTGGTGACCAAAAGCTAATGTGAAGAATTTATAAAGAGCTGAGTTCAAATTTGATAAAGGGTGGGATTTCACCCAGAAAAAAATCATGAGTGCAACAGACACTAATTGACACAATTTCTAGTCTAGTACATTCACCATTTTATTAGGAGACATAAAGCACTCTCATAATGTGTTCTTGGCTTCTTGAAATAATGATTGTCCTCTCTGACTATAACGAGAATAAATGTCCAACATTCAGTGCTAATTGGTACAATAGACATTTTGTTAGAGCTGGGTAATATGACTCTTACATTTCAAATAGTTCATATAATGGAGTCAATGGCTTTCTAATAAATGCTTTTATTGGGGCAATATAATATTACTATCATCATTTTGCTGATAGACAACAATGTTCTGTACTGGAAACAGGTGTGCATGTAATGCTGTTTTAAATTAAATGCTATTTATTTTTTTAAGAATATTTTTACAAGTTGAGTTATTAAGTTCTAGCAATGGAGAAATATAACATTAGAGTGACCTAAAATTATGTACACCACAGCTCTCTACAAATGGCATTTTTACTGAATTAATTACAGTCCTTCTTCCTGGGTGGTCTACAAATATATACATTGTGCTGTTTCTATTCTGTTGAGAGCATATCAACAGAGACATTTTAATGCCTGTGTTACTGTGATTTAATACAAAGTTATCATTCTTGTATAGAGGAAGGATTTCTGCAATGATATCTACATAGGGCCAGACCATTTAATTTGATTGATCTTAATGAAAAAGCAACATGAATATAAAGAGCTCTAAAAAGTTATGAGAAAAATGCCAACTCTTGCAGAAAGGATATAAGGTGACTTTATCTAATTTCAGGTCAGTTTTATTTTCATTATCGTTCGTGCTTTCCACACTCAATGTTTTAGGAACAGCTTCTTCTGCCATCAGATTTCTGAATAGACAATGATTCAACTCACGAGCACTTCCTCAATACTTTTGCTCTTTTTTGTATTACTTATTTTTTTATATTTCTTATTGTAATTAATAGTTTTTTTTTTAGTACTGCAGCAGCAAAACAACAAATTTCATGAAATGTGTCAATGATATTAAACCTGGTTCTGATTCTAAAACCAAGGTGCTGTTTTCTCATTCCTGTGGCTGCTGTGGTATGGGACAGGTTGATTCTTAATGAACATAGAACAAATGACATGCAAATTTATAATAATGACTCCAGTACTTAAGGAGATGTAACATGAAATTGGATTCCTTTGCAAACTTTGTTACCAGTCTGTAAGGTGATTGGATTGCAGACTGGTTCAGGCAGCCCAAAGTCTGAGTGAAATTGGGCCTCGCGCAAGGCATCAGCTGGGCATCTCAATGTAACATACAGTGTGTGGCCCGGTAGATGTCCGTCTATCACATTACTCTGCTGTGCAGGTGCGTCTTAAAGTGTGGGGGCTAAACTTTGGAACAGATCTGTGACCAGCTGTGCGTTACATTGGTTGTATGGGGCCAAGAGGTGCAGATCTAAAATAAGTGGGCAGGCCAAGATTTACCCATTTAAAGATGCATAAAGCACATACATTAGGAGCAGCATTGGGCCATTCAGTCTTCAAGCCTATTCCCTATTTAATAAGACTGTGGTGGATCTATTTATAACCATATCTCCATATTTCTGCTACATCAGTAATCCCTTGCTTATCAACTATTGTTGGCAGAATTTCAGATGGTGGTGTGGAGGCGTACAGTAGTGAGAGAGATCAGCCGGTTGAGTAGAGTCACAACAGCAGCCTTGCACTCAATGTCAGGAAGACCAAGGAATTGTTTGTGGAGGGAAGTTGAGGGAACACACACCAGTCCTCATCGAGGGATCAGCAGTGGAAAGAGTGAGCTGTTTCAAGTTCCTGGTGTCAACATCTTGGAAGATCTATCCTGGACGCAACATAGTGATGTAATTGCAAAGAAGGCATGATAACGGCTACTTTTCATTAGAAGTTTCAGCAAGCTTAACATGCCACTGAAGACTCTTGCAAATTTCTACTGTCGTACCACGGAGAGTGTTCTAACTGGTTGCATCACAATCTGGTATAAAAGGGCCACTGCACAGAATCAGGAAAAAGCTGCAGCAAGTGGTGAACTCAGTCAGCTCCATCATAGGCGCTAGCCTCCCCAGCATCAGACACCTTCAAAAACCTATGTCTCAAAAAGGTGGCATCCATCATTACGGACCCCCAGCGCCCAGGGTATGCCCTCTTCTCATTGCTACCATCAAAAAAGAGGTACAGGGGACTGAAGAAACACACTCATTCAGGCACCCATTTTAATTTCACTTCCCATTCCCATTCTGATATGTTCATACATGGCCTCCTCCATTGTCGTGATGAGGCCACACTTAGGGTGGAGGAACAACACCTTATATTCCATTTGGGTAGCCTCCAACCTGATGGCATGAACATCGATTTCTCAAGCTTCCGATAATGCCCCCCAACAACCCCCCATTTCCCATCCCCTTTTCCCTCTCTCACTTCATCTCACCAATCAACCTTCCAGCTCTTTAATGCATCCCTCCCCCTCCACGTTTCACCTATCACCTGGTGGTTCTCTCTCCCCTCCCCCCCAGCTTTTAAATCTACTACTCAGCTTTTTTTCTCTCCAGTCCTGCCGAAGGGTTTCAGCCCAAAACATCAACTGTATTTTTTTCCATTGATGCTGCCTGGCCTGCTGAGTTCCTCCAGCATTTTGTGTGTGTTGCTTAGATTTCCAGCGTCTGCAGATTTTCTCTTGTTTGTCATTGTTTCAGGAACAGCTTCTTCCCCTCCACCATCAGATTTTTGAATGGACAATGAACCCATGAATGCTGCCTCACTATCTATCTTTGCTGTCATTTTGCAGTACTTATTTAATTTAATTTCTAGATATATATATTGTAATTTATAGTGTAATATTATTATTTATATTTGGGATGATGCCAGTTGTAGATTTGATACCTGATTTTCATTCATTTCAGTAAATTGGAGAGTGGGTTTAAAGCTAGACAGAACCATAGTGGACTTAGAGAATTGCCTTGGAAAATACCTCCATTTATTTTGATAACGGTGGTTGTTCTTTTTTGGCTGTTATTGGAGAGCGTGATTATAGTACGCCAATGCTTCGTCAGATGTTGAAGGAGTTTCACAAGTATTGGGTGTAGTTTATATATATTAAGAACTTCTGTTAACCATAAGTGTGGGACAGAGTCAAATGCATTTTGTTAGTCAATATAGCAACATGAAAGATTTCTGCTTATCCACTAAGCTTGATTTAGAATTACAGACCCTATTATCAGCCGTTCTTCATATCCTTTCATACCCTTACGGCATCCTTTCTGCTCTTCTGCAAGTATATTGTGATTATCTAAGTGACTGGTGATTAGCTGTGGAATACATGATTTTACAATTATTATTATTTATACTGTGAAAACACATTTTTTTTTCTCAGCTCAAGCTGGTAAAACCTGTGTTGTGGGCATAGCCAAGCATGTTCATTTCTCAATTGCTAGGAACTTTCGGACTATTCTCGTGGTGCTTAATATTGTGGCTCTCTGAAGATTTAAATAGATATTGCTGTGTAGTCCTAATTGTTAAATGCTATTGTGTTGTGTATTTGGGATGATGCCAGTTTCAGATATTACTGTAGGGACAATATATGCCCTGTTCATATTCCAAAGTCTTTCAATTTCCTCTTTTAATTCAGCATATTTCTGGTGTTTTTCACGTATTGATGTCTGTAAGTTATGTTGTTTGGAATGGCTATATCTATTAAGTAAGTTGTTCTTGCTTGTTTATCCTATATTATTATATCTGGATGGTTATTATGGATTGTCCTATATGTAATAACTCATCAATCATAATATAATTAGAGGGATTCCGACTCAAAAACTGGATCAGGTTGGTATTTATAATAAGGCGTGATTTCATTTATGAATTTGTATTTTAAAGCAAGATTTTGGTGAATGATGTTTGCCACTTGATTGTGCCTGTGTAAGTAATCAGATTGAGTTAAACTGCTACAGGATGCTGTAATGTGTTGGATTGCTTCATGTTTTTCTCAGCATTTGCTACATTTAACATCTTGAATTTGCTGGTTTTTACTATGTATTTTTGATATTTTTTGTGTTAAATGCCAGGACGTGTATTGTTGCAAGGAACCCTTCTGTTTCTGAGAAGAGGTCTCCAGCTCCGAGCCAGGCTTTCAACGCTTCCTTGTGAACATCTTGTCTGCTCAGATCATGAGGATGTCTTCCATGGAGGGTCATAATCTTCCATTGGTTAACATTTCTTTGATAGTGATAATGTCTTCATTTTTCTGGGTTGTGTACACTTCTTATTGGAATTGCACATTCTAGCGAGGAGTGCTGATTCCTGCTTTCACTGATAAAAGTTATATCCTTAGAAGTTTTATCTGATATTTGTGTAAATGTCTGTTATTCCTCTTCTCCCTTCTGTCCTAGGCAGTGTTAATCTAACTACATTTGAATGTAATGATTTTTTCCTGAAATTAGTCATTTTAGTTCTTATTTTTCTTTGTAAATTTTCCAGATCAGTTCTGTACCAAGATTTTATGCCAAAAGAATATATTAATATGGGTATAGTGAAAGTGTTTGTTGCCTTTGTTATATTTTTACTGTTGAGCTCTGTTTGGCAGATTTTCTTAAGCCTTGAAGTAAATTCTGTGAAAAGTTTTTCCTTTATCACGTTATGATCTATTTTCTTTCCTTGCTGATATTCCAGATACTTTTATGTTTCATATTCATCCATCGGTTGTATTGATATTGTTATTACTTTTATTATGTGTGGCAATTCACTGCTGCTGCAAAACAACAAACTTGACAATTTATGTCGGTAGTATTAAACCTGACTCTGACACTGATCTACCTACCTCTGCCTTAAAGTATTCAAAAGCTCTGCTTTTATTGGCCTTTGAAGAAGAGGGTTTAGAAGATTCAGTATGCAGTAAGAGAAGATATTTCGCCTCATCTCTTTTTTAACTGGGTGATCACTTATTTTTAAACAGAGACCTAGATTCTTCCACAAGGGAAAACATTCTCTCAGCATTCACCCTGCCATGACCCCTAAGAAGCATATATGCTTCAACTAAGCCACCTCTATTTCTTCTAAATTTATTTAGACACAAGTGTAATTTGTCAAACCTCTCCTTGTTCATGCATCAATTACAATGTAGAAATTTTATAAACATTCTCTAAATCATTTCCAATGCATTAACTTCTTTCCTTAAATAGGGTAGCCATTAATGTGCACTATACTGCGGATGTTTTCTCACCAATATGCAAAAAAGCCGAATACCTGCTTATTTTACATTCTTAGTATACTTTTAATGGGGCGTTTGGGGTGTCCAAGGAGGGATGCCACATCTAGTGATAAGGGTAGTCATGTCCAGTCTGGACCAGCTCACTCCCCTTTGGCCCCCACTGCACTCTCAGCTCTCATCTGTGGCTCCAATTAGCTGTATACATGTGAAGGAGCCACACTGCTTCAACCGGTGGGCTAAACCAGGCGAGGATAGTGGGCAGCCCCACATGAGAGAGACATGCCAGTCCTGGCATGCAACGTGGACCGGGTGGATGAGACCTTCAGTGGGATCCAATGGCCAGGAAGACGGTACTGCAACGCTCCATGGAGAGTGAAGGGCATGGCAAGGCATCACGGTCATCCACTGCCACCAAGGAAGACCCCAGTTTGTGATGCTTGTTTGTACCACTGGACCCGGGTCTCTGAGGTTGAGAGAGTGGAGCTATTTCAGTGCAAGAGCTTCTTCAGTTTAAAAACTCTCCCGCACAGCTTTTCTGTCATTGTCGGACATGATGGACATCAATGAACACCTGTTAACTTTCTTAGCTTGCCGTATCTTCTACAAATCATTCACACCCACACCCAGTGTATGACAGAGCTCTGAGATCTCTCACCATTAAGATAGTATGGTACCTTTTAATTTTTCCTGCCAAAATAGGCAATTTCACCTTTTCTCGTCGTATACTCCATTTGCTAGATCTTTGCCCTGTCATTAGCTGATCAACTTCCCTTTTTGACTTCTTCTTGTGTTCTTCTAATGTGATGAGATTGGCATGAATTAGATGGTCTGAAGGACCTCTTTCTGTGCTATAGTATTCTATGACTCCATGATCCATGGTGGGTTTATACAGGGATACTGAAATCTGGTGAAATCATAATTGGTTTGAAGGAGTTAAGAATATGATAGGAAGCTTTGAAGGCCCCCAGAATCGACTGCTTTTTCATTTAAATTTTCACTTTTTAAAATTTTTATTTTTTCTTCAGAGATACAGCACTGAACAGGCTGTTCTGGCCCCACAGGCCACATCGCTAAGTAACCCACCTATTTAAAAGTAGACTAATCACAGGACAATTTACAATGACCAATTAACCAGTATATCTTTGCAGTGCGGGAGGAAACCGGGGCACCTGGACGAAATCCATGCAGTCATGGGGAGAACACACGGCATATCAGCACCAGCATTGAACTCTGAACTCCGGAAGGCCCTGCACTGTAATGAAGTCTTGCTAACCACGATGCCACCGTGGCAACCAGCATCGTACTCTAGAGGACTGAACCTAATCAGGCAAGGGGTTTTACCTTATGCTGAAGCTTAGTCACACTGAACTTGAGGAAGTCAGTGAAGCGCCTTCAATAACTCCAAAAGACTGAGGTTAGGTAAAATACCGAAAGGCTTTTATTCGCTGTACAATACAACCTCCGTGGTGAGTGTCTGCCCCCGGACTGAGGGGGAGGGGCAAGGCGGAATCACCTTTATACTGGAATCTGTGGGAGGAGCCACAGGGGCAGTCAGCAGAGGGGCGTGTCCAGACAGTTAACCCAGTTACAACATATATATGGTTTACCACAGTCAGCCTCTGCATTCACGCACTTAGATAGGTACATGAAGAATATAGGCTGAAAGCAGGAAATTGCGAATAGCTGGGTTGGCACATCGGTTGACATGGGCTTGTTGAGCCTAGGGCCCTGTATCGTAGGTGTATTGCTCTATGACTCTGACTTAAGATGGCCCTGGTGAAGACCAGCGACTACTTATTGGTGATTTGGAAAGATCAAGTACGGTCCGAAACCTGGTGGCAGGATCCAGGCCCGGAGCGTATCAAAACGACAGGGCTCAGGTTCTAGAGGGAGGAATGACC
Source organism: Mobula hypostoma (assembly GCF_963921235.1). Lineage (NCBI taxonomy): Eukaryota > Metazoa > Chordata > Chondrichthyes > Myliobatiformes > Myliobatidae > Mobula > Mobula hypostoma. The sequence goes on from NC_086116.1 coordinate 17,536,550, forward strand.
CGACGTTTGGATGATGTAAACACCGGTCCAGATGGAAAAGGCAGGACGTGGGGACCACAGGCGAGGATTGGGCCGGTTCTGCTTGCTGCTCCATCATGTTTTCTTGGTGCTGCGCTGAACTGAAGCTATGGCCTGCTTCAGCTGTTCTGGTCTTTGAGCCTGTGGACTCACTTTCGTTCTGAATGCTATTTACCTACTTTTATTGTTTGCCTGATTTGTTTTGATTTTCCTCTCTACACATCAGTCTTTTTTTATGGGTTTTTTTTGGGTTTCTTTGTTTAGTGGCTGCCTGTAAGGAGATTAAACTCATGGTTGTATAATGTATACTTACATTGGTAATAAATGTACTTTGAACTTTGAATTTGACTCTATGACAACCTTAGCAACCATACCTGTAATGTCTACATCCAAGTCATGTATAGAAATTGTAAAAGTTGAGGCATCAGTTATCACTTGCTGACCAGGAAAAGTCTTATGATTATTCTATTTCCTTATAGACTACCAATCTTCATTGCATGTTTCTGACCCAAAGAACTTTAACTATCTGTAACAAACTTTGATGTGACAAATGACTTCTGGAAATCTAAGTATAGTGTATCCACTGGCTCCCCTTAATCCACAATACATGCCACTTCTTCAAAGAACTCCAATAAATTGATCAAACATAATTTTCCTTTCACAAATACATATTTACTTTGTCTGAGTTCCTTGACTTTTTCTTAGTGCCCTGAGGCAGTGTATTTAATAATAGCTTTTAACATTTTCCTCATGGCGGATGTTAAGTCAACTGGCCTGTTGTTTCCTGTGTTCTGTCATGCTTCTTTTCTGCATAAAGCTGAATATGCTAATTTGCCTGTCCAGACTCCTACAACCTGTTACAGTCCATTTTAAGATTTGAAAGCCAGAGCATGTCTGGGGAGATTAGTCAGAGAAGTTGATGATCTAAGAGTCACTATCGATTTCTTAAGGTTTCACCAAATGTAACAGGCAAAGCAATGTTTAAATTCCTACTTAGTCCTATTTACTCTTGCTCTAGGTATACAAAGGAATAGAGAGGAATTTGAAATATCAGCTCAGTGGTAAAAGCAGCAGGCAGTACAGAGGAGCTTATCCCCCAAATTGACCGGACACTGTATACTGCAGTATTAATTGTTAGCACAGAATGGTACAATTCATGTAGATAATGTTCTGGGGAATGAGTTTATTGCAAGAAGTGCTTGAATCTTTACATTGATGTAGTAGAGACCTGGGCCCTCAAGTTTAATGAGCAGGATGTATCTTCAGGGTCCAAATGTCCTGGATGAAATAGGATTGGCTTTGCTCTACTCTAATTCTTCAGCATGAGTGATCTGCCAGGCATTAAAAAATACATTTTAGGTGCCAATGACTTGTTATGATTACCAGTGTCTGTGATACTTCGTATTATTGCAATTTCTGATACAAACTCATCAATAAAGAACAGCTACAAAATGCTGGAAGACCTCTGTGGGTCAGGCAGCGTCTATGGAGAGGAATGTATGGGGTGTCAGGGAGGGGTAGCACCTCTGGTGGGGGAACATGTCGCATCCTTTTTGAGGCGGTTAGTCTGCCTTTGGTCCCCACCTGGCACTCAGCTCTCACCTGTGGCTCCCCGTAGCTGTTTGCACGTGACAGCGGCCACACCCTGGGCAGCGGCTTCAAAAAGCCGGCTAAACCAGGTGTGGGTAGCCGACGGGTCTCAAACCCTCGGTGAGATAGGGAGTCGTCTATCCCAGCATGTCAAGACAGACTCCAGCGGATTGAGCGGACGAGACCAATGGAAGGTCCAACGGTCAAGAAGGCGGTCTCCGCAAGCGTCGTGGAACGTGTAGAGCAGGACAAGACACAGAAGATGTCCTGGTCATCCATTGCGCTTAGTCCCATCTCCAGCTGTCTTGACTCTGTCTTGCCACTGGATCCAGATGGGAATTGGGAAGAGAGAGTGAGGCTGACGCTGCGCAACTCTCCCTCACTTAAATCCAAATCACGCGCTAGTCTGGACACCATCATAATGGTGTTGAGGTCCTCATTGACATCGATGATGGATGAACACCATGGAGAGGAATAAACAGTTGACATTTCAGGTCAAGATCCTTCATCAGGACAGGAAAGGAAGAAAGAAGAATTTCCTTCCCCCACTTTCTTATTCTGGCTTCTTCCCCCTACCTTTCCAGTGCTGATGAATGGTCTTGGCCTGAAACATGCTGCCTGTCCTGCTGATGTCCGCCAGTATTTTGCATGTGTTACTTTGTATTTCTCATGTTCAACAAAGAACAGCTTTCTGTTCTTTAGAGAATGTAATTCTGTGGATTTCTTGTGGTATACTTGGAAATGGTTATTGCTGTTTTCCACAGAATCACTATTTCCATAAGACTAAAAGTGGCGTGTGGCCAAGTGGTTAGGGTGTTGGGCTCACGATCTGAAGGTCATGGGTTCGAGTCTCGGCCAAGGCAGCGTGTTGTGTCTTTGAGCAAGACACTTAACCACACACTGCTCCAGTCCACCCAGCTGGAAATGGGTACCGGCAAAATGCTGGGGGTTAACCTCGCAATAGACTGGCGTCCTATCCGGGATGGGGGAGGGGGAGTCTCGTATGCTCAGTCGCTTCACATCACAGAAACCGCATAAGCACCGGCCTGATGGGCCACAAAGGCTTGGGGCAGACTTTTAAAAAAAGGGATATAAGACAGAGGAGCAGAATTAAACTCCTCATTTGGCTAATCAAGTCTGCTCTGCCACTGATCATAGCTAATTTATTTTCCTTCAACTCCATTCTCCTGCCTTCCCCCTGTAACATTCTATGCCCTTACTAATCAAACTCCACTTCAAATATAGCCAATGTATTGGCCTCCACAGCTGTCTGTGGCAATAAGTTCAACCGATTCACCTCTTTCTGGCTGAAGAAACTTATCTTCATCTTTGTTCTAAAGGGACATCCTTCTTTTCTGATGCTGGAAATATTATTTACACTTCAACTCTATCTGAGACATTCAATATTCAGCAGGTTTCAATTAGATTCCCCTCTCATTCTTGTAAGCTCCAGTGAGTATAGACTCAGATCCATCAAATGCTGCTCATATGTTAACCCTTTCTTTCTTCTGATCATCCTTGTATACCTCCTCTGGACCCTCTCCAATGCCAACACACTGTTTCTTAGATATGGGGTCCAAAACTGCACAGTACTCCAAGTTCCCTATTTCCCTTGACTTGTTCTGGGTTCTGTTTAGAGAAATATCATAGCCTAGATGATTATCTGGTGGTTGATTTTAATTGATGTCAGGGGTAGTAGTGAAAGCAGGCATAGTGGTGCTATGACTACTTCCATCAATATCTCTGGCATTAGACAAACACATGAACAACAAAGGAATGGAGGAATATGGATCATCTGCAAAGAGATACAGTTATATTAATTTGGTATCATGGTCGGCCAGACATATGGGCCACGCTGTGTCCTTCTATGTTCGAAATGCAGAAACACCAGATGTCCATGATCCAGATGTTCCTGTTATCTTGTGCCAGTAGTGTGCCCTCTCAAAATAAACCTTCATTTCTTTCAATGAGCTTTTGAATGGCTAGATATATATCAACAGAACTGTGCAAGATAAGACAAAATTTGCTGAGATTGGGTCAATCAGATTGGTTTGTGTAGTTTACACACATTGCATGTTCTTGGAAGTTGTGCCTTTGTCTAGTGGTCCCCATCTGCAGAACCCCTCTATAAGCATAAACCTCTGATAATGTGGGCAGGAGATCAACTTCTTGTGCAACTTGCACGTAATTCCCATCATTTGGCTTTCCTATGTTGGATATACGTGTAAGTTACACAAGTGATTGACCTCCTGCCCACATTTGGGAGAAAAACAGCTCCTGAAATTAGCTTTCTGATTTTGATTGTTACTTATAAGAAGGTATTGCAGTTGCAGATGAGTGCATAGCTCTTCAGTGAGGTGTGAATGATGCAATGATTCCTACATGAGACCAACCCTAATGGGCCTGTCTCACAGCCTGAGGCATGTGGTCGTGCAATCAAAATAAGATCATAGCTTTCAGGGGTGGTGCCTTCTGTTATTCCAATTGAATAGATGGGAATACTGAACTGACTTTGTCGTGAATAGCAATCTATTTTTTTCTGTACTTTTCTGGGCCGTTGATTTGCAATCGTCACCCCACTATGGAATTTCAGAATCTCTCTCTTAAGATCACTTGCAACTATTTACAGACGAGCTGAAACTGGCCATGATTGCAGTCAGCAATTCCAACCATAACACCTCCATTAATAATCACAGAACAATCACGAGAGTTAAGCCTCTTGTGCATAAATTCTGGGTACCAAGTTTGCATTTCAGATGTACCTGATGTTGCAATGCAGCTATTAATTAAGGAGGTATGGTAGCATAGGGGTTAGTGTAATAATTTACAGCGGCAACTATAAGACTGAGGTTCAATTCCCACAGCTGTCTGTAAGGTGACTGTACATTTACCCTGCATAGGTTTCCTGCGTGAGCTCCGACTTTCTCGCACATTCCAAAGAGATGTATGGGTAGGATTAGTAAGCTGTTGACACCACAAGCATGGAGACACTGGCAGGCTACCCCCCAGCGTACCTCGAACTGTATTGGTCGATGACACACAGTGACACATTTTCACTGTATGTCTCAATGTTCATGCGACAAGCAGAGATAGCCTTTAACCTTTGCAATTCCTACAGGAGATATCTGTTCCCGTCTGCTTATTGTATTCTTCTGCACTGAACTATCTTTTGGTGTTGCCAAGAAAACAAGTTACTTTTAAATATGACAGTACTGTAATCATTTCAATGTTAAAGCAAGTTTACTGCCCTCTGAAAGGTTTACTGTCATGAAATCAAAGTCCTAGTCAACTCAAATTCACAGAAAGAGCATCTGTTAGTACTGCCGGTGTTTGTTTCCTTGACCCATAATTCTTCATTATCATTACTCTCTACTTAACTACTTTAAGTACATTGGTATAGTTGCTGCTGTTTCAGTTGGGATGATGCTCTGAAGTTATGGCTGATATGCTTAATTTGTGGAGGACTACAGTAATTTTGCAAATGGATTATGCTTTTAATTATTGCAATGTTCTTATTTGTACTATCATGAATTTTGTTTATAATGACTTTAAAGACACACTGTTATAATCTTGCTTGTTGTAAAAGCCAAATTATTATGTAGACTCTGCTCAATGAACTGGTGAGTCTCTCAGGAGAGGTATTTAGAATCACAACCAACGACACTCTCTGTACAGTCCTAATCATGTAGAACATTAGTGAAGTTGCTGCACTGATTTGAAACAATTGTGTTGTTCTTCCGGTGCTTTGGCTTTTAAACTCTCTGTGACAAAGTGATGGCTTCTGTCCTGAAATTCATTCCCAGCAAACCCTGTTCTTTGCTATCAGTGTAGAATCATGCTGCCCCAGAGGTACTGGTCCAGACAATATCAAATCACTTTGATGTACTTCATTGAAGAATAATGACTATGAAGAAGAATGAAGATCAACAATCATGTTAAAAAATTCTGAACTTCAGCTTGCAGTACTTTTCCAGTGAATGAATTGATTGCAATCTGAAATAGCTGGCAAAGTGGCCAAGCCAAAAGAAGATAATAATGATTATTAAGAGTCTGCACTGCTATTTATTCACAAAATATGATTGGACATAGTTGAATCACAGTAAAAGTTCAAAATAAATTTACTGTCAAAGTACACATACAGTATGTCAGCCTGAGATTCATTTCCTTGTGGGCATTCACAATAGGTACAAAACCCAATAGAATCACTGAAAATCTACACACAAAGACAAACAACCAATGTGCAAAAGAAGACAATGTTCAAATAAGGAAAAAAAATCATCATCATCATCATCATCATCATCATCATCATAATAAATAAATAAACAAACAAACAAACAAACAAATAAATAAATAATATTGAGAACCTGAGCTGCAGAGTCCTAGAAAGTGAGTCCATAGGTTGTGAACTCGCTTCTGAAAAGATGGTTAGGTTATTCAGGCAGAAAGAAGTTGATTGTCATTACTGAGAATCTACACTGCTATTCATTCACCAAATATGTATGGAAAGGTCTGAATCACAGTCAAATAATTTCATAATCAGATTACTTACTCCATTCATGTCAAAGCAAATTAAGGAATTAAGAATATTTTCTGACTGCAATTAAATAAAAAGAACTGGGCAAGTATATGGTGGAAGCAGAGTAAAGGGATGATGGACGGGGTACTACATGATATTACTTGTTCAAGTACATGACTTTGGAATCTGCATCTTTAAAAGAAAATTTGGAAGGCAATAAAAAATAAGGAGGCCAAACGTGATTTGTGCATGTGAGTTCTCAGCTATTTTTACATTCTTTTCCATTCTACGTGGCATAGTGGGATAAATGATTTCCTGCATTTATGACGGAGCTGCAGTTTTTACAAGTTGGGTTTGGGGTGAGGGTTCACCACTAAAGCTATAATAATCAGAATCAATATTTATTTACAGTTAATGTCAGACATCTTTTAAGCATATCACTTCTAAAATGGAATGTACCCATTGCGTTCAGGTGAAGCAAATCCTGGGTGGCAATCTGGTGAGGTAGTGTCTTTGTTGTAGAATGCAGCTGATTTTTGTCGTGAAGGTTAGACAGTATTCCAATCAGAATGTATCTGCAATGTGTGTGTGTGATTTTCTCTGTCAGGCTTGTGCACATGTGGAGAACACAACAATTTCCCCATAAACTTTACCAGAGACTAGACAATTAATAAATAAATAACGGATGGGGTACGAGGGGGAGGTGGGGCATTTGCGGAAGTTTGAGAAGTCAATGTTCATGCCATCAGGTTGGAGGCTACCCAGACGGAATATAAGGTGTCGTTGGAGAGGAACAACACCTTATATTCCATTTGGGTAGCCTCCAACCTGATGGCATGAACATTAACTTCTCAAACTTCCGCTAATGCCCCACCTCTCCCTCGTACCTCATCCGTTATTTATTTATATACACACACATTCTTTTTCTCTCTCTCCTTTTTCTCCCTCTGTCCCTCTCACTATACCCCTTGCCCATCCTCTGGCTTTTTCCCCCCCTCCCCCTTTTCTTTCTCCCTAGGCCTCCTGTCCCATGATCCTCTCATATCCCTTTTGCCAATCAACTGTCCAGCTCTTGGCTCCATCCCTCCCCCTCCTGTCTTCTCCTATCATTTTGGATCTCCCCCTCCCCCTCCCACTTTCAAATCTCTTACCAGCTCTTCTTTCAGTTAGTCCTGACGAAGGGTCTCGGCCCGAAACGTCGACTGTACCTCTTCCTAGAGATGCTGCCTGGCCTGCTGCGTTCACCAGCAACTTTTATGTGTGTTGCTAGTAATTCCAGCATCTGCAGATTTCCTTGTGTTAACAGAGTGCAGATACCACACATCTGGCAGCTGCCACTGGTTGCGTGAAATCTCCATAAGCAGGCGACATACATTCATATTGTCAAACATGAGGAAATCTGCAGATGCTGGAAATCCAGAGCAACACACACAAATGCTGGAGGAACTCAGCAGGCCAGGCAGCACCTACGGAAAAGAGTAAGCAGTCACTGTTTCGGGCTTCATTGGGACTGGAAAGAAAGAGGAGAAGTCAGAATAAGAAGATGGGAGGAAGAAAGGAAGAAGTACAAGGTGGTAGGTGACTTGATGGGCTAAATGGCCTAATTCTGCTCCTATGTCTTATGGCCAATGTTGATGCCATCAGTTTGGACAATACTGTACCAAGACAGGATATAAGCTATTCCGCCTCCAGTCTGCATCTACACTCAACATAGCAGTACAGGAGGCCATGGATGGACAAATAAAAACAGTTAACCACTATTGGTTAGAACAGCTAAAGTATTTTATATGTTTTTAAAAATCAGACAAATTATAGTTGATCTTTGTCAGTGTTTGCAATATGGTTCCCTTTTCCACCCCCAATAATCCTGAAATAATTTAAGGTTATGCTTGATTTGTACATCTGTGAATAATATCTTGTTACCTTCCAAAATGTCAAATTTAAATTGCCTCTGGTGTACCTCCAATCTAATTACGACTTTTACCAGAAATCCCTTATTCCTTAAAATCCTTATCTAACAAAAACTCAGCTTTAAGTAAGTGCCTATTCCTCCAACAAGCTGCCATGTACGGAGAAGAGTGAAACGTTATTCCTGTCCTGGAGGTTTGATTTACCTTGAGACTGAGCATAATATCAAATTCCATATCATTTGAAATTTCTATAGAGAAGTAATTCTGATTTTGCAGAGAATCGGAAGTTAATATTTTATTTATTTACTGAACTACAACATGGAATAGGCCCTTCAGATTGTGGTACCCAGCAACTCCCCACTTAACCTTATCCTAATCATGGGACAATTTACAAGGACCCATGCAGTGACAGGGAGAATGTACAAACTCCTTACTGGCAGTGGCGGGAATTGAACTTGGGTCACTGGTACTGTAGAGCATTATGCTAACCACTACACTACCATGCTGCCCCATTTTACTCTGATCACTCCTTGTTTACTATCATGGCACTGGCAACTGTATTTTAGAAATATAATAGGTTGTAAATTCACCAGATTACACAGAGAATCATATAAAACACCATATGGCTATAGACCTCTTTTTCATATCAAGCTCAATAAAGAGTTCAAAAATCTTTTCAAATTAGTTTTAGAATTGTTAACTGTCACAGTTTAGAAACTCTCCATTCAATCCAGCAAATCCATACCAATAGCCTAAATCAACACTTTAATCTTGCGCTTCGGCTCACTTCTTTCTCAATCTTATTCTGCAAAGGCAGTAAGATTTTGCATTTCAACGGCAGCTTTAACTGCTGCAACACATCACTAAGACACAGGGACTTTAATCACACAACATTTGACACTGAGTTACAAAGAGGCATATTAGGGCAGATTACTAAATGCATGATCAAAGAGGCAGGCATTAAGGAAAGAAGAACAGCGAGAGAGAAAGGGAAATAAATACAGGGGTACAAGAAGGGAAGAGAAGTGAGGTACATTTTAAAAGAATGAAAGACAATTGTCTTCTCGAGTTGACTTGGGAGCACCAGGCATTATACACTCAGCCATTTAAATCTATCCAGTTTGCCCCATATAAAGACCTGACATATACATTTCAGTTCTATTCAGCACAACATCCATTGAAACCCGTCTCTTTGACTTGCAAGTCAGAAAAGCTATGTTCTAACTTCCACTTTTGTTCTTCCTGTGTTTATGCTACATCTTTAACTATTCTATCAGCTTTTTGCTTAGTGCCAAGCCTCTTTAAAACTTCTGTAATTGCGAAATAATTTTATTTCAACTAATTCCTCTTTTCAATAAAGAAACTTGAAACTTCCAAGGGATGAACATAAATATAAATTTTACATTCAGGATACATTCTAGTGATAATTTATAGCTCTCAGCAACTGGAATTTATGTGGTTTTGAAATAAAGTGTAAACAATGTTAAAACATCCTCGATAATCTTCTGTGGTTATAAATATAGTGAATCATAAACCAGTTTAAAATTTGGGAGTTTGGAACGGAGGGATTACTGAGAAACATCTTTTGCCTCAATAATTCATGTCAGATGAAAAGAATACAGCACAAAAACAGGCCATTCAGCCTGCGACAATGTGTCAAACTAATTTAAATTAGTTATCAATTGCCCAACTAAACAGTCTGACAAACCTTATAGACTTTTTCGAGGAGGTTACCAGGAAAGTTGATGAATGAAAGGCAGCGAACTACATAGAACATAGAACATAGAATAGTACAGCACATTACAGGCCCTTCGGCCCACAATGTTGTGCCGACCCTCAAACCCCGCCTCCCATATAACCCTCCATCTTAATTTCCTTCATATACCTGTCTAGTAGTCTCTTAAACTTCACGAGTGTATCTGCCTCCACCACTGACTCAGGCAGTGCATTCCACGCACCAACCACTCTCTGAGAAAAAAAAAACTTCCTCTATTATCCCCCTGGAACTTCCCACCCCTTACCTTAAAGCCATGTCCTCTTGTATTGAGCAGTGGTGCCCTGGGGAAGAGGCGCTGGCTATCCACTCTAGCTATTCCTCTTAATATCTTGTATATCTCTATCATGTCTCCTCTCATCCTCCTTCTCTCCAAAGAGTAAAGCCCTAGCTCCCTTAATCTCTGATCATAATGCATACTCTCTATACCAGGCAACATCCTGGTAAATCTCCTCTGTACCCTTTCCAATGCTTCCACATCCACGTGGAGTTTGGCAAGGGCTTTGTCAAGGTCCTGCATGGGATATTGGTCCAGAAGGTTCAGTTGCTTGGCACTCAAGTTGAACTAGTAGACTATGTTCAACATTGGCTTAGCTGGAGATGACAGAGTGGTAGTAGATGGTTGCCACTCTGACTGGAGGCCTGTGACTAGTGGTGTGCCTCAGGGATTGGTGCTGGGTCTGTTGTTGTTTGTCATCTATATTAATGATATGGATGATGATGTGTAAACTGGATCAGCAAATTGGGGGCATAGTGTACAGTGAGGAGGGCTATCACAATTTGTAGTGGAATTTGGACTAGCTGGAGAAGTGGGCTGAAAAATCGCAGATGGAATTTAATGTAGACAAGTGTGTGGTGTAGCCCTTTAGGAGGACAAACCTGGACAGGACTTACACCGTGAATGGTAGAACATTGAGGTGTGTGATACAACAAAGGGCTCTGTGAATACAGATCTATAATTCCTTGAATGTCACATCACAGGGAAATAGCATTGTAAAAAGAGCTTTTAGCATGTAGGACTTCAAATTTCAGAGTATTGAGTACAGTAATGGGGATGTTATGTTAAAGTTGCATAAGACATTTTTGAGGTCAAATTTGTAGTATTGTGTGCACTTCTAGTAACTACCTACAGGAAAGATAACAATAAGGTTGAAAGGGCACAGAGGAAATTTGCATGGATGTTAACGGAACTTGAGGACCCGAGTTATAGGAAAAGGTTTAATAGATTAGGGCTTCATTCTCCAGAATGCAGGAGAATGACTGGAAATTTGATAGACGTATATAAAATTATGAGGGCTATATGTAGGCTAAATGCAAGCAGCCTTTTTTTCTACTGACGTTGGGTGAGACTTGAGCAAGGAGTCATAGGTTAAGGTTGAACAGTGAAATATTTAAGGGAACCCAAGGGGAATCTTCTTCACTCAATGGGTAATAGGAGGATGGAATGAGCTGCCAGTGGAAGTGGTGGATGCAGGTTTCATTGCAACTTGTGAAAGAAGTTAGAATGAGTACGTTCATGGGAGGGGTACCTTTATTTCCTGTGGAGCATGAAGAAAGCTCACCTCTGTCCCTGGATACTGACGGACTTTTACCACTGTACCATTGAGAGCATACTCATCTGCTGCATCTCAGTGCGGTATGGCAATTGTCCCGTATCGGACTGCAAAGCACTCCAGCGTGTGGTGAAAACTGCCCAGCGGATTATTGGCACCCAATTGCCCACCATTGAGAACATCTACCATAATTGCTGCCTGGGCAGGGTGAAAAGCATTTTCAGGGATGCATCTCACCATAACCATGGACTTTTTACTCTCCTCCCATCCGGTAGGTGCTATAGGAGCCTCCGCTCTGGCACCAGCAGGCACAGGAAGAGCTTCTTCCCTGAGGCTGTGACCCTGCTGAACCTCACATCACAGCGCTAAACAGTATTGTATCCGTATTGTACTGTCTCAGTACTTTTATATTTGTGTGCTGTAGCACTTTTATTATTCGCTGTTATTTTGTAAATGACACTATTCTTTGCATTTCTGGTCAGATGCTAAATGCATTTCATTGGCTTTGTATCTGCACTCGGCACAATGACAATAAAGTTGAATCTAATCTAATCTAATCTAACGGTGAGCTATGGTGGAGGGGTAGAGTGAACTACATTCCCGGTGCAGGTCAATCTCATTGGGCAGAATTACAGTTTGGCACAGACTAGATGGGCCTTTTGCTGTCCTGTAGTACTCTAATTCTATGAAGCATATTCTAAAGTTGGATGGGTTGTTTTAGGATCTGTAGGGACCATTACAAAGGAAAGAGAATGTAAGGTGACCTGAACGGACAGTAAAATTGGAGCTAAATTGGTTATGATCTTTGAATAATCACCACGTTTAACTTGGTAGAGGGCAAAGCAGGTTATGGAATGGACACTTGGCGGAAGAAGTGTGGGAAAATGAAGTTGCATTAAGTGGGATAACGTCACCAATACAGTCACAAGAAGGGAATGTATCCTAAACTGGAGTTTTATCTAAAGAGGGGTGTGGCTGGGAGTCTGAATAAATGCAGCAAGCATGAGGACTTGTAAATGGGGTGGGGAGCTTAAGGCAAAATGTAGCACATGCTACAGTTCTATAACAAATAGATTAAGAGAGATTAAGAGAGACATCAGATATTATAGTTTAACTGCTACATGTAAAAAGAAAACTCCAAACTGAAAAGATAAAATAGAAGAGAGAAGTGAAAGATAAGTGAAAGATAAAATCAGAGGTATGTATGTGGCCCAAACAAGCATTATTTACACAGCTGTATTTACTGCAAGGAACCAAATGAATAAGTGGAAGTACAGATGCAGATGGAACTCCCAGAGCCCTGGATGGCATTATTGACACAGCTACTATGAGCATCTTTCAAGAATTTTGTTAAGTTACGTTTTTGTAACAATAAGGGGGTGTGCCACATTGGACTTAGCAAAGGGAGATGAAGCAGACTTAATTATCTGACCATAATTTTATAAATATTTCTTGGTGATATTCATTGCATAATAGAATCCAATGTAATATTTGAAAAGGAGATATGGGGTAATGTGTTGTTTTTCCTAAACACACAGGGTTTCTGTGTCCTCCACACTCCTTCTCTGCTTTGACCATTCATAAGCCATAGATTTTCTGGGAGCCAGTAGGGACATTTCATTTTCTTTCAAGCACATATTTCATTTTTTCCCCCTCCATTTGCCTGAGATTCTCTCCCTGTAACAGGGCTCAAAACAAAGTTACAAATTTATTATTACAGTGCTGAGATTGATTGAAAGTAAATAGACCAATCACAAACCTTGCTTTAGACATGAAAAAAGATTTTCTTCAGATGGCAAAAGTCAGCACAGGGAGGAAAAAAGAAATCATTGATGTTCTTTTACGGTGATCCTGAGAAAAATGTATGTTGATTAACATTACCTCCTCTGCATTCCCATTGGGAAGTCATTCTGGGGAAACTGCAACCACCTCAAACAGACCACTTTTATACGGAAGCAGCAAAAAATTACAAATGAATAGTTTTATGAAGATCTCGACAGTGCTTATGAGCAATGTAAATCTCAGGATATAAAACTAGTCATGGGAGATTTTAACTCCAAAGTTGGACAGGAAAGCGTTGATAACATCATAGGATCTTTTGGATTAGGGGAGAAAAATGAAAATGGAGAAAGGTTTACTGATTGGTGTGTCAGAAACAACCAAGTGATCGCCAACACTTGGTATGAAAACCATCCATGTAGATTATGTACTTGGATTAGTCCTGGAGAGAGAAAAAGGAATCAAATAGATTTCATTACCATCAATGAATGCTTTAAAAATAACATCACAAATTCTAAAGCCTACCCAGGAGCAGACTGTGGTTCAGATCACCATCCAGTAATAGCTACCATCAAAACAAAATTAAAGAAAATGAAACGTGGAAAAAGAGAAAGAAGTATATATTGGGAGAACTTAAAAATGATGGCATACTTACGCAACAATTCAAAACAGCTGTAGAAGAACACCTCAATGAAAACGTAACAACACCTATTTGGGACCGATTTAAGTATTTATAACTCTGCCAAAAATTCCTGGAACTATTGACTGTGAAAATTATAGAACAATCAGTCTTATGAGTCACATAATAAAGATTTTGTTGAGAATTGATCTGAGTCAAATATAAAACAAGTTAAGGCTAGAAACTTCTAAACTGCAATATGGGTTTATTGAGGATAGAGGAACTAGGTACCCAATTTTAATACTATGAATGCTTTCAGAAAGGGCAATTGAATATCAAAATGATGTCTTTTTATGTTTTATTGATTTTACTAAAGCATTCGACAAAGTGCAACATGAAAAATTATTTCAAATTCTCGCTAAACTAAACATTGACGGAAGGGACCAACAACTGCCTCAAAATTTATATTGGAATCAAACGACGGTGGTAAAAATTGATGATAATATAAGCCGTTGGACTAAAATTCAAAGAGAAGTTAGACAGGGATGCATTGCCTCACCGGAATTATTTAATATCTATAGTGAAATGATTCTCAGAGAAATAGAAGACCTAGATGGGATAAAAATTGGAGGTGTTAACATCAACAATATAAGATATGCAGACGATACCACCCTAATAGCAAGTGCTGCAGAAGACCTACAAATCCTCCTAGACAAAGTAGTACAAACAAGTCCAGATTTTGGTCTAACCATCACTGTAAAAAAAACAAATGTATGGCAATATCAAAACAGCAGGATACTCCCAACTGCCAATTGTACATTGGTAACCAAGGGATTGAACAAAAGACCAGCTTTAATTACCTTGGTAGCTTTATATCACAAGATGCTAGAAGTAAAGTAGAAAAAAAAGAATAGCCATTGCCAAAACCAACTTCCAAAAAATGAAACCCATTTTTATCAACAGACACATTTCTATGACAACAAGGCTTAGGCTACTAAAATGTTACATCTGGTCAATCTTGCTGTATGCTTCTGAAACATGGACTATAACACCAGAACTCCAAAGAAACTTAGGAGCAACAGAAGTGTGGTTTCTTAGAAGAATGCTGAGAATATCATATAGAGAGAGGGTAACTAATGAGACAGTACTCCAACTTGCCCAAACAAAAAGATCTTTAATGAGAACATTAAATGAGAGAAAACTTAAATTCCTGGGCCATGTCATCAGAAAGGGAGAAATAGAATGCCTTACTTTAGAAGGCCATATGCCTGGGAAACGTGGAAGAGGAAGGCAAAGAAGAAAATATATGGACGTTGTGAAAGAACTAATAGGTCTAAGTGTGCAAGATATCATTGACGCTGCGAGGGATTGTTCGATGTGGAGAGCCATGATCGCCCGAACGTGTAACATGCAAGGCACATGAAGAAGAAAAAGAAGCTTCCTGGTGGGTGTTGCTGTAGTATTGGTATTCACCAATGTTTTGCTAAACCAGTATTAATCTCTTTATTTAAGAAGGGATGTTAATGGTTTGGAAGCAGGTGAGAGAAGATTTAGTTGTAATACCTGAATTGGGCAGATAGTCTCATGATGTATGGTTGGACAGGCTAGGTTTGTATCTTTTGACGTTTCAAAGACTGAGATAGAGTGTAACTGAAGCAGGCAAAATCCTGAGGGATCTTAATAGAATGAATAGGGAGAGGATGTTTCCTCGTGTGGGAGAACCCTGAACTAGGGGACACCTTTTCTAAAAACATTTAGCTCTTTAATGAGGCAAAACATATTTTGTGAAGCTTTGGAACTCTCTGCGAAAGATGTTTTTGAATAATTTTAAGGCAAAGGTAGATAGATTCTTGACGAGCCTATTATCTAAGAAAAGATGTGCTGGCATTGGAGACAGTCCAAAGGAGGTTCACAACAATGATCCTGGTAAGGAAAGGATTCATTTATGTGGAACATTGATTAGTTCTTGATTAGTCAGGGTGTCTAAGGTTACAGGGAGCAGGTAGGAGAATTAGGTTGAGAGGGATAATAAATCAGTCAAAATGGAATGGCAGAGCAGACTCAATGGGCTGAATAGCCTAATTCTGCTCCTATGTCGTATGGTCTCATGGAGCAAATGGGTCAGATTTTACTACAGATAAAAGGGATGTGGAGTTCAGGCTACAAGCAGATCGGTCATGATCTCACTAAATAACAGAACAGGCTGGAAACAGAGGGACCTACACCTATTCCTTGTATCTTCTCCCAGGTTAGGTTGGACTTCTTGGTTTCAGTACTTCTGTGATCAACATTCATTTAAATGCATTTATCCATTTGATGTTTTTGGAGGTTTTCATTAAATCATATGCTCCCATGTGCATTTCCCAACATGAGTTTAACGACAAATCCCAGTACTTAAAAAACAAGAAGAATATAGGTCATATTCATATATGAAGGGTAATTTTTTTTTTAATTACTGGTTCACTTGTCCTGGTTGCTATTTTAGATTCCGTACTGCTGTCTTTCAACATGATGTTAATTCCTCTAGCCAGAAGGTCAAAGCTGCCTTGTTCCCAAAGCTTTCCTTGGCAGATGTCAATGTTTCGCTCTGATTGGTTAACAGGAGGTGTAGCCCTGCGGCGAGGGACCAGTCCTGCTATATTTTCCTCTCTTCAACCACACCAGTTTCACCAGGTACATTACCATGCAGTGCCCCATCTAGTGGTCTAGCAGGGAACTCAAGAAATATATCCAACACCAGCCAAATTTCCAACCGTGAGGTACTAAAACTCAACTAAGCTCCAAGTAATAATTATTATAAAACTACTCTTTGAATGACCACACAATTATAAGGTTTTATTGGAGCAGTTATTATCCCTGAGTAAATTTATAATAGTTACATAGTTACACATGTTCCATCTGCAGTTCAGATTAACAGAATCATTCCAGTAAAATTAAACACGTCATATCAATGCCCTGGGTTCCTCGTCCATCTGGGTTTCTGATAGAAATCTATTAATATTTTATGGATATTAATGAATTTCTTGCCTGAGGCAATGAAATGTTCAATGCAATAAGAACATGTGAGGCTTCATCTGAAACAATTTCTTTCTCACATTGAAAATATTACCAATTATCTTTGCCTAGCATGGGTCAGAGACAGAACTATAAAGCTGAACCTGTATCCAAGCTCCTGTGCCGTAAGTTTCACATCAAATACTGAACCACAAGACCGAGCATGAGGTCAAAGTATATAGAAATAACTTTTGTTTGTGACATCTTTTGCACTACTTATTTATTTCAAGATTCAAATTTGTTTAGTGTTCTTTCTAGTTCACTAGTGTACTGGAGAGCAAAATAATTGTTATTCCAAATCCAATGCAGCACCACAAAACACAATAAGATAAAGGACACAATAATTTAAAAAAAACAATAAATACAAATTTATAAGATAGTTTATGTACATAAATTGATTGTATGTCCATAAAGTGACACTAGGGACAGTAGTGCCTGTATGTAAGTTGACTGATAGGAAATGATAAAGCAGTGGTGGTGGGGTGGGTTAGTGGGTGGAGGTATTGATCAGTCTTACTGCTTGGGGAAAGTAACTGGTTTTGAGTCTGGTGATCCTATGCTACATAGCTTCCTCCCTGATAGGAATGGGACAACCAGTCCTTGAGAAAGGTGGATGGGACCCTTAATGATATTGCTGGCCATTTCCTGCCACCTTTCTGCATATACGGCCTTGATGGCGAGTAAGCTGATGCCAGTGATGCATTGGGCAGTTTTGACTGCCCGTTGTAGGGTCTCCTTGTCCGCCACAGTGTAGTTTCCATACCATGCAGTGATGCAGCATGTTCAGATACTCTCTACTGCGCTTCTGTAGAAGCCCATGAATATTGATGTGCATTGCCTAGCTCTCTTAAGCCTTATCAGAAAGTAGAGGCATTGGTGTTCTTTCTCGGTTGAGTAGGATGTGTTATGTGACCATGAGATGCTATGCGAGATGTGCACTCCCAGGAGTTTGTACTGCATTCAGTTGTTGTGTCACTGATTGGCGGGGGAGATGGGGAGGGGTGAGTTCTTCTGCTCAATAACCATCTCCTTTGTTGTGTTGGCTTTGAGGAAGAGGTTATTTGCCTGGCACCAGGCCTCAAGCTCTTCCACCTCCTCTCTGCAGGTTACCCCATCATTCTTGGTGCTGAGTCGCACCACTGTCACGTCATCAGCAAACTTCACAATGTGATTAGTCAGGTGTTTGACCATGAGTGGGGTGTACAGAGAGGGGCTCAGCACACATCCCGGGCGTGGGGCACCCATGTTCAGGAAGGAGGGGAGGGAAAGGCGGTTATGCATCATGACTATGAGGTCTGTTGGTTAGGAAGTTTAACACCCAGTTGCACAGTGCAGTTCACCAAGGTCCATGGAACAATAGGGTTGAATAGCAAAATGAATTCCCGAAACCACATTTTGACAAGTGTCCTTGTATTTTAGGTATGTCGAGGTTAGGAGCATGATAGATGCTATGGGATCTGTCTAGAAAGGTTCTGTTGGTAAGCATATTGGTGAGTTCCAGTGTGGCAGGAATGGAGTTGTTGACGTATGCCATTACCAGCCATTCAAAGCACTTCACAACAATTGATGTCGGTGCCACTGGACGGTCGACATTTGCTTCTGAAGGTGTAGAGTTGTTTGGTACATGAATGATGGTGGCTGATTTGAAGCATGTGGGGACAGCAGTGTTGAAGATGCCCGTGAAGACATCAGTGAGCTGGTGTGCACATTCCCTGAGAACTCAGCCTTGGGTGTTGTCTGGCGTGGCAGCCTCATGGGAGTTGACTCTCCACAGAGTCCTTCTCACATCTGCTGCTATAACAGACATTCACTGCTCACCCGGAAGTGGGGTAGCTTTCATGGCCAGCATTGTGTTGCATGCCTCAAAGTGTCCATAAAAATGGTTTAGAGCATCAGGGAGAGGTGTCACTAGTACAGTCGATACTGATTTTCCTTACATGGTCAGTAACGCCCTTGATGCCCAGCCACGTATGCCAAGAACCATTATTGGACAGGTGTTCCTGGTTTTTTTGTGCCTTTGCCTTCTTGATACCTAAGATGAGATTTCTCCTAGCTGTTCTGTCCCCAGACCTGAAGGCAGCATCCTGGGGTTTCTCTAGGGAGTGCAAGTCTGCATTTAGCCAGAGCTTCTAGATGGGCGTGAGAAGACCTTTCTTGATGTATTAACGTCACCTACACAGCTACAGATGTAGCCTGTGACAGATGAGGCATATTCCGTGAGCTCTGTGTCTTGCCTGTTTGTGGCCATCTGCCAGTTAGTCCATTCAAAACAGCCCTGAAGCCTGGAGATTGCCTCGATAGACCATGCAGCGATGGTCCTCTTGATTTTTTGTAACATATAGCAATTTTGATGCCTTGCATCAAAACAACTGATTTCTCAACGTATGTCAGGGATAATAAGCTTGATTCTGATTTGAAAAGGAAAATGTTGCATCTCATTCCACCGAGATGCAACACAGAGCGTCATAGGAAGTCATTCCTGCCTGCAGCCATCAAACTTTACAACTCCTCCCTTGGAGGGTCAGACACCCTGAGCCAATAGGCTGGTCCTGGACTTATTTCCTGGCATAATTTACATATTACTATTTAACTATTTATGGTTTTATTACTATTTAATTATTTATGGTGCAACTGTAACAAAAACCAATTTCCCCTGGGATCAATAAAGTATGACTATGACTAATATTGTGTGGGAGTACAGCACAGAGCAAGGGTTCCCAATTTGGGTCCACGAACCCCTTGCTTAATGGTATTGGTCAATGGCATAAAAAAGGATAGGAACCCCAGGCACAGAGTTTATCTATGTATGTATTGTTTATGTATTAGTATTACCATCTGCATAACTATATAGTAAGTAAGTGTAAGGCTATTTCACGTGTCTGTTGACTATTGGATATGCCCAACTACTATGAATACCTCACATATATTACTATTGCACAATATTCTAATTGCATGATTCAGTGAATGGCAGTGATCTATGTGTTTTGCTTCATTCTATGCAAATGATATTACAGGAGGATTACGGAGCATGAGTGCACTGCTAGAAAATGGTTCTCGTCATAATTTCCCATAAAGCAATGCTGTGTCATCTGCATATACTTCTACAGAAACAAGCTGAGACAGAAAAGTGCTCAGTTACTTTCTTTTCTGTACAGATTCTATGAGAGTGAATTTTATTCGGTATCTCAAATCTTTGTGTAAGTGATTTGTGAATCCCCATTAGCAGGAAAGTGAATGTCCATTTTCCTGATGGCTGAAACCTGGGGTTCACTGTAGTCTAAGTAATGCTGAACAAAAAAAAAGGGACAACCCTGCATCTATTGTGTACCTTCTTAAGACAGGGATAATCAGAAAGCTTCTGGACTAATTATTGTATTTTAAAGGTAATTTTTCCAATATATTTACACCAGCCAAATATCCACACAATGAGATCCCACACACAATAATGTTAGCTTAGGTTTCCGCAAGAAATTCCAGCAGCTCTGTATAGAACAGTTGGAATTCCTTGTGAGCTGTTCGGATCTCCTATATGAATGGACGTATAATCTTCTTACCGAGTGTTGGCTAAACTGCTTCTGACTCTGAACCACTGCAGGACTCCAGGGGCAAAGTAAAATCTTTTGCATCAATTAATTCCAACATTGTACATAACTGTGCCAATGTCTGAGGCACATTAAAAAAAATACTCTAAACCAAAGATGCTTTCAAAAATAATGAAATCCTCTGAATTTCCAAAAAAAAATTATAAAGAGCAGTAAACAGTAAAAAAAACTAAATCAAATCAATATTTGTCATGACCACCCTTTTCCTTAAAACAGCATCAGTTCTCTTAGGTACAGTGTCTTGCAATTTTAGAAGAAAATCAGCTGGTAGCTTGTTCCAAGCATCTTAGAGAACTTGCCACAGTTCTTCTTCAGACATTTGCTGTCTGTCTTGCTTCTGTCTCTCCAGGTAATCCCAGACAGCCTCGATGATGTTGATATCCGGGCCCTGTGGAGGCCCTACCATCGGAAACCATATAAAAAATCTAGGACGCCTAAGACTTTTGCACAGTATTGCCTTATTAGCTAACACCATCTTATGTTCCTGCCCAGAATGCAACAGACAAGATATTGTGTGAGGTTGATTTCTGCAGTAAGGGAACCACAAACTTGTTGCCCAGATCTCCTGAAATTTTATACCTCCCCTCATTAATACCGCTGCTTGGATACCTGTCGTTTGTCGTTGTGGGCACTTGTCCATTTAATTGTGTCACCGCAGTTTGAAAATCCTGATGGCTCCCAGGAGCAGAGGAATGGCAGACTCCCCATGAAGAGATGGAAACAAGAGGTTATACATAGGAATACCACCAAAGCATAGAAGAGCACAACCAAGCAACACCACGAGACAAATCATTTGCCACAAACTCAAGGACTCCACAACAGTACTGAATGAGAGTCCCCTTTAAATAATCATAGAATGTGGGAAACATGTGCCATTCAGAAGTAACTTAAGATTAGACAGAATGCACCAGGGCTTATTACCATTAGTAAATGTAGGTGCTAGAGAAATCTAGAAACTCTGTGGTATGCCACAGAGACCCACAGGGCTCATGACAAGAACAGGTCATTCGGTCTGCTCTGTGCTGTATTTCTATCTCAGGATTATCATCCTCTCCAACTTGCCTGCCTCCGTTCTTCCTGCTAACAATTATTACAATACACAACTCCTATTATCCAGCTTCCCGATATTTGTAACCGTCAAACTAAGGAGACACAATTAATAGGACCAAAGCCCACTGTGAGACTGGTGACAAATGTCCGAGAAAGGAAGGCGCAAGGTTTCAGGAGGTCCGTGCGACATGTTTGTGATTCATTTACTACAGAATTCAACTTCATGCCAATATTTTGGCTGGTGCATTCTGGGCAGGAAGTTTCAGGCTTTCAACTTTGTTCCAGTTTAATGTTCATTCCCTCTTCATCATTTTATTGAGAAAATATTGGAGCAACTGAGTCCTGATGGAGACCAGAATAGATTAGCTCGGAGCTTTATTCATCTTTCTTGTTCACAGACCCATTTATCTAGATTTTCTATGTTATTGCTTCCTACTTCTAATCCCAAATTATGATATATTGCATTAGTAAGGGTATCATTGTGAACAAGGGCATCAATTTACACTAAGATATCTGGAATTTTAATTATGCACACACATCTTTGCCATAACCAAAAAAATGCTTTTTTGTTGGTATTTCGACTTTTTGCTTGGGGCCAATAACGTAAAAGCAACAAAAAAGTACTATTAATATTACAGATGGAGCTAGTTATATATATAAATGAACATTGATCTTTTAAAAGGGATTAAATCTGTAACTTGGCCCCATTAACCTTGAAGTCTGACTCAATTTTTTGTTGTGTTAATTCTGGAATTTTAGTGATATGCAGCACTTTATAACAACAATGAAAAACATGTTTGAAATTATTTATCTTTAATGTGGTTTAGTAATGTAGAATAAGTAACAGATGCTTAGTATCTATTATGTATTTGTATTTATTACTTCATATAACTCATAAAACTGAAATAACAAATAACTATTTCAAATGTAATATGAACCTACCTCATGCTGTTAAATTTATCCAGTTTTTACCAAAAGACAAATTTGATAGCCAGAGTGTGAAGACCTTTTACAACGTTTCCATGCACTGTTCAGTCCAAAGGCCATCCCTTTGCATCTGCCTGAATTTGCCAGCCCCATTTTGATTTGACTGAAAACTTTCCCGTGCATCTGGCAACAACGATGTGCCTTTGAGTGCTTTTTGTTCCTGGTACTGCTGCAGGTTCTGAGGCATAATTGTTAAAGCGCTCATGGCAAAGACAAAAAAGAATGCAGAAAACACTTCCTTCGTATTCTTCTTCAGGTAGTGTATTGGGATTGAAGATGAATTCCTTCTACTCCTATTATCTGGGTTCTAATGTCATTGTGGGAACCACAGGTTGTTTGGGATATGCCCACAGGGATTGGTGTGTGGGCGGTTTCTGAGGTGTGTTCCTTCAATCTTCATGCAAGATTTCTATGCACTCCACATTCTCATGCAAATTAATTATTTTCCACTTTGGCTGGATATGTGCCAGGGATTCCCGGGAGTCTGTGGGAACGACGTATTTTTTTTTAAAGAGACATCAGAAACATCCTTGACTCCTGTCCTCTGCAGGGAAATCTCTTGCTGTGAAACAGTTTGGAATGAATCGATAGTCTTGGGAGCCTGGCATTGAGCAGGTAAATGATGTGGCCTGCCCAGTGTACAAATGGAATATAATCTCCAAGGCTGTGAGCCACAGTGCTGGGGTAAAGACCTGAGAGATCATCTATACTCAGTAGCCACTTTGTTAGGTGTCTCCTGTACAGTATGTTCGTAGTCTTCTGCTGCTGTAGCCCTTTCACTTCAAGGTTCAACGTATTGCATGTTCAGAGATGTGCTTCTGCATACCATCGTTGTAATGCAAGGTGATCTGAGTTACTCTCATCATCCTGTCAGCTTGAACCAGTCTGGCCATTCTCCTCTGACCTTCCTCATTAACAAGGTGTTTTCCCCCACAGCTCTGTCACTCACTGGATTTTTTTTCATTTTCCACACCATTTTATGTAAATTCTAGAGCAGCGGTTCCCAACCTGGGGTCCATTGACCCCTCGGTTAATGGTAAGGGTCCATGGCATAAAAACTATGAATGACATGAAGGAAATCTGGAAGTCAAACCTGACCAGAGGGCTTAAAAAGAGGATTTTCATAGCAGTCACAGAGTCCATTCTCACGTACGGATGCGAGACGTGGACACTCACCAAGACGATGCCAAAGTCTCTAGATGGTTGCTATACACGAATGCCCCGGATGGCTCTTGATGTGAGTTGGCAACAGCACATGACGAATGTTGAGCTCTATAACAACCTGCTGATGCTCTCCACTAAAATCGATGTGAGAAGACTGCAACTAGCGGGGCACTGTCTACGCCACCCCGAGCTACCTGCCAGCCTAGTCATCATATGGGAGCCCAAGCATGGGAGGATGAACCCTAGGTGCCCTCCCAAGGCTATGGTCAACACGCTCCTAGAAGACAGCGGCGTGGCTAATGTAGGTGAACTGAACACACTGATGAGGGAGAGG
Source organism: Mobula hypostoma (assembly GCF_963921235.1). Classification (NCBI taxonomy): domain Eukaryota; kingdom Metazoa; phylum Chordata; class Chondrichthyes; order Myliobatiformes; family Myliobatidae; genus Mobula; species Mobula hypostoma. The sequence continues at coordinate 17,560,500 of NC_086116.1, forward strand.
GAGAAGTGGAGAGTCTGTCATCGTGCCCGACGCCGGCCCCCTAGGCCTGAGTCGATGTAGTAATAGTAGTAGTGCATAAAAAAGGTTGGGAACCCCTCTGCCTGTTGTGTGTGAAAATCCCAGAAGATCTGCAGTTTCTGAGATACTCAAACCAACCTGTCCAGTAGTTACAATCATTCCATGGCCAAAGTCACTTGGATCACATTTCTTCCCCATGTTGATGTTTGGTCTGAACAACAACTGAACCTCTTGACCATGTCTGTATGCTTTCATGCATTGAGTTGCTGCCACATGATTGGCTGATTGGATATTTGTATTAACAGCAGCAGTACAGGTGTACCTAATAAAGTGGCTACTGAGTGTTTACTTCCAGTGGATATGAAGGATTTTGTGGAGATAGGCTGATGGTTTAGCTTCAGATACCTGTTAGATATAATCAGAAGCATAGAGAAGGGCAGGGATTATTAGTAGACAGTGAACTTTGCCTCAGGTCTGGTTGTTCTTTGACTCAGGTAGCCAAAGGATACGGAAGGCAATGATGCATTTCTTCATCACTGTGCACTTTCACTGAGAGATGGCTCATGGCATATGGATTAAATGCTAACCTGCCTATGTGGTACAGTGAGGCTCACTGACTAAGAAAAGGTTTATTATGTCCTCAAAAAAATTTCTCATACTATATACAAGAGAACTCAACTGGTTTGTATCTGACTCCTCAACAAAGCCATAAGATCAAAAGATATAGGGGCAGAATTAAGCTATTTGGCCCATCAAGTCTGTTCTGCCATTTTATCATGGTTGATCCATTTCTCTTTCAGCCCCAGTCTCCTGCCTTCTCCCCTGTAACCTTTCATACCCTGACTAATCAAACACCTACCAACCTATCAAAAACCCAATGACTTGGCCTCCACAACCACCTGTGGCAACAAATTCCACAGATTCACCACTCCCTAGCTAAAAGAAATTCCTCTTCATCCTTGTTCTAAATGAACATCCCTCTGAGGTTGTGCCCTCTGGTCTTAGACTCCCCCACCATAGGAAACACCCTCTCCACATCCACTCTATTGTGGACTTCCAATATTTGATTGGTTTCAACGCGATCTCCCCCTCATTCTTGTGAATTCCAGTCAGTTCAGGCCCAGAGCCATCAATCGGTCCTCATACGGTCACCGTTCCATTCCCAGGTGAGAGGATGATTACCCCAGTAAATAGCTCAGATGGTGAATGAGTGCATTGTGCAAGTCACATAACAGAGAGGTACCACCAGTGCAACACACACAAAATGCTGGAGAAACTCGGCAGATCAGGTCACATCTATGGAAATGAATAAACAATCAACATTCCAGGCCAAAACCCTTCATCAGGACCTTCCTCTCTTACTTCTTCTCTCACCTGCCTATCACCACCTGCCTATCACCTACCACCTTGTGTCCATCTTCCCACCCTTCCTCCCATGGTCCACTCTCATCCCCTTTCCAATTCCTTCTTCTCCATCTCTTTGTCTTTTCCACATTTTACCTCCCAGCTTCTTACTTTATCCCCTCCCCCACCTCTTATTCTGACATCTTGCCCCATCCTTTCCAATCCTAATGAAGGCTCCATAGGTTGACTGTTTACTCCTATTCATAGATGCTGAGTTTCTTCAATACTTTGTGTGCGTTGCTCTGGAATCCCAGCATCTGCTGGAATCTCTTGTGTTTAACAGATACCAGTGCTGTTTCCGCAAAATCATCCACGTCCACTAGAAACATAAATGAACCATTGCCCTCGCATACATCAGCATAAGACTTTGATTACACTCTCTCAGCTCACTGGGCAGGCCACCTTGTTCATATGTTTAACATCAACATTGTCACAACAATTGAATTTTGAAAGGCAGCTGTCAATCAAGCATTGTTTGCAGATTTACGTGTGTGTCCTCTACTTGTACCATGCTCAATTGTGTCTCATCTATACTGGAAATAATATCTTTTCTTCTAATGTACTTGCAACACTTGGTAATGTAGTTCAACATTTCAGCTAGATATACTTAATGTTATATTTATTGAGACCCCAATCAGAATGCCATACTTCATTTTCTGGAGGCAATAAATTCATCTAGAAATTGGAGTTTTTGTAGTCTATTCCATAGTCGAGTCCCTGTAAGAATATTCCATTAATATGATTGTTTTTTTAAAAATCACCTTCTTGTGAATTTGATGCTTTATTACAATGTGACACTTGAAATTCAAATGCTACACAGAAAAATTTTTGGCCTCTGGTGTCCTCCCTAGCGCTCTGACCATTATTGTTCTTTTTTAGCAGGAACCCTCAATGAGGGTTCACATGGGAATGTAAGTCTGTAAACAGTATTGAAAGACAGAGCAGGAAGTAAATGACTCTGAAGGGAATGTATTTGGAAAGAGCAAGCGAGAGGGAAATGGAAAGCAAAGGAAGGGATTGTATCACGCGAGATTCAGAATAAACAAGACATTACACTTATTTACAGTCTTTCACTACTGATGCAACTTCTGACCGCTCATGTACAGCTGCCTGTTAGTGAGAAGGTCATCAATGTTTACTTGAGCAAATAGCTGAAACAAACGGCATTCCTTTGCCTGTGTACATTGTCAAGAGGACTGCACCACAGATGGTTATTGAGTTGTCCTACATTCCAAACATAGATTGCTGAACTCCTGCAGGCAACACTTGCAATCAAGTGGACTTGAAAAAAATTCATTTCTCAACTAATGTGATATCCCCTTTCCAACCTACTGTAAAAGACTCTTGATAATAGGTGTTCACCTTTTGCTAGTGATAGATGTCCATCATTAACCATGTCTTGGTCAGTAAATTCAATAGTTTCCTTGAAAAACATAAAAACTCTTTTGTATTATGCTTCACTGGTATTAACAGATTCACCGAGCTTATGTGATTCACTCTAAGGTGAATGGCATTCATAAGGTCAGTGTGCTTCAGTGTGATCCAAATGTGGGCAAGTATGAACCGCCTTAATGCCGACTGATCTCAAGATGGTCACAGCAAAGGAACATTTCTAGGACTATTTTATTTCTTTGCTCTAGAATCACGTTCAAGCTCTCCTAGTGTAGCATTTAAACCTTTTCAAAATGATTGCACAATTTTTGCTCCCATTCAAGTATTTCACAGTTCAAACATTCTTCAGACGAAATGTAAATTATGTCCAATTGATATACGTGATTTAAATTTATATTCTGGGTTAACAATTTTCATTCTGTTAGCAATTTTATGCATTTTGGCAAGATTATATTTTTTACTCCTCCTTGTCACCCCCTTCCTCTCCTAAACAGCCCCACTGTCTCCAATCCCTGTAACCCAGGTCTGACATGGAGATTCAGTCTGAAAAATCAGCATCAGATCATGCTTATTATCACTGTTTCATGTGATGTGAAATCTGTTGTTTTCGTTGTTTAATCTGCCATAGTTGGATGCATCAGCAAGGGAGGTGAGGCTGAGTACAGGGCTACGGTAGGAAACTTTGTCACATGGTGTGAGCAGAATTAACTGCAGCTTAATGCGAAAAAGACTAAGGAGCTGGTGGTAGACCTGAGGAGAGCTAAGGTACCGGTGACACCTGTTTCCATCCAGGGGGGTCAGTGTGGACATGGTGGAGGATTACAAATACCTGGGGATACAAATTGACAATAAACTGGACTGGGCAAAGAACACTGAGGCTGTCTACAAGAAGGGTCAGAGCCGTCTCTATTTCCTGAGGAGACTGAGGTCCTTTAACTTCTGCCGGACGATGCTGAGGATGTTCTACGAGTCTGTGGTGGCCAGTGCGATCATGTTTGCTGTTGTGTGCTGGGGCAGCAGGCTGAGGGTAGCAGACACCAACAGAATCAACAAACTCATTCGTAAGGCCAGTGATGTTGTGGGGATGGAACTGGACTCTCTCACGGTCATGTCTGAAAAGAGGATGCTGTCTAAGTTGCATGCCATCTTGGTCAATGTCTCCCATCCACTACATAATGTACTGGGTGGGCACAGGAGTACATTCAGCCAGAGACTCATTCCACCGAGATGCAGCACAGAGCGTCATAGGAAGTCATTCCTGCCTGTGGCCATCAAACTTTACAACTCCTCCCTTGGAGGGTCAGACACCCTGAGCCAATAGGCTGGTCCTGGACTTATTTCATAATTTACTGGCATAATTTACATATTACTATTTAACTATTATGGTAATATTACTATTTATTATTTATGGTGCAACTGTAATGAAAATCAATTTCCCCCGGGATCAATAAAGTATGACTATGACTATGTTTGCGGCAGCAGTGCAGTGAAAAGTCATAAAATTACTGTAATTTACAAAATAAATAAATAGTGCAGAAAAGAAGGAATGATGAGTTCATATTTGTTGGTTCGTGGACCGTTTGGAAATCTGACGATGGAGGGGAAGAAGTTGTTTATGTAATTTTGTATATGGATCTTCAGGCTCCTATACTTCCTCCCTAATGTTTGTAATGAGAAGAGGACATGTCCTGGATGGTGAGGGTGCTTAATGATGAATCCCCTCTACTTGAGGCACTGTCTTTTGAAGACGTCCTTCAAAATATGAAGGGAAGTGTTGTCCCATTGATGGAGCTGGATTTGATTAATGTTCTGTAGCTTCTTGCAACCTTGTGCACTGGAGCCTCCAAATTAGGGTGTGATGCAACCATTCAAAATGTTTCCCACTGTATACTGGAGAAATTTTGCAAGTCTTGGGTTTCATACTATATCTCCTCGAACTCCTATTGAAGTATAGGTTCTGGCATGCCTTCTTTGTGTTTGCATAGTGTTGGGCCAAAGGTAGATTTCAGAGATGCTGAGACCCAGGAACTTGAAGCTGCTCATCCTTTCCACTGCTGACCACTCAATGAGGTCTGGTGTGTGTTCTCCCAATTTATCCTTCCTCAAGTCCACAATCAATTCCTTGGTCTTGCTAACATTGAGGCCAGGGTTGTTGTGACACCACTCAACCAGCTGATCTATCTCATACCTGTACGCCTCCTTGTCACTATCTGACATGTTACCAACAACAGTGAAGTCATCTGCAAATTTGTAAATGATGTTTGAGTTGTGACTAGCCACAAAGACATGAGTGTAGAGTGAATAGAATAGTGGGCTAAGCACCCCTCCTTGGAGTGTACCTGTTGATTTTCAGCAAGGAAAAGGTGTTATCACCAAGTCCATACTGACTGTCATGCCCTCATGATGAAGTTGAGAATCCAGATACAGAGACTCAGTGATTAATTTGGAGGGGATGATGATATTGAGCACAGAGCTGTAACTGATAAACAAACACATGTTTTGCTATTGTCTGTTTCTCCAAAGCAGAGTGAAGAGCCAGTGAGATTACTTCCCTGTGGAACTGTTGCCTGTAGCTGAATTTCAGCATTATGCTTTTAGATATTCTCTTAGAGATCTCTCCCTGTGATCAGAATTGAGGCAGATCACCTAGTGCTTTATAAAGAATGATTATCACCTCTTTTACTACAAGTGCAGAAGTCTGGACCATACAATACTATCTGCTGGCTGGGTATATTTAGCATCAAGTTTGTCAACCAAGAATCCTAGGTATCAATGAATACCTTGAAATTGAAGCTTTTGTAACATAACAGTAGGGATATTTGAGGGAAAATGGTCATTTTCAGTTTTAGTAACATGAGATAAAACAGTAATTTGCATTACTCTGTGGGGTGAGTAGAACAGTGGGCTAAGCACCCATCCTTGAATGGCACCTATGCTGATTCTCAGCGAGGGGGAGATGTTATCACAAATGCATAATGACTGTGGTCTCCTGAAGAAGGATCTTGGCCTGAACCATTGATTGTTTATTCATTTCCATGGAGGCTGCCTGACCTACTGAGCTCCTCCAGCACTTTGTGTGTGCAGCTTTGGATTTCCAGCATCTACAGAATTTCTCGTGTTTACTCTTTATAACCTTAGATGTTGAATTCCATTTGAGTAAAAATGTCACTCTGTAACATTTCACTAACATATCTGATACACTATTGATGTTTTGCTGTTCAACTTCTGGGATGAAAAGTGACAAGTGAAGATCTATCATCCGTCTACCCACATTTAATTTCTATGAACAGGAAGCCGCTCATAACATTGAAACAAATTTTCTGCCTTTTTGCCTTATTTTACCTATTATTCTTTTGTTTTTTCCCTTTTTTTGATAATGGATTTTGAGAAGTTTCTTATATCATTTCCATAACTTAGAAGGAGGCCATTTGGCCCAAAAAATCAATGATACACCCAGAGCAATCTCATCAATTCCATTCCCCCACATAATTCTGTGGCTTTGCTTTTACTTGCCCTTCAAATTATTTGGAATGCTATGAAAGTTCACTGACTTGGCCCCTGGTACTTCGTTAATATATTTTCATTCTTTTCCCAACCATTTCATTGACCGCCAGCCAGCAATAATTTGTGGTTAAATGCACAAGGTAAGTAAATAGTCTGCCCCAGGCAATTTTATATCAAATTTTAATGGAACAACTCCTCACAAAAAATTGAACCTGCTAATTCCATAATCTAGTGCAATATCTTAAAGAAAATTTATGTTATCAGCTATCAACATTTTCATCTAGATGGAGAAATTATAAAAATTAATGTTGCAAATGGGCCTTTGGTTTAGTTCAGGCCTGTGCTGAACTAAATGGTTCATTTCTCCATTCCTGGATCATTTGGGCACAATCAATTATGGCTTTTAGAGAATTTTTATCATCTTTTCTACCAATAACTTTTGTTGCAACCTCTCTTAACTTGTTTGCATGATTATCCTAGTTTGTTTCTACTTCATCTGTTATAATCTTTTGCATGAAGATGCATGGGTGGGTTAATTAACTATTCTAAATTGCTCCTTGTATGTGGCTTAGTGGTAGAATATGGCAGGGGTTGATAGAAATAGGAGAATAAAATGGGCTAAGCTACAATTAGCATGAAACTGGATGTGTTATGGTCAACGTAAGCCTGATAGGCAGAAAGCCCGTTTCTGTGTTGTATCTCTTTGTGACTTTATAGCCACACCAGACCGCATTATAGCCCAGTATGGAAACAGCAATGCCTTTGAATAAAAAATCCTACAAAAGGTAGTGGATTCAGCCCAATACATCATGGGTAATGTCCTCCCAACCGTTGAGCACATCTATGTGAAACATTGCCGTAGGAAAGCAGCATCCGTTATCAGAGATCACCACCACCCAGGACATGCTCTCTTGTCACTGCTGCCATCAGGAAAAAGGTACAAGAGCCTCAGGTTCAAGAACAGTTATTATCCCAGAATCTCAGGCTCTTGAATAAAAGGGGTAACCGCACTGACTTGCCCCATCATTGAAATATTCCTACAATCAATGACCTCACTTTCAAGACTTCTTTTCTCATTATCCTATATTCTTGTTACTTATTGCTATTTATTTATTTTTGTATTTGAACAGTTGTTGTCTTCTGCACTCTGGATCTTTCATTAATCCTGTTAAGCTACTATTCTATAGATTTGCTGAGTATGCCCACAAGAAAATGAATCTCTGGGTTGTATATGGTGATATATCTGTACTTAGATAATGAAATTTATTTTGAACTTTGAGATTTCATATTTTGATTTCATTTTACCAAATAAGTAATGTGTGCATTGTATGTATGCTAAAAGCTGATCCACATAACACCACACTGTGTTTAAAGTTCTTCACTGAAATAATGAGATACAAATCATTCTTGCACTCAGTGGAGGTTCCTTTGGCTTTAGTTTACAAAGTGCTGGTCTCCCTGCTAAACAGTTGATAAATGGGTTTCAGACATATCATTGCAAATTTTACAACTGAGATAAATATTGAGACATTTCAAGCATAAATTGCATTCATTTCGAATAACGTTATGAATTAAATTGATAATCAGTTGCTCTCCCTGAATCCCTTCATCCCCCTTTCTCAGAGGGATCAGTTTAAAAGTACACATTCTCATTCCCTTAGAATTTTGAACGTTAATAGGATTTTAAAATGCTTAGAGATTTTTTAACACTTTTTCTTTCTCTTTTTTACTCTTTCTTAATTTAGTCTTTATTTTCCTACCTTTACTTCTGCAATTGATTTGACTGATTTCACACTCCCTTAATTCCGATTTCTTTTCACTCCTCTCTACATTTCTGAATCCTTTGCAGTTTGGTTGTGAGTCCTTGTTCAGCCTTGTTTCAGAAACACTGTTTTCCTTGCTCGACTGTCACTAGTTTATATTTTCCAAAAAAATGCATGAAAAAATCTTTGGACTGAGCTATACAACAGCAAGTTCAACTGGCAGCAGAACTTGCTTGTTATATTAGCTATTCTGCAGGACATTAGCAAAAGACAGAGTAGGTTCATTAGTTCATTAGTCATTGCTACAAAGATAGTAGAAGACATAACCTTGATCATCTCATTGTTGTAATCGCCACTGGATCAAAATGTGTTGCCGGAAAGGTGTATTAAGAGAAGACGTAGTTATTGAAATGTAAGTAGTTCAGCGACTCATGTTGATGAAGATTAACCACTTGAACTGTAAATCTCCATGCTATTAGCTAAATTGTGCAGCCCTACTGTTAACTCATTAAAGCATCACATTCTTTAATCCCCAGACGTTGACTGCTTATTCCTTTCCATAGATGCTGCCTGATCTGCTGAGTTCCTCCAGCAATTTGTGTGTGTTAGATAGCACCACATCTTCATCTTCAGTCTCTGCGAGTTATTACCATCTGTTTACAGTGGAAATATTAAGGCGGATTCTTTGCAGTGCTAAATCTGCTGTGCCTAAAATTCCCCTGACATAAATAGTTAAATGGTCAAGGCTTTCATGGCATAGTTCCATATGGTAGACTTGGAATTCTAGAGCGTCCCTTCTTTTATTAGCTTTGGAAGATGTTTGTAGAACGCAGTCACTTACTCAAAATGATTGGTCCAGTCACTGGAATTTCATTGGAACAGATATTTGTATTTATAATATTATACACACAAGAAAGGCTGCAGATGGTGGAACTTCAAAGCAACAAGCACACATTGCTGGAGAAATCAACAAGTCAAGCAGCATTTATGGAAATAAATAAACAGTCGACATTTCAGGCTGAGATCATTCTTCAGGACCGAGAAGGATGGGGGAAGATGCCAGAATAAAAAGGCGGGTGGGAAGGGAAGGCGGCTACCTGGAAGGTGAAATGTGAAACCAGGTGGGCGGGGAAGGTCAAGGGGTGGAAAAGAAGGAATCTGGTAGGAGAGGAGAGTGGCCCATAGGAGAAGGAGGATGGGACCCAGGGGGAAGTAATAGGCAGGTGAGAAGGGGTAAAAAGACATAAGGGGAATAGAGGAAGTTTGGGGGGGGGGAGCAGGCGGAATTTGTTTACTGGAAGGAGAAATCAATGTTCATGCCATCAGGTTGGAGGCTACCCAGACAGAATACAAGCTGTCACACCTCCACTCTGAGGGTGGCCTCATCTTGGTACAAGAGGAGGCATTGAACTGACGGGTCAGAAAGGGAAAGGGAATGCTTGGCCACCGGGAAGCCCCGCGTGTGGCAGATGGTGCGAGATGCTGTATTGCTGGAAAGAAAGCAGTGGATAATAATATTTACATACTGCCTTCTTCCCAACAACAGAAACAATTTCATACAAGAGAAAGTCTGCAGATGCTGGAAGTTCTGATGAAGGGTCTCAGCCTGAAACATCAACTGTTTACTCTTTTCCATAGCTGCTGTCCAGCCTGCTGAGTTCCAGAACCAATTTCACACCGACTTCCATTCAGTAATTGCTGGACTGAATGGCTCAGAGTGTGAACCAAATGAGGTTGCACATTGGAACAGCTTGAGTCCTTTGGTTCAGTGAAGAGTTATGTTTATGTAAACTTGTCAAATGGCAGTGAAAGTTACTCACATTCTCAACAAATTATTCTGTCAGCTGCCAGTGGCTTGTGCATGATCAAACAATGAAAGAAATGAACTCCCTGTGAGTCAAAAGCCACGATCTCAGCCCCACCTCCCACAAGTGAATCAAAAGCAAATTAGCCAGTGCAATCTGGAATCCTCGCACGCCTTGTTCAACGCTGACAAACTGTTCAGGGCTCTTCAATTGCTCATCTTGACAATTGTTCAATGCTGGCCTTCCTGTGTTAGTCTTCATACTGACATAAGTAGACTGAGTAAGTAGATAGTTTTCATTACATCCACAATGCAGTGGCAGAAACCAGTAGAAAGGGCCCTTAAATGTTAATTCATGTATCTTTCAGCAAAATATTGGGCTTCCTGTCAGGAAATTGCAACTGTAGGGTGATGATGGCTCTGATTACTCCTAGTCTCATGAAGCATTATCCCACTGACACTGAGTGAGCACCAATATTGGCAGCGCCACTACTGGATGATTAATATCTGCAGAGAATGGCTAAACCCCAGGGAAGATGGTTTTACCAGCCACAAGCTGCAAGTACTTCAGCTTCTCCTCTTGCAGCTCTGGGTTGGTGAAGGAATCGCAGGACAAAAATAGAAACACGATGGAGTGAACAAAGTCATAAATAGTACTGTATATAAAAATGGGCAATAAAATTATTAACAAGCGAAAACCTGCAGTAAATAGTATGCCTCGGGCAGTTTTACATCAAATTTTAATGGAACAACTCCTCACGAAGAATTGAAATTGCCAATTCCATGATCTAGTACAATATCTTATTATAATATCAGCTATCAACATTTTCATCTAGATGGAGAAATTATGAAAGTAGATGTTACAAACGGGCCTTTGGTTCATCAGGCCTGCGCTGAACTAAAAGGTTCATTTCTCCATTTCCCGACTCAATGTTCTTCTTTGTAAACGGGGCACAATCATTCATGGCTTTAGTGGAGAATTTTTATCATCTTTTCTAAGAACTTTTGTTACAATCTCCCTTATCTTGTTTGCATGATTATCTTAATTTTTTTCTGTTTCATCTGCTATAATGTTTTGTACGAAGATGCATGGGTGGGTTCATTAACTGTTGTGAATTGCTCCTTGTACGTGGCTTAGCGGGAGAATATGGCAGGGGTTGATAGATGAGAATAAAATGGGTTAAGCTGAAATTAGCATAAAAATGGGTGTGTTATGGTCAGCATAAACTTGATAGACAGAAAGCTCATTTCTGTGTTGTATCTCTTTGTGACTTTATAGCCAGGCTGCATCATAGCCTGGTATGGAAATACCAGTGCTCTTGGAAATCCAAGCAACACACACAAAATGCTACAGGAACTCAGCCGGCCAGGCAACATCTATGGAAAAAAAGTACAGTTGACGTTTCAGGCCGAGACCCTTCAGCAGGGCCGAAGAAAGGAAAGACGAGGAGTAGATTTAAAAGGAGGGAGAGCAGAGAGAGAAACACAAGGTGACAGAAGAAACCAGGAGGGGGAGGGATGAAGTAAAGAGCTGGGAAGTTGATTGGTGAAAGTAATACAGGGATGGAGAAGGGGGAATCTGATAGGAGAGGACAGAAGGCCATGGAAGGAAAGAAAAGGGGGGAGGAGCACTAGAGGGAGGCAATGGGCAGACAAGGAAATAAAGTGAGAGAGGGAAAAGGGGATGGGAAATGGTGAAAGTTGAGGGGGGGAGGAGAACATTACAGGAAGTTTGAGAAATCGATGTTCAAAGCATCAGGTTGGCGGCTAAGATCATTGTTAACTACAAAAAAATAAATGGAGTCTTAAAACCCAGAAAACTCATCATCCCTTCTGAAGTCTCTCCACCTTCTGAATGTTTGGTTATCTTTTTGGAATACTCTATATTGTGAGCTACACTAATCAGAAGACATAGTTGTGAAGTTTCAGAAGTTTCTTACAGAACTGCAAACTATTTCATTATTATAACGCGAAGTATTTGTGTTGCTATGCAGCTAAGGAATAAGGTACTGATGCAAAATATTGGAGCACTCCAGAAATGTGAGCATGACCTTGGAAATTGAGAATTCTGCTGCATTTTCACTGATAAGCTCATTTCCATCTTCACTGCCGGCTGCTCCTGTGTAAATTCAAGTTTCTTCCAGGATTGCTGTAGGGGAAGGACTGCTCAGTCGCACTGCAGCAAAATAAGTGAATCCTCCTCCCTCAAACCCCATTTGGTGATTGTAACAATGTTCTGGCACAACACAGAAGTAAAACAGCTGTGATGTAGCTGTGCTGAGGCACCCTATAGAATTCAGGGTCAGTAGTTCAGTGTATAGCTGCTTAAACATTCCCTTTTGATGTCTTTGTCTTATTTCAGAAAGAATAAGCAGCATGAAACATTAGAGACCAGAAGAAGAATAAATATACATTCTTGCTTCCAACTTTTCTTGAGTTCTTCAGTCCCCTTAATTACAGTTTTTTCTCTGTTGTTCTTTCCTTTCGACTGATGTTCTTTGGGGTGAGGAGATCTATACTACAGGCAGCATTGATATGGTTGTTTCAGGAAAAATCTAGCTCTCAGCACTACCACAACTGTGTGTACGTTATGCCTTCTCTCCCTTTTCTTACAGCCTTCCTTGGCCTATTGCACTTTCTACACTTCAGTATAGAGTCTTGTACAAAAGTCTTAAGCACATAGCTAGACCTAGGCTGCCTAAGACCTTTGCACAGTACTGTAGTAACTTTATGTATTGCACTGTACTGCTGTCACAAAACAAAGCAAATTTCATGACATAGGTGAGTGATGATTGTAATGAGAATACACATAGGTTAAGATGTTAGCTGTCCTGTGCTGGCACCAGTGGGATCAGCAGTTGGTCTGCCACCTGTCTTCAGGAGAGAGAGAGATAAGGAAAACAATGGAGCAGCATTTGGAGATGTTAATGAAGGGACGGGAGAGAGTAACGGAAGGAGAGCTGTCAAGATCAGCTCCCCCTTTGAACCCTGAACTGTTTGAAGTGATGGACAGGCGATATCCCAGCAGGGGGATAAAAAGGGACAGGTTCGCAAGTCGGTGGGAAGTTTTGAACGGCTGATCGCGGGATCAAGCCATAGACGCACAGGGTGGAAAGGCACGATCGGCGGGAACCTGCTGTGTGTCCACCCTTGCCTGGGTGCCAGGTTCACCGCAGAGAAATGATCGTATCTAGAAACGGAGGGGTCACGGTCGGTGACCTCAGATGACATCACAAAGGACTCGCCCGAAAGCTGACTGCAAAGGTCTGTGTGGAAGCTGTTTGAATATTCATTCGTTTTGCTCTCTCTCTCCTTCCCCCCCCCCCCCCACTGTCCATCGCCACGGCAGTGATTACTGCGAACTGAACTGAACTAAATCGAACTGAACTTAGCGTCACTTTGAAACTGGTCATTTACCCCTAGACAACGATAGAGCTTGATTGATCCTGTTATCTTAATTCTGTGTACATGTGTGTTTATCATTGCTGAACTGTTGCATTTATTATCCTTTTGATTAGAGTACTGTGTTGCTTGTTTCTTTAATAAAACTTCCTTAGTTCTAGTAATCCAGACTCCAACTGAGTGATCCATTTCTGCTGGTTTGGCAACCCAGTTACGGGGTACGTAACATGATAAACCTGATTCTGATATGGGTCCCTGTTGTGGACCGAGAGTGCGGAAGGGGCGGGGAGAGGGAAATCATGGTTGGGAAAAGGGGAAGGGAGAGGAGAGGGAGCGGGAAGCATCAGGGTTACACTCTGTGATGATCAATGGCAATGTGGTTTGTTTCCTGATGAGCTTGATGCCTTTTACGCTCACTGTTATGTAGTATTCTGGGGTTACCTGCATATAGCAGATATTAATTCAAGCAAGAACCAGTCTTCATTTCTTAAAGTAAATTGTAAATTGCAAGCAGTAAGTTGAAGTTACATTACTGTGAAAAGATCATAGGCACCCTAGCTATATATATATATGTATACTTAAGATTTTTACACAGTACTGTATGTTTGCTTTTCCTCTGACCAAGGAAACAGATGTTCTCTCCCTCCATCAACCCACTTGCCAAATTTCTCACCCCACTTGACCCAACCAGCATCCAATGATCACTCCCACTCTATCCCTCCTCGTAGAAGTGCAAGGGAGCATGAACTAATGGTCATAGATTAAGCATGAAAGGTGAAATGTTTAAGGGAACACGAGGGGGAAGTTTGTCACTCAGAGGGTCATGACAGGTGGATTGAGCTGCCAGCAGGAGTGGTAGATGTGGGTTTGATTTCTAGTTCAAGTTCAAGGTTGGTTAATGTCATTTCCAGTACACAAGTGTAAAGGAGAACAAAATAATTGTTATTCTGGATCTGATGCAACACAAAAAAATACAATAAGATAAAGAACACAATAATAATTTAAAAAAACAATAAATATAAATATCTAAGTCAGCTTACATACTGTACATAATTTGATTGTATGTCCATAAAGTGATGCTAGGCACAGGAGTGTCTGAAGGTAAGTGAATCTGACAGAAAGTTATAAAGTAGTGGGGGTGGAAGACGAGGTATGCTAGTGGGGTTTGTGGGTTGAGGTTCGATCAGCTTTACTGCTTGGGGGAAGTAACTGTTTTTGAGACTGGTGGTCTTGGCACGGATGCCATGTAGCCTCCTCCCTGATGGGAATGGGCTAACCAGTCAAAGAGCAGGGTGTGTGGGATCCTTCAGGATGTTGTTGGCCTTTTGTGTCACCCTTCTGTATATATATATATCCTGGATGGCGGGAGGTCTGGTGCTGGTGAAACACTGGGAAGTTTGGACTACCTGTGTTGAGCATTCCTGTCTGCCACAATGCAGTTTCCGTACCATGTAGTGATGCAGCTTGTGAAGATGCTCTCTACTGCGCATTTGTAGACTGACGCGAGTGTAGTTATGCATATTCCAGCTCTCTTCAGCCTCTTTCGAAAGCAGAGATGATGGTGAGCTTTCTTGATTGTGTAGAATGTGTTCTGGGACCATCAGGTTGTGTGAATTTGTGCGGCCAGGGGTTTGAAACTGCTTGCAATTTCCACTTCTGTCTTGCTGCTGTAAAGAGCGCGGGCGGGGGAGATGACTGGTGCAAGTTCTCCAGAAGTCGATGACCATTCCTTTTGCCTTGTTAACACTGAGGACGAGGCCTCAAGCTCTTCTGCCTCCTGTCTGTAGACCGCCTCCTTTTTTTTTGGTGATGAGCCCCACCACTGTCATGTCATCAATGAACTTAACAATGTGATTACTCACACAGCAATGGGTTTAGCACATAGCCCGTGTTGAGGGTTTCAGAATTTAAGAGAAACGTGGACAGGTACATGGTTAGGAGGAGAATAAAGGGCTATGTTCATCTGGGAGCAGTTTGATAGGACTAGGCAGCATAATACTTTGGCATGGACTAAATGGGCCGAAGAGCCTGTTTCTGAGCTGTAATATTTGCTCTATGACTCCATGATAGAAAAGCAGTCCCAATATTTCCACCTTGCACTGCACTTTTTTTTTGTTTTACTGAGAAATTTGGCCTCCTTCCAAAATTCAGCTTTATAAAATTAAAATTAAAATCAGTAAGAAACTGGCAGCTTGCCTCGCAATTTCAATTTAATTCACCAGTATTTATCCTTTTTAATTATAACAGATCACAATTGGATGGAGTTAAAACATATAAATGGATTAATTGTTCACAGATACATTCCGTCAAGTAGAACCTCTACCTTCACGCAATGAACTTTGCCTGCAGACATTCACTAGGTTCTATTAATGGCAGATGTTCAGCCTACACAAATGAGAAAGCGTTCCCTCCAACTCATTCATAAAACATATTTGTAAGAGATTGTGAATCCATATGGAGCCGCGGAGAATTTAGCTTTTATTGTTTTAAAGTTCTGAACTTAAAAATGAAAGTAAATCAGAAAGTTTGTGTTTTGAATTATTTGCCAAAACTAAGGCAGTTTATTTCTGTCTAGCCAATTTAACTAAAATTAATAAAGTGAAATATTGTTTGATTTTGAAAGCATCAACCAAGTTTGCAGTTAGAAGTGACTCTACCTTCCAGACAGATTTTAATTACACTTTGTATGGATATGTTAGTTCAATTACTAAGTATCAACATTGCACTTTGCACTTTTACCTCTACATCACATAGAAACCATCAGTACTATCATCTCCAGTTCTCAGCTTTAGCTGTTTGTTACTACAGCAAGGGTTAGAGTCGCATGATACTACTGCTGGAAGCAATGAATTATTTTCCTGCTTTAACACATGCAAGGCCATTTTGGCAGATTCACATGAGCTGGATCACACTGGGAGTGCTGCAGCTGATTGCATGTCTTGGACTAGTAAATCAGCTGATTTCATTTCCCCACAGGGAAAGGCAGTGAGCGGCTGCACCCACAAGACAGGCCCCACCTATAGAAAGCGGAAGAATGCCCTGAAAGTTTCTAGACCCACTTGTAGAGGTAGGTTTCTCTTCAAAGGGAGGTGGTAAGGTTGCAAGAGATTTTAAAGTTTTAACAGGTAACTTAGCTGGATGTATTAGTTGTTTCACTCTGGTTTTCCTTTATTGCTTTGCTCTCTGCCAGTACACTTTCCCCTGCTTGCTTATGGTTTTGACTTCAAGCCTTATTAAGAGGTGAGGATTATCGATCATCCTCTTAAACTCTTCTCTGCCACTTCCACCTTCAAGGCTGTGCCAAAGAAAATAATAATCCAGTTGCCTCCAGGTTCATGACCATCCTTTCACCTGCTTCTCCTTCTTGTGGTTGCACTGTTTACCAACTTTGCCCGCTCCATTCTTACCTTCAGTCTTCCTCTCTCGTTTGTCCAGTTTATCCAGACCTCTGTGGTCTTCCTTTGCCAGTCCCAGTCAAGTATCAGTTTCATATTAGCCCGATGCTCATCTGTTTGCACTGGTCCTGTGTCTACACAACCCAACGCAAAATTCTCACCCTTATCTTTACACGTGTTTTGCCAGTGTTCTTCGGGGACCTGCAGGAGCTGAATCGTACTGGACCTCCTGGTCATCCCTGTTGTTCCATCTGAGCTGAGTGCAGTGTTGGTGGTGCTAAATACATGCAGTCCCCAACACAGTAATGACGTATCCCCACTAATTCAGATTCAAACTCAACTTCAGACTCAGGTTCAGATCCATCCACACGTGCGTCAAAACATACCATGTTCATTAGCAACAAGCGCAACCTAAGCGTGTACTGGAATGTCGCCACACATTCCAGCACCAACGTAACATGCCCACAATGCCGGGCAGAAGAACGCAGAACACAACAAGCAACAGAATAATAACAGCAAAACAAGCCTCTTTCCTCCCTCCCACTCATCCACACAGTAAGACCTCCAGTCCCTGTACAGGCCTCCAAGCCTCCAGTCTCCTGGCTTCAACTTCCAGACTTCTGATCGACCAGTTCCACCAGACTGAGTGCTAGACTGAGAAGGAAAAGGCAAATAGCGCCTGTCATTGCAGTCGATGAACACAACACTGGGAGCAGCATACTGAACACTGCCATTAATTGGCTGTATTATTGGAATTCAATCAGAGTATCATCACACAGGTTGACTACCATAAATACGAGTGTAGCACCCTGGGAAAGCTTTCACAGCTATTGTAATGGTCTTCCTGTAGAAGCAGTGTTTGGGTTATGGTTAGAGATAACAGGTGCTTTGGAATGTGAGCTGTCCAGTGAGGGGAGTGTGTTTTCGTGCTGTGTGCCTGACACCGGGGTGATCTGGGGCTTTTGTTCGGAGGGAGATAGAGAGAGGAGATGCCAGAAAGGAGAGGTCATAGACACCCGAAAGGAGTGGACTTGGAGTGGGGCCAGGAGTCGACGAAGCCCGGGGAACTCGATGGCAGATCGGAGAAAAGGAAACTGTGAGCTCCAACTTGTGCACATCAGACTGGTTCATTAAAATGGGCCCTTTTCTTTTTGTTTTTTCTTTACTAACTCTCTAGTCAAATTAAGAATTATAAAGCTAAATCGTTTAATTGCATATGGTGTTCTGTCTGTTATTTTGTGGTACAGATTTATAACGGGGAACAAATCACGCAGCATCCACACAGATGGGGGTTTTGCACCTCCATTTTGCATGTTTGGCAGGGCCAGCGATTGTCTTCTCTAGACCTACGCCGCCACCAGAACCTGAGGGTTACAATTGTGGGGGCATCGTTCGGGATTGATTATGTTGGATGCTGTGTGATTGCCCTGAGCATTGATCCAGTGGGTTGTGTGTTTAAGTCTGTGCTAAACTATTGTCCGGTAAAGTGATTATGATACGTGGTTAAGGATGCTGCCGAGGTTGAGTGGTGGTGCGAATCCACGGGGTTACTGGTAACGAATACGTGCGTGTTGAGTGGGGTAGGTATTCATTCTCCTGATGAATTGTTAATTTAACTTTTAAGTACTGTTAAAGCTGTAGGCAAAGTTATGATTGTGGGGCGGAGGTTTAATAAAATGGCAGGCACAGACTTTGTTTTAGTTCAGACTAGCACTGACATAACAGCAGAGGAACTGCCCGGTACTATTGGAGCCCACGGTGGGGGGGGGGCATACTTTCTGGGAGGAGGAGCGTGTAGGTGAGCGGGCCAAATTGCAAGTTGAGTCTCCTATAGCTGGGGGCGGAGACTTCAAAGACAGGGTTCTCTCGTTTCTGCTTAGCGAGGAGAAGGAGTGGTCTGATTTGTAATGTCTAATTAGCTCCATAACGAGGAGTGAGTTGGTAGCAGCCCTTACCTTCCTGGTAAATAAACAGAAAAATGCCCACTTTCAAAGTCCCAGCTATGGTATGCTCCACCTGTTCACAGGAACAAAGCCCACCCCTAAAGGGGACGAGGAGTATACGGCACCTGGGCTGAGCAGACCTCTCAGTAGTTCGATGAGTGGCAGTGCTCTGATGATGTAAGATGACAGCGATTGGTTGAAAGTTTGAGCAGGCGGGCTGCTGACGTAGTGAGAGCCGTAAAAACACAGAACCCCCCTGCTACTTCTGCGGCCTACGTGCAAGCACTCGACAATGCTTTTGGCCCGACTGGAAGCCCAGTGGAGCTCATGACGGGGTTTCAGAACACACGTCAGGAGAAGGGGGAGAAGCTTTCTGCTTTCACCTTTTGGCTAGAGAGGCAACTAAATTGCTTGCAGCACAGAGGAGCCATTCAGATGGCTGAGGTGGATCAGTTAAAGGACGGACCAAATAGTGAAAGGCACCCAGTCCCAGAACCTGACCGCTTGGAGTGTCCGACTGTCTCATAAGACGCGCCCCCCCCCTCGTTTCTTGAACTGTTCAGAGAAGTATGAGAGGAGGAGAATACATCGGGGGCGTGGGAGGCCTCAATCAGCAGGGTACAGTCCTCAGTAATGGTCCTCCGTGTTGAAGTGACCACGGATAGCCTGCCTCGGGGAAAGGTAGAGGAGATCGTGACAGAGTTGAGAACTGAGATGTCCCGGTTGTTATCAGTGAGTACACCACGCCACCCCCCCCCCCCCAGATGATGGAGCTGATAGGGCGGTGGATTATCTAAGGGGATGGACTCTGCAGAGGACTGCGAGCAGCCAGGGTCCCACGAGAAGGAGAGTGGCCGGTATTGTCTGTTATAACTGTGGTGAAGAGGGACACTTCAGGAGCGGGTGTGAATGACAGGAAACCACTCGGAGAGTGAGTCCTCAGATACCTAAGCAGAGAGAGACAGTGGGAAAACTTAAAAGAGACCCAGTGAATATCAGGGGAATACTTTCCTAGCAATATATCAAGGAACACCCTAAAGCAAAAAAACATATTCCTGAAGGCTTAGTGGGGCCAAGCTCCAGTGTATCGCTACAGATAGAGGGTATTTATGCTAGAGCCATACACAGGGTCAGAGGCCATTTTGCTGTACCGTTCATTTTACAACCAGTATTTGACACATTTACCATTGACGCCAAACAGTGCACTAGAGATCTGGGGTCCTAGTGCGGGTGATTATCCATATGTTGGCTATTTGTCAGTGAAGCTGGAGTTTTTGGAGGCCGATGTGGGAGTGGCTGAGGTTCTGAACACATTAGAGCCATTTTTTTCGGATTCCACTGAGAAGGGCGGCGTTTCAATTCTTGTGGGGACCAACTCTCCTATTGTGAGGAGGCTCATGGGCGCCTGTAAGGAGAAAGCTGGAGGGAGCTTCCTGAGATCATTGTCCATTCACCTGGTGTCTGAGCTGCTTTTGAGGAAGTGCATGGCTGCGTTGGGCTGGATAACAAGTTTAGATGAGGGACTGTATGTTTCACCCAGTCCAAGCCAATCACGTTATGGCCTGAGGAAGTAGTGAGAGTAATGGGGAAACTCCAAATTTCCCGAAATGCCTGAGAACGAAGCCCTCTTAGTGGACGCTCCGGAAGACCACGAGGGAGAGTCAGGATTTCCTGCTGGGATACTGGTGAGGTCCAAACTGCAGAAGCCCTCGGTTGTACAGGCGACCAAGATGGCGGTGATTGTCAGGAACACTATGAAGAGGGAGGTCATCTTCAAGCGGGGGATGCCCCTGGCGTATCTCTTCCCAGTAACGGTAATGTCTAGTGACCCTGTGAGACAAGCCAGGGAGAAACTAGCTGCAAAAGGGGGAAATTTGACCACTGAGTCATTCAGCTTTGGGGACTCCCCCGTACCTGTGGGTTGGAAGAAGAGTTTGGTAGGGAAGATGTTGAAGCTGGAAGGTGTCTTTTCCACTGACAAATTTGACATGGGTTGTTCCAAGAGCACTCATACTAGCCAGGTGACCAAGGACACCCCATTTAGAGAAAGGTTGTGGCAACTGGCCCCTGCAGAGGTGGAAGATGTTCGGCAGCACTTGTGTAAGTTGAAGGAGGCTGGGATCATCACCGAGTCCAGAAGTCCCTACGTGTCCCCAATTGTAGTGGCCAGGAAGAAGAATGGGAAGGTATGGATGTGTGTGGACTATAGGACTCTGAGCAGGTGTACCGTCTCTGACTGGTATACGGTCCCAAGGGTTGAAGACCTGGGTGGTGCGAAGTGGTTCAGTGTGCTGGACTTGCAGAGTGGGTATTATCAGATCCCCATGAGCGAGGCTGATAAAGAGAAGATGGCATTTATTTGTCCACTGGGATTCTTGCAGTTCGAGAGGATACCCCAGGGCATATTGGGAGTCCCTGCAACCTTCCAGCATGAAATGGAGAAAATGGTGGGGGTATGAACTTCCTGCCCCGAGAGTGAAAGCCATGTGCCAGTTTTCCATTACAGTGAAAGCAGAGGGAAGGCAAGGGCAGGATCGAGCAGTAGATCAATTGGGAGCTTCTGATGGCACCATCCCACAACCTTACTGTAACCTGACTGTTCTGAAGACATGCAACACACATCAAAGTTGCTGGTGAACGCAGCAGGCCAGGCAGCATCTCTAGGAAGAGGTACAGTTGACTTTTCAGGCCGAGACCCTTCATCAGGACTAACTGAAAGAGCTAGTAAGAGATTTGAAAGTGGGAGGAGAGGAAGATCTGAAATGATAGGAGAAGACAGGAGGGGGAGGGATGGAGCCAAGAACTGGACAGGTGATTGGCAAAAGGGATATGAGAGGATCACGGGATGGGAGGCCCAGGAAGAAGAAAAACCCAGAGGATGGGCAAGGGGTATAGTGAGAGGGACAGAGGGAGAAAAAGGAGAGAGAGAAAAAGAATGTTTGTATATAAATAAATAATGGATGGGGTACGAGGGGGAGGTGGGACATTAGCGGAAGTTTGAGAAGTCAATGTTCATGCCATTAGGTTGGAAGCTACCCAGACGGAATATAAGGTGTTGTTCCTCCAACCTGAGTGTGGCTTCATCTTTACAGTAGAAGAGGCCGTGGGTAGACATATCAGAATAGGAATGGGACATGGAATAAAAATGTGTGGCCACTGGGAGATCCTGCTTTCTCTGGCGGACAGAGCGTAGGTGTTCAGCAAAGCGGTCTCCCAGTCTGCGTCAGATCATGCCAATATATAGAAGGCCACATCGAGAGCACCGGACGCAGTATATCATCCCAGCCGACTCACAGGTGAAGTGTCGCCTCACCTGGAAGGACTGTCTGGGGCCCTGAATGGTGGTAAGGGAGGAAGTGTAAGGGCATGTGTAGCACTTGTTCCACTTACAAGGATAAGTGCCAGGAGGGAGATCGATGGGGAGGGATGGGGGGGGGGAACGAATGGACAAGGGAGTCATGTAGGGAGCGATCCCTGCAGAAAGCGGGGGAGAGGGGGGAGTGAAAGATGTGCTTAGTGGTGGGATCCCGTTGCAGGTGGTGGAAGTTATGCAGAATAATAAGGTTGGACACAGAGGCTGGTGGGGTGGTAGGTGAGGACAAGGGGAACCCTATTCCTTGTGGGGTGGTGGGAGGATGGAATGAGAGCAGATGTGCGTGAAATGGGGGAGATGCGTTTGAGAGCAGAGTTGATGGTAGTGGAAGGGAAGCCCCGTTCTTTAAAAAAGGAAGACATCTCCCTCGTCCTGGAATGAAAAGCCTCATCCTGAGAGCAGATGCGACGGAGACGGAGGAATTGCGAGAAGGGGATGGTGTTTTTGCAAGAGACAGGGTGAGAAGAGGAATAGTCCAGATAGCTGTGAGAGTCAGTAGGCTTATAGTAGACATCAGTAGATAAGCTGTCTCCAGAGATAGAGACAGAAAGATCTAGAAAGGGGAGGGAGGTGTCGGAAATGGACCAGGTAAACTTGAGGGCAAGGTGAAAGTTGGAGGCAAAGTTAATGAAGTCAACGAACTCAGCATGCGTGCAGGAAGCAGCACCAATGCAGTCGTCGATGTAGCGAAGGAAAAGTGGGGGACAGATACCAGAATAGGTTTGGAACATAGATTGTTCCACAAACCCAACAAAAAGGCAGGCATAGCTCGGACCCATATGGGTGCCCATAGCTACACCTTTAGTTTGGAGGAAGTGGGAGGAGCCAAAGAAAAAATTATTAAGAGTAAGGACTAATTCCACTAGACGGAGCAGAGCGGTGATAGAGGGGAACTGGTTAGGTCTGGAATCCAAAAAGAAGCGTAGAGCTTTGAGATCTTCCTGTTGGGGGATGGAAGTATATAGGGACTGGACATCCATGGTGAAAATAAAGCGGTGGGGGCCAGGGAGCTTAAAATCATCGAAAAGTTTAAGGCCTCCTGTCCCATGATCCTCTCACATCCCTTTTGCCAGTCAACTATCCAGCTCTTGGCTCCATCCCTCCCCCTCCTGTCTTCTCCTATCATTTCAGTTCTCCCCCTTCCCCTCCCCCTCCCACTTCCAAATCTCTTACTAGCTCTTCTTTCAGTTAGTCCTGATGAAGGTCTTGGCCTGAAACGTCGACTGTTCCTCTTCCTGGAGATGCTGCCTGGCCTGCTGCGTTCACCAGCAACTTTGATGTGTGTTGCTTGAATTTCCAGCATCTGCAGAATTCCTCGTGTTTGCTCTGAAGACATATCAGTTACCGGAATTGAGTCCTGGGGAAGTGCAGCTGCTCGGCAAGATGACCTGGGCATCGGTATCATTTGGTCAATGGTCGAAAAGGGAGACACGGCCCAAGCGGAGAAGACGAAACACACTGCGGTGCCTCCATTACTGAGAGAATGGCCCAGATTGGAATTGAGGAACCAGAGCCTATACTGGGTTACGTCGCTCCGGACCGACCTCAGTGTTCCCAGCTGGTTCTGCCTGAGAAGTATCGGAGGATTGTACTGAAGTCACGTCATGATGATTCTGGGGTTGAAAAGACCTATGAATTGCTCAGGGATCGGTTTTACTGGCCCTGAATGAAGCCAGAGGTCAAAGAATATTGCAAGTCATGCATTCGATGCATACAGAAGATGATGCTGCCTACGAGGGCCACTCTTTTGTCCCACTTGCAGAGTGCTCGGCCCCTTGATCTGATATGTATGGATTTCCTATCAATAGAATCAGATGCCAGCAATGTTGTGAATGTCTTAGTCATCACGGACACGCGCGTCCAAGGTGGCCAAAGTGTTACCGGAGAAGTATTTAATTTATTATGGCCTCCCCAGGCAGATCCATTGTGATCAGGGACGGGATTTCGAGAGTAGGCTCATACATGAGTTACTGAGCATGCTTGGAGTCGAGAAGTAGAGAACTACTCATTATCACTCGCAAGGTGATCCCCACCCCAAGGGGTTTAATCGGACCTTGTTAGACATGCTCGGAACCTTGGAAGTCAACAAAAAGAACAAGTGGAGTCAACATATTGAACATCTGCTCCACTGCTACAACCGTACACAAAACGAAGCTATGGGGTACTCGCCATATTATCTGTTGTTTGGGTTGGAGGCAAGGTTGCCTATCGACCTTTGTTTTGGGACTGGTGAGGAAGACCTTCCACTGATGACTTATCTGAGGTATGTGTCTGATATGAGAAAAGAGCTGAAAAGGGCTTATGAATTAGCTGGGGTCGTGGCTGCCAAACAGAATCAAGGAAATAAGAGGAGGTATGATCAAAAGGTGAGGTTCCTCCCAACTCCTGCCGGGAGACTGAGTCCTCATAAGGAATGTGGGGCCTCCTGGGAAGCATAAGTTGTCTGACCGCTGGGCAGCTACGCCATATGTGGTGGAGAGTCAGATGCCAAACATACCAGTTTTTTGGGTGAAACCAGAGGATGGGAATGGGCCTGTCAAGGTTCTCCATCAGAACCACCTTCTGGCTCTGGAACAAGAGGTGCAGGTTGTCCTAGAGACCAACCTGGAGCCTACACCTAGTAAGAGGACTCTGTGGCATCACGGGGCGACTGAAGGACCAACAGCAGGAGAGATTAGACTGGCCCCCGCCCCTGAATGGGATACTGATATGGAGGATGAGGAAATGGGGGTGTGGCGTATCCTGCCTTTTACTAACTTCCCACTGACTGAGAAAGAGATTTCAACCCTTCTTATGCTGAGTCAGGTGAAATTGGTGGTGGGGGTGGGGGACAGCCTGGGTTTCAACAGAACCCAACAAGGGTTGAAGCGGGACTCAATCAAGGGAGAGACGGGTCTGAGTTGCAGGAGGGCACGAGTGCTAGACCGGGAATGTCCTGGCCAGGTAGACCAGGAGTATCTCAAGTAGTGTTGAAACCTGAAGGAGTAGATGAGGGGGTATGGAGGTCTCAAAGAATCAGGAGACCACCAGAGAGGCTGGCCTATGGAACACTGGGGGAACAGAATGTGACAGCTACCGCCTTGGGGAGCTACGTCGCTGCCTTTCACACCTGTGTTGGACTTTGTGCTTTACAGGAAGGGTTGGCAAATTATCTCAATGTCATGAGGATATGACTAAATTTGGTGGAGGGAGAGTGCAACACCCTGGGGAAGATTTCACTGCTATTGTAATGGTCTTCCTGTAGAAGCAGTGTTTGGGTTATTGTTAGAGATAATGTGAGCTGTCCAGTGAGGGGAGTGTGTTTTCGTGCTGTGTGCCTGACACTGAGGTGATCTGGGCCTTTTGTTCGGTGGGAGATGGAGAGAGAAGACGCCAGAAAGGAGAGGTCGTAGACACCCAAAAGGAGTGGACTTGGAGTGGGGCCAGGAATTGACGAAGCCTGGGGAACTCGATGGCAGATTGGAGAAAGGGAAACTGTAAGCTCCAACTTGTGCACATCAGACTGCTTCATTAAAATGGGCCTTTTTCTTTCTGTTCTTTCTTTACTAACCTTTTAGTCAAATTAAGAATTATAAAGCTAAATCGTTTAATTGCATATGGTGTTCTGTCTGTTATTTCGTGGTACTGATTTGTAACAGGGTAACACATCACGCAGCATCCACCAAAACAGGAGGTTTTGCACCTCAATCTCACGTTTGGCGGGGCAAAGATTGTCTTCCCCAGACTTACGCCGCCGACAGAACCTGAGGGTTACACAAGAAAGTCACCTCAGGCAGGGAATAGTTTAATATTCTTGAATGCTGGATGAGTTCAACATGTCACCACTCTCATGAAATGATGAGGCCATAACACACAGAAAAGGCCAATTGTAACAGCTAGTCTTAAGTAAATGAAAATAAGACCTTGTCTTAAGCACAAGAAATTCTGCAGATTCTGGAAATCCAGAACTACACACACACACAAAATGCTGGAGGAACTCAGTAGATCAGACAGCATCCATGGAAATGAATAAACAGTCGATATTTTGGGCCAAGACCCTTCATCGGGACTCATTGGAATCAGTAGTCTTAAGTCTCAAATTTCAGCAACCTGTTGTGAGATCATTTTTATGTCAGATCTCCTCCACAGAGACATGACTTCTTGGCATAATGTTCTTGTTGGTGATAATTCTCACCCCTGTTCTTTTACCTCAGTGTTAATCCTCTCCCATATTCTGGAAAAGGGTGGCATTTAAATAATGAGGATAAACAAAAAGAAGAGAAAATTGGCAGTGTTGGGAATCCAAGCAGCACACACAAAATACTGGAGGAACTCAGCAGGCCAGGCAGCATCTATGGAAAAGAGTAAACAGTGGACGTTTCAGGCTGAGACCCTTCATCAGGACTGAAGACAAAAGATGAAGAGGTCAGAGTAAGAAGGTAGGGGGAGGGGAGGAAGAGTACAAGGTTGTAGGTGATAGGTGAAAGGGGGAGGGGTGAAGTAAAGAGCTGGGAAGTCGATTGGTGAAAGAGATAAAATGCTGGGGAAGGGGAAATCTGATACGAGAGTACATAAGGGAAGGGGAGGAGAACCAGAGGGAGGCGATGGGCAGATAACGTGATAAGGAGAGAGAGGGAAATGGGAAAGGGGAATGGTGAAGGAGAGGGTTGGGGCAATCACCGGAAGTTCAAGAAATCGATGTTCATGCTATCAGGTCGGAGGATACCCAGACAGAATATAAGGTATTGGACCCCTTCCAACCCTAGTTGTCCTCATTGCAGCAGCAGAGGAGGCCATGGACAGACATGTCAGAATGAGAATGGGAAGTAGAATTGAGATGGGTGGCCACTGGGAGATCCCAATTTTTCTGGCGGATGGAGCATAGGTGCTCAGAGAAGTGGTCTCCCAATCTACATCAGGTCTCACTGATATACAGGAGGCCACATGAGACACAGTAGCTGACCCCAAAAGACTCACAGGTGAAGCGTCACACCTCACTGTGCGGGGCCCTGAATGGTAGTGAGGGAGGAGGAGTAGGGGCAGGTGTAGCACTTATTCTGCTTGCAAGGATAAGTGCCAGGAGGGAGATCAGTGGGGAGTGGGGTATGAATGGACAAGGAAGTCATTTAGGGAGTGATTCCTAGGGAAAGAGGAAAGTGGTGGTGGGAGCAAGGGAGGAAAGATCTGCTCGATGCGTTAGTGGGATCTGACATAGATTGGGCCATCTGCCACAGTATCAGTTGTGGCAGATGATACGACAGCTTGATTTTTTTTCTCTGCGGCAGATTATGCTGAGATGTTTGATTACTTCACCCAGCTGTGTCCCACACACGAGCAAATGAGATTGTGTGTTTCAGACAAAGGGTTAAGTTGGAGTCACTGAGTGAGCAGACAATATTATGAAAGTTTACTCAAACTTCCAACTGGTGGCAGGATTCCCAGAGGTGAAGAACCTTGCTGGCTGCACTTACTGCGTTAAACTGGGCCTAGGCCAAATGCAGTGCCATTCCTCAATGGGTACCTCTGCCTTTTCAACAAGATGTGGGTGCTTTGTGACCGAGAGAACTGTGAGCATTCTTTTTTGATTGCCTCCATGATTCTTACATAATGAGCTAGTGTGCATTCCCAGCTTGATATCATCAAAAGTCCAGAAATCAAAGCCCAATGGCCAAAGCTGGGAGGGTGGAGGCCCAAAGGCCTGTACTAGAGTTGGAGGACTGTACAGGGAGAATGTGATAATAATAGATTTCAATGAAACACTTAAGCATAACTTGGGAGGTGATGTTCTGGTAATAACCCATAGATTTAACGAGCAAAACCACCAGAGTTGTGGGAAGACATTTTTGATCTCAAAAGTTTTGCCTGAAAAAATGGAGAAACCAGGTTCAATCAGGCTTCCCAAAATGGATAGGCATAGATATTTAGGTACAAAATTACTTCCATGACAACAGGGGAAGGGCTTACTGGGATAAAGTACAGGTGTATGGAAATGAATGGTTTCCCTGTGAAAAATGAGATTCAGTGATTCTAATTCAGACAGCAGCTACCCGCAGTTATGACAGTCAATAAAATGAAGGCAAGGAAGTAAGGCTAGAAGAGTTCCTGTGTTATACTGACACTAAACAAATACCTTGCTCCAGCAACATTCTCATTTGCCTTCAAGGAAGGCTGGATGTACTCACAGTTGTCTTTATAAGACCAAGAGACCGTGAACAGTTAGGCCATTCAGCCCACAGAGCTGTTCCATCATGCTATCCCTCTCAATCCATTCTCCTGCATTCTTTTTGTAATCTTTGATGCTTTTACTAATAAAGAACCTATCAATGATTTATATATTCAATGATTTGGCCTCCACAGCTGCCTGTGGCAATGAAATCCGCTGATTCGCCACCAGCTGGCTAAAGGAACTTCTCTGTTGTAAAGGAACATCCTATTCTGAGACTTTGCCCTCTTGTTCTAAATGTCCCCAATATAGGAAACATCCCCTTCACATCCACTCTATCTAAGCCTTTCAGTATTAGGTAGGTTTCAATGAGATCCCCTCTCATTCTTCTAAACTCCAGCAAGTACAGGTCCCACCCAGAGCCAACAAATGCTACTCATATCTGATGAACCTCCTCTGGATCTTTCCAATGCCAGCACATCCTTTCTTAGACAAGGGGCCCAAAACTGCTCTCAGTACTCCAATTTGCATAATCAACTGCTTTCCCTGTATTTTCAAAGACACTTAAATCAGCCCTTCTAATCAGAGGGATTCATGGCTTTGAGCCACCAAGATTTGATCTCACATACCACTCAATCAGTCAGCAGTTGTACGTCTATGTTATCTCAGTCTCTTTGCTACAGAGAGTTGCTGCCTGCATTTACACAGAACTACAGTCATTGCACAAGCCTTTGATCTGTTTGACATGGGTGACCCTACCTAGAGCCAAAACATAAGGCTGTGACTCCAGCCAGCGTAACTCCCGGCCATTGAGACGTGCAAGCCTCCAAACCATGACAAAGTTATGGACCTCTTGGAGAATCTGTGGAGAGAGAAATATAACATTTCTGGTTCAATTGAGCCAGATTGATAACTCTGTTCCTCTCCCCACTGATGCAGTCTGACCTGCTGATTGTCTCCAGTATTCTCTGCTTTTATTGTACCTTTTATACTTTGTGCAAAATTTTATCCAGACAAATAGTACAGCACTAAACTGATGTTTGAGGCTGTCAGTTTTCTGTGTATACGTGTATATGGATGTATGTGTAGATATATATTGACATATGTCAACAAAACACAATTTGTTATATTTCCTTGAGTGTGCTGGAACAGAGTTCAGCCCTTCTAAACTGTTCCATTATTTGA
Source organism: Mobula hypostoma (assembly GCF_963921235.1). NCBI lineage: Eukaryota > Metazoa > Chordata > Chondrichthyes > Myliobatiformes > Myliobatidae > Mobula > Mobula hypostoma. The sequence goes on from NC_086116.1 coordinate 17,589,825, forward strand.
TTAGATTTTGATTGAAGGATACCTCAATCCTGTTTACATACCCCTGTTTCAGTTACTCATATCCAACCTTAGAAGCTTTAACTTGACACATCCATAGCCTTTTGTGGGGTGGTATGGTAGTGTAGTGGTTAGCAAAGCACTATGCAGTATCAGCATATCAGTAAACAAGTTTCAGTTCCCACCACTGCCTGTAAGGAGCTTGTATGTTCTCACGTAGCTGCATGGGTTACCTCCAGGTGCTCTGGTTTCCTCCCAAAGTCCAAAGACATACTGGCTGATATGTAGGTTGTCATTATAAATTGTCCTATGATTAAATTGGAGGATTGCAGGGTGGCACAGTTCAAAGGGCCGGAAGAGCTGTATCCCAGTAAATAACTAGTCAGCCTAAAACCTGAAATAAAAACTGAAACAATGCTGGAAATGTTCAGCAGATGAGGGGACATCTAAGGTGGGAGAAACAGAATTAATGCTTCAGGTCAATGCCCTATCATCAACTCCTGAAGAAGAGTCATCAACCTCAAACGTTAGATCTGCGTTTCTCTCGAGAGATCTAGGACTGTTTTACATCGACAATAATGTGAGGAGACTCTAACGGGACATTCAGAGAGGTTTAGTGAGGTACATTGAACTCTAATAAAGTGTTTTAAACTCTGCTTTACCCAAACATCACAAATGTTCCGTTGTACTTTCATTCATCTTGATGAGATGAGCAGAGCTAAATCACTGATGAAATAATGACAGGATAACAATTGAATGGAACCAGTATGCAACTAATCAAATGATTCGGAAAGCATTTGGCTGGTATGGGAAGAAGAAATGAAATAATTAAATCAGCATGGAAATATCGGCTTTTAGGTATCTGAGTTTTCAAAAGTTCCTTTCAGAATTTCCTCTTCTAGTTCTACTATCTCTGGTTTTTCTTATCTGTTAAAAGTTTAACAAAACCTATGCCACCAGCCAAGTTGTTAGATATCTCCCTTATTTCTTCCTCCCTGGTCTAGTTATCCAAGTTTAATGCAACCGCTTGTGAAGGGATTGGGATATTTTTACAACATTATACAATACATGATTGAAAGTTGGTCTCCTTTAATATTTCTTGTATGTCAGTGGAACCTTTACCTCAGGGTCTGAGATTTAGGGGGTTCAGCCGCATTCTGTCCACTGGAGCACAAAATCTAGGATGCATTTCACTATAGTAATAAGAAAATATTGGAGGTGCATTAATTGTTAAACAAAGAACACAGTTTTGGTGTGTGCTAGTATAAGATTCCAGCATCGGTGGTAATGCAGTAAAAGGTAATCCAACCAGGACAATGAGAAGACTGGCCGAATTCTATCCATAGATTACCATTTTGTCACCATCAATAAAACGGATTATCTGCTCACCTCTTCATTGATGGCCATGGAACTTATTTCAGCTCAGTCCATTCAGGCTCTGAGGACCATGCCAGCTCCTGGCTGAAAATTTTCATCCATCTTCAGCTCTTTGGCTCACTTTTTTTCCTTCGCATACTTAGCTATTCCTTTTTGGTTTTTGGGTAAGGCCTACACCAAGGACGAATTTACAGTGGTAAGTTAACCAACTAGCACATCTTAGGGATATAGGAGGAAGCCAGAGCACAGCAGCTGTAGCCTTGGTCAAGATCAAACCAGGCTCACTGGCGCTATGATACAGCAGCACTGGCACTGCACTGCTATGCATGTATAAGTTGGAGAGCTCATTCTTTACATTCAAATAGTCACTATACTTCAGTAGCACGTCATTCCCATTAAGTGTCATCCTGAGGTCAAAGTACATCAGATTAGATTAGATTATGAGGACATGCAGTCCTCTTTTATTGTCATTTAGTAATGCATGCATAAAGAAATGATACAATGTTCCCCCAGTATGATATCACAGAAACACAAAACAAACCAAGACTAAAAAACTGACAAAATCCACGTAATTATAACATATAGTTACAACAGTGCAAAGCAATACCGTAATTTAATAAAGAACAGACCATGGGCACGGTAAAAAAAAGAGTCTCAAGGTCTCTCGAAAGTCCCATCATCTCACGCAGGCGGTCGAAGGGAGAAACTCTCCCTGCCATGAACCTCCAGCGCCGCAAACTTGCCGATGCAGCACCCTGGAAGCACCTGACCACAGATGACTCGAGTCCATCCGAAAATTCGAGTCTCCGACCAGCCCTCCAACACCGAGCACTGAGCACCATCTCTGCTGAGCGCTTTGATCCTGGCCCCGGCAATAGGCAAAGCCGAGGATTTGGGGCCTTCCCCTCCGGAGATTCTCGATCGCACAGTAGCAGCGGCAGCGAAGCAGGCATTTCAGAAGTTCCTCCAGATGTTCCTCTGTGCTTCTCACGTCCGTCTCCATCAAATCAGGATTGTGCACGGTACCTACTTAACAAACACCGATATCATTTCAGAGCGGCCGCGCACGCTGCGTCGCACCGCCATCTTCTCCTCCCCTCAGATGTACATGTACAATATACCACCATATACAACCCACAAGAAAGTAAACCTCAGAATTGTACAGGGTGACGAATGTATTTATGATAATAAATTTACTTTGAAGTCAAGAAAGACATTACAAGTCTAAGTCTTTCTTTCTATCCTTGCCAAGAATACCCTGGGCTTCAGCGCTAAACGTATGATTGGTGTCATTGTAAGTCTTTGTTATCTCATGTTCCTTTAACTGACTTCTTCAGTTAAGATGATAAAATTATTGACACAGAAATAGTCTTCAGATATGCAGGAAGATTCATGCTCCTGTCACTCAAGTTAAAAAGTTTGTTTTGAATACAGTGAACCTGCTCCAAAAGAGTCTCATAAAGTGCCACCTGCTTCGGTATATCTGTATTGTAAACAAACTGAAGTGTCAGTAACCATCCTTCAATGAGCTTTAATTACACTGAGGCATGTTGTCTGTGGTTTTTCTAATGTATATAGGGAATATTCTGAGTAATTTGTCATCCACCTACACACTGTCATCTGCAGTGTTTAACAACAATTTTAATGGTACAGGTGAATTTTTGTATTACATAAAAACACAGCACGTTCCACTAACTTCCCAATTTCATTTCAATTATACTTTATACTTTATACTTTATTGTCGCCAAACTATTGGTACTAGAAAATACAATCATCACAGCGATATTTGATTCTGCGCTTCACACTCCCTGGATTACAAATATTAAATATTAAAAATAGTTTAAATTAGTAAATATTAAAAATTTAAATTATAAATAATAAATATAAAATAATAAAATGGGAAGTAAGGTAGTGCAAAAAAAAACTGAGAGGCAGGTCCGGATATTTGGAGGGTACGGCCCAGATCCGGGTCAGGATCCATTCAGCAGTCTTATCACATTTGGAAAGAAGCTGTTCCCAAATCTGGCCGTAGGAGTATTCAAGCTCCTGAGCCTTCTCCCGGAGGGAAGAGGGACGAAGAGTATGTTGGCTGGGTGGGTCGTGTCCTTGATTATCCTGGCAGCACTGCTCTGACAGCGTGTGGTGTAAAGTGAGTCCACAGACGGAAGATTGATTTGTGTGATGTGCTGCGCTGTGTTCACGATCTTCTGCAGCTTCTTTTGGTCTTGGACAGGACAACTTCCATACCAGGTTGTGATGCACCCTAGAAGAATGCTTTCTACGGTGCATGTATAAAAATTAGTGAGAGTTTTAGGGGGCAGGCCAAATTTCTTTAGTTTTCTCGGGAAGTAAAGGCGCTCGTGGGCCTTCTTGGCAGTGAACTCTGCTTGGTTGGACCAAGTCAGGTCATTTGTGATATTGATCCCGAGGAACTTAAAGCTTTTGACCTGTTCCACTTGCGCACCACCGATGTAAATTGGGTCGTGCGGTCCGCTACTCCTTCTGAAGTCAACAACCAATTCCTTCGTCTTGCTGACGTTGAGGGACAGGTTATTGTCTTTGCACCATGCCACCAGGTTCTTAATTTCCTCTCTGTACTCAAACTCATCATTAACTGAGATACGGCCTACAATTGCTGTGTCATCAGCAAACTTATATATTGAGTTTGATGGAAACTTGGCTACACAATCATGGGTGTACAGTGAGTACAGTAGGGGGCTGAGTACACAGGCTTGTGGGGCACCAATGCTCAAAGTGATTGTAGAGGAGAGCTTGTCCCTTATTTTTACAGCCTGGGTCCTGTCTGTGAGGAAGTTGAAGATCCAGCTGCAGATCTGCTAAGGCCCAGGTTCTGGAGCTTAGGAACCAGTTTATTTGGAATGATGGTATTAAAGGCAGAGCTGTAGTCAATGAAAAGGAGCCTTATGTATGCGTCTTTATTCTCCAGGTGCTCTAAAGAGGAATGTAGGGCCAGAGAGATGGCATCTGCCGTGGACCTGTTGCTCTGGTAGGGGAATTGCAAAGCATTGAGGTTGACCGGTAGGCTGTGGTTGATGTGTGCCATAACCAATCACTCTAAGCACTTCATAGCAATTGATGTCAGAGCCACAGGTCAATAGTCATTCAGGCATGCCACCTTGCTCTTCTTCAGCACCGGGATTATCATTGCCTTCTTAAAACACGAGGGGATCTTAGACTGAAGCAAGGAGCAGTTGAAGATGTTAGCAAACACTCCAGCTAGCTCGCTTGCACAGGCCCAGAGAACCCGTCCCGGGACGCCATCTCGACCTGTCACCTTCCTTGGATTTATCTTCAGGAAGGTCCTTCTAACGTCCTCCTCGGTGACGATGAATCTCGATGCCACCAGGTCCAGTTCATCCAGAGGGAGCGGGACGCTCCTCTTCTGTTCAAATCTTGCGTAGAATATGTTAAGTTCGTCAGGAAGAGAAGCACCACAGTTATTGATATTCCCAGCCTTTTCTTTGCGTCCAGTGATCTCATTTAGACCCTGCCATAATCTACTGGCATCCTTTTGGCTAGCCTGGGCTTCCAACTTGGCTCTATATTGCCTCTTGGCGCCCTTGATGGCTTTCTGGAGTTCACGCCTGGATTCCTTGTAGCAACTGGTATCCCCAGACCTAAAAGCCGCAGTTCTAGCCTTTAAAATGGACTTGACCTCATAATTCATCCAAGGTTTCTGGTTAGGGAATACCCAGATCATCTTGCGAGACACACAGTCCTCCGTGCATTTCCAAATAAAGTCCGTGACAGCTGAGACATATTCATCGAGGTTAGCTGCCAAGTCCTTGAATACTAACCAGTCCACCGATTCAAAGCAGTCACGGAGGACCTCATCCGTTTCCTCCGTCCAACGTGCCACCACTTTTGACACCGTGACCTCCCGCTTCAGTTTCTGTTTGTGAGCCGGGAGGAGGAGTACGGCCTGATTGTTCGATTTTCCGAAGTGAGGTCGTGGGACGGAATGGTAGGCATCCTTGACTGCTGTGTAGCAGTGGTCAAGTATATTCGGGCCTCTAGTGAGGCAGGAGACATGTTGGTATAACTTTGGCAGCGCCTTTCTGAGTTTGGCCTGGTTAAAGTCCCCAGCTGTAATGAGCAAAGCCTCCAGATACCTTGTCTCAAGTTCACTGATGTCGGAATACAGTATGTTCAGAGCACACTCCACGGCCGCCTGGGGGGTGAATGTAGACCGCTGTCAGTATGACCGAGGTGAATTCCTGTGGCAGATAGTAGGGACGACACTTCACCGACAGGTGCTCCAGGTCCGGGCTGCAGGAGCTTGTCAGTGCTACTGTGTCCAAGCACCACGCAGTGTTGATCAGTAGGCAGACACTACCTCCCCTCGTCTTGCTCAAAGATGCTGTGCGGTCCATCCGATGGATGGAAAAGCCCTCCAGTCGGATGGCACAGTCGGAGGTGGCAGGGGAGAGCCAGGTCTCGGTGAAACAGAATACACAGCAGTTCTGCATCTCCCTGCAGTAGCTGAGTCTCCCTTTAAGTTCATCCACATTGTTCTCTATGGCTTGCACATTAGCTAGTAGGATGGTGGGCATAGGGACCCCGAAGCCCCTCAGCTTCAATCTGACCAGCAGCCCAGCTCTTTTCCCACACTTCCTCGGTAAGTAGTACATCTTTCCAGGTCTCCATCGATGCAGTGTGTTGTTGTCAGCTCTTTCATGTCGGCAGGTTGTGTTGTCAGGCGCTTCAGGTTGGGCCAGTAACGGGGGAGGCTCCGCTACCATTTCCAGCTGCCGGGGGCCTGGGCTGTCAATTGGGTCGGGCCCCGAAGCTGACACTTAATCCCGGATGGCCGGGCTCCTGGCTGAAACAAGTCATTAAGCCGAGTCACGCTTGTGGAGACCTCTGCTCCAGTCGAACCTCGGGCTCGATTTCTGAGGTCGGCAGCAGAGGCCTCACTTCCGGCAATTGTGGATGGCCACCAACAGGGCTTTACGGTGGTCGCTCTGGGGAAGCGTCTGGGGCACTTGAGGTCTCCGCCGTCACTTCTGTGTGGTCGTCTGCTCTGGAGAGGTGCTGGTCGGAATGGGCCACGTCTCCAAGTGCTCCGGCGCGGTGGCAGACCGCGGGTCTCCAGGAACATTGTGGGCCTCGTTGGTCGGGTCCAGGTGCAGTCCAGAGTTTAAGAAACAGTTCCGGCGCGTTGGTCTCCAGCTCGGTCAGTACCTTCACCAGGGTGTTGTTGATCTTTATCATGCTAAATTGGTGTTTTAGAAGGGTTTCTTAGGTATAGGATAGTGGAGATGGCAATTTGTTCGGGAGAGCTCGCGCAAAGTCGCCAGTTACCAGCGTCATCTTTAACGAATAATTATTTGATAATCCTGCCAGCAATAACCTCAGGGCAGCCACTGCAAATGTGGGGAAGGACCTGTGGTAAACCATATATATATGTTGTAACTGGGTTAACTGTCTGGACACACCCCTCTGCTGACTGCCCCTGTGGCTCCTCCCACAGAGTCCTGTATAAAGCTGTTTCGCCTTGTCCCTCCCCCTCAGTCTGGGGGCAGACACTCACAGTGGAGATCGTGGAGGTCGTATTGTACAGTGAATAAAAGCCTTTCAGTATTTTACCAAACCTCAGTCTTTTGGAGTGTGCTTCAGGACCATAGTCCAGAGCAGGGGTTTCCAAGCTTTTTATGACATGGACCCATACCATTAACAGAACCTCTAGTCTGGACTCTTGCCACCATTGTATTTCAAGGGGCAGGACCCACTGTACTCATCTGTTCAAATCTTTTATGGGGTACATTGTTTAAAGAAGAAACGTGAGCAGCATTGACACTGCAAAATAAACTGTCAAATGTATTACAGAATCAATGCAGAGCAAAACCTATCTTAATTGTATTCATCATGAATAAGAGACATTTTTGGAAAATATCACAGGAATCCTGCCATTCCCAAACAAGTGATACTGAACAATCTTGACATGGTGGATGTAGAGAGAATGTTTTATCTTGAGGGGGATCTTGATCTGGGTTCACTGTTTAAAAATAAGGAGTTATCCTTTTAAGTCACAAAAGAGGCAAAATGTTTTCTTTCAGAGGGTCGTGACATCGAAAGCAGTGACAGAAGTAGAGTCCATTAAATATTTGAAGGCACCACAAAGGAAGTCTGTAGGGGAGATCAGAATGCAGAGTTGAGATACAATGTATTCAACCATGATCCTATTGAACAACAAGGCAGACTTTTCATATTTTAAATGAAGAAACACTTGAGCATTCTTTGCATTTTCATGTTCTCAGGAGTTTTCAAACCAATTTTTATTATGCTGCCATTTTCAATACATAAAAATCACAGCAACTAATTTACGCACATCAAGCTCCAACATACAAATATGCAAAGGCAGCGGAACACTTTGGGAACATTTCCTATGCTTTTCCAATGTAAAAGAAACTTTCCCGTCCACACAGAACAGCCGATGGGAGCCTTGCCTTGATATTGCATTGAACGGGCTTCTCCCCAGATTATAAAATCAGTCTCAGTATTTGAATATCAGCTTGGATCTGAATACACAGCCCTGATCCAGAGGTAAGGGGGCTACTGGCTAAGCCACAGCAATCACCTCAAACAGTGGGGAGATCAAGACCAGTGAGCGAGGCTGTTATACAGTTAAAGGAATAATGATCTGCTTTTACAGGTAGTGTAAAAGATTAAAGACTAAATTTACATTTATGGGTATGCCCAGTCGAACAGAAACTGCAGTTTCACTTCATTATGTCTTAAAGTTTTTGCCAGTAATGACCTCATTGGTTTATTGCAATTAAAATTTATGGATAATCTTTTTAAAGTCATGCACTTCTCATAAATTCAGTGTATGATTGAATAAAGACGCAAAGTTTGAGGCTCCTGGCCTAGGTTTTAATTTATTCCTAATTACAGCTGGTGAATGATTCAATCCCAGAGAATACAAGCTGAAATAAACAAACACACATATTTTAATCATCATGTTAAAGAAACAATGTTTAATTTAGTGGTTCAGGGCAGCAGCTGCCATTTATATTGAAAAGCAAGGTATGGAGTGTCTTCATCACACTTAATAGATCATAAGATATAACTGCTTTCTCAATAAAAGGGACACCATTATTACACACATTATTTCTAGTGTTCAATTAACTTTGAAGGCATAGTGTCCTAGTGTCCATAGTATCCAAGACATCTTCAAGGAGCAGTGCCTTAGGAAGGTGGCATCCATCATTAAGGACCCCCACCACCCAGGACATATCCTCTTAACACAGATACCATCAGGAAGGAGGTACAGAAGTCTAAAGGCACCCACTCAACAATTCAGGAACAGCTCCTTCACCTTTGCCATCAGATTTCTAAACAGTCATTGAACCCATGAATGCTACCTCAGTACTCTTTTATTGCTGTTTTTTTTATATACACTACTTATTTTAACTTAGCTATTTAATAGACAGATATATACTTCATGTAACTCAAGTCTTTTTTCTCTATGTTTATTTATTATGCATTTCATTAAACTGCTGCCGTAAAGTTAACACATTTCTCAACATATGCCGGTGATATTAATCCTGACTCTGATTCTCGTTCTGAAGAATTATAATTTACAGCACTTTGAAGCTGACCTGTGTCTGTGTCAATGGTCTATGCAATCCTTCTCCCAGGTTACTTCATCTAACTCTAGCAGTGTTGTTGTCTATTCCCGTTCTAATATTCCCCGTATTTGTGACTTATCCTCACATGCATCATTCATTTAACTTCACTACCTATGTAATACCATATTCAAAGTGCTCTGATTAAAGAAACTCAAGCACTCAAATCCAATCAAATTTGCTGCTCTAATCTCTCTTTAGGAAAACCACGACTTCTCCCCTGTGATATCTTGCCCATTACAATACCACAATAAATTGATGCTTGTTCAGTCACATCACTTAACAAGTTTGCAGTGAACCACCTTGGGATGTCCTTCAGGCATGAAAATATGAAAATATGATATCCATTTAAATCTTTCATTCCTGAAGGCTGGGACTTTAACCTAACCCAGATGTGGACGCTGCCTGCAGTAAGGAGGGACGAGATTGGTTTTGAACAGCGGCACAATTCTCACACTTGGACGTACATACGCCCAATCTATCAGACAGCAAAAAAAAAAACAAACTGCAAAAGAATTCTTTTCTCCATGGAAAACTTCAGACTCCTACAAGTCCAGAAATTAAAAGGTCCCAGGCAGACAAATGACAAAAGTTAGCGATCCTGCTCATCTCAACTGAGGGAATGGCCCAATGTAGCAGGAGCTATGAATGGACTTTTTGCATGTAGAGCACATTAAGGAAAGAATCATCCAATTCCTGGTTGGAAGCTGGGTTTGTTTCTCTGGAAGGGAACAGAAGCACAGTGGAAAGGGGCTTTATTCAGAATGTGTCAGTGGGAGGTTGAGCCAGGGCTTTGGTCAAGTATCAATCCTTTTATATATATATATATATAGGCATCCGTTAGTCTCATGAGACCATGGATTTGCGCCTTGGAAGGTTTCCAAGGCACAGGCCTGGGCAAGCTTGTATGGAAGACCAGCAGTTGCCCATGCTGCAAGTCTCCCCTCTCCACGCCACCGATGTTGACCAAGGGAAGGGCATTAGGACCCATACAGCTTGGCACCAGTGTCATCGCAGAGCAATGTGTCGTTAAGTACCTTGCTCAAGGACACAGCATGCTGCCTCAGCCAAGGCTCGAACTAGCAACCTTCAAATCACTAGACAAACGCCTTAACCGCTTGGCCACGCGCCAACACATCAGTCCTTAACTCACAGCTTTTACCAGAGCACGGAGAATCAAGGCTTCATTGGGTGTTGTGGACAAATCAGGATCTTGGTCTGTGTCACGTTAAAGGTCAGATCAGGGAAAAAGTTGGGGGCGGTGGGATGATGAAAGTTTTGGAGGTTGGTCCAACATTAGGATAGTGCAGAATGAGGGTCAGTGATAAGTTAGGGTCCCCTTTCAAAAGGGTTTCCAGTCCCAGGCTGGCTCTGCACAGGGAGTAGCATTAACGGAATACAGCTCTTCTGCATGTACCCGGCGAGATACATGGAGTAGACTTTAAAGGAGAATTATGTCATCCCACACCAGTCTGATACAGAACTGAACCGTGCCTCTCTGATGCAGAACTGAACCATGAGCACAGAAATGACTCAATAACAGATGTGCCATTAAATTTTTCGAATGGAACAATTTGGTCTGTCGTCACTACAATTGCATTCCACCTTGTAAGTAATCCTGTGCATGGCACTGAAATAAGATGGATTATGCATTTGAATTTTTTGCTTGTTTAAAGAATGATTTTATTTAGAGGTACAGCTCTGTAACAGGCCTTTCGGCCCAATGAGCTCATGCTGCCCAATTACACCCATGTGACCAATTAACCTACGACCCATATGTCTTTGGAATGTGGGGGGAAACCCAGGGCACCTGGAGGAAACCCATGCAATCACAGGGAGAATGTGTCTGTTTATAGACAGAGGTGGAATTAGATTAGATTATGAAGACACGTAGTCCTCTTTTATTGTCATTTAGTAATGGATGCATTAAGAAATGATACCATATTTCCTCCGGTGTGATATCACAAACAACAGGACAGACCAAGACTGAACAAACTGACAAAACCACATAATTATAACATATAGTTACAACATTGCAACAATACCATAACTTGATGAAGAAGTCTATGAGCACAGTAAAAGTTCAAAGTCTCTCAAATGTCCCACATTTCACGCTGATGGGAGAAGGAAGAAAAACTCTCCCTGCCATGCCGACCACAGTCCGACTCTGAGTCATCCGAAAACTTCGAGCTCTGATCAGCTCTCTGACACCGAGTACTGAGCGCCATCTCTGTCTGAGCAATTCGACCTCAACCTCAATCGCCAACAGCAGGCAAAGCCGGGGATTTTGAGGCCTACCCTCCGAAAGATTCCCGACCACGCAGTAACGACAGCAGCGAACGAGCGTTTCAGAAATTTCTCCAGATGTTCCTCTGTGCTTTCACATCCATTCTCCATCAAATCAGAATTATCCACGGCCCCTATTTACCAGATACAATATCATTTTTCACCGGAGGGCTGTGCACGCACAGGCGCGCCGTTCTCTCTCCTCCCGCCGATTAAACCCAGGTCATTGGCACTGTAATAGTGTTACACTAACCAGTATGCAACCATTCATCTATTTCAACGAGGAGTCACTGTTGCAAGGTAGGAAATGGGATAGAAATTGCATGCAGCAAGCTCCCATTGTGCACCGATGTGACCAGAAACATTTTTCCAGTGATTGCATTATGGGATAAATAGCATCTTGGTGAAGGTTCTGCTGTTTTAAACAAAAAGATCCAAAGGGCACTTCTATAGCCCACTGAAAGATTGTCTATAAGCCTCATCTGATAGACGTTGGTGACAGCGTTCCCTCAGTCCTGCACCAGACTGAATTTTGTGCTCGTCTTTGCTTGGACCCATCTTCTGATCCAGAGCTCAAATTGCAGACCTCTGAGCTACAAAACGACTCACCTATTTAATAGTATAACTAAGCTCATAAATTAAACCGCGAACAGAAAACATGTACGACATGTAGTTTTGCCTCTTGATGTGGGGAGAGCTAACCAATACATAATACATAATACGATTCTTATGTATACTGATGTGGATTCCTTTTGCTGACCACATCCCATATTTGATCTGTCCCATAGAAATGTGAAATACCTTTTCCTTTTACATCAGTGAGACCTGTGATGAAGCATGATCGGCTACTTGACCATGCACTTTGTGTAGGTTCAATATGGGGAGCCTCCTTATAAAAGTCTGTCGCCAGAGAAGCAAAGTGTTCTGTGAGCAGTGTTGGATTGTGGATGAAGATGAACGCGAATGGGCAACTCAAAAGTCGAGCAGAATTTGCATCTGATAACCTCTTATCTCTCATCATGTTACTACTGCTGCATTAATTTGATAACTTGTGTATCTTCTATCAAACCAATTAAGAAAGGATATTCAAACAATTTCAGAAAAAAATACCGAGATAGTCCGTAAAGTAAACAAGGGTGTACTTGCTACTTATTTTAAAGGCATCTCACATGAAACAGTAATATGAAAATATTAGGGACTGTCCAAAGGAAAACAAATAAAGTTACAAAGGAATATAAAATTCATTAAATCTGTATGTTTTATTTTATTAGAATCAAGAGTTTTGATAAATTTGGAAGTGACTTTGAGATATTTTTGATGTTCAAGGAAATTGATAAGCTAGAACTAGGAGCAATGTATAGTGACACTAGTTCAAAATCAGAATCAGGTTTATTATCACTGGCATATGTCATGATTCATTGACTTAGTGGCAGTAGTAGAATGCAATACATGATAAAGATAGAAAAAAATAAATCAATTACAGTAAGTATATATACAATTCTCCTGTAGAATCATAATTCAGAACCATAAACCAACATTCTACAGGAGAATATTAAAAATATCATGGACCACACACACATCAAATGAAGAAGTTCTCAGAAGAGCCCAAGCAGTTTGATCACTCATACCAACAATAAGAGAAAGACAACTCAGATTCCTGGGACACATCATGCGGAAAGATGAACTAGAAAAACTCATACTCTCTGGAAGTACTCTGGAAATACTCTTGAGGGGAGTAAACCTAGAGGAAGACCTCGGCTTACATACATCAGAAGCATAGCCAGGTGGCTACACATCGAGGAAATGGAAGTCATCCAAAAAACGAAGGATAGATCTATATGGAAAACCATGGGCACCAAAGTCCGCATCGGATATGGTACTCAGACAGACAGATATATACAATGCCTATAAAAAGTATTCACCCTCCCCCAGAAGTTTTCATGTTTTATTGTTTTACAACATTCTTTCTTTCTTTTCAAATCTTTTTATTGAATATATAGGAAAAATAACATGAGTACATCAAAGTAACAACTCTTACAATGCCTCAAAAAAAAACATCATCTTAAAGATTGAAAACAAAATTTTGTGATAACAAAAAAAACCTACTGAGCAGAAAAGTGAGAAAAAAAAGAGAACCCATTAGGTGTACAACCCCGGAGCCATGCATCATACAAAAAGCTTCTAAAAATAAACATCAAACCACCAGCAAGAAAAGAGAATATACTAAAAAAATTTTACAATTAGATCGTGGAAAAATTATATCAATTAACTCAAATGATAATAACGAGCAAATGAGCCCCATCTTTTCTCAAAATCAAATAAAGGTTCAAAGGTTGGACCTAATTTTCTCCAAACTAAGACATTGCATCACTTGCGAGAACCATTGTGACAAAGTGGGAGCTGATGTAAACAAACTGGCCCTCCTAGCTATCAATGTAACAAATGCAATAACATGTTGGTCAGACAGAGAAATACCATGAATATTTTGAGGAACTATTCCAAAAAGCACAGTTAATTTATTAGGTTGTAAATTAATTTCAAGTGCTTTAGAAATTGTTGAGAAAACCGACTTCCAGAACTGTTCCAATATAAAACCAGACCAAAACATATGTGTCAGTGTAGCTATCTCAGTTTTACATTTATCACAATGACTATCAACATTAGGAAAGATTTTAGAAAGTCTCTCCTTTGTCAAGTGATAATGATGTACAATTTTAAATTGAATCAATGAATGGCTAGCACAAATTGAAGAAGAGTTAACCAACTTCAATATCTGCATCCAATTCTCCATCATAAAAGTCAAAATAAGTTCCTTTTCCCAATCCTGTTTAATCTTAGACAAACGACGCTTATTCCATCGTAATAGTAAATTATAAATTCTTCCAATAGAACCCTTAATCAAGGGATTCATACTCATAATAGTATCTAACAGGTCAGCCTCCAATATGTAAGGAAAATTACTTAAATATTTTTGTAAAAAATGTCTAACTTGAAGGTATTGCAGAAAGTGTGAGTATGAAAGAGAATATTTATCAATTAATTGTTCAAAGGACATCAATCTATCTTCTTTAAATAAATCCAAAAAGAATTAATACCTTTATCTTTCCAAAGTAGAAAAATTGGATCACTCAAAGAAGGCTTAAAAAAGTAATTTCTGTAAATTAAACTACAAAGTTTAAATTTTTTAAGATTAAAAAAATTGCAGAACTGGAGCCAAATTTGTAAAGAATACTTAATCACAGGATATAGGTTTAAATTAACAAATTTACCTAATTGCATAGGTAAAGGAGCCCCCAATAACGAAGTTAAATAAAACTGTTTTACAACTTTGTTACTTTTTTACAACTGTTTTACAACTGTTGTTACTAACAATTGTAGGTCTCCTTTTTCTCAGCTTTCACGGGGGACAAGGCAAGGCTGTCCATTAAGTCCTTTGTTGTTTAATTTAATATTAGAACCCCTTGCTATTGCTCTTCGTGAGGCTAAAAATATCCATGGGATACTTGTGAATGAGACCATGCATAAGGTCTCTCTTTATGCTGATGATTTATTGGTTTATATATCTAACCCTGACGAATCCATTCCTGCCCTGCTAAAATTATTTAATGAATTCGGAGGTTTTTCAGGATATAAAATTAATTTTAGTAAAAGTGAATTGTTTCCTTTAAGTGATTCTGTCTCTATATATGATAATACTCCTTCTAAAGTTTCAGACTCTTTTAGATATTTAGGTATTATAATTACTAAAAAAATATAAGGATCTTTATAAAGCTAATTTTGTTCCCTTAGTAGACTCTATGAAGTATTTATTTAGTAGATGGAGTCCACTTACATTTTCACTTGTTGGTCGTATTCATATAGTTAAAATGATGATTCTACCGAAATTTTTATATTTATTTCAGAATATTCCTGTTTTTTTGACTAGGAAGTTTTTTGATCGGATTGATTCTATTATTTTATCTTTTATTTGGAATAATAAAAGACCAAGAATTAGTAAATGTCATTTACAAAAATTGAAAAAGGATGGAGGTCTTGCTTTGCCTAATTTTAGAATGTATTATTGGGCTGTTAATCTGCGATATATGTCTTTCTGGTTATACTGGGTTGATAAGAGTGATCGGCCAATTTGGGTAGACCTGGAACTAAAGTTTTACAACATTCAATCACTTCAGATTTAATTTGGCTTTTTTGACACTGATCAGCAGAAAATACTAATTCGTGTCAAAGTGAAAACAAATTTCTACAAATTGGTCTAAATTTATTACAATTATTCAACCCAAAGTAATAATTACTCACCCCCTTCAAATCTGTATTTATTAGATGCACATATAGCAGCATTTACAACCTTGAGTCTGTATGGATAGGTCTCTATCACTCTGCTCTTCTGGACGCTGGAATTTTTTCCCATTCTTCTTTAGAAAACGACACAAGCTTTGTCAGATTGCATGGGGATCATGTGTGAACAGCCCTTGTCAAGTCCCCACAATTCTCAGTTGGACTGAGGTCTGGACTCTGACTTGGACACTCCAGGACATTAACTTTGTTGTTTTTAAGCCATTCCTGTGTTGCTTTGGCTTTATGCTTGGAGTCATTGTCTTGCTGGAAAACAAATCTTCTCCCAAGTCACAGTTCTCTTGCAGACTGCATTGGGTTTACTTCCAGGATTCTCCTGTACTTTGCTGCATTCATTTTACCCTCTACCTTCACTAGCCTTCCAGGGCCTGCTGCAGTGAAGCATCCCCACAGCATGATGCAGCCAGCACCATGCTTCAAGGTAGGGATGGTGTGTTTTTGATGATGTGCGGTGTTTGGCTTATGCCAAATATAGCATTTAGCCTGATGGTCAAAAAGCTTGATTTTGGTTTCATCAGACCATAGAACCTTCTTCCAGCTGACTCAGAGTCTCCCACATGCGTTCTGGCAAGCTATAGCCGAGATTTCATGTGAGGTTTCTTTTCCGACAGTGGCTTTCTCTTTGCCACTCTTCCACAAAGCTGCGACTGGTGAAGCACCCAGTCAACAGCTGTTGTATGCACAGTCTCTCCCATCTCAGCCACTGTAGCTTGTAACTCCTCCAGAGTTGTCACAGGCCTCTTGGTGGCCTCTTTCACTAGTCCCCTTCTTGCATGGTCACTCAGTTTTTGAGGACGGCCTGCTCTAGGCAGACTTACAGCTGTGCCATATTATTTCTATTTCTTGATGATTGACTTAACTGTACTCCAAGGGATATTCAATGAGTTGGAAATTTCCTTGTATCTGCTTTCTGATTTGTGCTTTTCAACCACCTTTTCACAGATTTGCTTGAAGTATTTTTTTTTTGTTTTCACGGTAGTTTTTGCCAGGATACTGACTCACCAGATACAGGTGTATTTTTCTACAATCAATTGAAGCACCTTGACTGCACACAGGTGATCTCTAGTTAACTAATTATGTGACCTCTGACCCCGCTCCCCCATTGTCTGCTCCAGTAATAATTTGGTGTGTCATATTAAAAGGGGTGCATACTTAAGCAATCAATTATTTTGTATTTTATATTTATAATTAATTTAGATGACATTGTACAGATCTGTTTTCACTTTGACACAAAAGAGTCTTTTTCTGTTGATCAGTGTCAAAAAAGCCAAATTAAATCCACTGTTTTTCAATGTTGTAAAACAATAAAACATGAAAACTCCGGCGGGGGGGGGGGGTTGAATAATTTCTATAGGCACTGTAATAGTTAAATTTAAAATAATGCAAAAAAAAAACTGAGGTGGTGTTTGTGGGTTCAATGCCCATTTAGGAATCGGATGGCAGAGGGGAAGAAGCTGTTTCTGAATCACTGAGTGTGTGCCTTCAGGCTTCTGTACCTCCTTCCTGATGGTAACAGTGAGAAAAGGGCATGTCCTGGGTGATGGGAGTCCTTAACAATGGACGCCGCCTTTCTGAGGCACTGCTCCTTGAAGGTGTCTTGGATACTACGGAATTTAGTACCCAAGTTGGAGCTGACTGATTTTACAACTTTCTGTAGCTTCTTTTGATCCTGTGTAGTAGCCCCCACCACCCACCCCATATCAGACAGTCATACAGCCTATCAGAACACTCCCCATGGTACATCTGTAGATGTCTTCAAGTGTTTTAAAATGACAAACCATATCTCCTCAAACTCCTAATGCAATATCAACACCATCTTGTTTCCTTTATAGCTGCATCGATATGTTAGGACCAGGATAGATCCTCAGAGATCATGACAGCCAGGAACTTGAATTTGCTCACTCTCCACTTCTGATCCCTCTATGAGGAGCGGTTTGTGTTCCCTCGACCTTCCCTTTCTGAAGTCCACAATCAGCTTCTTGGTCTTATTGACGTTGAGTGCAGGGTTGTTGCTGTGACACCACTCAACTCACTGGTATATCTTACTCCTATATGCTCTCTCATCTCCATCCGTGATTCTGCCAACAATGGTTGTATCATTAGCAGCCTTGTAGATGGCATTTAAGCTGTGTCTAGCCATGAGTGATGGGTGTAGAGATAGTAGGGGCAAAGGTAAAGAGGTGAAAAATGAAAATGCCCAACGCAGCCCCTCATGGTCTGAGTCGATGTTCCCCCCCTCCCTAAAGAGGTCATGGATTCAAAGTGAAGAGGAGTCATTGCATATTCAATCATACTGTGTAGGGAGTGGCATTCATAAGCAGTATCTCCCTAGGGATGATGTAGCTGCAGAGAACATGCCAAATGGAAATTCTAATTTTCCTAAATAAAAAATTCTTATAACCATTCATTATTACCTTCTGAGATTTAGGCATTGCTGGAAAGGCCAGCCTTTACCACCTCTTGAAATGGTAGCGGCGAGCTGCTTCCTTGATCCATGACATTGCATTGCTAACATTGTAGAAACCTGCTGGTATTTACGTGCTTATGCACATTTTATTCCATATCTTGTGCTTGTCAAGCATTGAGGATCAACTTTATTCACCAGATACATTTATATGTATTTGGAATTTGCTGTGGTGTATTGGCACCACATGCAACAAAAATATTAACAACTTCAACAAATAAAAATGGAAGTTAAAAGTAATCCCCAGTCCTTGACATTTCTTACTCTGGAGACCCTCTCATGCTCCTAATGGGTTTTAAGATTGGGTATCCTGACATTGAAGAAGCTGCGATATATTTTCAAGATGGTACAGTAAGTAACTTGCAGAGAAACATCCAGATGGTAACTCTCCTAAATGGACGCTGCTTTTAAAAGACAAATGATGTGAATCTTGGATTTGCTGCCAAAGAAAACTTGGCTAGATGTAGACGGTACTCACTTCAGCTGTTGTGTAACACTGGTGGAGGAATAATGCCCTGAGTAGTAGATTGAGTGCCAAGCCAATTAGCTGCTTTGTTTGGATGTTGCCAAAATCCTTATGTGTTATTAAGTGACACTCCTCCAAGTAAGTGGGGAACATTGCATTATAACCTTCACTCATGCTTTGTTTGTAGTAGAATATCAGGAGGTGGATCATTTACAGGAAATCCTACCTGTGCCCTGTTCCTATGGCCATGGCATTTATGTTTCTGTTCACTGGGATTCCCAGGATGAAAAAGTATGGTGGAGGTGAGAGCAGACGATCAGCGAGGTAGTGTTCATTGAATGTTATGGGGTAGTGGTTAGATTTTGTTGGAGATACTTAAGGCACATGTTTGGTGCAAATGGTGCAGAAGTCTGATGAGTGACAAATGGGAAATGGACAACAGCCACACTTCCCATCTCTGATGTCCCCTGTATCATGCACATGTGTACTTGGATTTTTAGAAGGTCTTTAACAAGCTGCTTGACAAGCTGTTGGCCCTTGGTAAGGGGACAGAATCTAGCATGGATAAAACAGTGGCTGATTTGCAGTAGGCAAAGAGTGGGAATAAAGGGAGCCTTTTTGGTTAGCTACCGGTGATGAGTAATGTTCCACAGGGGTCTGTGTTGGAACCGATTCTATTTACGCTCTATGTCAATGATTTGGATGATGGGTGGCGTTGTTGCAAAGTTAGCAAATGTTATGAAGATAGGTGGAGAGGCAAGTAGTTTCGAGGACCTAGACAGATTAGGAGAATGGGCAAAGAAGTGATAGATGGAACACAGTGTCAGGAAGTCTATAGTCATGCACTTTGGTGGAAGAAATGAAAAGGTAGACTATTTTCTAAATGGAGGGAAAATGCAAAAAACTGAGGTGCAAAGGGACTTGGAAGTCCTTGTGCAGGATTTCCTAATTTTCAGGTTGAGTCTGTGGTGAGGAAGGCAAATGCGACATTAGCATTCATTTCAAGAGGAGTAGAATATAAAAGCAAGGATGTAATGTTGACACAAGTGAGGTCTCACTTGGAGTATTGTAAGCAATATTGGGCCCCTTACCTTAGAAAGTATGTGGTGAAACTGGAGAGGGTTCAAAGGAGGTTCATGAAAATGATTCCAGGATTGAATGGCTTGTCATATGAAGAGTGATAGCTCTAGGCCTGTACTAAGTGGCATTCAGAAGAATGAGGGGTGACCTCATTGAAACCTTTGAAATGGTTAAACTCCTTGATATTGTGGATGTGGAAAGGATGTTTCCTATGGTAGAAGACCAGGGGACACAGCCTCAAACTAGAGGGGCGTCCTTTTAGAAAGGAGATGAAGAGGAATTTCTTTAGCCAGACAGCAGT
The DNA here is from genome assembly GCF_963921235.1 of Mobula hypostoma. Classification (NCBI taxonomy): domain Eukaryota; kingdom Metazoa; phylum Chordata; class Chondrichthyes; order Myliobatiformes; family Myliobatidae; genus Mobula; species Mobula hypostoma. Next base: position 17,609,801 of record NC_086116.1, read on the forward strand.
GAATCTGTGGAATTCTTTGCCACAGGCAGCTGTAGACGCCAAGTCTTTATGTATATGTAAGGTAGAGGTTGCTAGATTCTTGATTGGTCAGGTCACAAAGGGATACAGGAAGGAGGCAGGAGATTGAGGCTGAGAGAAAAATTGGATCAGCCGTGATGAAATGATGGAGCAGACTCGATGGGCCTAATGGCCTAATTCTGCACCTATATCTTATGGTCTTATATTCCCCACCTCCATTCAGAAGCTATAGTATGCCAAGTCTTTGGATTGTTTAAGGTTAGTTGTAGAATACATCTTCTGGTGCATCAGGATCCCCCCTCTGGCACAATGAGGAACATTGTACCATCCAATTGCTACTACCGTCAGGCAGGAGATACAGGAGCCTTAGGTCTCACACCACCAGGATTAGGAATAGTTATTGCCCCTCAACCATCAGGCCCCTGAACCAGCATTGATAACTTTACTTACCTCATCATTGAACTGATTCCACAGCCTATTGACTCACTATCAAGGTCTCTACAAACTCATGTTCTCAGTATTATTTATTTATTTGTCTCCTTTTGCACAATAGTTGTTTGTCCATCTTTACTTATGTATAGTTTTCATAAATTCAGAATCAGAATCCCATTTAACTTCGACACATGTTGTGAAATTTGTTAACTATTATATTTCTTTGTTTTCCTGCAAATGCCTGCAAGAAAATGAATTTCAAAGTAGTATATGGTGACATTTATGTCCTTTGATAGTAAATTTATGCTTACTTTGACTTTGACTAATTCATAGGATGAACATTGTGTCCGAATCTTCTCCTTTACTTCTCTTTGTGAATTTTCCTATTTCAATTCAGGGAAATCATTTTGTGAAAAATGCTGTGCAGACTCATGCAGGCTCATGCTGGCCATCCCCCGGAGCCATGATCTATCTTGCAGAACTAACTAAATGCCATCTAGGATATAGTAATGACACATTTTGAAAAGTTCTGTATTAATATGCAATAATTGCATCTGCAGTGAAATAATTCAAACAAAAATGAATGCAGACTATATTTTGGGAAAGAATGGGCACTGGTTTGAAAAGAAAAATACTTCAGGGGTATAATAGCTAAGTACATGGCCTGTATTTTCTAGAGAAATCTAAATATTGTAGCTAATTTTATATTGGAAGCTGCTGCAATATATATTGACTTTAATTGTTGGGAAAGATGGTCATCTTCAAAATATAAAGGAAAGGGAGGCAATAAAAAGCAAAGGTATTTTATTTGTCTGCACTCAGTATGAAATATGATTTTGAGTTCATTGATAATAAACTACAGAAATATTGTATCAAGCTAGTTTAAAGTTCAAAGTAAATTTATTATCAAAGTATACAAATGTCACCATATACAACGCTGAGGTGTCAGGACCCTACAGAACAACTAACCAGGAGAGTGTCCACAATGTTTGCTTTTTTTACCAACATCTGGAAGTAATAATGATGATATTGCTATTTCCTAATTTTATTTTTGAAGAGAAATACAAGATGCACAGTTTATAATCACGTTTCCTCTACTGACCTATAAAGTTTATTCTTAAACTGTTGAAGCTCATAGCATTTCCTCCGATAGACTTCCTTCCAGGGTTTATCCTTTCTAGCTTGTGACAGGGATTTATAAGGTTTCTCCACTGTAAGGCTTTGTGATAACAGCAATTTAAAGTTATAATTTGTGTAACCATTTCCTCAAATTTATTGGAAATGTTTGATGAACTTGCTTGATATGCAATCTAATAGAACATCTAAAAGATCTGTTTTCCTTCTTTACACAGTTCTAAACTAAATAACAATTTTATAAAGAAAAACGGGGTAATATCGAGGAATTTTAATGTTGTGGATATATGCACAATCAATCAATCTAAAACTATGATTTTGAGCACACATGATACTAGAGTGCAAGTTGTACAGAATAAACAAAGATGTAGATTTAGTCAATTATATGCTATATTCAAATGGATAAATGCTTGAAAGTTGAGGCCCATTAGTAATCAGTATAATTTATTGAAGAAAAACTGATGAACTGTTGTTTAAGCAATCTACAGTGATCCCTTTGATACATATAATCAGTAATTGATGACGGCTTTTTCAAACATTCACCCTTCGGAACTGGTCCCTTATTGGCATCTCTTATTTGGATAGTGAGTTGCTAGGGTTATCAGCAGATGAAAACATGCATGCAAAGCCGAAGGAACAAAACTAGTTTCTAGACTCAGAGATCTGTCTGCAATGGCACATTGAAACATTACATTTAGGCCCAAATTTATACTGGCATGTCTCAAAAATTTTGGACAGTTTTTAAAAGGTTTTACTTCTTAAAACCTTGAGAAGTTGATGATGAGCTACCTTCTTCAAACATTGCAGTCCTTCTGGTGAAAGGTACTCCCATAATTACGTTGGGTATCACATTCCAGGGATTAGACCCAGCTGTAATGAAGAACCTCTAATATATTTCAAAGTCAGAATTCTGTGCAATTTACAGGAAGATCTGTAGCTCAACGAAATACTTGGTTGGAGTACAGAAACGGGCGGAATCCCAGATGCCACCATTCAGCTGTTTAGTTATGTAACAGTTTCCCCCCAAGCCATCGGACTACCAACCTACTGCCCTCTGCTTTATAATGCCTGCACTGTTCTGTGTATTTTATGCAGTCCTGGGTAGGTCTGTAGTCTAGTGTCGTTTTTGTGTTGTTTTATGTAGTTCAGTGTAGTTTTTGTATTATTTCATGTAACACCATGGTCCTGAAAGACGTCTCATTTTTAACTGTGTACTGTACCAGCAGTTATGGTTGAAATGACAATAAAAAGTGACGACTTGACTTGACTTGTCATGGAATTTTCTTGTGCTTGCTATGTTTGTCCTTCTTGAGGGTATGGAAGTTGAAGGCATGGGATTTGCTGTTGGAATACCCTGAACAAACAACTGTAAAGGATACACAAACTGGTTGGAGAGGGAATGAATGCTTAAGGTTCATGGGGTGCCAGTCAAGTGGGATATTGTTACCTGCATGGTCTCAGGCTTCATGGAAGTTTTTGGTGCTCATTTATATGGATTTTTGGAGAGCATTCCATCACACTGCATGTAGATGAAGGAAAGGCCTTGTGGTGTCAAAGGTGAGTCACTTGTCACAGATACTCAGGCATTGACCAGCATTGTAGTTATATTTGTGCAGCTGATCTAGTTGAGTTTTTGATCAGTGGTGACTCCCATGGGGATTTAGTGCATGTCTCTTGCAGGAGATGGACATTGCCTACACTTATGTGAAGAGAATGTTATCTGTTATTCCAGTATCTCTGGTGCTTGTTCATTTCTAATCACATCTCATTCGTTCCCTGGTTTATGACTAAAGACTTATACTTTCAACCTCTTTTGGTATTTATAATATGTCTTCTTTGGATAGTGAGTTGCCAGGGTGATTGGCAGATGAAAGCATACACGCAAAGTTAAAGGGAAGAAACTAGTTTGCAGAGTTAGAGATCCACTCACAATGGTGCATTAAAACATTGATTTTAAGCACACATTTATACTGGCACGTCCATATCACATATTGAGGAGCCTAAACATATTATTGTGTGAATACCTCACAGATAAACTGCATTTCAATTGATGAAATTTAGAGATATCCAACGGGGCATGAAAGTTTCTCAGAATTAGGAGATACCAACTTTGTTTTAACATCTAGACATGAGAGACTGCAATGCATGCCTTACCCTCTACTCCAATCAACTGGATGCTCGCTCACGAATAGATGAAGTTCTTGTTTCATCCCATGTCTTCATTATAATCATCACTATGGCTGTCTATGCAGCATACAATGTTGAATTTTGTCTTTTGTAACCAAGATACCATATTCGTGTCTTAAATCCAGACTACGGTTTTAATGCTTTGTGGTTGTAGAATGCATATCCTTAACCGCTTCCTGATGGACAGCCTGAAATAGATGAAAGCTATATGTACTTGGAATCATGGTTCAGATTGTGCAAATACAATTCAATCATTACCTGAATAATTAAAAGGTACCATTCATCTAAAACCCTCTGTCTAGATTTGTTCCAACTGATTTATTCATATTCCCTTCTGAACATTATATTGTTCTGCCCCTTCACAAAATATGCTGGATTACCTCAGTGTTAATCTCCTGCATATAAATGGCAAACTAAACATTCCTAATTTATGGAACAGATCTCTGTTTCTGGATGTTATTGGTATTTTATATTTAATAACATTAGAAGTGCAGCTATTACATGATCTGGAAATAACTCCTTCATACACCCTCGCTGAATAAATCTGAGACTTCTGTTTTGTTATGCGAGAAGAAATAAATATTATGCTTAATCCTATGAGTTCATGTGACTTCATAGTTCTTTCTTTGTAGAGCTTTAGACTCCAATATATGTTGTCAATGTGGAGAAAATTGTCTACTGCCCAGGATAAATTCCACTAGCAAGTGCGAATTATAGTTAAGTTATATTTGTTTTAGTTTTGGATCGTATTGCTCCTAAAGATCTACCAAACAATATATAAGGCAGCATATTGTTATTTCTCTATTTTATCATTTGTTCATGCACTGAACTTACAATAAAATTGGAAGGGTTCGTGAGTATACATTAATACAGAGTTCTTTTGCAAAGCAGTTCTTTCAATGCCACCAAAGGCATTAAAATTACATTGAATATCTGGAGCAATGCAGCAGTACATCAATGCTGAGGTATTTATATTACTTTGGAACTACATTTCATAACCACTGGAAAAAAAATGCAGGGATTGCAATGCGTAATTGATACACTCCTTTTTTTTAGATTATGAAGACACGCAGTCCTCTTTTATTGTCATTTAGTAATGCATGCATTAAGAAATGATACAATATTTCCTCCGGTGTGATATCACAAAACACAGGACAGACCAAGACTGAAAAAACTAACAAAATCACATAATTATAACATATAGTTACAACAGTGCAACAATACCATAACTTGATGAAGAACAGTCCATGAGCACAGTAAAAAGTTCAAAGTCTCTCAAGTGTCCCACATCTCACGCAGATGGAAGAAGGAAGAAAACTCTCCCTGCCATGCCCGATCACAGTCTGATTCTGAGTCGTCCGAAAACTTCGAGCCTCCGATCAGCCCTCCGACACCGAGTACTGAGCACCATCTCTATTCGAATGTTTCGACCTCAATCTCGGTCACTAACAGCAGGCAAAGCCGGGGATTTTGAGGCCTTCCCTCTGGAAGATTTCTCGATCGCGCAGTATCAACGGCAGCGAACTGGCATTTCAGAAATTTCTCCAGATGTTCCTCTGTGCTTTCACGTCTGTCTCCCTCAAATCAGAATTGTCCACAGCCCCTATTTAGTGGATACGATATCATTTTTCACCAGAGGGCTGCGCGCACGGCACACTACTCTCTCTCCTCCCGCCGCCTTTTGCTTTCAGTGTTCTGACCATGCTAATCATTTGTTTTGTGTTTTGTTTGTAAACCAGTGGACGGATCTTGCATGACAGATAAACAAGGATTCAAAAGGGCGCCATTGACCATCAGCCTTTCACACCTCAAGATGTCCCAAGATTTGTGCTAAATTGCAGCAGTCATGGACAATAGAAAGTCTAGATGTCAGAACATCTGAGAGCATATTTAGTCCTGATGAAGGGTCTCGGCCCGAAATGTTGGCTGTTCACTCTTTTCCATAGAGGCTGCCTGGCCTACTGAGTTCCTCCAGCATTTTGTGCGTGTTGGTTTGGATTTCCAGCATCTTGTTTGTGACTGTGTGTTCTGTTGCTCTACTTACCACTGAGTGACTCCCCTAAGAGATTGTCCACAGTCACTTTACATCTGGTCCTCAGAAGAAAATGTTGGCTCGGAATGTCATCTCCCTTTGCTTAAATAGTTTCCACAAACCTTGGGGAGAAAGATAAGTGCACCTAGGTGTGTGACTTACTTTATTTATTGGTTTTAATTATTTGACAGGGATTTAACATGTTTCAGTTCAAATCCTTTATTTGTCACTTTATTAATTTTTGAAATAATTGTTTAAATAATTTTATTAGTGTTTGAATATTGATCAGAGACATAAAAAATACCTTTTCCAGCATCGTGCTGCTGGGACATAGGGTTTATCAACAGAGGCCCAAGTCTCATCAGGTACTTCAGCCGTGACAGCTCCAGCAACTCTGCTTCAACCCTAATATCTCACTAGTAAGTAGAGCAACAAAGTGCCTGGTCTTTGAGGCATTTGAAAGTCCACCTGTTGACCGTGTGCTTTCCCCCATGACCAAATCCAATTTGCTGTTGAACATGAATCTGTTGTCCTCCCTCAGCTGGACAGCATTAGAGTGTCCACTTCAACTTCTCTGTTAATTTCTTCACCACGATGCATCAGTTTGAGGACAATTCTCCAAGGCCCAGGGCCACTTGAGGTCACTTGCCAACTGCAGTTAGGGTTGATCAATATGTGTTTTCTTGCCAACAACACTGACATCCTGAAAGATGAACTAAAAAATCCATAAAGTCCAATTAAGTTGGTGACCAGAGTTCCTGTTCCATTGTATTCAGAGTGATATTGAGATAATAGTACATTGGGGAACTGGGGCTGCATTTATTCTGCAGACTGATATTTCAAAATGCCATGGTCTTGATTTATCTTGGCAACTATTTATCCCTGCCAATTATTTTGCCTGATGCATAATGTGAGGCTGAATGCACACTAAAAATCTTAATAGCCCAGAAAGTGGACCTCACCTCTTTTTAATGCATTGTATGAGAGCTAGGGTTTGCCCTAATTTCAAACTGAAATTCAGTAAAAATATTGTGGAATTGGGATATAAGAAAGCGTTATTGAGATTTATGTCAAGGGACTTACTTGATGGACAGCAGCAAAAACATTTGTACACTGACCCATCGGAAATGTCTCAGCACCAATAATGTGGACTGTCCGTGAAAGTCTCAGACTACCAGGAAAATGAGATCAGACTGGAGAGGGTAAAGGGGAAGTTGGTGAATTACAAAGGATAGGGGGAATAGGATTACAGTGGAAACGAGTTAACAACTAAGGAAGCCCCACCTCAAACTTCACTCAAGCACAGAGTGAGACAATCTTGCCCCATGGCCACAAGCAGTCCAGGGTTATCAGAGGCCACACTGGGATGTAAATGGGATGTGTATACTGCATTAAGCAGTTCAAAGAAACCCTGCTAGCAATAAAATTTAATGGGTAGGATTTTCAGTGGATATTCATCAAATCATGCACTTTTCACTACTTTTAGTTGGATGTAGATGCAATAGAGACTACAGATACTGGAAATCTGGAACAATACACACAAAGCATTGAAGGAACTCAACGGGTCAGACAGCATCTATAGAGGGAAATGAACAGTTCACATTTCAGGCGATACAGGATAAGATCCTATATCACGACTAGAAAGCTAAAGGGCGGAAACCAGAATAAAATGGGTGGGGGGAGGAACATGAGCTGGCAGGTGGGTAGGAGAATTCAGGTGAGAAAAGGAAGGTGGGAAGGTGAGTGGGGACAGGGGAGTAGCAAAGGTTGTGACAAACTGGGAGGTGGTAGGTGGAAGAGACAAAAGGCTGAAGAAGGAATCTGAGAGAAGAGGACAGTAGAGCGTGGAACAAAGGGAGTGAGTGAGAAACCAAAGAGAAGAAAGTTTAGCTGATGGGCAGGTAGTAAGTGCAGGGAGGGGAAAGAGAAAGGTAAATGACCTAGAAGGATAAGGAAAACAAAGTGTCGGGGGGGGTGATGAGGATGGAAGGGAGGGGAGTGAATCCTGGACATTAAGAAATTGATGTTGATGCCATCAGGTTGGAGACTATCAAGGTGCATTATGAGGTGTTGCTTGTCCAATCTACTTCTGGCCTCAAGATGACAATAAAGGAGGCTGGAGATAGACATATCACTATGGGAAGTGGAACTAAAATAGCTGGCCACCAGAAGGTCCTGACGGTTTGGATGGATGAAGTGAAGGTACTTGATGAAGAATCCCTCAATCTGCATTGGGTTTTGCCGATGTGGAGGAAGCCACTCCAGAACCATAGGGAGCAACATCAACCATTAATTTCCCTCTGTAGATGCTGTATCACCTGCTGAGTGTTTCAATCTAATGTCTTTGCTTTTAAACTGTTTGTAAATATTGCACAGTGATCATTATGTGAGAAAAGGCTGATGGCAAATGGCAATGGCTTTGGGTGAACCAGGATATGAATTAGATATCGAGTCACAGAGAAACATTACCTAAAACCAGGCCCTTCTGCACATCCATGCTGGAGTATTAATTTGCCTAGTCCCATTGATCTGCACCCAGACCACAGCTCTCCATATGCCTCCCCTCCATTTACCTATCCAATTTCCTCTTAAGTGCTGGAATCGAATCCACATCCTTCACTTCTGCTGGCAGCTCATTCCACACTCCACCACCCTCTGGATGAAGAATTTCCCCTTCATGTTCCTTTTAAAAATTTCACCTTTCACTCTTAACACAGGACCTCTAGCTCTAGTCTCATCCAACCTAAGCCTGTGTGCATTTACCCTATCTATAATTTTCATAATTTAGTATCATCATCATTATGTGCACATCGTATGAGATGGGCAATCATGGTCTCATGACCAGGATTATCCTTGGCAAATTTTTCTACAGAAGTGGTTTGTCACTGCCTTCTTCTGAGTGGTGTCTTTACAAGACGAGTAACCCCAGCCATTATCAATACTCTTCAGAGATTATCTGCCTGGCATCATGGTTGCATATAACCAGATCTTGTGATATGCACCAGCTGCTCATACGACCGTCCATCACCTGCTCCCATGGCTTCACGTGACTCTGATCGGGGTTGGTGGGGGGATAAGCAGGTGCTACACCTTGCCTGCAGGCTAGCTGAGGGAAGGAGCACCTTATACCTCCTTTGGTAGAGACATATCTCCACCCCACCACCCAATTTAGTACACCTTTATCAAATTTCCCTTCATTCTCCTGTGCTTTATGGAATAAAATCCTAACCTATTCATCCTTTCCCTATAATTCAGGTGTTCCTGTCCTGGCAACATCCTCATAAATTTTCTGTGCAGACTTTCAATCTTATTGACATCCTTTCTGTGACCAACCATTCACCCATTGAAGTGGTTTTAGTACCACAGGATGTGTAAAAACAGCAAAAGCACAGCAAAAGTGTCCAAAGTTTTTGGCTCTATTTGCATTAGAAGGTGACCACAAGAAGATTTTTCCAGTGCAACTTCAACACAAACACACTCAAATAGCAAACACAACATTCTTATACCCCACGCAAATTAAGTAATTAATGTTTTGACACAAGTCAATATCTGCTCCTCTGCAACTGTAGCGTAAAAATAATGGTAACTTTTAAAAAAAGAAATACAAAGTCTCCTCGCCATTAATGTAACTAAAATTTCTGCACTGGAATACTTAACTTCGCAAGGAGATGTTTTAATACAGTGGTAATAATCACTCAAAATATAATGCTAATAATGTGGATTTTCAATTATAATTGAAATCTGTACTATTAAGCTGTACTATTTTTCAGATGTTAAAACAGATTTGGAGATCTCCCTGATGCTGTTTTAATATTGTCTAAAACAATTAATTAGAAATAGATCCAAAATCATCTGAGTTTCCCATTGTGTAGTACTGCTCCATCTCAGGAACAGTGGGGGGTGGGAGTTCAATTTCACAATTTAATAGCACCTTTCCTTTCAGTTATGACCTCAGCCTTTAAAAGACCACTACACTGGGGACTGCGAGCAAAGAACGAGTGCATGCTACACATGTGAGCAGTGGGGGAGGAGCACAATCCTTCCTGGGGATAGAACTGCACAGGAAGCAGCTTCCTTGCACAAAGGCCACTTAGAGCAGGAATTTGCCAGGGAAGAGTATGGAAGTGCACAACTGTGCTCTTATACTTTCACATTTGGGAGACAAATAAATTTGAATCATTGGCGCTTTCACTTTTTGGCTGGTCAGCAGAGAAGACATGCAGTGATCCATTCAGGAAGGATAACAATAACTCTGATGAATTCACTGCAAACTCTTCCCCGTTTTAAACATAAAATAATCTGCAGATGCTGGGGTCAAAGCAACACTCACAACGTGCTGGAGGAACTCAGCAGATTGGGCAGCATCCGTGGAAACGATCAGTCAATGTTTCGGGCTGGAACCCTTCATCAGGACTGTAGGGGGAAGGGGCAGAGGCCCTATAAAGAAGGTGGGGTGAGGGTGGGAAGGAGAAGGCTGGTAGATTCCAGGTGAAAAACCAGTAAGGGGAAAGATCAAGGGGTGGGGGAGGGAAAGCAGGGAGATGATAGGCAGGAAAGGTGAAGAAGGAATAGGGGAAAACACAAAGGGTAGTAGAAGGAGGCAGAACCATGAGGGAGGTGATAGGCAGCTGGGGGAGTGGGCAGAGTGAAATTGGGATAGGGGAAGGGAGGGGGAGGAAATTACCAGAAGTTGGAGAATTCTATGTTCATACCAAGGGGCTGGAGACTACCTAGACAGTATATGAGGTGTTGCTCCTCCAACCTGAGTTTAGCCTCATCATGGTAGTAGAGGAGGCCATGTACAGACATACATGAATGGGAATGGGAAGCAGAGTTGAAGTGGGTGGCCACTGGGAGATCCTGTCTGTTGTGGTGGATGGAGCAGAGGTGCTCGACGAAGCAGTCCCCCAATCTGCGTCGGGTTTCACCGATGTAGAGGAGGCCGTACCAGGAGCTCCGGATGCAATAGATGACCCCAGCAGACTCACAAGTGAAGTGTTGCCTCATCTGGAAGGACTGTTTGGGGCCCTGAATGGTGGCAAGAGAGGAGGTGTAGGGACAGATGTAGCACTTACACTTACAGGGATAAGTGCCGGGTGGGAGATCCGTGGGGATGGACGTGCGGATAAGGGAGTCGCAGAGGGACCGATCCCTGTGGAAAGCAGAGAGGGGTGGAGAGGGAAAGATGTGCTTAGTGGTGGGGTCCTGTTGAAGGTGGCGGAAGTTGAGGGACACCTCCCTCATGGTTCTGCCTCCTTCTACTACCCTTTGTGTTTTCCTCTATTCCTTCTTCACCTTTCCTGCCTATCACCTCCCTGCTTCCCCTCCCCCACCCCTTTATCTTTCCCCTTACTAGTTTTTCACCTGGAACGAACCTACCAGCCTTCTCCTTCCCACCTTCCCCCCACTTTCTTTATAGGGCCTCTGCCCCTTCCCTCTTCAATCCTGACGAAGGGTTCCAGCCCGAAACATTCACTGATTGTTTTCACGGATGCTGCCCGACCTGTTGAGTTCCTCCAGCGTGATGTGAGTCTTCCCTGTTTTCTTTGCTCAGATCCCAAACCAGACAGCTGGTCATAGACACGAGATTTTGCAGATGCTAGAGATCTTTCTTTTCTTTCTTTTTAAATCTTTTTATTGAATAAGTATACAAGGGTAAACCATAAAGGCACTAATACACTGTTAGAAATTACAGGAGATATTAATACAGAAGAAAAAATTGATACAAACAGTGCAATTTAAACATAAAATAATATGGTAAAATAATAGTATACTGATTTTTTTATATATATATATCAATAGAGAAAAGGGAAAAAAAGCCCCCAAAACCCCCCCCAAAAAAACCCACAGTGCAACTAAACTAAAAGCAAAGCAAAGCAATGGGCTAACTTGGAAACAGGTGGAGTTAAAGAACTTAAAATCACGTCCTCAAACCCGACCTCCATTAAAAACAGTTAAAAAAAAAGGCAAGAAGGGAAAATAAATATGGAACAAAAGAGAAAAAAATTACATTAAATGAAAATATTGAATAAAAGATCCCCAGGTCTGTTCAAATTTAAGTGAGGAATCATAAAGATTACTTCTAATTTTCTCCAAATTTAAGCATAATATCGTCTGGGAAAACCAAAAAAAGGTAGTTGGAGCATTAGGCTCTTTCCAATGTTGTAAAATATATCTTTTCGCCATTAAAGTAAGAAATGCAATCATTCTATGGGCTGAAGGGGAAAGATTACTGGAAATTTTAGGTAATCCAAAGATAGCAGTAATAGGATGAGGAGAAATATCTATAATCAATACCTTTGAGATAATATTAAAAATGTCTCTCCAAAAAATTTCCAGAGTAGGACAAGACCAAAACATATGAGTTAAAGAGGCTATCTGCCCCGGACATCTATCACAAAAAGGATTAATATGAGAATAGAAATGAGCTAATTTATCTTTGGACATATGTGCTCTATGAACAACTTTAAATTGAATTAGGGAATGTTTAGCACAGATAGAGGAAGTATTGACTAATTGTAAAATCTGCCCCCAGTCATCCACGGAAATAATAGAACCCAATTCTTGTTCCCAATCTGACCTAATCTTATCAAATGGAGCTTTCCTAAGTTTCATAATAATATTATAAATAATAGCCGTTACACCTTTCTGACATGGATTAAGGTTAATTATAGTATCTAAAATATATGTAGGAGGTAGCGTCGGAAAGGAAGAGAGTATAGTACTTAGGAAATTTCTAACTTGGAGATATCTAAAAAAATGTATTCTTGGTAAATTATATTTATTAGATAATTGTTCAAAAGACATAAGGGAACCATCTAAAAATAAATCCAAAAACTGTGAAATACCCTTGTCTTCCAAATTTGAAACGCACGATCCGTGAAAGAGGGAGGAAAAAATATGTTACCTAAGATAGGGATCGCTAGCCCAAATTGGTTGAGATCAAAAAATTTTCTGAATTGAAACCAAATACGCAAGGAATACTTAACTATCGGGTTAGAGACCAGTTTGAGGCGTTTCAAATCAAAAGGAAGAGAGGAACCTAAAATAGAGCCAAGTGCATAGCCCTGAGCAGATTGTAATTCCAATACTACCCATTTAGGAATGGATAGTGTATCTTGGTCAAGTAACCAAAATTTCATATGTCGAATATTAATTGCCCAATAATAGAATCTAAAGTTAGGTAATGCTAGACCTCCATCTCTCTTGGCTTTCTTTAAATGTATTTTACCCAATCTCGGGTTTTTATTTTGTCAAATAAATGAAGAAATTTTAGAGTCAACTTTATCAAAAAAAGATTTTGGAACAAAAATCGGTAATGCCTGAAATATATATAAAAATTTTGGCAGAATAAACATCTTAACTGCATTAATACGACCAATCAAAGTTAAATATAATGGAAACCATTTAGATGAAAGTTGAGTAATATGATCAATTAAGGGTAAAAAATTAGTCTTAAATAAATCTTTGTATTTACAAGTAATTTTAATCCCAAGATATGAGAAATAATTATTAATCAATTTAAACGGAAAGTTATGATACAAGGGAAGTTGTTTATTAATCGGAAAAAGTTCACTCTTACTAAGGTTTAATTTATAACCTGAAAAAAGACTAAATTGTGCTAATAAATCTAAAGCAGCAGGGATAGATTTTTGAGGATTAGAAATATATAAAAGTAAGTCATCAGCATAGAGTGATATTTTATGGGACTTTAAGTCCCGAGTTATCCCAATAATATTTGGAGATTCTCGAATGGCAATTGCAAGAGGTTCTAATGCAATATCAAATAATAAAGGACTAAGAGAACAACCTTGTCGAGTACCTCGAAAAAGAGGGAAAAAAGGTGAGCTTAAAGAACTAGTACGGACCGAGGCCATAGGAGAATGATATAACAGTTTAATCCAGGATATAAATTTCGAGCTAAAATTAAACATTTCAAGCACCTTAAATAAGTAAGGCCATTCTACTCTATCAAAAGCTTTTTCAGCATCTAAAGAGATAACACACTCAGGAACATTTTGTGAGGGAGTATAAACAATATTTAACAGTGTGCGAATGTTATAGAAGGAGTAACGACCTTTAATAAAACCTGTTTGGTCTTCCGAAATAATAAAAGGGAATACTTTTTCTAATCTGTTTGCTAATAATTTAGAAAAAATTTTAGAATCAACATTTAATAAAGATATTGGTCTATAAGATGCACATTGAGCAGGATCTTTATCCTTCTTTAATATTAGAGAGATTGACGCTCTATAGAAGGATTCGGGAAGTTTACCAAGTTTTAATGAAGCCTCCAGATTTTAGAGATCTTGAGCAACATGCACAAAATGCTGGAGGAACTGAAGGAGTCAGGCAGCATTTATGGTGGGGAATAAACAGTCGATGTTTTGAGCCAAGACCCTTCATCAGGACTAGAAAGGAAACGGGCAGAAGCCAGAATAAGATGGGAGACGACAGGTGAAACCAGGTGAGGGGGAAAGTGGGTGGATGGGGAAGAGGAGTGGTCAAGTAAGAAGCTGAGAGAGGATAGGTGAAAGAGGTAAAAGGCTGGAGAAGGAGACAGTGGACCATTGAAGAACAGAAAGGAGAAGGGGAACTAGAGAGTGGTGATGGACAGGTGGAAGAAGCGAAGGGATGGGAAGGTTACCAGAATAGGGAATGGAAAACTTTTTTAAACAGTTGGTCATCTCTTTTAGGTCAATAAAAGGTCAACACAGAGGAAGCCATTCCTCCCATTACATGCAGGCTGATTGACACAGAAACATCCATCCTAATCCACCTTGCAGATTTGGTCTGTACTTTTGCAGGTAGACATCTATGTCTGAGCCTGAGGACTCCAACCTCCACCACTCTCTCAGTTGGTGAGTTGCTGATCCCTGCCAGCCTTTGGGGGAAATAGGCTTTCTTCATCTTTCTTCAATTATTTTTACCCATTACTTTCAATCTATGTTCCCTGCTTTTGATCCCTCTGTTAGGGAATATACGCAGTTCTTCATCCACACCCTGATAATATTTTATACTTCTGCCCCCATGCAGTGTTATGACATACATTAACTTCCTTAATTTTCTGATAAAGGGTCTCCGCCCGAAACATTGACTGTACTCTTTTTCATAGATGCTTCCTGGCCTGTTGAATTCCTCCAGCGTTTTGTACGTGTTCCCTGTGTGTTTTGTTGGTTCTGACTCAAAACACTTGAACAAATACCACCTCCCTATCTCCAAAAATATCCACACAGTAAGCTCAAAGATAGATAGGAGAGTAACATAAGTTGGCCTACCAAGATCTACCAAGTTTTCAGTTTTAGTGTAACTAATGGAACAAAATGATTGATTTTATGTCAAAAATGTTCCTATACCAGGTTCTTTAGGCAGTTTTTAGAGAGGTTTCCCTACAGAAAAAACCTTTTGTTTGCATCCTACTTGAGAAGCTAAATATTTTACTCATTGTTGCTATTAAAAATCATGAAATCAGAAGGAATTTATGATGCAAAATATATTCAGCCATTAAGTCTGCGGAAGCTGAAGAAGGGCAAACCAAACAAATCCAATTTTCCCGTTGTAGGCTCATGGTCCTGCATGTAAATTGGTGAATTGGCAAATTGTTAAATTAGATCAGTGAAAAACATTGTTTTGCGTGCCTTCTATACAGATCATTTCATGAAAACAGTTCATTGAGGTAGTACAAGGGAAAACAACAATAGAATTCCACCTGGTCTGTCTACAACCCATCGACATGCATATTGACTTCTCTAATTTTAGGTAAGTCCCTCATTTTTCCACCTTTTTTTCCTTCTTCCCCCTCCCTTCCTTCTTCTGATTCTCTGATCTTGCCATTTTTGTTTCCCTTCCCATCCCCAGACCCATTCACTTGTCTTTGTACATTTCCCCTCCTGACTTCATCCACTTATTTCACACATAGGTTTGTGCTTCCCCCTCCCACCCCAACATCCTCTGTCCATTCCCCCACCCCATCTATAACTCACCTCTCCTTTCTCTAACAGTTCTCACTTTCATCTCCTTTACTTATTCAAATCCAGCACTCGTAGAGCTTTTTGTATTCCTGCTCATCTTCCTCCAGCAACTCACATCTTCACACTGCCCTCCCCCACCTAGCTCCACATGCTGATTTTTCCCCCTACTCTTTGTCTGCTTCCATCTATCATTCATCTGCCACAGTCTTCCAACTCCACCCTGCTCACCTCCCCTACCTGGTACTAGCCATCTGTCCTCTTACACTCTGTCCGCCAGAGAAAGCAGGATCTCCCAGTGGCCACACATTTTAATTCCACGTCCCATTCCCATTCTGATATGTCTATCCACGGCCTCCTCTACTGTCAAGATGAAGCCACACTCAGGCTGGAGGAACAACACCTTATATTCCGTCTGGGTAGCCTCCAACCTGATGGCATGAACATTGACTTCTCTAACTTCCATTAATGCCCCACCTCCTCTTCGTACCCCATCCGTTATTTATTTATTTATTTATTTATTATCTATTTTTTTCTCTCTCTCCTTTTTCTCCCTCTGTCCCTCTCACTATACCCCTTGCCCATCCTCTGGGCTTCCCCCCTCCCCCTTTCTTTCTCCCTAGGCCTCCTGTCCCACGATCCTCTCGTATCCCTTTTGCCAATCAACTGTCCAGCTCTTGGCTCCATCCCTCTCCCTCCCCCTCCCACTTTCAAATCTCTTACGAGCTCTTCCTTCAGTTAGTACTGACGAAGGGTCTCAGCCCGAAACGTCGACTGTACCTCTTCCTGTAGATGCTGCCTGGCCTGCTGCGTTCACCAGCAATTTTTATGTGTGTTGCTCTTACACTCCTCTTCAGCTCACCAATCACCTTGGAGTCGTTTCGTGCCACTCCCCTTCCTCTTTCCATAATGGCCATCATGTCTCCCAACTCTCGGTCCTGATGCTGGACTTCGACCTGAAACATTCAGAATTTCTTTCCTCCCACCCATATTGCTTGAGCTGCTGAGTTCCTCCAGCAGACTCTCTGTTGCTCCGTACTCCGGCATCTGCAATCTCCTGGGTCTGCAGAACGAAGTGTTCCAATTAAAGGGAACATGCAGTGCAGGCAAACAATGAGGTGGATATCTTCAGGTGTAAGTTGTGATACAGGTTTCAGTTTCACCCACACTTTCATGCAGTGAGTTCCATATCCCATGCTTCCTTAAAGGGAAAACAACTTTTCATATTGTCACCGTCATTATATTTTTCTCAGCTCAAACTGATAAAACCTGAGGTACAGGTATAGACAAGCACACTCATGTCTCAGTTGTTAAGAACTTCCAGACTATTCTGCTGGTGTTTAGTATTGTGGCTTTCTAAATATTTACATAGATATTACTGTGTAGTCTAATTGTTTAATGCTATTGTGAAGTGCCTTTGAGATGATAACAATTGCACATGTTACTATCAGGACAATGTATACCATGTTCATGTTCCAAAGTCTTTCTAATTCCTCTTTTAATTCAGCATATTTCTGATACTTTTCACTTATTGATTTCTGCATGTTATGTGTGTGTGTGGAATGGCTATATCTATTAAGTAAGTTTTTCTTGCTTGCTTATCCTGTATGATTATAACCTGACGATTATTATGGATTGTCCTATCTATAATAATGGGATTTTATTATTATACTTATTATGAAGCCAATCAGCCCATTGAGTCTGTGCTAGCACCCAAAGCAGATCCATCAGTTGCATGTCTCCACCTATTTCCTTTTTTACATGCTCATTATCTCCCACCCTGATTCTCCTACTGCCCACCTCTATGAGGAGTAATGTACAGTGACCAGTTTGGTTTGCAGGAAACAAGAAACCCACCCTGTCACAGTCAGAGTGTGCACACCCCACACTGAGAAGCCCAGAGGTCAGGGCTGAATCCAAGTCACCAGCATTGGTAGGCTGCTGCATTCCATACTGCGCTGATTAAAGCGGGGGCTTTAATCCTTCTGCCAACCATTTACAATCTTTGTCTCCTCATATTTGACCTCATTGCTCAGGGAAAAGGTTCTTTATCTAAGCCTGTGAAAGCCCTTATTTAACATATTTACCGTCAATTTGGCTGGTACTTATATTTGGCCCATGAGGTCGCAAGAGCATTGATGGATCCAGAATTGCCTGCAATCCATCTGTATCTCGATGGTGTCTCAGTCTATAGTAAGATATATTTGTTCAGCTGTGCAAGTAGGGAAAAGTTACTGAACTAATAAAAATATGGAAATGGAGAGAATGTTCCGTCCACTAGCTATGATAAAATTGTAAATTCTTGGGTATATTCATTACAATGATTGATAGGTGTTGTCTACAGAGGTACTGAATGGAAATTAATTTATGCAAGTAAAACATCAAGTCAGTGTGACAGCACAGTTCTTAAACATGTTTTAATGCAGGCAGTTGTGACTTGGTTATACACTGCACACACAGAAAATATTTCCCCACAGCTGCTTATGATGTATTGCTTTCAAAAAGAGCAGTGGAAAGGTTTCTACAAATTCAAAAGTGAAGTTTCTGTTACTGTGATTCCAAGGCGCGAAGCAACTCCTAGCGGTGAGAGCAAATCATGTGATTGTGGCCCCAAAGACATGACAGAAATGAATAAATTGTAGGTCAGGATTCCCAGAGAGTCCTTGCTGAATAATCACGGGATCTAAAGTGTAAACTGTGACTTGCGACTCAATCTCAAACACAAGATATATCTCAGCACTGCTGTGTATTATATAATATGTCAGCTAGTAATTAAAATATTTGCTATTGTTAGTCTGGAACTTGATGTTAAGAAAACACCTACCACATGATGAAACAGTGCTGTATGGTGTTGCAACCATACTATATTTTTGCTCTAAATCTTTATTTAACTGAGTCACTTAAATTAAATCATCATTTACAGCCCAAACCATGACTAATAACTCAATCGGAAGCCACATCTCCTTTTGATCAGTGTAAATGTAACAGTGAAATCTTCTTTACTCATCAGAGCTAGTGATTGACAGAAGGTGAAAGGGCACAGCTTTATTCCTGGGATTAATCAATGCACCAGACCTTGTGGGACCTAATTCATTGCCTGTGACCTCTGCTTGGTTGGACAATGAGGTGTAACCAGACCTCGGTGATAAATAGTCCAAGGTAGAATAATATCAATTCCTGCTCTTGGATTGCCCTGACTAAGTTTGATAAGGCTGTGCATTAAACTTATACTCCTACCAAAGTTAAAGGCATCTACCTTTGCTACAAGTATTACTGATATTAAGATAAATGTTAACACAGTTAATTAACAAATTATAAAAGTCTATAATATAAAAATATTTCATTCAAAACTCTCACAATCAATAAAAAATGTTGGACGAAAGAAAAATGATAAAAGGAAACTATCTTTGCCGTTCTTCAGACTGAGAATTCTCCCCGAAATGAATGGGCTGCATTTCTACACCAGTCAGACAGGTCAAGAGAAATGGATACCTTAGGATAACGTTGAGAAATTCTTGTAGGACTGGGCTTTACTGTTGCTTGTCAGGTGGAGTCTAGCAATGGGGTGGAGTGACAATGTGATCCAGATTCCTGAGTTATTGGCTAAATGCTTATGGTCCCTTCAGATCTATTGGTCAAAAGAGAAATTGCTGAACTCACTTCGGGGGTATTACCAATTCAATGAATATCCTTGGATCACACCTTTTGAAATATAGAACTCAGTGTCTGAGCAGCTCTGTGCTTCCTATTAGTACTGTAAATGCCTTTTAGTTACAGAATCATAGAGTAATACAACACAGAAACAAACCTCTTGGACAAACTTGTCCATGCCAACTAAAATGTCCATTTAAACTTGTCCCATAACTGTTGTTTAAGTTCATATCACACTCAACCTTCCCTCTCCATGTATCTGTCCAAGTATCTTGAATGCTGTTATTGTACCTCCCTCAATTACTTTTTTTCTAGCTGCTCGTTCCATATACTGGTACTTTGTTCCCTGTGTATAACTCTTTGAACTTAAAACAGTAATTATCTAGTTATCCAGTGCTTCTCTTAACATTTACTGAAAATTTACTTTGCTTAAGCAGTGTCTAACATTAATCTGCTTAGATTCATTGCATTTATTAATCACTCCATATGAATTTATTTTTGGCTTTGATGTTTTAAGATTTTTGAAAGAAAGATTTATTTTTGGAATTTATATATAATATATTGTGTTTTTTAAGACCTAACTGGTCACAGGTATTTTAGATTTCCCCTTTTTTCTTTGTGAGTGCTGTTTGAAGCAGTTCATCTTTCACTCTCAGAGATGGTTTCTCTGTGAGTTATATTGTCCTGAAATTACACACCTGGGTGCTACGGTGCTGCTGATTCACAGCTCCAGGAATCCGGATAGATCCCGACCTTGGGTGTTGCCTGTGTGGAGTTTACACACTCTTCTCATGACCACATGGGTGGTCTACAAAACATTGTGGATATGGTCTAGTCCATCATAGGTAAAGCCCTCCCCACTTTTGAACAGATCTACAAGGAATGTCTAGCATCAAGAATCCCCACCACCCCGGGCATGCTCTCTTCTCACTGCTGCCTCCAGGAAGGAGATACAGGAGCCTCAGGACTCACACCATCAGGTTCAGGAACAATTATTACCACTCAGTTATCAGGCTCTTGAACCAAAGGGGTTAACTTCACTCACTCCAATACTGAACTGTTCCCAAAATGTGTGGATTCACTTTCAAGGACTCTTCATTGCATATTCTCAATATTTATTGTTTTTTTTTCTTTTCGTATTTCCACAGTTTGTTTTTTTTTTGCACATGGGTTGTTTGTCTGTCTCGCTGTGTGCAGTTTTTCATTGATTCAATGGAGTTTTTTTAATATCTAATGTGAATGCCTGCAAGAAAATAAATCTCAAGGTTGTATATGACTCATATGTACTTTGATAATAAATTTACTTTGAACATTGAGGTACGCCGACTTTCCTTGACATCTCAAAGATATCCTGAAGTTTTCCTTATTGCGGATACGTGGCAAGTAAGCCAAGGGAAGGGTTTTTTGGCAGTCAATGGGTATGTAAATATGGGAAAATGTGATGCAAGGTTGCAGGGAAATAAGGAGACAGGGACTGGGATTACTGGAATTGCTTGGCTGGGAGCTTGCATGGATCCAATAGACTGAGCAGCTTCCCTCTGTGTTGTAATCGATGGTGCTGTAATGAAGAGTGCATTTTTCACCTGTACCAATGTAGAAAAAGAACAAAAATTAACAGAACTGCCAGACTTAGTTCTACTCTTTATTACGCTGACAGTTCTCTTGACTGGATCTTTGCCAGAATCTCTTCAATACAAATAAACATTTGTACATTTCTATTCTTGGCCCTTCAGAAGGGGTTTGTAAATTAATTTTGTCAGGTAGGATAGTACCTGTGGCATTAGCCTACTGAAAATTAAATCAGAACAGATCTGAGACCATGAAAATTCTTTTCCATTTGTAACCTTTAACAGCTGTCTGCAAACAGAGACCATTTTTCCTCTCCTCTGGCAGCAGTTGAACCAGGTATCTAAAGGTTAAAGCCCAGGCCACCCAGGGCCAAACTTCAGAAAAAAAATAGCACCAGTCAGAAAATTTCATTCTGCAGAATTATGCCCCCTGCACATCAGATTGATTCCAGGGCCTAATAAATGCACATACTCCTTTCTTCATTTGTGGGATCCATACCAATTTGTTCCTTAAAGTCAGTGATTTCAAAATTAAATTGCTTAAAATATTCTAATGCTTAATGTTATGCACTTACCAACTTAACTTGATTGGACAAGTTGATATGAAACGCATGGAATAAAATCCAACTGCATAATATTTAAAGATTACTATTTTGATTTGATTGGTAATCGTGATATGAATTCTAAGAGATGAAGTTCTATTTTGTTAGACCTGCATAATTGATGGCAGTGGTTTGACTGCCCATTAAATCTTACAAGATGGTTCTTGTAGTGCTTATACAGAAATAGTTTCCTTAAGAAAATGGAAGTCGTCTGATCATTTACGAATGTGTAGCCCATCTTCAGTAAGTGCACTTTGAATTCAACATGGGATACCCACGTGTTCTACCTCACCATACGGAGGACAGCCAAAGGGCTCAGGGCTGAAATCTTCAAAAAGCTTCTGAGTTGAATGGAAATCCTGAAGAACCTGTTTATTCATTAATTTAAAAAAAAACAAGCTTCTATTAGCTTCTGAGGTTTGGTTGCCTAAGCAATGAAGATGGAGCCAGGACAGCTGATTGTGTCTCTGAAAGGTTTTGAAAATGGTAAACATCACAATCCTCAGCTGAATGACACCCATTTAGCAACTTCCCAGAACATTCATAAGCTTAGACTTTCCCCCATGAAAGCAGTTTTTATTTCAAAAATAAACTTTCTTCATCATGAAATATATACACTGAAGACAGTGCAGAACTCTACATTCTTAATGTCATTATGTCAATATATATAGACATATTGACAATTTTGTATTTAGTGCCATTGTTACTCCTGTAACCTGTAACTTAGTACCATTGTTACTCCTGTAACCTGTAACTTAGTACCATTGTTACTCCTGGAACCTCTGAGGGAAGGTATTACACAATTTAATTGTTTGACAAGATTCCTCACCAGACTCAGCCCCTCCATGTTGAATTGTAGAAGGGCCATGCACTGTAGCCCTTCCTCACAGAGCTGCACCAAATCCCAGTGCATCCTTCAGCATGTACTCCTGCAGCCTGCAATACGCAAGATGGCAGCATTTCCAATTGGATCTGGAAGAGCAACAATTATTCCTATATGGCATTTTCACTGAGCTGCATTTTGCCACACTGATGATTGAGCAGCAAATATTTCTGTATTAGTTTATTGGCTTTAATGGGTGCAGGCTCCAACTACAGCCAAAGATAACTGACTCATCTAAAGAATAATCAGACTACCTGAGGCAGACTAGTGAAGAGCCTACCATCAAAATCAGAATCAGGTTTATTATCACTGGCATGTGACGTGAAATTTGTTAACTTAGTAGCAACAGTTCAATGCAATACATAATATAGAAGAAAAAAATAAAATAATAATAATAAATAAATAAGTAAATCTTATTCAGTATACTTCATATAGTATACATATATTGAATAGATTAAAAATCGTGTAAAACCAGAAATGCTATATATTTTTTTAAAAAGTGAGGTAGTGTCCGAGGGTTCAATGTCCATTTAGGAATCAGATGGCAGAGGGGAAGAAGCTGTTCCTGAATCGCTGATTGTGTGCCTTCAGGCTTCTGTATCTCCTACCTGTTGGTAACAGTGAGAGAAGGGCATGCCCTGGGTCCTGGAGGTCCTTACTAATGGATGCTGCCTTTGCGAGACACCGATCCTTGAAGATGTCCTGGGAACTTAGTAGGCTAGTACCCCAGTTGGAGCTGTCTAAATTTACAACCCTCTGCAGCTTCTTTCGGTCCTCTACAGTAGCCACTCCATACCAGACAATGGTGCAGCCTGTCAGAATGCTCTCCATGGTACATCTATAGAAGTCTTTGAATGTACTTGTTGACATACCAAATCTCTTCAAACTCCTAATAAAGTATAGCCACTGTCTTGCCTTCTTTATAATTGCATCAATATGTTGGGACCAGATTACGTCCTCAGAGATCTTGACACCGAGGAACTTGAAGCTGCTCACTCTCTCCACTTCTGACCCTTCTATAAGGATTGGTATGTGTTCCTTCGTCTTACCCTTCCTGAAGTCCAGAATCAACTCTTTTGTCTTACTGACGTTGACTGCCAGGTTGTTGCTGTGGCACAGCTCCTCTAGTTGACATATCTCACTCCTGTATGCACTCTCGTCACCACCTAAGATTCTAACAACAATGGTTGTATTGTCAGCAAATTTATAGACAGTATTTGAGCTATGCCTAGCCACACAGTCATGAGTACATGGAGAGTAGAGCAGTGGGCTAAGCACACACCCCTGAGGTGCGCCAGTGTTGATCGTCAGTGAGGTGGATATGTTATCATCAATCTGCACAGACTGTAGTCTTCCGGCTAGGAAGTCGAGGATCCAATTGCAGAGGGAGGTACAGAGGCCCAGGTTCTGCAACTTCTCAATCAGGATTGTGGGAATGATGGTATTAAATGCTGAGCAATAGTCAATGAACAGCATCCTGACATAGGTGTTTGTGTTGTCCAGGTGGTCTAAAGCCACGTGGAGAGTCACTGAGATTGCATCTGCCATTGACCTCTTGTGGCAAAAGGCAAATTGCAATGGGTCCAGTCCCATTAACTCAATTTCAATGAGTGTCAGCACAAATACATACAAGAATGAAGAAGCCCCAGCAGGTCGATTAGAGTGAACTGCTTCCAACCTAAATCCTCCTACTAAATTGCATGTAATCTTATTTCATTTTTATTTAGAGATACAGCATGGGACAGGCCCTTCTGGCCCAACAAACCGTGTTGCCTAGCAACCCACCTAGTCTAATCACAGGGCAATATACAATGACCAATTAACCTAGTGATTGGTGCATCAATGGACTGTGGGAGGAAACTGCAGCAAGAAACACATGTGGTTCACAGCGAGAACATGCAGATCCTTACAGTCCGTGATGGAATTGAACTCTTAACTCGGGAATTTCTGAGCTGTAATAGCATCACACTACCACGCTACTGTGAGATTTTCCAATCTCTAATGCCAGGGATTAATTTGGGAGCAGTCTTGAAAAATAGTTGCTTCCCATGGATTGAAGGACCAATGGGACCAACATACTATAACCCAACAAACCACTCTCAGCCTATCCACCCCACGCCTGCACAGACAAGCAGTGGGTGCAGTTATATGGGAGTATGTAGTGTGCTTGTATGTGTGTGTGTGTGTGTGTGAGAGAGACACAAGAGGCTGGAATCTGGAACAACTCACAACGTGCAGAGGAACTCAGGACTATGCACCATCTGGATGTCCAGATCAAAGGATTTGACCAGAAACGTCAATTGTGCATTTCCCCCTATTGATGCTACATGTCTGCTGTGTTCGTCCATCCATCTGTGTGTTGCCTTGACCTCAACACATCTGCTTCAAAGTAGACTGTTAAGGAGTTAAATTTTATTCTCACTAATAACAGGGAATCAAATACTTCAGCTGAAACGCTTTTCTCCCTTGTAGCAATATTTGCATGCACTCCACTCTCGTATTAAGGATGTGGCACAGCCAGGCTTGATTTATCCGAATCCTGGGTAATGAGGTAGGAATACATTTAGCACGTCCTCGAGATTACCCAAAGCATTTATCATCAAACTGTTAACTTAGTCGCCCCTTTTACATAAATGAATGTGTCAGCAAATATTCACACATCAGAGCTCTAACTGCAGAAATTGAAAATCATTGTTTTTACTGATCAGATAATGTCATTCAACTTGGAACCTTTGAACACACATTTGTCATAAAGTTGTCAAATGATAGAGCAAACAAGAGGCTGATTAGTACTTTATACTCATTGTTTGCTCTCCCTCATAGACTGTAAATCTGTTTCCTTCAAGGATTTGTCCAATTCTGATTTGAATTTTACCACTGGACAGACTCCCATCCTTCTTTCAGAAAATATGTTAAAGGTTACTGAGCAAAAAACCTTTCCCCATATCACCTCTGGTCTTTTTAGTTAAATCTATGTCTTACAGCATTGGCCCTCATGCCACTGGATCAGCTTTCCTTTAGTCACGCCATCAAAGCTTTCATGACTTCAGAGACCCCTGTTAAATTTCTATTAACCTTCTCTCCTTCTCCACTCTCATCAAATAACTGAAATTCCTCATTCCTGGAATCATTTAGTGGCCGCTTCTGCTCCCTCTTAAGGAAATCAAAGAGACAATACTCTATTTTAAATTAACATGTTTTATACAATTTTATAACATTTAATATTATATAAATTACTGGAAATCACAGTTTTTTCTCTCTGTTATGCATTGCATTGTATTTCTGCTGCAAAGTTAACAAATTTGACAACATATGCCAGTGATATTAAACTTGATTCTGATAACATTTGCAAACTATACCCCTTTAACAGACAATACAATTTATCTTGCTCTCTGTATACATACAGTATACGTTCTGTTAAAAGGTTTCGAGTAATAGCATTACTTGCTCTCTCTGGTAAGTCTTCTGCAAGCTGCTTGAGTAATTTGATAAAGCTTCAGGGGTCATTTGACGTACAAATGCAGTTGTAACACTCACACATTATAGTAAAATAAGTCAGTAAACACATATTTCCCAAGCCCTACTTTGTGAATGGGTCTCCTATAGGAAAACTTCACCTGTTGGGAATACTGACAGCTGGCCAATTGGAGACGTACTTTTCCTGGCCACCCCTCACTGCAAGAAACATTTGTCAAATAACCAGGACATGAAGGGTGAAGGGGCATAGGGTCACTTCCAAGTCAGTGTAGTAGTTCCTAGCTTTGGGTTATCAAATCAACAGTGCACATTACAGTTTATGTTCCTTCTGCTACCTTCATCCATACAACATGACCCAAAATGTTCATCAAAGGATAGTCTTTGGTCTCAAAAGTCCCATGCAAGGAATCTTCAGTACTTCACTATAAATGGGGTTAAGTCCCCATCCTCTCCAGCCATTGCAAATTATTTTCACAGATACATCTTTACTTGAAGACCCCCACCCTCAATGAATTTTACTGTCAAGCAATGGGTAAAACCCATAATGTTTCATAAGTCAATTACTATCACTGACCCATGTGGTGAAATCTGTTGTTTTGTGACAGCAGTACAGTACATGACATTAAAAAATGTGACCTGCATATTACAATAAAAATGTTAAAAAGTAGTACCAAAGTGGAATAATGAGATAGTGTTTATGGACTGTTCAGAAACCTGAAGGCAGAGAAGAGGAAATTAGAAAATGCTATGGCATTCAGCACTGCACATTCATGGGGTAGATGGTGAACATATCCCAATTTAAATCTATCTTGGTATTTTCATCAAAACCAGACGTGTGATGATTGCAGGTCAGGCAACCTAGTTTTATACAGAGAGAAAGTTCTTATATATGATTATGGACAAAACAACAAGTTGAAATAAAATGGCATCAGGACATTTTCAATTAATTAACCATTATCAACAAATGTTCATAATTATTGATATCATCATTCTAGACTGTAGGCAACTGAGAGAATAATTCACCTACCAGGTACTGAAGCTGTTCTACTAATTACAATGAAACTAGTTCTAAGACATGGAACAATGTATCAATTATAGTTGATAATGTAAGTCAGGACTTGTTCAAAGCTCCACTATCTGCTCTGTATCCCATATTATATCGCACTTCCTCATCAGCGTTGCACAAGTTTCTCATTCCTTTTCCCTCACAACATTAAAGATATTCTCATCTAAGCATATTCCCTGCCCTCATCCCTTCAACCCACTATAATCTTTTCCAGAGCTATTTTCCCAGTGCATCCTTTTCCCCAATTACTTTGATGTCCTTCTTTTATCGTCTTAATTCCATCTTCACCACCTGAGTTCTCATCCTTCTGGAAGCCAGGACACAATTTCCTGAATCTTGTATGTAAATTCTTCATCTCTATTGTCAGTTTCCTATCTCTGCTGTCTTTTGAACATATCTTCCATCTCCATCTCCAATTTATCTGTGTTGTTCTGTGTTCATCCCGTGAAGCATTTGGGATATTGTGTTTGATCTATTGGAACTTTTAGTGTAAATTTTGGATTAAAACATTTGCAAGCAAGAAGTCAGCATAGTTTCCTTAAGGGAAAATCTTGCTTGAGGAACCAGTTGGAATTCTTTGAGGAGGTTACAAGTAGGATAGATAAAGGGAATGTAGTGGATGTTGTATATTTGGACTTTCAGAAGGCCTTTGACAAGGTGCCACACATGAAACTGCTTACCAAGTTAAGAGCACATGGTATTACAGGAAAGTTACTAACATAGTTAGAGCATTGGCTGACAGGTAGGAGGCAATGACTGGAATAAAAGGATTCTTTTCTGGCTGGCTGCCAGTGACTAGTGGTGTTCCACGGAGGTTAGTGTTGGGACTGCTTCTTTTTATGCTGTAAATCAATGATTTAGATGATGGAACAGATGGCTTTGTTGCCAGGTTTGCAGATGATATGATGATAGGTGGAGAGGCAGGTAGTTTTGAGGAAACAGGTAGACAGCAGAAGAACTTAGACAGATTAGGAGAATGGCAAGAGAGTGGAAAATGAAATAGGAGGTTGGAAAATGCATGGTCATACACTTTGGTAGAAGAAATAAATGTGCAGGGTATTTTCTAAACGGGGAGAAAATCCAAATACCAGAGATGCAAAGGGACTTGGGAGAATACCCTAAAGGTAGAGTCAGTGGTGAGGAAGGCAAATGCAATGTTAACATTCATTTCAAGAGGTCTAGAATACAAGAGCAAGGATAAGATGGTGGGGTTTAATAAGGCTGCACCTTGAATATTGTGAACAGTTTTAGGCTCTTTATCTAAGAAAAGATGTTGGCATTGGAAAGGGTTCAGAAGAGGTTCAGAAGGATGATTCCAGGAATGAAAGGGTTATCATATGAGCAATGGTTCATAGCTTTGGGTCTGTATTCACTGGAATTTGGAAGAATGGGGGGGGGGGATTTTCATTGAAATCTTTAGAATATTGAAAGGCCTGGACAGAGTAGATGTGGAAAGGATGTGTCCCATGGTAGGGGAGTCTAGGACAAGAGGGCATAGCTTCAGGATAGAGGGGCGTCCATTTAAAACAGAGATGCAGAGAAATTCCTTTAGCCAAAGGATGGTAAATTTGTGGAATTTATTATCACAGGTAGCTGTGGTGGCCAGGTCATTAGGTGCATTTTAAGGCAAAATGGGTTCTGGATTGGCCACAGCATCGATGGTTACAGGGAGAAGACCAGGGAGTGGGGCTGTGGAGGCAAAAAAAAACAATCAGCTATGATTGAATGGCAGAGCAGACTTGATGGGCCAAATAGCCTAATTCTGTTCATATATCTCATGGTCTTATGGTCTACGTTTTAAAGGAAACAATTGTGCAATTCTTGTAAATATAATTTTGCCCACCTGTCATTGTACAATATTGTACAACTACTTTCATATGTTCTATACTAAAAGATCATATATGCTACACCAGTCTGTAGTTCCATTCTCATTTTGCACTACATATTTCTTACTTATGACACAAAAGTAGGCCATCCAACTCATCAAATCTGTATTACCTTCTACTGGAATCATTTTATCCATTCCATTTCTCCTCTTACAGACTATTGAAAGTTATTCTATACCACATGTACATAAAAATCCTCCCTTATTCTCCAATTACTCTCTCACACTAGGTATAATTTACAGCTGCTGATGAAATTAACTACCTGCCTTTGGGTACTGGGAAGAGGCAGAGTAAACTCAGATGTTCACAGGGAGAACTGATGCTTGGACTATAGGTGGGTTTTTGAACACCATGGCATGTCTCCCACTCATCTCAAAAAATGACCCTATTCTCCTCCCAATGTGACCACATTAGCTATGACTTCCATCTCTCCCATCATGTGGCACCATTTTCTTCACTCAACCTATAATTAAATGTATTATCTTCACTGACATGAGATGTTCTCATCTTTTTGATATGTAACACCCGAAAAGAACACAATACCTTCAAGAATTTACAAGGCACGTCTGTGAAGGGCATGTTCCTTTTCTGGAATTACTGTTGTACCTCTCCGTGTTACTTCAGTTAGGATTGGATGGCCTAATTTTTTTATCACCTTGAAATGACATTTACGGAAAGTGGAAACATACAGTTCTGCTAACTGAGTTGGGACTTGGAGTGATTAAAAGTTTTGAACGTTTACAACACAACAATAAATTCTTACTACATAAATCAAAATGGCATAATTTGCTGCTGTAATTAATTTAAAATAGTCAGCAGTGCTGTAGTTCATATACCCAAATTTTTTCAGCTAATCCCATTTGCCGTGCATGGATTAATGAAAGGTAAAGTAAAAGTAAATACAACTGATTGAGCAGAAATGTCTGAAAAACTATTGGATGGAAAAGAGACTTGCCAAGCACTTTGCAATTACTATTCTCACTCTAACAACAAGATGTCTTGGTTTCAATGGGTTCTTAAATTTTATGTCCCATCAGTTGATTGCAGGGTTCTTGAAAATCTGTTGCTTTTTATATCGTCCACTTTGCATGTTTTTCACATCATTAACTGTGACCAAGCCCTACAGTTTCTCATCTGCCCCACAGCTGTCAAACAATAGAAGTACTATTTGCATTGAGAGGATGTAAAGGTGACAGGAAGGTTTCATCACCAACTAGAATAATCCTTACTGCTGTTCACTTCTGACTGTGGTTTTAAATGCAATATAATGTGTTAAATTGTAATGGTTATAAATTACACAAACACAATTGCCTGGTAAATATATCACCAGCAAAGCGAAAATGCACTCCGTTTGGGATACTTATTAGAAGTGTAAACATATAGAGAAAGGTGTTTGCAATAAAATAACTTTATCTTTTTATTAGTGTGCGAATGCCATAACAGGCTGTCATGATGTGTTTGAAAGAGCTGATATGATTAATCCAACTACCCTTTCCATATTCCATTCTACACATGTTTATATAATACATCTGTAACTTTAATCCAGTCTAATCCTCGGGTTTAGTCTTCAATGTATTCAAGAAAATATATTGTAACAGTTAAACTCATTTGGACTTAATGTAAGTCCACAAGGTCCAATTTATGGAAGACAAGCACTGGATTTACATGCGGATCCAAAAATATTAAAATTATATCAACAATCAACCAGACTGCACAACAGAATTTCAAATAATTGCCCAGACTTGAAAGCTCAGGGCAGGCTTTGTTAGAACTGGGCAAAAATTTTTGCCTTTTAATTTGTCGAAAGTGTCAGTGGATAACAGCTGGGCAAGGTGACCAGGCACCTGGTGAGGGAGACAACAATCAGAAGCACAAGAGATTCTACAGAATCTGGAAATCTTTTGCAACACACAAAAATAATACTGGAGAAACTTAGCAAATCAGGCAGTGTCTACGGAGAGGAATAAACCATCAATATTTCGGGCCAAGACCCTTCATCAGGACTGGAAAGGAAAGGGGCAAAAACCAGATTACGAAAGTGCGGGGGAGGGTAAGATGTACAAGGTACCAGGGTGAGGAAGGGGAGGAAGAGATGAATTTCTGGTCAATATGGTGCCTGCGTATGATGCTCCTTCTGTTTACATCTTTTGGATAGATCATGAAACCATACATTTCACTTCTTTCATGTCGTTTACATATGCTTTTCGTCTTGGACATGATTTTGGAACTGTCGGAGCCTGTGATTTGCTGTTTGGAGATCATTTGGATGCTCCAGCACTCTGCAGTCTCCGAGAGGATTCCAGAAGGTAGAGGCAGCGTGCATAAGCCTCAAGGTCATCACGGTTGTGGGACGCGAGCCAACATTCAACTCCATTTTGCTGATTAAAGCTTCCTTTGTTTGCCGATTAAAGTGAAAAGGGAGATCGAAACATGGAGGCAAATGTGGAAGTTTGGAGATCATTGGGCTGCTTCAGAACTCTGCAGTCTCCGAGAAGATTTTGGGAGACAGAGGCAGCATACATGAACCTCATGGTGGACTGGTTGTAGGATGGGGTGCAGCCATTGTTCACCAATTAAAGCAATGGGGGAGATTGAAGCATCGTGCAGAGGATGAATGCCGGCTGCCTGCCTTTTGATGGCTGAGGATCACTGTGCTATGCTACTGGAGAGGGAAGAACCTGCTGCTGTTCCCAGAGACTATCGCCCAGGTTTTCTGCATTTTGGATGTGGACTTGGACTAAAGACTTTTATTGGTCTTATAGTTTTTTTTTGTATTCTGTGTTTTTCAACTAATCTTTCTAATTTTTTTTTTGTGCTGGGGGTATTTGGGGTCAATGTGCCTGTTCCATTATGTTTGATTTTTTTTGCAGGGCAGGACAATTTGTGGGGCGGGGGGTTTGAAGATTGTGCTACTTTTCTTTTCTTTCTTGGTGTCATGGGTACCTGGAGAAGAAAAATTTCAGAGCTTTATACTTTGACCATAAATGAACCTTCAAAACTTTGAATCTTTGAACTATGAAGCTGGGAGGTCATAGACAGAAGAGGTAAAGGATGGAAGAAGAAGGAATCTAATAGGAGAGGCGAGTGGACAATGGAAGAATTGGAAGTGGAGGATAACCTGAGTGAGGAGAGAAAAGGTATGAGAGGGTAAGCAGAATGAGGAATGGGAAAAGAGAGAAGAGGTGATAGGGGCAGTAATTACCAGGAGTTAGAGAAATTGATATTCCTGCCATCAAGTTGGAGGCTATGCAGTTGCTCTTCCAACTTGAGTTTGGCCTCCTCATGGCAGTAGAAGAAGCCATGGGCAGTCATGTCAGAATGGGAATGGGAAGCAGAACTGAAACAGGTAGCACTGGGAGATCATGCCTTTTGTAGCGGACAGAACAAAGGTGCTCAACCAAGCAAACAATCAATGTTGCTTTGATCATTTGAAAATGGTTTAGGTGATAAGAAGCTTCCCAAGTACTGTGCACTGCAGCAAAGCGAAAGTCTGCATTAACTGCAAGGTGAAATCCTGGTTGGCTGGACTAGTGGTGGTGGGCAGGGGCCGGTGTTGGGACCACTTCTTTTTATGCTGTATATCAACGATTTAGATGATGGACTAGATGGCTTTGTTGTCAAGTTTTCAGATGATATGAAGATTGGTGGAGGGGCAGATAGTATTGAGCAAACAGGAAGGGCGCAGAAGGTCTTAGACAGATTAGGAGAATGGGCAAGAAAATGGAAAATGAAATAGAATGTTGGAAAATGCATGGTCATGCACTTTGGTAGAAGAAATAAATGTGCAGACTATTTTCCAAATGTGCAGAAAATCCAAAATCTGAGATGCAATGGGACTTGGAAGTCCCTGTGCAGAACCCCTAAAGGTTAACTTGCAGGTTGAGTCATTGGAGAAGAAGGCAAATGCAATGTTAGCATTCATTTCAAGAGATCTAGAATATAAAAGCAGGGATATGATACTAAGGCTTCATAAGGTACTGGTGAGGCCTCACCTTGAGTATTGTGAATAGTTTTGAGCTTCTCATCTAAGAAAACATGTGCTGGCATTGGAGAGGGTTCAGAGAAAGTTCACAGGGATGATTTCAGAACTGAAAGGATTATCATATTAGGAACATTTAATGGCTCTGAGTCTGCACTCAGTGCAATTTAGAACAATGAAGGAGGATCTCATTGAAACCTTTGAAATGTTGAAAGGCCTAGACAGAGTAGGTGTGGTAAGGAACACACATCAAAGTTGCTGGTGAATGCAGCAGGCCAGGCAGCATCTGAAGGAAGAGGTGCAGTCGACGTTTCAGGCCGAGACCCTTCGTCAGGACTAACTGAAGGAAGAGTGAGTAAGGGATTTGAAAGTTGGAGGGGGAGGGGAGATCCAAAATGATAGGAGAAGACAGGAGGGGGAGGGATAGAGCCAAGAGCTGGACAGGTGATAGGCAAAAGGGGATACGAGAGGATCATGGGACAGGAGGTCCGGGAAGAAAGACGGGGGGGGGGGGGACCCAGAGGATGGGCAAGAGGTACATTCAGAGGGACAGAGGGAGAAAAAGGAGAGTGAGAGAAAGAATGTGTGCATAAAATAAGTAACAGATGGGGTACGAGGGGGAGGTGGGGCCTTAGCGGAAGTTAGAGAAGTCGATGTTCATGCCATCAGGTTGGAGGCTACCCAGACGGAATATAAGGTGTTGTTCCTCCAACCTGAGTGTGGCTTCATCTTTACAGTAGAGGAGGCCGTGGATAGACATGTCAGAATGGGAATGGGATGTGGAATTAAAATGTGTGGCCACCGGGAGATCCTGCTTTCTCTGGCGGACAGAGCGTAGATGTTCAGCAAAGCGGTCTCCCAGTCTGCGTTGGGTCTCGCCAATATATTCAAGGCCACATCGGGAGCACCGGACGCGGTATATCACCCCAGTCGACTCACAGGTGAAGTGTTGCCTCACCTGGAAGGACTGTCTGGGGCCCTGAATGGTGGATAAGATGAAGCCACACTCAGGTTGGAGGAACAACACCTTATATTCCGTCTGGGTAGCCTCCAACCTGATGGCATGAACATCGACTTCTCTAACTTCCGCTAAGGCCCCATCTCCCCCTTGTACCCCATCTGTTACTTATTTTATGCACACATTCTTTCTCTCACTCTCCTTTTTCTCCCTCTGTCCCTCTGAATGTACCTCTTGCCCATCCTCTGGGTCCCCCCCCCCCGTCTTTCTTCCCGGACCTCCTGTCCCATGATCCTCTCGTATCCCCTTTTGCCTATCACCTGTCCAGCTCTTGGCTCTATCCCTCCCCCTCCTGTCTTCTCCTATCATTTTTGATCTCCCCCTCCCTCTACAACTTTCAAATCCCTTACTCACTCTTCCTTCAGTTAGTCCTGACGAAGGGTCTCGGCCTGAAACGTCGACTGCACCTCTTCCTACAGATGCTGCCTGGCCTGCTGCGTTCACCAGCAACTTTGATGTGTGTTGCTTGAATTT
Source organism: Mobula hypostoma (assembly GCF_963921235.1). Classification (NCBI taxonomy): domain Eukaryota; kingdom Metazoa; phylum Chordata; class Chondrichthyes; order Myliobatiformes; family Myliobatidae; genus Mobula; species Mobula hypostoma. Next base: position 17,644,176 of record NC_086116.1, read on the forward strand.
CCAGCATCTGCAGAATTCCTGTTGTAGGTGTGGTCAGGATATTTCCTGTGGTAGGGGATTCTAGGACAACAGTGCACAGCTTCAGGATAGAGGGGAGTCCATTTAAAAAGGAGATGTGGAGAAATTTCTTTAGCCAGAGGGTGGAAAATTTGTGGAATTTGTTGCAACAGCAGTTGTGGAAGCCAGGTCATTGGGGGTATTTGAGGCAGAAATTGATAGGTTCTTGATTGGCCACAGCATCAAAGGTTATAGGGAAAAGGCCAAGGAGTGGGGTTGAGAAGGGGAGAAAAAGGGATCAGCCATGATTGAATGGTGGAACAGGCTCGATAGGCTGAATAGCCTAATTCTGCTCCTACGTCTTATGGTTTCATGGTCTAAAAGACTTGAGTCACACCCTAGGAATAACTACACAAGTCATGTTTAAGGAGCTAATCAGAAATAAATTTGTCAGCAACTGCTCATCAAAGAGGCCACACAACGCAATCTCTGAATAGTCACTGTTGTGTCTGTGCAAAACTACATATATATCAAATAAAAGCACTCATGCAGGAGTTGGCTCTAACTGGTGTGTTGACATTGCAGAGAGAGAGAGAGAGAGAGAGAGAGATTTGGGCTGCAGTTGCCTGTTGATACCACACTGAGCGCTTTGATTGAGTGCCAGTCCAGTTGGACATTTCTCAACCATTACCATCCGAAAAGTGCTGGTCCTCCACTTTTCAATACATAAAGCTCTAACTGCTGTGTTTGGCCTCCATATGTCGCATTTGTCTTCAGTTTGCCTTTGGAAGAGATTTTTTCACTTGTGTACGTCTTTAGCATCACTGAGGTCTTCTCTAATGGTATCTTAGAGAACAGTCCTTTGTAGTCAGCCTCAGAAATTCTAGACAAAGCTGACCCTGTATCCATCTTCATTTGCTGTTTTACACCAAACACATCTATTGTAATCCAGATGATTTTGTGATCTATTTCAGTTTTTTATGCAGTTCTAGGTATGACAGTTCCATTTGTCGGACTTGATGCTGTCTGATTCTGTTTTACATTTGGTAACTTAATGCATTTGCTTCGTTTTGTGTTTGGGACTTCTCACTCAGTTGTGTTTTTTGTCTGCCTCGCACACTCTGTCTATGTGACCTTGTCTGTGACACTTTCTGCAGACTTTTCCTCTGAACAATCAGTCATCTGCATCATGAGATGATTTGCCACATCGATAACAGTTCTGGGTTTTTGCACCTTTCAGGGACGTTTTGTGCATTTCACATTCTAACCTTTTCTGTAATTCTGCTGCATCCTTTGCTGCGGTCTCTAATAATATTGCAATGGTCAAAGCTCGTTCTAAGGTTAGGTCTCTATCTGCCAGTAGCCTCATTTGAGTGCTTTGACTATGCATGCCACATACAAACCTGTCTCTTAATCTATCAGAAATTCCATCTCTGAAGTCATAGTATTGGGAAAGTTTGTGTAGTTCTGCGATGCTTTCATCTTTTGACTGGTTCCTTTTGTACAATCGAAATTTCTCAGCTATTACCAGAGGTTCAGGGCTCAAATGATTTTGCAGACTTGTAACAATTTCATTGAAGATCTTGCTTGCTGGCTTTTCAGACATTACTAAGTTGCGTAAGAGACTGTATGCTCTTGAGCACATTAAGCTAAGAAACATAGGGGCTTTCTTTTGGTCCTCCACATTGTTTGCGTTGCAATACAGTTCAACCCTCATTATATACGAGTCCCAGCCTTCATTAGTACTATCCAATTCGTCAACCTTCCTGACTGAAGCCTTCACCATGGTTTTTTCACTTTAAGCCCAGCGCATCTTTTACTTTTGCTATGCTCTGTACTCACGCGCTTCTTCGTGCTTGTGATAGCCTTCTCCGGTGGTTTAACCTTCATTGTTTTGCCCTGTAACCGTCAGTGCAGTTGGTGATACTCTGATATTCAGGTGCATATCATCACCAACTTACTGTGTCTCTGCACAACTACATATATATTAAGTAAAAACACGCATGTGGGAGATAGCTTTAACTGGTGGATTCACATTGCAGAGAGAGAGAGAGAGAACAATGCACATGCATAGACAACAGCGCATATGCGGACAACAGAACAATACGTAAGGAGTTTGTCTTTAAGGAGTTCGATGTTCTCCCCGTGACCACTTTGGTTGTTTTGGATCTCTGCACACACCATATACGAATCCAGTCATAATTTTGCATAGGAGTGACTTATAAGAGAATTAATGCTGAGCTCTGAAGCGGCAATACATACTTCTGAAATGAATGGCCCAAAATTGTTTCCTTGGTCACATGGAGAGGGCATTTTGGTATTCCCAAAACCAACCATACTCCATAAGGAGTTAGTTCTATTCAACAGTTTTGGAAGCAAGTTAATTCATCCTGGCAGACTTGACAGCTCAAAACTGAGACAGATTCCTCTGAGGTTTTGAAGAGAATTGAAAGTCATGTGCCAGTAATTGATGCAGTGAGTGCACAGGATTTATCCCGACCTGCCCCCAGAGAGCTTTGTATGGACAAGCAGAACCATGCATGAGTGTGGACACTGAAAGAATATATTTTTACATAGCTATTTTGAGGCTGGATTTCTCTCTTTGCCATAGTCAAAATCTTCAGCATGGAAACACTTAAAAGGACCATATCTTATTGACCCACCTGAAGATCTTTAAACAGAATGAATTCTACAGAATACAGAGTACTTGTCTGCTCTTCTTATGGCAGCCAGGATAAACAGATGCAGTGTGATAAATGGGTATGATGATTTGAATATTTCTACTGCCCCACCTCAGGATTAATAATACAGGAGGCATTTGACAATTAAAATATAGATCACAATTTAAAAAAAACAATACATATCCAGGTAGACTTCAAGAGCAGGGCAATGGTCTTTCTGAAATAGATACAAGTTTAAATTAAAGTGACAGTACCGCTTTGCAAATACCACCCAATAAATCAATATTGAGCAACCAATCTAAAATATGTTTATTAATTTCCTTCCTCCTTTATCCTGTCTTGCCACTGTTGCCAGGCTAATCATGAGCTGTCGCCTTGGTTACTTTGTTTGCACATAAACACTTCTCATTAGATGGTTTATTTGGAAGATCTAACACATGTTTCCCCTTCCAACCTCCCACCCCATCATCACTCAATCCACTGGTGCAGTTTACCATGGGAAAATGGGTGATATCATTCTAGACAGTTGGTCTCCCAAAAATCTTCATTAGGCTTCACAATAATGCAGCTGTAGATTGGTAAACATGATTTTCTTTTTCCAAAGAGTAGAGTAAGATTGCATTTTAAATTATTTCATCAATGTGGATACTTACTTCTCATTAAATGATGTTAACTTCTTCATTTCCCATAGTTACCAGAGAGCTTATCTCACCAGGTAGTGGCAATGGTCAAATACAATGTGTACTTCATTGAATAATTCCATTTTATTTTTAACAAAGAAACAGATTGCTAACTGATTTCCCAGGGTGATGGCTGTGTTGTGAACCAGCCTTCCACTTCTGCTATCTCAGGACAATGTCCAATGCACAGTGGTCTTAAGTCAAACGTTATACTCTCACACTATATTTACTCTGTCTTATAATCCTTTCTTCTTAGTGGCCTTCTTCTGAAAATATTGTTTTAATTATTTCTTTTACAATTCATTTATACTACATAAAATCACAGTCACTTTCAACACAGGAGATGGCTCAGTCAATCATGTCATTGATGATTCTTTGGTGACATAATTTAAAGTGCAGTATTCTCACGCACTGTTTTTTCCCACAGTCCCAACAATTCATAGTTATCAAACTATCCATTCAAAGATTCAATGATTCTTTACACATCTTCAGATGCTCCATGAGCACTCAAAGAAATTTCAATGAAAATTCCGCAATGTTGGGTTGTTTGAAAGGATGATGTTTATCACTCCTTCCGTAACTGTGGAACAGAAGTGGCAAAATTCAGACTCACTGCTTGGATGCTATTAGTGCTAATTCAGTGCAAGTACTCAAATGTTTGTAACAGAAGACACTCTGTCTACTGCAAAGGAAAGAGCAATTGCCAATTTCCCTTTCACAACTCCAATTAAATGCAGATATTAGTGTGTGTTCAGTGCTGATGTCTGCCAGGATATTGCAAAGTTGGTAGATCATTGGGCAGTGCCAAATCAAGGCAGCAGAGCCAAATTTGTCCTCAATGTACTCTAAAATCTCTACTTTTAAACTAGCATAGATGAGGAGGGATCTTTACCAGCATTGTTTAAGGGATCCCAATATTGTTTGAGGAATGTGGAAACCATAGAAAGGGTGCAGAGGAAATTTACAAGGATGTTGCCTGGATTGGGGAGCATGCCTTATGAGAATAGGTTGAGTGAACTCAGCCTTTTCTCCTTGGAGCGACAGAGGATGAGAGGTGACCTGATAGAGGTGTATAAGATGATGAGAGGCATTGATCATGTAGATAGTCAGAGGCTTTCTCCCAGGGCTGAAATGGCTAGCATGAGAGAGCACAATTTTAAGGTGCTTGGAAGTAGGTACAGAGGAGATGTCGGGGGTAAGTTTTTATTTTACGCGGAGAGTGGTGAGTGCGTGCAATGGGCTGCCAGCGAGGTGGTGGAGGCAGATATGATAAGGTCTTCTAAGAGACTCCTGGATAGGTACATGGAGCTCAGAAAAATAGAGGGCTATGGGTAACCCTAGGTAATTTCTAAGGTAAGGACATGTTCGGCACAGCTTTGTGGGCTGAAGGGTCTGTATTGTGCTATAGGTTTTCTGTGTTTCTATCATCTACACTTGGCCATGTGTCACCAACTGGTTTCTGCTGATAATTGCTATAATTGTATAAGCCTATAACTCTTACTAATTAAAGTTTCATCTGTGTGGTGGGCCAATGGTGGATGGCGTTGGTCTGACTTCAGGTTTCAGCTTAAATTAGATGCTCTAATACATGGATGGTTTATTATGCAACATTGGTGTGATTACTCATGCTGAGCATACTGTGATTTAAGGAGTTGTCTATTGGTAGCTGCTCAGGTGATGTACCTGTAGATGCCGATCCAGGATCCGCATATTCTGGTGCGGTGTTGGCAAAAGTAAGCGTTGGTTGTGGTTAGTAGCTGGGTCCTTTGGTTGTTCAATATCTACTTCGTCAGCTACCATTTGTTCTTTTTAGCACAGCAGATCTCATTCTCATGAACCACAGATCCCTCTTGAACAGATTTCCTCCCAGTATATCTATTGAGTGCTATGTCTTCCCAGTTTTTAGATGTAAGGTCAAGTTTCTTTAGGCTGATTTTGATGTTATCTTTGAAGTGTTTCTTTTAATCCCCTAGTGACACTCCATGACTAGGAGAGGGCACACGCAGCAGGAATGCTGCCGGGAGGGGAATAAGGTGGAGTTAGAAGACCTCAACAAAGGGCTTTGGCCTCCCAGGGCTTCTGTGTTTATATCTTTGCCCAGCAAGAGGTTGGTTTTGAGAAGTGTGTACATCAATACACAAACGAGTTATAATAAAAGCAAAAGAACAAATTGCTGGAGGAGCTCAGTGCATCAGGCAGCAGTGCTGGAGGGAAAATGACAGTCGGCGTTTTGGGTTGAGACCTCTCATGTGAACTGGAAGAGAAGAGGGCAGATAGCAGCTTCAAAGGAGTGAGGGGAAGGGGGTGGGGACAGAGCTGACAAGTGATAGGTGGATCCAGGTGGGGAGGGGTGATTGGCAGATGGAGGAGGGAAAAGGGGAAATAGTGATTGAAGCTGGAAGGCAATAGGTGGAAGCAACCGAGAACTGAAGTTGACTGAATCTGAGAGGAAATGAAGGTGGAGAAAACAACCAAATGAAGGAAGTGGGGAGGGTAGCTGGGAACAGTGGGTGGGGCAGAGGGGTCACAATGGGAGGAGTAATGGACAACTGAAATATGTGGAAGAGGACAAAGGAGCAGGGTGGCTGAGAACTGGATTGGTTGGAACCAAGGAAGAGAAAAAGGAACACAGGGGGAGTGGATTACCTGAATTTGCAGAATACACTATCCATGCTATTCAGTTATGGACTACACGGATAGAATGTGAGTTGCTATTCCTCCATTTTGCATTTGGCGTCCTTCTGGCAGTGAAGGAGACTGAGACTGACAGGTTGTTGGGGAAATGGGAAAGGATATTAAAATGACTTACATCTGAGGGCACCATGGTCAAGAGGTTCAGCTGTTGTTCAGACCAAACATCAGAATGGGGGAAGCAACATGATGTAAGTGGAACGATTGCTGTTGCTAAACTGGGGTGGTTTCAGTATCTTAGAAACTGCTGATCTCCTGGGATTTTCATGCACAACAGTCTCTAGAGTTTACAGAGAATGGTGTGAAAAACAAAAATCATCCAGTGAATAACAGTTTGGTGGGTGAAAATGCCTTGTAAATGAGGAGCATCTCTGAATCCACAACATGTTGATCTTTGAAGTGGATTGGCTACAGCAACAGAAGACAATGAACATACATTCTGTGGCCACTTTATTAGGTACTGTGGCGACCCACTTTCTACGCAGGCGAACCGGCTCACAAAATGGCGCGCGCGTCAGCAGAGAAGCCAGCCCCAAAATGGCGCTGAGTCTTCTTCTTCACCAGCAAGGGGAGAAAGCCCGCGTGCGGGAAGAGACTTTTGTAATGCACCTCCAACGTCATTTCCGCCCGGAGAGGGCGAGAACGGAACTGCGTAAAATCCAGTACCGTGAAGTTGGAATAAACCAGTCTCGAGTGCAACTTACAGACTGCGTGTCGTTATTTCTAGCTCTGTGTGTAGCACATCGCTACACTGGTGACCCCGACGGTCCAAACGGAATTTGGACCAAAGATGACCGACTCTTCTTCATCTGTTCACGCAGTTTCGCTAAAACTGCCAACTTTCTGGACGCTGCGACCACGCGTATGGTTTGACCAAGCAGAAGCCCAGTTCCAGATTCGGCAGATATCTTCTGATTCCACGCGTTACTATTACATGGTGAGCTCCCTTGACCAGGAGACAGCCGCCCAGGTTGAGGATTTCATACAGTCACCCCTGGAAGAAGGCAAATATGCAGCATTCAAAGCGCTGCTCATAGGGACATTCGGCCTCTCACGGCGTGAGCGATGTGCCCACTTGCTCCACCTGGACAGTTTGGGAGACAGGCCGCCATCAGCATTAATGAATGAGATGCTGGTCCTGGCTGAAGGACACAAGCCCTGCCTTATGTTTGAGCAGGCGTTCCTAGAGCAACTACCTGAGGACATACATCTGCTGCTGTCCGACGCAGATTTCAGTGACCCCCCGGAAGGTGGCGGCCCGGGCAGACGTGCTGTGGAAAGCCAAGAGGGAGAGCGGGGCGTCCGTTGGACAGATTACCAAGCCACGCTCCCAACAGCAGGCCAGACCAGGCCCGGCAACGGAGCGCACACAACCCAGAGGCAGGAGTGAGGAGGCCAATGAACAGTGGTGTTTCTACCACCAGCGGTGGGGCACAGAAGCCCGGCGTTGTCACCCGCCCTGCAAGTTCCCGGGAAATGCCAGGACCAGCTGCCGCTAATGGCTATGGCGGCTGGCCACCAGGACAGCCTCTTGTACGTCTGGGACAAGCAGTCGGGATGCCACTTCTTGGTCGACATCAGAGCGGAGATCAGCATCTTACCCCCGACGGGGTATGACACCTGCAACAGGGAGCTGGGACCCACCCTGAGGGCCGCAAACGGCAGCACGATTCGGACCTACGGCACCCGCACAGTGCAGCTACAGTTCGGCGCCAGCCAGTTCATGTGGGACTTCACACTGGCCGCCATGGCCCAACCACTCCTGGGGGCGGACCCCTTGCGAGCCCACAGCCTGCTGGTCAACTTGCAAGGGAAAAGACTGGTCCATGCCAAGACTTTTCAGACGTTCTCTCTGGGTGAAGCCAAGTTGCTGGCCCCACACCTGGACTCCCATCACGCGGTCTGACAATGAATTCACCAGAATCCTGGTGGACTTTCCATCGGTTCTGGCACTGCAGTTCACGGCAGCCATGCCCAGACACGGAGTAGAGCACCACATTCCGACCCAGGGACCACCCCTCCATGCCCGCGCACGAAGGCTCCCCCCGGACAAGCTCCGCCTGGCGAAGGAGGAGTTCAAGAGGATGGAGGAATAGGGGATTGTACTGCGGTCCGACAGCCCATGGGCCTCCCCCCTGCACATGGTGCCCAAAGCAGCCGGGGCTGGAGACCATGCGGCGACTACCGCAGACTGAACGAGGCTAAGCCTCCAGACCGCTACCCCATGCCGCACATACAGGACTTTGCAGCAAACCTGCACGGGGTAAGGATCTTTTCCAAAGTAGACCTCATCCAGGGGTACCATCAAATCCCGGTACACCCTGAAGACATCCCCAAAACAGCACTCATCACCCCGTTCGGCCTGTTCGAATTCCTCCGAATGCTGTTCGGCCTGAAGAATGCTGCACAGACGTTCCAGTGACTAATGGATACGGTGGGACATGACCTGGACTTTGCGTTCATCTATTTGGACGACATCCTCATAGCCATCAGTAGTCGTCAGGAGCATCTGTCCCACCTCCGCCAGCTCTACTCCCACCCGAGGGATTTCGGCCTCACGATCAACCCGGCCAAATGTCAGTTCGGACTCGATACCATCGACTTCCTGGGCAACAGGGTTACCAAAGACGGGGCAACACCTCTGCCCGCCAAGGTAGACTCGATTCGCCAGTTTGCCCAGCCCAACAAAGTCAAAGGCCTGCAGGAGTTCATTGGGATGGTGAACTTCTACCACCACTTCCTCCCCTCAGCAGCCCGTATCATGCACCCTTTGTTCACCCTGATGTTGGGTAAAGGCAAGGACATTACCTGGGATGAAGAGGCCGCGGCCGCTTTCGTTAAAGCCAGGGAAGACTTGGCAGACACCTCGATGCTGGTGCACCCCAGAACGGACATTCCAACCACCCTCACAGTGAACGCATCTAACACAGCAGTTGGTGGGGTGCTGGAGCAAATCATCAAGGGGGCGCTGGCAACCCCTGGCGTTCTTCAGCAGGCACCTACGGCCACCCAAACTCAAGTACAGTGCCTTCAACCAGGAGCTGTTGGCACTATATCTGGCAATCCGGCATTTCAGGTACTTCTTAGAAGGCAGGCCGTTCACTGCGTTCACGGACCACAAACTGTTGACCTTCGCATTCACGAAGGTGTCCGATCCCTGGTCGGCCCGCCAGCAGCGACATCTGTCCTACATCTCCGAGTACACGACGGACATCCGGTGTGTCTTGAGAAAGGACAATGTCATGGTGGACGCACTCTCCAGACCAGCTATCCAGGCCCTGTCCCAGGGGGTGGACTATGCAGCACTGGTGGAGGCGCAGCAGGCAGATGACGAGATGCCCAGCTACAGGACCGCAGTCTCGGGTCTGCAGCTGCAAGCATCCCTCGTAGGTCCAGGTGAGAGGACCCTCCTGTGTGACGTGGCTACCGGTCAACCTTGCCCCATCGTCCCGGCAGCCTGGCGGCAGCGAGTTTTCAACTCCATACACGGCTTGGCACACCCATCTATCAGGACAACCATCCAAATGGCCCTGCCGCAGCGGTTCGAACCCACCCGCCGGAGGTTCGACCACATTCATGTGGATATCGTGGGACCCCTGCCATGGGTTCACGAGATGGCCAGAGGCAGTCCCATTCAACGACACCATCGCCAATTCCTGCGCCCGAGCGATCATTGCAACCTGGGTATCACACTTCGGGATACCGGCCCACGTTAGCTCCAACAGAGGTGCCCCGTTCACCTCCAGCCTGCGGTCGGCTGTGGCCAGCCTGTTGGGAACACAATTACACCACACAACCGCCTACCACCCACAGTCGAACGGACTAGTGGAACGCTTCCACTGTCACTTGAAGTCGGCTCCCATGGCCCGCCTGAAAGAGCCTAACTGGGTGGACGAACTTCCCTGGGCCCTGCTTGGAATCCGCACAGCACCCAAAGAGGATCTGCACACCTCGTCGGCCGAGCTGGTGTACGGCACAGCCCTGGTCGTCCCAGGAGAGTTCATATCAGCCTCAAGGGGGCAAGAGGAAGAATCCGCATCAGTCCTGGTCAGACTACGTGAAAGGTTCGGCAACCTGGTCCCCGTACCGACTTCACAGCATGGACAGATCCCGACCTGCGTACCCAAAGACCTGCAGAACTATAAGTTTGTATTTGTACGAAAGGGCGCACACTGGGCACCGCTACAGCGGCTGTACGAGGGGCTGTTCAAGGTGATCAGTAACAACGGGTCCACGTACGTTCTGGATATTGGGGGGGAAAGAGGAGGTTTTCATGGTGGACCGACTCAAACCGGCCCATGTGGGCTTGGTGCAGCCGGTCGAGGTTCAGGCACTGCGGCGCAGAGGCAGACCGCCCAAACAGAGACTGATGCAGACTGTGGACATTGGGGGGTGTATCACCGGTTCTGGGGGGGGGTGCGGTTTATGTGGCGACCCACTTTCTACACAGGCGAACCAGCTCACAAAATGGCGCACGTGTCAGCAGAGAGGCCAGCCCCAAATTGGCACTGGGCCTTCTTCTTCACCAGCAAGGGGAGAAATCCCATGTGCGGGAAGAGACTTTTGTAATGCACTGCTGACATCATTTCCGCCCAGAGCTGGAATAAACTAGTCTCGAGTGCAACTTACAGACTACGTGTCATTATTTCTAGCTCTGTGTGTAGCACATCGCTACAGTACAGAATATACCAAACAAAGTAGCCAGTGAGTGTATTTAAACCAATGATCAATCCTACTTCAGCTCAGTACGTTCCCCTTTTACATCTCTGTTTAAAGACAGATATTAGTGTGGTAAAGGCAAGGTGTGCTTACATTTCCATTTTATTTACAATTGTCTTGCATCTACTCAGCTTCCACATGCCTCCTGAGACTGTAACAGTGATCATTATTGCAATTTGATGTTAGAGATGAAACAAAAAACAAAATTTCTGTCTGATCCTGGCATTCATCTTCTGAGAGTGAATCAGCAATCGGAGGGTTAATGCAGTTACTCTCTCTAGTTTTATATCCTTCTATCATGTTCAACATTCCCTGACAGTAATGTAGGGAGACAACTTGCCAAACACTTCAATTAACTAACCATCCTCTAATTGCTTCTGGGGTTTTCCAATGTGGATAAAGGTAAAAACCTGTGACCTTTTGGATAGCTTTAAACTTGGTGTTTTGAACGTGCCAATGGGGACTTGAGCAGAATAGTCTGTAAAAGCAGCATTTCGTAGCTGACTCATGATGACCTGTAGTTCAGTAAATTTAGATCTATACCCAAATACACTCTGGATCTGTTGGTAATTCCAAGGACGTGCTGGTAGGTTAATTGGTTACTGTAACTAATCTATTAGTAGAGGTATTGACAAAAAAAATCAAAGAGAAGTCAATGGTTGTGTGGGAGGGAATTGTTACAAGGCTACAGGGAAAGTGAGGGTAGTGGGAATGCGACTGGTGGACTGGTGGACATCCTAGTACATCATCCTAAGCATGAAATTTTTACCATTATTTAATAACATAGAGTTTATTGAGTGTTGGTGCTTGGCCAAGTGGATAAGGCGTCGGTTTAGTGATCTGAAGGTCGCTAGTTCGAGCCTCAGCTGAGGCAACGTGTTGTGTCCTTGAGCGAGGCACTTAACCACACATTGCTGTGCGACGACACCGGTGCCCAGCTGTATGGGTCCTAATGCCCTTCCCTTGGACAATATCGGTAGTGTGGAGAGGGGAGACTTGCAGCATGGGCAACTGCCGGTCTTCGATACAACCTTGGAAGCCTTCCAAGGCGCAAATCCAAGGTCTCACGAGACTAATGGGTGCCTATAAGAAGAGCTTGTTGTTGTTATGCCTCCTGATTTGCATGTTATTAGATAATGCAACTCCTGTTTCCAGCCAGTAATATTTTGTATGTATTAAGTACTGCAGCGTTCTCCTGAGAACCCTGCTATCTAATGTCACCAAAGAATTTTGTTTGTAGCCATTATACTTGGAACAAACATTTGGCTAAGATGTCACATGACATAGTAAATCAACAAAACATATCTATATGAGCAAATTTATTTGATTGTTACAAAGACTTAAATTAGCACATAGTACTTTTAGCAAAGCAGATTAAAATAGAAACATTTCACAATGAAGTACTATGTCTATCTCAACCATCAGGCTCTTGAACCAGACAGGATAAATTCAGTCAGCTTTATTTTCCTTATCACCAAACTGTTCCCACAGCCTATGGGCTCACTTTCAAGAACTCCATCTCATGTTCTTGATATTTATTGCTTATTTACATAAACAATAGTTAGTATTATTATTATTATGATTACTCTTATATATTTTTTTCTCTACTCAAGCTTGTAAAGCCCAAGGTACAGGCATAGCCAAGTATACTCATTTGTCAAATGCTTGGAAAATTCAGACCATTCTACTGGTGCTTAGTGTGGATTTCTGGAGATTTACATAAGTATAGCTGTGTAAGGGAGTTTCGTCCTTTATGATACTGCGTAGGCTAATTAAAATGGGTTCTTTGTTATGTTATACTTGGGAATGCTTCTTTGTTATGTTAAACACTGAGAAAGTTTTTGCGCTAGCAGCTTGTGTTGGGTTAGGAGTGTGATAAGAATATGTTACGAAACAATTGGGATAGTTGTTATGTTTTTGGTGTATTTGCAGACACTGTATGCACGGGGTTTTGGGGCAGAAGGCGGGAGAGAGAGAGACAGAGGATGGACCAGGTGCTGTGAGTCCACTAACGGGGTTGGACCCCGAGGAGGGCGTTCGGCAAGGAGCTGAAGACGGACTCATGTGGAGCATCTGGTCGACCACCGTTGTTGGTCCCAGGCGGCCGGTCGAGGTGGTCCGAGGGGTCGCAGGGTGAAGTAGAAGGGTCCTGAGCTCCAACTGTTTGTACACAAAGAGATTGAACTTTGATAAGTGTGGTGCCTTTTATTTTCCTTTTATATTTTATTCTCTATTAATTATATAGTTCCAGTAATATCTATAAACTGTAAATCATTTAATTGTATCTGGTGTATTGTCTGTTATTTGGGTGGGGTGGGGTGCATCACACAGCATCCACACAAACTAATTACCCAGTTTGGCGGGGCCAAGGGCTGTTTCCCCAGACGACAGCGAGCCGAGCGACCCTGAGGGTGGCCGGGGGGCTACAGCTGTGTAAGCCTAATTGTTTAATGCTATTGTGTAGTGACTTTGGGATGATACCAGCTGTAGATATTACCATTGGGACAATGTACGCATACCCTGTTCACGTTGCATAATCTTTCAATTTCCTCTTTTAATTCAGCATATTTCTGGTGTTTCTAATGTATTGATTTTTGTATGTTATGTTATTATTATAATTATTACTTTTTTTTTCTTTATGTATAATAAGTTTATTTTGAAGTTTGATCTTTGCCACTTCTCAGCCCAATCTTCATCCGTTATTGTCCCATGGTAATCTATGGCAAACATCTCCAATATCCACACCACCAACTTTTGTGTCATATGCACCCTTCCACTTTCTTGTCCAAGTCATTTACAAATGTCACAAATAGTAGGGAATATAGAACAGATTCCTGTGGAACACCACTAGTCACTGATCAGGGAGAGTACACTCCACTTACTATTACCTTCTACCTTGAATGAGCAAGCTCTGTATCCACACCAGCAAGCTTGCCTGGATCTCATACCTTCTGACTGTCTGATTGAACCTATTATGGGGAACCTTATCAAATGCCTTACTAAAATCCATATGCACCACATCCACTGCTCTACCTTCATCAATGTGCTTTGTCACATCCTCAAAGCATTCAACCACGTTCATGTAGCATGACCTGCTAACTATCACTAATCAGACTAGATTTCTCTAACTGCTCGTAAATCCTGTCACTAAGAATTTTCTCAAATAATTTGACCACCATTGAAGTCAGACTAACTGGTCTATAATTTCCAGGATTGTCCCCACTTCCTTCCTTGCACAAAGGAATAACATTTGCCACCCTCCGATCATCTGGTAGTACTTCTGTGCCAGTGGTACTTAAATTTATATTCATGTAGTCATCAGACCAATGGTCAATTAATCTGCTTCGTACTGCTAGTGGAAGGAATGTCAACCAAAACATACGAACTATTTCCTTGTCATGGTAACAATGGCAAGTCCACTTCAAAGTTAATTTTTGCATTGCTATGTCACATCTTGAAGATGCACCAATGGAAATATTCCTTCCCTTCCAACAGTGCAGTGGAATTTTTGAAGCACTTCAGCTTAAAGAATTGTCTGAAGAGCATACAGTATATCACTGACAAATCAGCAATTTCTCAATACTCTCTCAGTGTGTGCCTAATGATTTTGATTACTGCAAATACATTACATGTATACATTAAACAAATAACTATGATTTCTATGGACTATATTACATAATCTTATTTGTTGTCTTTGTAAACGTGTCAGGTCACCGCAATGTTCCTTTGATCCTGCATACACATGTGCACATTCTGGTGAAAACTTCACATTCATCTTTCAGGGTATCTGTACTACTCTGCGCATACAAATTTATGCTATTTCACTGTAGATAAGTAATCATTTGGGGTTCCTAAATAACAATAACTACACATACTCACAGATTCTCACGTTTCTCAGGTAAGAGACCATACTGATGAATCAATTACTCTGCAAGTTGAACAAAACATAAATAGTGACTGCACAGTATGCACTCTGGGTGGAGAACTCCCATGGCCAAGGGCAGGAGTGGCCTGGCAAAAGCATCAAGGACTGAGTTGGCCAAGTTCTAACCAACAGGGCTGCCAGACTGAGTCTGTGGCAGACAATGAGCAAACTAACCAGGAGGATAAACCTAATTAACCACTTCCTCACCAGTGTAGTGTGTGACAGATACATCTTTCTATAAGATCAATGGTGGAAAAGACCACCAGACATTGCTTGTGGAGCGAATGTTCTGCTATCATAGTCAGGACACCTTCGTTCCATTACATTACGTCAACATTCTGCTAAATAAGATGGGTTCAGAACACAACTTGTGCGAGAATTATTATGTTATTAGTGGTGATTTTTATAAGGTAAATATCATCCAGCTCCCGTGAGAACAATTAAAGTCTGCCACGAGCCTTCGGACACACAACCTCTGGCAGCTAACCCGCTGCTCCTGATGACCCATGTCCTCCTGCAACACCGTCCTAGAATCAGCACACCTTCAGAGCCATGGAAATCCGGAACCCTGAAAGTGCGCTGGTCTTGTCTTTCAGGCTACATCCTTAGGATATCAGAAAGCGGCCACTCGTGAGACCCTGAGAGCGAGTCCCGTTCCCACAAGGAACTGAAGTCAGAGTGTAACTCCAGGTCAGGGTCTTCAAAAGAACCTTGAAAAGGAAAAAAAGAAGAGATATCAAAGGTAGAAATGGAGCTCTTTCCAAAGATGCAAGCAAAGCAAAGGAGTCGCTGGTTAGCACCCATCATGATTTTGCTCCACCCCTCCGGCTAACAATGAATAGTTATCAAAGTTTCTAAAAGGGAAAGTGTTACTTGACAAATCCAATGGAATTCTTTGAAGAAGTTATGCGAAGGATAAAAAGGGTTAATGCAGAGGATGTAATTTATTTCGAGTTCCAAAAGACCTATGTAATATGTCACATGATAGAGACATGGTTAAGCTCTGTTTCCACTCAGTGAGTCTGGGCAATGGTAGCAACATGATCAATGTGCCGGCTTCAGGGTAGGAAAGAGGGCAGAGATTTAGAGGGCAGTCATTCAGAATGGTAGAAAGCGTAACATAGTTAAATGCTAAGTCATTGTGTTTTCCCTTCCTTTATATTACCAGTATAGACCTCATGCAAGTTTAAATTTGGATTGGATGTTTAGTTAATATTACCGACGCAACAGTTAGGACTGCTGCTATACAACTGCAGAGATCCAGGTTTGATCAGAGCTGACGTCAGAAAAACCAGCACAGTCCCAGAAACAGGTACCAGAAAGAGAATTTGCAGCCTTAGGCATGCACTACTTTACTCTGAAAACTTGCTTTTCTCCAGTAAAGGGAGGGTTAGAAAGACGCTTTGGAGAAGCCTTTGGTGATCACTTCATGGACAGTGCACGGTATTCAATCCTTAGTGTCACAATCAAAATTGATTAAAGAGTTTAACTACTGAATGGAATCAGAATTTAAGCATTTTAATGCCATTTCTGCAGGGCTCTGGGCTGAGTTCTGTCGGGCTTGTGTACCAAGTAAGAGATGGGTGCGCCTTTAAACTTCTAATTTCTGACATTTTCCACAGAGAGTAAATATAATAACTGACTTTGGCAAGACTCTTAAGAGATATTCAACTCTATTTGTTCTCAAAGCCTGACAATGCAGCTCATCAGAATAGGATATTACCTTTTCAATAGCTTTCAACTTTAAATAGCATAATTTAATATTATTTGCAACATCCAATACTAAATAATTTAATAAAAATAGCTTCTGTTTCAATGCCATCATTCACAAACCACACTCGATGAAGAATACCTTGTCCACCTTCCCAGATGAATGGCAGGAGTTGAAAGGTTATCCTCGATGAATAGGCTTCTCTTTATCAGAATATTACTTTTTCTAAGAAGTAAATTCCTTTGCTGTGTTCCTACGGGTATTACTTTCCATGTTCCTCCAGTCAGTCCTTAGAGCTGTCCTCAAAATATAGTCCACTGGGGCCTCTGTACTTTCAGTCCTTGCCCAGAGCAATAGCTAACTCAAAGCTAATGCATAGGGAATACCTTCCATTTTCACATTCCTATCCTAATTATTAACATAGCAATGCATGGCTGGTCTGATCTTTATCTTCAAGCCCTGTGCAGAGGAAGAATACTTGTGCGTTTGCAAATTTGCAGTTTGATATGCCTAATTTAAATTCAAGTCATAAGGAAACTGTAATGTATTATTAAACTTAAAAATGGAATTTCTCATATTGTTTTAGGATAAGTGATGGATTTCTCCTCGCCCAGTGATACAGATTTCTTAGGGGGTAGCAATGTTGGAGGTAGGAGAAGATAGAAGGAAAAGCTGAGTATTTGCCAATAAGCTATTCGACTTTAGGGGGTTGCATAGATGAGTCTAATCCCAGACTCATTCAGTCTCCAGTTCAGTTTCTACCTTACTCCCCTTTATACAAAACTAATGCCATTTACGCCTGTTGTTATTCCAATATATCTTCCCCCTCCCTATGATTTTTACATCATTCCCAAGGTTTGATGTCCGTAAGTGAATGCAACACTCCAGCAGGGAGCCTTATCGTTGATTTATAATGGGTTTGAAATCTTGCTTTTTCATTGCCCCCAGAAACATAATTCTCAATTTATATCATTAGTTTCCAAGATCTGGATACATAAAATCCCATCCATCTCAGACCCTGTGCATCCTTTAAAAATGTGTATCTCTTCACTCTGATGAAGAAAATTAACAATTTTCAAATTAACACTACTTCACAATTCCATGTTAAATTTCAACACCGTGTTGAATTTCATCTTATTTACCAGCCCTTCTATGTCTGTCTGAAATCTGTAAGCATCCTTCTTCTATCTATTACTTTACTGAAACACTAACCATATCCAAACTGAAATCCCCTTGATTCATAAGTCTGGGTCATTAATATGTAATGAACAGATTTCCAGTTCTGATGGAGCTACCCCAGAGAAGCTTTGAAAACTTCTAGAGATGTGTGGTGGGGAGAATATTGACTGGCTGCATCACAACCTGGTATGGAAACACCAATGCCCTTGAATGGAAAATCCTACAAAAAGTAATGGATATGGCCCAGTCCATCACAATAAAGCCCTCCACACAACAGAGATCATGTACATGGAGTGTTGTCACATGAAAGCAGCATCGATCATTAGGGACTCCCACATCCAAGTCATGCTCTCTGCTGCCATCAGGAAGAAAGTACAGGAGCCTCAGAACTCACAACACCAAGTTCAGGAACAGTTATTACCCCTCAACCATCAGGCTCTTGAATCAAAGGGGATAACTTCACTCAACTTCACTTGCCCCATCACTGAACTGTTCCCACAAACTATGGGCTCACTTTCAGGGACTCTTCATCTCGTGTTCTCGATATCTGTTGCTTATTTATTATTATGACTACTTTTTTTTCCATACTTCTGTTTTGTACAGCTTTTTGTCTTTTGCACATTGGTTGTGTGCCCTGTTGATTTGGTCTTTTATTGATTCTATTATGGTTATTGGGCATGCCTGCAAGAAAAGGAACTTAGGGTTGTGTATGGTGACATATACAGTATATACTTTGATAATAAATTTACTTTGAACTTCGAACTGATGCAGATTTCTCTCCATTTTAATAAAAAAAAACTATTCATCACTTCTCTTAGCTTCCTGACCTTTACCCACCTTCATCCCTCCCCAGTCCCTCTCCCTTTAATTTTCTGGGCTTTAACTTTGCTAACAAGCCTATTAGGTTTTAATTGATAAAATAAGCATTGATAATCGAGATTCACAAGAATAAATGTGAATAACAACATAATAGTCTTGTACTCGTTCTTTCTGCCTTTTATTTCTGTTTTCAGTTCTCTGTGTTTCATATCCATCATAAATCCAACCTAAACTTTAGTGCAAAGCGTTTCTCATGTGCAAAGTCCTCAGAGAGAAGGACAACACAGACATTGAGGAGACATAAGAGGCAATGAATGAATCTCTGCTGATAAAGAGGAGACCTCCACAAAGTAAGGATGTCAATATCAGCAAGGAAAAGACCTTGAGAGATGATGAATAGACCTCCAGAGGGAAGCAATAACTATTGAAAATATTAACTGGCATGTGGAAATTTTTGAATTGATATCGGAGGGCGGAGTATGGATTCTAGCTCTCTTTTATCATTTCAAAACGTTTGAATTTTTGAGTGATCAAACAAGTTAATGAGGGAAATGGGAGATGGCGTTTGCATGGGTGTTCACCAGATATTTGATAAATTTAATTACCATTGGCAACATGGACAGGAGGATGGCTCAAAGATGAAAACTGAGAGTACAGGTGTCCCCTGCTTTACGAAACCTAACTGTTATGATAGACCTACATTAGTACCCTGTTTTCGCTTTCAGAAGGTGTTTTCACTGTTACGAAAAAAAGCAGCGCGTGAGAAAAGTCAGCAAAAAGCCGCTCTCCCCTGGATTCGGAACTGCTTTCTTGCTGGCATTGTTTAAACATGTGCCTGTGAGCAGCCGTTTGCAAGATGAGTTCTATGGTGTCAGAAAAGCCTGAAAGAGCTCGTAAGGGTGTTACACTTAGCATAAAATTAGACATAATTAAGCATTTCGATCGTGGTGAACGAAGTAAGGACAAAGTGAGTTTGGCTTGTGGAAGCTGACGAACATGATGTTGAAGAGGTTTTGGCATCCCATGACCAAGATCTGATAGATGAAGAGCTGATGCAATTGGAAGAGGAAAGGATAACAATCGAAACCGAATGAGTAATGATAAAGTACGACTTTAATTTTGAAAGGGTACGTAGGTTTAGGGGATATTTGCAAGATGGTTTGAGTCCTTACGAAGAACTGTGTGATAGAAAATGCGTGAGGCTCAGCAGTCAAGCAAGCCTTCCACATCAGCCACAGCAGACAACGAACTTCGACCTTCGACATCAAGATGGGCAGTCATAGGAGAAGATGAGCTGCCTGCTCTAATGGAAACAGATGACGACAAGATGACACCCCAGTGTCCCACCACCAGGCCACGGACAGATACCGATTCGCGGAGAATGGAGCGGAAGCTGGGAGGCACACGGCACATCTTTAAGAAAAAAGCTGAGATAAACATGCTAATTAATTAGGTGCCGCCCGACATGCAATTGTCGGCCCAGATCAGAGGTGACGCAATCAGAAATCGACTCTGATCTGGGCCGACAATTACGTGTTGGGCGGCACCTAATTAATTAGCATTTTATTTCGGCTTTTTTCTTAAAGATGTGCTGTGTGCCTCCCGGCTACCACTGCACCCCTGCATGCTTCGCAGCAATATATCAGTCGGCAGCCTGGAGGGTGGGGGCCACTGCGCTACCCAACCTGCGACGACTCAGTCTAACACACCATCATCAGTGTGCTCGGCGCTGTCCCGATTCCGGTAAGTCATACTACAATGTACATACATTATTTCTACTTTGTATAGGCTGTGTATTTTTACGTGTTATTTGGTATGATTTGGCAGCTTCATAGCTTAAAGGTTACTGGAGAGCGCTTGCGCCGTGTTTTTGCCAACAGCGCTTGCGTGAGATTTTCTGCTGACGGCGCTTGCGTGAGATTTTCTGCCGACGGCGCTTGCGTGAGATTTTCGCTACAGAGAACAGTGCAGTAATGATTGTGGAAAAGTATTTCTACCTTATTTAGGCTGTGTATTTATCATATCATTCCTGCTTTTACTATATGTTACTGTTATTTTTGGTTTTGTGTGTTATTTGGCATGATTTGGTAGGTTATTTTTGGGTCTGCGAACGCTTACAAAATTTTCCCGTATAAATAAATGGTAATTGCTTCTTCGCTTTACGACATTTCGGCTTACGAACCGTTTCATAGGAACGCTCTACCTTCGGATGGCGGTGGAAACTTGTAATAGGAAATGCTTGTTTTTTTACTGTCATATTGGAGCGTGGTAAACATCACTGGCTGGAACCACTGCTTTTTTGTTGGTATATTTTATTTATAGGCACAGATATATAGCAAAGTTTTCAAATTTACATATGGCTCCAAACTTGGTCATTAGTAAACATCAAGGAAATAGTAAAGGATTTCAGGAAAACTTCGGCAGTCTAAGTGGGCAGAGAAGAAGCAGAATAAGTTAACTACAGAGAAATGTGAAGTAATAATTTTCTGCGGACTATTAGGAGAGACAAAACTATTGATACTAGGTGATACTATTCTAAAGAGAAAGCAAACAATTAGACCATGGTGTACATATGTAGATGTTTTTGAAAGTGGAAGGGCATTTTGAGAGGTATTAGTAAAGGTGACTTGATAGAGATGAACAAGGTGATAAAAGGCACTGATTGAGTGGATAGCCAGAGATTTTTCCCAGGTGAAAATGGTTAATACCAAAGGGTATAATTTTAAAGTAATTGGAGGAAAGTATAGTGGGGTTGTCAGAGGTAAGTTCTTTATACAGAGTGGTGAAAGCATGTAATGCCTTTACTGAAGGGTGTTCAGGGCAGCTACATTAGGGATCTTTTAAAAACTCTTAGACACATGAATGATAGAAAAATGGAGGACTATGTAGGATTTACCTTAGAGTAGATTAAAAGGTGGGACAGCATTGTGGGCTGAGGGGCATGTACAGTGCTGTAGTGTTCTGTGATATGGAATCCTGTAATCCATAAATTGAGACAATGCAAAAGCAGGGATATTGCATTGAACCTGTACAAAGGTTGGTTAGGCTACATCTGGAGAATTGCTTCCAATGCTAGTCCCAAAATCTAGAAATAATGTGAACGTCTTGGACAGAAAGAAGGAAAGAATGACTAGAATGGAGGATTAGAGAAAGTTAAGAGGAGGCTTGGCAAGAGTGTGCAAGATCATGACAGGACAGGTTTAGATAAAGTAAATAGAAGAAGCTCTTCCCTTTAGCAGATGGGTCAAGAATCGTGGCAACAGACTTACATTTTATGCAAAAGTTACAGAAAAGATACGACAAAAACATTATTTGTGGCACGTGGCCAAGTGGTTAGGGCGTTAGACTAGCAATCTGAAGGTTATGGGTTCGAGCCTTGCGTGGAGCAGCATGTGTGTCCCTGAGCAAGGCACTTAACCACACAATGCTCCAGTCTACCCAGCTGAGAATCGGTGCCGGCAAAAATGGCAGGGGTTAACCTCATGATAGACTGGCGTCCTATCCGGGGGGGGGGGCGCGCTCTCGTACTCTCAGTCGTTTCACGCCACGGAAACCGACATAAGCACCGGCCTGATGGGCCACAAGGCTCGTGACAGACTTTAATCCTTAAAAACATTATTCAGAGGGAGATTAGGATCTAAAATTCACTAGTTCAATACCTATTAACATGGTGGGAACCAAAAAAGAAGGGAATTTGATAGGCATTGGAGAGAGAACAATTTTAGAGGCTCCAGCAAGCATCACATTATGATTCTCCATCATTTTCCAAAATGCAACAAGTGACTGGAGTTTCCTTGAGATATGGGAACTCTGCACATTTGTTGTCAGAGAGCCATCATTTTACCTAATCCTTTCTCCTTATCTAGTTTGTAATTTCATTAATTCCTATTTATTTGTTTGTTTAAACAATTCTTCCCAATTTCCTATACTTCATTTTACTATCATCTCCTCAGACCTAGTTACTACATCACTGTCTGGTATGGAGGAGCTACTGCACAGGGCCGAAAGAAGCTGAAGAAGGTTGTAAATTTAGTCAGCTCCATCTTGGGCACTAGCCTACAAAGTACCCAGGACATCTTCAAGGAGTGGTGTCTCAGAAAGGCAGCGTCTATTGTTAAGGACCTCCAGCACCCAGGGCATGCCCTTTTCTCACTGTTACCATCAGGTAGGAGGTACAGAAGCCTGAAGGCACCCACTCAGCGATTCAGGAACAGCTTCTTCCCTTCTGCCATCTGATTTTTAAATGGTCATTGAACCTTGGTCACTACCTCACTTTTAAAATATGTATTATTTCTGTTTTTGGACGATCTTTAATCTATTCAATATATGTATACTGTAATTGATTGATTGATTTATTATTATTATATTTTATTTTTTTCTTCTGTATTATGTATTGCATTGAACTGTTGCTGCTAAGTTAACAAATTTGATGACACATGCTGGTGATGATAAATCTGACTGAAAATTGAATTATTTGATTCTTGGTTCTGCAGCTTCTCCCCATCACCAGCCTACCCTCACATTTATTTCTCACTTGATGCAAATTCTCATCCGTTTGCTTTAGCTTCTTATCTCCTTTAGCAATGGACGATAATTTGGGAAATTGCAAAATTGTCCATTTTTGGCAGGAAAAAATAAAACAATATATATACTGATAGCAGATCTCAGAGCTCAGAGACACAGAAGCATGGATGTGGAGAGGACGTTTTCTCTTATGGGAGAATCTCAAACCAGGGGACACTCTTTAAAAATGAACGATCATCTATTTAAGATAGATATGGGGAAACAATTTTCTCCCAGTGGAGAGAATTGGGAATCTTTGAAATTCTTTCCTTCAAAGATGTGGACAAATTTCTAATAAGGAAGATCGTGAAAGTTTACTTTACGCACTTTGGAAAATATTGCTGAAGTTAGAGTGAGGTTAGCCACATTCAAAGGTGGAAAAGGCTGGAAAGGCTGAGCAGCCAGCTTCTGCCAATTCATTGTTTATTTGTTCAGTAGGTAGTACCAAGTCAGTGATGGCTAGGACTGGAAACTTGACGGCTGAACAAAGAAAGAGAGGTGGTGGATGAGAGCATTCACAAAGCATAAGTAATGCTCAGGAACAGAACACAAACCAAGCACATTCCCTCCCATCTGTTAAGCACTAATGCATACCAATCAAGCACCAATAATTATAATGTAATTGCATTTTTTGAAGAATAAGCTTTTAAACAGCGTTATTCATGATCAAATTTCTAAAGCTTAAATTTCTTCACTGAAATTGTAACAGAGATATTTCAAACTATTCAGTGCAGGATTAGACAGATGTGCAGGGAATAATTTGCCTACCATTGTAACAGTAAAGCTCATACCCGTAATTACATACATTTCATTCTGGATTATATTGTACTATTTTGCAGAAGTGGTAATATCAGGGAGGTCATATAAACATAGATGTGGAAGATTGTGAAGCCTTGGTGTCTGTTTCATTCTACAATGGCCTTTCTAACTTTCCCACCAAAATGCTGGGATAAATTATCCATTTCAGCTTAAAATTTATTATGTTGTAAATATCACAGGTGTAGTAATGCAGGCAAGGTGTATTAAATATAGAGCAGGAGGGCCCCTTTCATTTCCTTTAATTGCAAAGAATTCTTCCAAGTGCTTGTGATGGGCTATCCAGAGCTTCAGAGCTGCTGCTTCTAAATGCTCCCAAGGCCAGCTGCAATCTCAAGGCAAGGCTTTGCCATTTCCTGCAAAGGTTTCTTCCATTGAGTTACCTCTCTACTTCACAGAGGTTGGCCATTTGGGTCCATTGAGTCCATGTTGGCCTGCTGAGGATTTCTACTTCCTATTCATTTTCCCTGTAAACCATTCTCCTCACAATTCCAACAACTCCCCCCAGTCTTAACACATCAAAAGCCAAACACAAAGGACAAATTTAAGCGCCGGGCCAAATTGGAAGGGTTAAGTATGGGCCGAAATAGAGCAGCGGGTCCCGGAGCGCAAGAGCGTATCAAATTGGCAAGGCCCGGATCCGAGAGCAATGTGCTGTTTGGCCAATGCAGGCACCAGGCCAGATTGAAAAGGTTGGGGTGTCAGGGCCAGAGACAAGGCCTAGCCAATTTTCAGCTCGCTGCTCCATGAGGTTTACTTCCCTCTGTGCTGAACTGAAGCTGGCCTGTAACTAACAAGCACCTCAATGGGCTGTGACTGGCTTCGAAGCTATGGACTCACTTTTGTGAACCTCAGTTCCGAATGTTATTTGCTTATTTTTTATTGTTTGCTCAATTTGTTTTAGGTGTTTGACAGTCTTCTTTTTTTAGTGGGTTGTATTGGGTTTCTATATTTTGAGGCTGCCTGTAAAGAGAATAATCTCAAGATTGTATAGGGAATACATACTTTGATACTAAATGCACTTTGAACTTTAACACTCCATTTTTTTTCATCTATGGATCTTCTAAATGCCCCTAATATATTTGCCTCTGCTGCCATCCTCGGCAACACTTTCTAAGCACCCTCCATTCTCTGCATAAAAACTCTACTTCTGACATCCTCCCCATACTTTCCTTCAACTATCTTAAAATTATGCCCCCTTGCATTAATCATTAATACCCTGGGAAAAAACGTCTCTTCTTATCAACTGTAATTATCCCTCTTATCATTTTATACACTGCCGTCAAGTCACCTCTCATCCTGCTACGCACCAAATAGAAAACGCCTAGCTCGCTCAATCTATCCCCATAAGACAAGTCGGCATCGTTTGGCAGTTTAATAAAGAATCGACCTTATTGAGTCTTCGTTGGAGGAGTACCTGCAGCGAGATAACTCTTGCCAGAAAGAGCAAGGAGTTCATGCAAAAAGGTGCTCTCTCTCTCTCTAAAGGAATTTAAGATCAGTTGATTTAAACTGTTTATTTTCGGCATCGTGACTCCTGTGGACAGAACCAGCAGTAAAGTTGTGTCGATGAAGAAATCCTTCTCCAGAGAAATCTCTCCCAATTCAATGTGTAAAACTGTTGGACTTTCGAAGTTATCACTTTAAGAACTATATCTGACTATCGCTTTAAGAACTGTTTTCGCATTTAACGCTTTAAGAACCAGAGCCGAGTGACAAGTTGGTGAATGGCTGCATATCTGTTAACGTCCGGTTAAATTTTTCCTTTGTTTCTTTTTCCCTTATCATTTATACGTGTTTAATAAATGTTTGGTTGTTTTTATATAACCTGTCTCGATTGATATTCATTGTTGCCATACGTAACACCACACAGACACGTCTCCCTGGTTTCCATGCCTCCTGACTTCCATGGAGAACCTTGTCAAACACTCTACTAAAATCCATAGTAAATGGATCCACATGCACAGCTCTGCTTTCATCAGTTTTTTTTGGCATTTCTTCAAAGAATTCAATCAGACTCACAAGGGATATCCTGCCCATCACAAAGCTATACTTCCGTTAATGCCCCACTTCCCCTTCGTACCTCATCTGTTATTTATTTATTTATTATTACTATTTTCCCCCTCTCTCCTTTTTCTCCCTCTGTCCCTCTCACTATACTCCTTGCCCATCCTCTGGGCTTCCCCCCTCCCTAGGCCTCCTGTCCCATGATTCTCTCATATCACTTTTGCCAATTAACTTTCCAGCTCTTGACTCCATCCCTCCCCCTCTTGTCTTCTCCTATCATTTCGGATCTCCCCCTCCCCCTCCCACTTTAAAATCTCTTACTATCTCTTTCTTCAGTTAGTCCTGATGAAGGGTCCTGGCCTGAAACGTCAACTGTACCTTTTCCTATGGATTCTGCCTGGCCTGCTGCGTTCACTAGCAAGTTTTATGTGTGTTGCACAAAGCTATACTGACTATCCGCAATTGATGTTTACTTGATGTTTCTTTCTTGTGAAATCTGTTTATGTGTCATTATGTGCCTGTAATTCTGCTTTTCATTCCACCTGTGTATGCATGCACTTGTGCATATGGTAATAAACAGAACTTTGACTTTGATTGACAGAGGTCAATTAACTGGGTGGAAACTGCAGCACTTGGAGGAAACTCATTTAGTCACAGGGAGAAAGTGGAAACTCCACACCAGCCCCAGAGGCCGGACAGAACATGGATTGCTGGTGTTACAGAGCAGTTATTTTACCACCTTCACCACTTTGCCATCTACGGTTAAGAGTTCAGTTGCACAATGTCCACAGAAAGTAAGGTGATCTAAGTATGATTCAAGTCACCGTATGAGATGGGTGACATGTTGGATGCTGTAATGTGTAGGTCTATTTGTTTTAACACAATGACGCTAATTATTGACTGGTAACTTACGCATACGCATTGATTTGTTACTCTCTCTCTCTCTCTCTGGAAAGTGAATATACACGTTAACTTCTTCTCAGAGTGTGTGCCTTTATTTATTCATAATGTAGTTGTACAGACAGAACAGGTGCTAAATTGCATAGATTAGTAATTTACTATAAATTTGGAGCCAAGATTACATAATTACCAGGATGAACTTAGTGTTATGTTCTTAGTATAAAAGTATGAACTACGGTGCTTAAAGGAATGAGTGCATGCAATACCTTTCACATTGTGATTCCTAAAGGAACAGTGGTTGAATTGTCTAGCTAATTACCAACAATGAAATATGACCTGCGATCCCTCCCAGTGCGTTAGGATACCCTTCACCCTCTGATTTGCACTGAAGGAATCTGGTTTCCGAAGATTCATACTATGTTCATTGTTGTTGTAAAATGACACGAGGTGGCTAGAAAGTTAAAGGGACAGTGTACCATTGCCTAGTTCAGATCAACACAACACTAGGGTCTCAGCAGAGTCCAGAATCTGCAAAGTGAAAAAAGTAAATCCAAGAAGGGAAGGGCACTTCAAACATTTTACCAATTCCTCTCCAGATCTGTTCTACCTTCCCTAAGATAATCTTACTGTCACATTCTGCTTGTCATGACCTATGTTGCTACACTGTAACTGTTCCTTGTCCCTTATTTTAATATTCTAAATGTCCCATCATCATGGTGTCCAGTCCCTCTACACTTCTATCCCCCATTAAGAAGGCCTTAAGGTTTTCCGCTTCTTCCTCGAACAAAGACCCCACCAGCTCCCCTCCACCACCGTCCTCCTCTATCTAGCAGAGCTGGTCCTCACCCTCAACAATTTACCCTTCGGCTACTCCTACTTTCTCCTCACTTAAGGGGCAGCCATGGGCACCTGCATGGGCCCCCACTACATGGAACAGTCAATGTTTCAAGCCTTCCCTTGTAATGCTTCCCAAATCTTTCTGTGCCGCATTGACAACTGCATTGGTGCTGCTTCATGCACCCGTGCTGAGCTCATCAATTTCAACAACTTTGCCTCCAACTTCTATTCTGCCCTTAACCCTTATCAAGTTATCAAAGCAGGTCAAATTGGACCCGTTTTGACACTTGACAGCAGTAAAAACACCCTAAATGCCATTTTTAGCCAAAATTTGATGACTTTTCCTAAAGTGACCCAAGTTGCGCAAAAATGGAAATATTTAAAAATTTTATGCTTTTGTACAGGTGCTACAAAGTTTTGTACATTGAGGCTGTTCAGGGTCAAATTTGACCCGTATCTATTGAAATGGATTTTGGATCTCTGAAACATTAATTAAGGATTAATCACCCATTTATTAATGTCAGATAGGCTATTTATACATTCTAAGTAGATCTATGGTTCAAAATTTGGTATAGACACTTGTTATGAGGGGATTCTTGGGCCGGGTCAAAATTGACCCGGACCATACTGTGAAGGTATAGGATACCTTCTGGGTTATAGAATACCTGCCTGGGCTAATTTCACTTGGTCCATTTCTGGCACCTCTCTCCACTTTCTTGGTCTGTCTGTCTCCATCTCTGGAAACAAATTGTCTCCTGACACCTTTTATAAACCTACTGATTCCCATAGCTATTTTGACAATACATCTTCCCACCATGTCTCCTGTAAAAATGCTATTCCTTTTTCTGAATTCTTTTATTTCTGCCACATCTATTCCCAAGATGAGATTTTTTTTACCACCCTCCTTCTTCAAAGAATGGGTTTTCCTTCCACAACTATTGATGTTGCCCTCACCTGCATCTCCTCCACTTCCAGGACATCCATACTCATCCTATCTTCCCACTGCCCTAACAGAAATAGAGTTCCTCATCTTCACCCACAGCCCCCTGAGCCTCCACATCTAACACATCATTCTCCACAACCTCCACATCTTTAACAGGATCCTACCGCCAAACGCACCCTTACCTTCCGCCGTCCACTTTCTGCAGGGATCTCTCCCTCTGTGTTTCCCTTGTCCATTTGTCCATCCCCACTAATTTCCCCCTGGCTCTTACCCTGCAGGTGAAAGAAATGCTACACCTGCCCATTCTCCCCCTCCCTCACTTCCATTCAGGGCCCCAATTAGTCTGTCCAGGGGAGGCAACACTTCACCTACAAATCTTTTTGGTCACCTATTGTATTTGGTGCTCCCAATATGGCCGCCTCTGCATTGGTGAGACCCGACTTAAATTGGGGGACCGATTTGTTTAGCACTCCATCCACGAAAAGCAGAATTTCCTGATGGCCAACTATTTTAATTCCTATCCCCTTCCCATTCTGACATGTCAGTCCATGGCCTGCCCTTATGAAGCCAGTCTCAGGGTGGAAGAGCAACACCTTATATCCCACCTAGGTAGCCTCCAACCTGATGGTATGAACATCAATTTCTCTTTCCGGTATTTTTTCCTCTCCTCCTTCCCTCTTCTTCTATTCCTCACTCTGGCCTCTTACCTCTTTTACTCACCTACCTACCACCTTCACCTGGTACCCCTCATACCATAATAGAATCAATGAAAGACCATTTCTCTGTGTGCAAATAAGATAACAAACTATGCAAATACAAAATTAAAAATAAATAAATAAGCAATGAATATTGAGAACATGAGATAGAGTGTTCTTGAAAGTGAATCCATCGATTGTGGGAATATTTCAATGATGGGTCAAATGAAGTTGAGTGAAAAACCTGATGTTTGAGGGGTGATAACTGTTCCTGATCCTGGTGGTGAGAGGCCTGAGGCTCCTGTTCCTTCTTCATTGATGGCAGCAGTGAGAAAAGAGCAAGTCTTGGGTGTTGGGCATCCCTGATGTCCTTCCTTGTGACAATGCTTGATGTAGATGTGCTCAATGGCGGGGAGGGTTTTACCCGTGATGGACTGGGCCATATCCATTACATTTTGTAGGATTTTCCGTTCAAGGTCACTGGTGTTCCATACCAGGCTGTGTTGCAGCCAGTCAATATACTCTCCACTACACATCCATCGAAGTTAGTCAAGGTTTTAGATGTCATGCCAAATCTTCACAAACTCCTAAGAAGTTGAGGTGCTGCCATGTTTATTTTTAATTGCTTTTTACTTGGTTCTCTGGTATATTTTAGTTTATTTTGTGAATCTTCTATGAAGACAGACACAAAAAGAATTGTTTTATTCCTCTGTCTTCGCCTATTTTCAAACTTTCTGACCTTCTGAGCCAGGTTCTTTTCTCTGCATTGCAATAATAGCATTTGTTTTAAAAGAGCTACCTCACCTCCTTTTTCTTCCTACGCGTCCTTCTGAGATTCCCTGGAAATTTAGTCTAGTTCTGAGCTTAAGTTGCTGCAGGGCTGCAAGGTAACCATCAAATCATACTCACTTATTTCTGTTTGCGTCATCAATCCATCTTGTTATGGACGTTCGATGTCATGAACAGCCTTTAATTTTGTCCTTTTTACCATTTTCCCCATCTTATCCATAAGCCCTATCTCTTCATGTCACATTCTGCTTACCGTGACTTGCATTGCTACAGTGCACCGGCACCTTGTCCCTTATTTTTAATATTCTAGATGTCCCGTCACCTGAACTGTTGCCTCTGTTTAGCTTCAACCCCTTCCCGTAATTCATTTTGCTGGGATACCAGAATTAGAATTGTTCAACTGAAACGCAGTCCAGTGGGACAGTTCCCTTTTTTCCCAGTAACAGTGCCACTTGCCAGAAAACAAATCCACCTTCTGCTACTCCAATATTTAAGCCATGCACCTAGTACACTGATCTTGTAAACCCAATGCGAATTGAGCGTGCATTTTGTAATAATCTTCACCGATATTTAAGCCAAGCATCTAATATGCAGAATTTATAAACTCAAAATGCCATTTTGAAGGTTTTTTGGGTAATAATCCAGAAGTTGTTTCTTTTATGACTCTTTTATTAATTTTAATTTGAGTGGGGCATTTTTACCTATCGGAACATTTTCCTTTCACTTCCTGTCCTATTCGTTTATGTTGACCATGACAAATGAATGCTTTCTTTCCTACTCCAAGTTCTGTCTGAGCATAGATAGTTACCTTTGATTTTAGCGCCAGGCCTTCAGCATTGATATGTGTGGCTACAAAAAACAGTGACCATTTTTCTAATTATACTCTTCTCCATCATTACTAATTCTGTTTCCCTTTCCCTTCTTGAATGATGCCCTTGTACCACAGTGCAATGATGAGCTTACTTATCTCCACTGCAAGAGTTTATAACCTGTTACACAAATGAACGAGGTGAGGCTTGGACAACCCTACCTTCTGGACCCCCTGTTGACTTCACACATTCACACCTGTTCTTGGCTGTGGCTACTGATCAAAATCATAGAATCAATGTAAGGAGTCTGGCTGCCTCCTGGACCAATATGTCCAGGCAACATTTCCCCTCCTAGAGACATTGATTTCTCTGAAGCTCAGACTTCAACTCATCAACTGAGACAAAGTTGCTTCATCTGCAGTTATGCCAGAGGTGTGGCTGCAGTGCATCAGGTCTTCATCAAGTTCCACATACATCAAACACACCTCTCACATACTCTCCTCTTCAACTATGACTGTCATAATTCACTGTATTTACTTATTTGGTTTTCTAACTGGAAATTAATAACTTAGTTTATTTAATAGTCCCATTTACATCAGTTTAAGTCACATCTTTCACTGAGTTAACTTCAGTGTGAATCCCTTTAAGATCTAGAAAAACTGCAATGCTATCCAGACAATAACTTTCCTGCTTTCCACAGTTGTCAGTCTGCAAATATTTCCTATGTTTGTCAAATATTTTACTTGAATTCCTCCCGCCAGTGACCCTTATTAATGCATGGTAGTGTGGAGGTTAGTGCAATGCCATTGTAGCTGGGCGTGTCAGAGTTCAGAGTTCAATCCCAGTGTCCTCTGTAAGCAGTCTGTACGTCCTCACCGTGGAATGCGCAGGTTTCTTCTGGGTGTTCTGGTTTTCTCCCACAGTCCGAAAGCTGTACCGGTTAGTAGGTTAATTGGTTATTGTAAATTGTCCTGTGATTTGGCTAGGCTGAAATTGGGGATCGCTGGTGGTGCGGCATGAAGGTTCAAACAGGCCTGCTCCACATTGTATCGCTAAGTAAAATAAATACTTAGTCAGGACCTTACTCCCCTGCTTCACCAACTCACCAACATTTTCAGTTTTGTACCTTATATAATTTATACTGTTTGCTTGAGCAAAAGTCTTCCATGTTCCTACAAGTTTACACTTGAAATATCTGAGTCAGATCTGATTTGACTGTAATTGATTGCAGCTGCCCACCCAATAGAGCATTCAATGGCCACAGGCATTTTGTTTACCACAGACAAATGCTGTCAAATGAACTACAAATTAAAGTTAAGTTGAAGCACAAAACTTTACCTTGTTGTATAAAGAAATCAACCTGAATTCATTTTCCCAGTCCTTGCCCCCAGTAGAATCTTCACTCCTTCACTGAACAAAATGCTAAGTTTGTTTCTTTGTACTCTAACCAAATCTACAACACTTATCGTAAGGAATCTGACTGCTTCTTGGATCTATATAGCTATCTCAGTCACTGAGGCTCTACAATATCTGAAGCTCAGACACCAGTTCATCAACTCTGCTGTGAACATACATCTACTGATGCTTCTGGACACATCTTCAGTGATGTTCCTGGAATCATCGCATGTTTCGGGTCTTTCAACATCATACAACCTCCTCCAGGTGACCCAGCCGGGGCTGATCAGACCCCAGCTTGTATCCAGATGGCTAGCTACTTATGACTCCGTGGCTCCCCTCTTTTGAGCCACCGCCATCTTGAGGCCTTCTCTGCCGCATCGGTGGTACTGCGGATGGCTCTCCTCTTCCTCTCTCCCTCAATGCCCAAAATGCTGAAGGCCCTAACTAAAGAATGGGCTACGAATCCCCTACAACCAACCTCCACTGGGAGACACCTCGCTCTCCATCCAGCCTGCTGACAGTTGCTGACCAGTCCTGCGTAATTGGAGAGCTTCCTTTCAAAGGCCTCTTCCAAGCTATCTTCCCATGGGACTGTCAGCTCCAGCAGCACCACTTGCTTAGTAGACTCAGACACAAGGACAATGTCTGGTCGCAGGGTGGTGGCTGCGATATGGCTGGGGAACTTCAGCTGCCCTTCGAGGTCCACCAACAGCTGCCAGTCCCTTGCAGAGGTCAGAATGCCTGCAGATGTTCTTTTGGCAGGTACTGGCTGCTCCCCAGCTCTGACAAAGGCAATGGTCTGCTTGGAGGGTCGGGTTTTCTTAAGCTGAGGACTGAAGGTTTGGTATGCCATAGAATGGAACTGTGGACTACACTGGCATGTCAAAAGTTATTCTGTTCGAAAACAAGCTGTTGCTTTCTTTACAAGGCTCTGCATTGAGCAAACAGTTCAAAGGTAGTCAATGCCAATTTATGATAATTTCCTTTGTGTTTGATCACCTTATGACTGCAGGGACATGTACAGTATTTCCATTTGAAAGGCTCCATTAGGTTTTTATTTCTGCTTGCAAAATAGGAAAGAGTGGCCTTGGTCTTTTGAGCAGGATGGAATCAAGCCAGAAATGGAATTACTCTGTACTATCATACAATATTTATATGCTGCTGGGAATTCAAGCATTGGTAAAAACAACACTGGAAATATATCAACTGCTGATCGGAAATTAGTTTATTATTAACTGCAGTAAGCCAATTTGTACATACTTGTAGTTAGGTTACAAAACAAATAAATTATTTGGCCCGGCATTCAAGTTCACAGTTGTTTCATGTTGAATCTAAACCATTATCTTCAACATGTGTAGTTAAATAGTGAAAACCAGATACTGTTATCACTGCACAACTTCTCCACACCTCACTGCTGCATTCTTTGCAGATGAAGTTACATTATTTGCCTTTTACCCAGGGTCCATATTGTTAAAACCAATGGAAAAGTTATGTTTTAATCAACGAATGAGTTTCTAATGGCTATTGAGTTACCGTATTGACGAAATTACTTGTTGGCCCTGAAGAAAATTACAAGCTACATTCCCTATAAAAAAGTTAACTATTGAAACTTGTTAAAAGGAATAATATTAAATACTATTTCTAAAATGTTATGTTTTCAATTAAATTTCTCTGTTACTCTCATGTTTGTCCCAATGTTTATTTTGCTTTTCAATCGGTAATTGTTAATATAATTTATCGTTCCTCATTTATAAAAAAATATTCTTCTTTACTAACTTGACTGGCCACTTCTTCAATATCACGGATCTGAAAATGGCACCAAGCTCCAACTTAATATAAAATAAAGAGGTGTTATTCTTTAGTACCCATTTAAATGTTGTGGGGAAGATTTTTTTTCGAGGGTATGAAGAGAATACCGAGTTCTGTTCTTTTACAGAGTATCATAAATCTGGGCCACAGTCAATAGCATAAAGCTTAATTGCTTTTTGATTAAAAACTTTATGGCTGAAAGTGAATATGACCAGAACATAGAAAACTAGTGTAAATAAGGAGGAATAACTCACAATTATATTGTTAATTTTATAAATTAAGAACCAACCTGTGCTATTTTTGATAAGTAGGTACTTCTGAAGGAAAGATGCTGCTGTAACATTGGATTAGTGGCAGTGAAACAGCATACTGTTAGAAACTGAAACATGTATGCTAAACAAAGTGTATCTGGCCCTTTTAACATTTGTAAATGTGTATTGAAAGATCCACGACCAAAAGAATTAGCAAGGTTAGTAAGTGACTTATGACTATTTGCATGGAAATTTATTGCTGCAATGTAACTACATTAATTGTTTTGTCAAAAAATCAAAGCTTGCTGAAGCTTAAGACTCAAGGGTAATGATAGTGTTACTAATTAATATCTGTTGCATAAAGATTATGTTTTAGAATACTTTGCCTCCTGTCAGCTGGTACCAATCTTAGAGGCAACCATACTTACACCCATAAACCACAAACTACACTTCAGGTTACTAATCAAAAGTTACAAAATTAAAGTTTCATTTTTATTTTTATGTACAGATTTTAAGTAATTCCCTTGCTATTTGGCAGAAATAATAGTTGAGCAGGTGACTGTAAGTTTAGTATTGCTGACAGCACTGGCACAAACAAGCACAGAGTGAATGTTGCATATTTTTTAAAAAAGGAAAAAGATGGGGTTAAACCAAGAATGACTGGCATGTTTTATCTATTTTATTTATATTCGGTTTATTTATATCTGAATTTTGGCATCAAACTTCACTGTTGAAGTATCGAAAGTAGAATTAGCAAATGTTGGAAAATGTCTTCATCGTAGCAGCAAATAGTAATAAATTTTTATTGCTCTTTTTATTGCAATTGGATTGCAGCAAATTTCTTCTTCAGATTTCCATTTCTCTCCTGTTACCTTGGATATGATGCAAATTAGATTTCTGTTGTCTTGTCAGTTCGTGAACAAAACCAATGGTACGATTTTGTAATGTATGTCAGGATTCAGCTTTAAGAAACTATTGCACCTCTTGTTCATGTCAATTAATGGCTATCGAATCTCTTTCACTCAGATGTCTCAGCATGTGTCTAGGAGTTAAAAAACAGAATTAATTTTGCAAACAGAAGTTTGAGCAGGTATTAGGAAGGGTTTCATGGAGAGAGACCTGTTCACCAAGGGTATCCTTCTATTATCAGTTACAGACATGTTACTGGCATTGGAATTACTGTCTCACTCTTATTCTGTATGTGTGACATTTGTTTTGGGAGATATGATAAATGGAGCTCTCTGAAAACTGTATATTAATTTTGTGAGAAACAGTAAATTTAAAGTATGGGTTGACAGTAAAGACAGATTTATATTTCTGATTATTTTATTTCTAAAATAAAATGTGCATGAGTCTATTTGACCATTGGTTATTTTGCTGACAAAAAGAAAGAGTTGACTTAGATATGTCATGTACCAATTTGCAGTTGTTTGGTCTGCCATCCAGACAGATTGCACAGTAGATACTTAATGAAGAGAAAACGAAATGTAGAAAATAGTGTTACAATGACAGAGCAAGTCCATTGGAAGTGCAAGGGTCACGATGATGTAGATTGGGAAATCAAGACTTCAAGAGAATATCTTTTAGTTCAAGGTTCAATATTCAAAATAAATTTATTATCAAAGTGCGTACATGTACAACCCTGAGATTCATTTTCTTGCGGGCATACTCAATAAATCCATAGTAGAATAACAACCAAAATATAATCAATGAAAGATCACATCAACTTGGGTGTTCAAGCAGTGCACTAAAGACAACAAATTGTGCAAATACAAAAAGAAAGAATTAATAATAATAAATAAATAAGCAATAAATACCAAGAACATAAGATGAATAATCCTTGAAAGTGAGTCCATAGGTTGTGGGAACATTTCAGTGATGTAACAAGTGAAGTTGAATGAGGTTATCCACTTTGGTTCAAGAATCTGATGGCTGAGGTATAATAACTGTTCCTGAAACTGATGGTGTGAGTCCTGAGGCTCCTGTACCTTCTTGCTGATGACAGCAGTGAAAAGAGAGCATGACCTGGGTGGTGGGGGTCCTTGACGATGGATGCTGCTTTCCTGCAACAATACTCTGTGTAGATGTGCTCAATAGCTGTGATGGACTGGGCCATATCCACTACTTTTCGTAGGACTTTCTATACAAGGTAATTGAGGATATGAGAAGTCCAATTAAACATCTGATACAGTGGCATAGAAGCTGTCCTTGAATCTGGTGGTTCATGCTCTCAGAAACTTTCAGCAGTCTCTTGTCTAAATGAATGAGACAAACAGTGAGGCTGTGGGGGAAGGAAGAAACTGAGCAACAGAATGCCCATTAGAATTGGCAGTAATCCGATTTGCATAAAGTCACCAGACAGCAAGATTATGTTCTAAATATGTTAATTCAGATTAAACAATAGTTAGAATATGAAAGTAACAATGGCAACAGCCTTGACAATGGTTTCCAATGTCAGCTTTAAGACCAGAAGCTCTCTAGACAGCTACACAGGGTGGATTCAGACTCAGGTCAGGATTTAAGAATAGGCTTGGTGCTTTCAAAATCAGAATCCGGTTTATTATCACCTACTTATAAGACATTGAAACTGCTGTTTTGCAGCAGCAGTGCTAAAACATAAAACACACTATAGGCAGTGCAAAACGAAAGTAATAATGAGGTTCACAAGCTGTCTGATGGAGGAAAGGAAGAAGCTGTTGCTACATCATTGAGTGTGAATCTTCAGGAACAGTGAGAAGAGTTTTGATCATAAGACCATAAGATATAGGAGCATTCAAACCAGACCATCCAAACTAGTTTTCAAAATGAACCATGGTACTTTATGGCAGCCACACTCAGTAAAATGGCCATATTCACCAACCAAGATAACCACCATCTGAGTCTTAAATGAATGAATTTCAGAAGCAGAAGACAAAATGTTGCGAGTGAAATCAACCAAGAATGAATCTCCAGGCAAACATCTCTGGCGCCAGGTCCATTTTCAGCTCTGTTAATCAGATTGCTCTCAGATACAACCCCAGAAAAGGGAACAACTTTCTTAAAAGCAATTTCTAAAACATGCATTCTAAAATATTGCTTCACAATCGATTTTGCATTCAATACCATGCAAACGAGTTTGTACAAAAACTTTAGGAGAATAATAAAAGAACAAGTAAGTGTACACTTTCTACCTAGACTGCAAAATGCTTTCAAAATTAACCTTTCCTCCAACATAAGTTATTCTTCAAAAGTGTTCTTAGAAT
Organism: Mobula hypostoma; assembly: GCF_963921235.1. NCBI lineage: Eukaryota > Metazoa > Chordata > Chondrichthyes > Myliobatiformes > Myliobatidae > Mobula > Mobula hypostoma. Next base: position 17,681,637 of record NC_086116.1, read on the forward strand.
GGACCACATTCTATGCAGAGATAAATACAAGAAAGTCTGCAGATGCCATAAGTCCAAAACAGCACACACAAAATGCTGGAGGAACTCAGCAGGTCAGACAGCCTCGATGGAAATAAATAAACAGTTGACATATCGGCCTGAAAGAAGGGTCTCCAACCCAAAACGTTGACTGTTTATTCATTTCCATAGATGCTATCTGATCTGCTGAGTTCCTCCAGTATTGTGTGTGTCTTGCTATGCAAAGATAAATGTTTTCAGGTGAGGTTTTAAAATGCATAATAGTTTGGATGGATATAAAAGAGCCTGTAGCATATTTCTCAAGACAAAGGGAATTCTTGGGCAATGGCTGGTATTTCTTCTTCAAGCAACAAAAAGAATGAGCAATCATTTAAAAAGCTTTCTATTTGTATGATTTTAGTCATGCACAATTTTATGTTGCGCTTCAAAAGTACTTATAAACATTCTCATATACAAGTGAGGAACTTGCCCTACATCTTAATGAGATTTTGGCCGATGTGAGTGTTTTAAGTACATTAGAACATTAGAAAGTTTTTGACAAGAACAGGCCATTCAGCCCAACAAAGCTTGCCAAGTTCCTATTCACATAGTGTAGTTGTTGAAATAATGAGTGAGTTTAGATTTGAAAGTCTCTTAAGGTACCACTCTCAAATACACAACTAGGTAGTTTGTTCCATGTGTCCACAGCTCACTGTGTAAAGAAACGCTTCCTGATGTTAGTCTGTCATCTCCCTTTAACCAGTCTCCATCTGTGGACCCATGTCTTTGTTGATGGATGTATTCAGCAGGTAACGTGGCATGTGGATACTGCAGGCATTCACTCAAACAAGAGCCAATCTTCAGGAAGACATTATGTTAATGTAAACTACAAGCAGCAATCAATTGAAATTAAGGAACAGCTTTGAAAACGAACAATGGTGACTGCAGAGCATAAGAAATGTAGTTTACAAACTCACATGCCAAATGTAAAACAACGGTGTTATGGAAATTTGCCAACATCAAACCGTGACGTCAGATAGCAGTACTTATTTTACACCATTGTGACTGAGATCAAGAAAGCTTGCAGTCCTGACTTAGTTGCTTAGCCCATCAAACATGGCGTTAGGCATATTTGTGCACTCAGAAAGCCAGCTCTCAAAACGCTGATTTTGGGTGTCTGGGGTGTCAGCTTTCAGAAGCTTCAGGAACATCCGTGTGAATTACCGTGTACCAGCAAAGGTGTTTCAACATTCAGAAGTGTCTTGTTGGAGAGCTATTTGTCAGGCACAGAATATCGAAGGAGCTGCTGAAATTGTATTGAATCACTTGCTATTATCTTTGTCCGTAAGACAATAAAACTGGATGTACTTTGAGATCAGGGAGATTCTATTGAGAGGATCTCCAAGGGAATGTCAGCTTGTCATGGCGAATAAAGGACTTTATATCCATTAGTTTCAGTGTTCCCAGTGACTCAGGTCACAGTCGCAGCAATTGTAACCTCAGATTGATATTCTCAATCAACAGGGACCTTTCACCCCATTAATGATCAAAAAAAGTTTCACTTATTATCAAAGTATGTATGCAGTGTGCAACTCTGAGATTATTCTTCTCCAGATAGCCACAAAACAAAGAAAAACCATAGAAGTCACTTCAAAGAGAAACAGAAAAGCCACCCCTCTGTACCAGAAAGAATGGCAACAGTATTATCAACCCTCAAACCCTTCCTCCCCTGCGTGAAATGCAACAACATCGATCCCCAATTCAACCTCTCCCCACACAAAATCGAACAAAAATGCAACAAGAACCCTCATACCCCCCACCCCCTTATAAAACACCACAAGAACATCGACCCCCAAATCACCCTCCCCGCTCAAAAAATTGAGAGTGGACGAAAACAAAAAATATAAAAACTATGAGACTGGAAAAAAAGTTCATAGTATGTAGTCCAGATCCATAAAATGCAGAAAAACCTGAGTAACGTTCTCTGTCATGTCGTAAAAGAGAGGCCCCAAGGCCTACCATCCAGGCACAATGATAGACCACACAGGCTCCCCTCTCCAGCAGCACAGCACTCCCACCAGCAATCAGAATGCAGGCAGTCGGTGCTCACCTTGATGTTTCAATCTTCCTCCTCATTTTAATCAATAAACAATGGAAGCTTTAATCAGCAAAATGGAGTCGAACATCAACTCGCGCCCTGTCCCGCAGCCTCCTCGCAACAAGACTCACGCTCGCTGCCTCCTGGAATCCTATCAGAAACAGCAAAGCACTGGATCATCCAAACGATCTCCAAACTGCAATCACAGTCTCCAACAGTTCCAAAAACAGTTCCAGTTTCAAGATGAAAAACAGATGCAAAAGAAGTGAAGTAAATAGTTTTGTGGTCTATCGAGAAGTTCAAGAACCTATTCGACTCTGCCTTAAAAAGTATCTGTACCTTTTACTATCTATCACAAGCCTGACAGAGGAATTCAAGTGTTCTAAGGTGCATCGACAGATGACGCTCAAAGACGCTTGTGACAAGACCATCAGTAACACTGCACCGACCTTATCAACTGGGGGAAATGGACCCCAGCCAATGAGGTGCAGCAAGCAACAACAGCCCTTAGGCACAGAGACATTGTGGGGCAATTCCTATAGAGCAGGGGCAGCTTTGGTCAGGCAGCAAGTGGGCCCACCTGGCACAAGGCCACGATTCCAGAGTGAAGGAAGATGTTTGTCGAGGAAGTTCGGTGACGAGAAGAGTCAGACTAAAGTGCAAAGGCTGTCTCCCTGGCTAAGCAGGGGCAGTGGATGAGGTGGAAAGGCACTGAGAGGAAGAAAATCAGCTGGAAGGACATATAGGAGATGGAAGAAAACAGACTTAGCTTCCTCATCAGAGCTACATGTGATGTGTTTCCCCAACAAAAAAACCTCCACCAGTGGTTTGGTGAGGACCCAACTTGTGCCCTGTGCCTGATTCTGGCAAACCTCAAGCATATCCTGGCAAGCTGTAAGACCAGCCTCGCACAGGGCAGATACACATGGCATCACCACCAGGTCTTGAAGAGTCTGGCAGAGGCAATCAAAACCAAGACAATAGCAACCAACTCCTTGCTCCCTAGAATGACTGACACCCCTGACACCAGCAGCATTCATCCGAGAGGGAGGGAAAAGACCAACTAATCTCCCTCCTAAGCCAGGAACAGGACAGATAGACATGTCCCGTGACTGCAAAATGCTGGTGGATGTCAATAAGCAACTCACCTTTCCACCACAAAGTGCAACCACCAGCCTTAGGCCAGACTTGATTCTCTGTTCCAATTCATTACAGATTGTTTACATAGTGGAACTCACAGCCCCATGGGAGGATTCAGTGGCTGAAGCAGATGACTGCATATGAAGCATATGATCTATGCAGATCTAACAGCTGAAGCTCAGTGCCAGGGCTGGAAAACCAAAGTCTGTCCAGTGGAAGTGAGTTGTAGAGGATTTATAGCCACATCGACCAATAAATTGCTGAAAGAGCTAGGGATTCATGTTCAGACTCTTTGGCAAACCATCAGAGCCACATCAGAGGTGGCAGAAAGAAGCAGTCTTTTGATCAAGTGAAAAGACCTCTCCTGGGTTCCAAGGTAGCATCAAGAGAGTGAGAAGACACAGTGGGGACACCAGAAGTCATCACTGAGCCCTCCGGAGATGTAGTGGGCTAATCGATGAAATATTGAGGACAGATGCTGCATACTTGAAAACCCCTGTATGTCAACCGTCTGCCATTCCAACCATCAAGGCAAGTGCCCACGACCCATTAGTAAGAGGGATATTAACATCTTATCCTGTGTTTTTTGATTTTTTTAAAACAGGATGGTAGTGTAGCGGTTAGCATAATGCTATTCCAGCACAAGCAACCCAGATTCAAATCCAGCACTGTCTTTAAGGAGTTTGTATGTTTATCTTTGACCACGTAGATTCATCTGGTGCTCTGGTTTCCTCCCACATTCCAAAGATGTGCGGGTTAGAATTAGTAACTTATTAACTGGGCAGGAACCATGGTGACTATTGTGAACTGCCTCCAGCACATCTTTGGACTGTGTAGGACATTGGCGCAAACAACACATTTCACTGTATGTTTCAATGTGACAAATAAATGTAATCTTTAAATCTTTATTCATAAACTCTGCTTCCAGCATTTGAGAATTCCTCCTCAACCCTTCCTCTTGGAAGTGAACAATTATTTTTAAAAAGTGACCACAAGTTCTAGATTCTCCTCCAGGAGGAAACGTCATTTCCACACTCACCCTGTGAAAATTCTCAGTTTCAGTCTTCCCCTCTCATTCTGTAAAACTCAAAGGGATACAGAGCCTAGCTTAGACAATCATTCCTCATAAGACATCTGATTAATTTTCAGAAGTTTGCTGGTAAACCCCCTCTGAATTGCTTCCAACATTTTAGCATCCTACCTTCGTCAAAGGAACCCGCACTATATACAACACTCCAGATGCTGTCCTCATCGTTTCCCAATATACTGAAAGTGAAACATAACTTTGCTGCTATCACATAGAACCATACAGCACTGGAACGGGCTCTTTGGCCCACAGTGTTGCGCTGAACTACTAAATTAGTAATCAAATACCCAACTAAACTAATCCCCTCTGTCTGTACAATGTCCATATCCCTCCATTTCCTTCACATTCATGTGCTTATCTAAGCACCTCTTGAACACCGCTATTGTATATCCTCCACCATCACATCACACAGCACATTCCACTCACCCACCACTCTGTAAAAGAAGTTGCCCTGCACATCCCTTTGAACTTGTTCCCACGCACACCTTAAGGACATTCCTTGGGTGTTAAACATTTCAACCCTGGAAAAAAGATACCGGCTGTCTACTCCATGTCTACCTCTCATAACCTTTATCAGATCTTCCCCCAGCTTCTGCCTTTCCAGCGAAAACAACACAGGTTTGTCCAACCTCTCTTTATAGCACATGCCCTCTAATTCTGGCAGCATCCGGGTGAATCCTCCAGCCTCTCCAAAGCCTCAACATCCTTCCTATAGTGGTGTGACTAGAACTGAATGCAATATTTCAGATGCAGCCTAACTAGAGTTTTATAAAGCTGCAATCCAACTTCTTGACTCTTGAACTCATTTCCTCAACTAATGAAGGCAAATATCCAATCTGCCTTCTTTAGCACTCTATCAGTCTGTTTAGCCGCTTTCACGGAGCAGTGGACTTGGACCCCTAAGATCCATCTGCACATCAACACTGCTGAAGGTCTTACCATTAACTCTGTGCTATTTGTTTACATTTGATTTCCCAAGTGCAATACTTCATAATTTGCCCAATTAAACTCCATCTGTCATTTCTCCTCCCATATCGGCAAGTGATCGATATCCCATTGTAGTCCTTGGCTTGTATTCTACGTTATCCACAACATCTCCAATCTTTGCACTGTCTGCAAACTTATTAATTCATTGGAGCAGATTTTCATCCAGGTCATTTATACCTATCACATACAGCAGAAGTCCCAGTAGAGTTCCCCGTGGAACACCACTAGTAATCGATCACTATCCAGAATAGGTACCATCGACCACTACCCTCTGTCATCTATAGGCAAGCCAATTTGGAATCCAAATGGTCAATTCACTGTGCATCTTAATCTTGGTAGATGAACTTCCCATGAGAGACTTGGTCAATAAAATTTCTAAAATTCATGTAGACAATATCTGCAGCTCTATCTTCATCAATCACCTTCATGACCTCCTCGAAAAACTCAGCCAAGTTAATAAGATACAACATGTCCCGCACAAAGTCATGATGACTATTCCTAACTAGGGTATGATTTTCCAAATGTTCATAAATGCCTATAATTTCCCAGATTATCCCTATTTCCTTTTTTGAATAATGGAACATTAGCTATTCACCAGTCCTTCAGGACTTCATCTATTGCCAGAGAAGACATTAAGGTATCAGATAAGGATCCAGCAATCTCATCTCTTGTTTCTCTCAATAATCTGGTGTATTTCCCATCAGTCCCTGGGGAACTGTCCACCTTAATGTTCTCATCACTATCTCCTTCTTTATCTCAAAGCACCCGAGCAAATTAGTGCATTCCACACCGAACCCCCTATCTTTGACATCCTTCTCTTTGGTAAATACTGATGCAAAATTTTCATTTAGGATCCTACCTACATCCTCCACCTCCAAGCATGTCTGCTGGTGCTGCCTGGGCCTGAGTGTGTATTGAACTGGCAGCAATCGGGCCCTAGAGCGAGGGATGACCTGAGGTTTGGTCGATTTAAGTCCCGGGTCAAATTGATAAGGTCAGGGTGTTGGACCGATGTTCAGCTCCACAAGATCCACTCATCTCTGCGCTGAACTGAGGCTGTGGCCTACAACTAACAGGCTCCTGGATTGGCTGTGGCTACCTTTGTGGTTGTGGACCCACTTTTGTGAACTTCATTTCTGAATTTTATTTGATTACTTCTATTGCTTCCACGAATTGCTTTTTTTTCTGCACATTGAATGAGACAGAGCAGATCAGCCACAAGTAACCTCTCCTCTGAGGAGCCTATACAAATAGGCCAGATCAGGCTCTCTCGAGCCAAAAGAGAGAGAAGAAGGAGGGAGAGGTTACTTGTGGCAGACATGCTCTATCACATTGAGTGTTTGATGGTCCGTTCTTTTATGGGTTCTATTGGGTTTCTTTGTTCTGTGACTACCTATGAAGAGACAAACCTCAAGTTTGTAAATAGTATACATACTTTGATAATCAATGTACTTTGAGTGGTCATACCTATTCCCTAGTAATCCTCCAGCCCTTGATGTATGTACAGAATGCCTTGGGATTTTCTTTAATCTTACTTGCCAAGAAGTTTTCATGGCCCCTCCTGGCTTTCCTAATTCCTTTCTTAAGTTCTTCCCTGATTTCTTTATAATAGTCAAGGACTCAGTTTGATTTTGCTTGATAATATCAAGTAACATGGAATTTTTTAAATGATAAAACTGCCTGGTAAGTGCAAGTCTCTACTGCTGATTATTTGATATTTTAAATACAGGGTGTATACACATTAAACAAAATCAAAACAAATAGATATTTAGCCAAGGCTGTTTGTTTGCATATTTCATGCTGTTAATATAGATAGTTCCAAGAAAGAACTTTGGAAGCACGAATTCCCATAACTTTAAATACTCTCCATATGTAACCAGATCTCTTCTTATACACAAATTAAATTGCCATTAATCAATCAAGGAAGAAAAGTATTTGCCAATGAGACTATACTACCATGTTTCTGGAAAGTCTCAAGTTTGCTTGGGTATGGCACAAACAGCTTTGAGACCAGGCATCTTGTTTCTATGGATTTTAAGTCCTTCTAAAACAGATCATTGACAGGCATGTAAGAGCAAGCAGCAGAAGGAAAGTCACATTCCTCATAGGCTGTTTACATAGGTCATTTGTAAAATTTTAAGGATCTCAATTGCACAATATGTTTGAATGCACCAACATGTTAACATCAAAGCAACTGGGAATGTGTGGTTTCTTTCTAACAACCCACTGTAATCCTGGTTCCCACATTTTCCCAAATCCATATTCTGAAATTTCAACAATGCAGGCGCCAACAAAAATTTCCCAGTTTTCTGTGTCAAGTGTCTTGAATGTTAGGGATAAGTCAAATTTACACAAACAATGAAAAGTATATCTCCAAAATCACACCCACCTCAGACTCAATAACCGGTCACTATAATCAGCTCCCTGTCGTACTCTGTAGCACTTTGTCATACAGACGCCGGATTTATGTGTAACCTGTGCATACAAACAAACATTAAGGAGATAGGTATGGAATTGCCGGTTACTGCAGGACTGCAGGCATCTTCCGTCACGTGGGAACTCACCGCACAGTCACATTTCCCAACTTGCAAACTGTTTGGGTTACGGAACAGAAACCTGCCTTTAACCTGCACCATTCTTCACAATTTCCTGTAGTGTTGTTCTCCTTGCTGTACTCTGCAAGGTATCAAACACTGCAATATCTTTCCCTCCATCTCATCAATCATCTTAATATAGATCATTAATTCTCTTCATGTTAACAGTTTTAATGAATAGCTTCTGACTAAATGCATATAAATGTCACAATTTCAACACATTTGGAAATCACAGACAGCTCTTCAACTGGGAGATGTGAAAAAGCCAAGTTTTCTGAGATCTGTCAGTCTGTACATACCAGTCAGGAGAATGGGTTTCGAATCCATATAATCTCTAATTACAATTGAGAATATTTCTGTGTTAGTTTTATGCTACAAATGCAGCAATATTATGCACATGTATTATTTTAATGAGGTGTAGAGAAAACATAGCCAGTCAAAGGTGCAGGATGGCAGCTGGCACAACAGGGATCTGAAAATGAGAGGCCAAAGATGTTTGGATGGTCACAATTTCAAGCATTCATTACAACGGAATTTTGAAGTTCCCTCTCATTTTATCCCATGTAGTATTCTATTAGTCCACCATTTAATGTGTACGTAATTGGATTACTTGGCCATTTGCTCTGGGATATTAAGTAGGACTTTGCTATTAGAGCCAAATCGTATCTCTGACAAAATTTCCATTTTGAGCCAAGGAGTCAGATCTCTGTAAAAACGACACAGAGGATTATTTTAAAGTTTTACAGTATCTGAAGGCAGGCAGGGGAGCCTAATCTATTTCGTTTGTGATTGGAGGGGGAAGGTGGGTCATTCTTCAAAAGTGAATTAGACAAATTAAACCTAAGTCAAATTAGCAAACTTCTATTAGAATGTTGGTGTTCTGCAATGTTTTGCTGCAAAATGCCTTTTCGCTGGTTCTCCTTCCAAAATAAAACAATTTCAATAACATGTTTTGTAGGTTTCAGTGCTTTTGGGATTCAAGTTTATAAATGAAGCGGTTAAGTTAAAATAATTTTCTCATTTATATAGAATGTGAAGCAAAACAACTGCCATGAGGTGCCAATCTTGTATGAAGCAGAAGATTTATGAGGTTCATAAATCATTGGAATAATGTTTAATAACCTCAAAGAAGATTTGAAAGCTGAAATGAGTCAGCCACTTGCTTGAATTCTTTAATTGTCATTCCATCTGTAACATGGAGTAACTGACATTACATTACACTCTGTGGCTACTTTATTCAGTACCTCCTATATGTAATAAAGTGGCCACTGAGTGTATGTTCCTGGTCTTCTGCTGCGATAGCCTTCAATATTCGATGTGTTCTACATTCAGAGATGCCATTCTGCACAGCACTATTGCAATGCATGGTTATTTGAGTTACTGTTGCCTTCCTGTTAGCTTGAACCAGCCTGAAAATTCATACCCCTCTGACCTCTCTTGTTAACAAGGCATTTCACCCAAGATTGGCTATTCACTTGATGTTTTTTGTTTTTTTGTACCATTCTCTCTAAATTCTAGAGACTGTTGTGCATGAAGATCCTTGGACATCAGACCATTCCATCTGGCACCAACAATCATTCCATGGTTAATGTCACTAAGATCATATTTCTTCCCCCTTCTAATGTTTGGTCTCAACAACAAGTGAAACTCTTAACCACGTCTGTATACTTTTATGCATTGAGTTGTTGATTAGATACTTACATTAATGAGCAGGTGAACAGATGTACACAATAAAGTGGTCTCTCTATAAGGATAAAAGATCAATTATTTGTCACATAGAAACACAGAAAACTTACAGCACAATACAGGCTCTTCGGCCCACAATACTGTGCCGAATATGTACTTACTTTAGAAACTACCTAGGGTTACCCATAGCCCTCTATTTTTCTAAACTCCATAAACCTATCCAGGAGTCCCTTAAAAGACCCTATTGTCTCTGCCTCTACCACCATCACCGGCAGCCCATTTCACACACGCACCACTCTCTGCGTAAAAAACTTACCCCTGACATCTCCTCTGTACCAACTTCCAAGCACCTTAAAACTGTGCCCTCTCATGTCAGCCATTTCATCCCTGGGAAAAAGCCTCTGTCTATCCACACAATCAATGCCTCTCATCATCTTGTACACCTGTGTCAGGTGACCTCTCATCCTCCTTCACTCCAAGGAGAAAAGGCCAAGTTCACTCAACCTATTCTCCGCAATCCAGGCAACATCCTTGTAAATCTCCTCTGCACCCATTCTATAGTTTCCACATCCTTCCTGTAATGAGGTGACCAGAACTGAGCACAATACTCCAAGTGGGGTCTGACCAGGGTCCAATATAACTGTAATATCATCTCTTGGCTCTTGATCTCAATCCCATGGTTGATTAAGGACAATGCACCGTATGCCTTCTTAACCACACGATCAACCTGCGCAGCAGCTTTAGGAGTGCTGTGGACTCGGACCCCAAGATCCCTCTGATCCTTCACACTGCCAAGAGTCTTACCATTAATACTATATTCTGTCATCATATTTGCCATACAGAAATGAACCACCTCACACTTTTCTAGGTTGAACTCCATCTGCTACTTCTCAGCCCAATTTTGCATCCTATCGATGTCCCACTGTAACATCTCGCAGCCCTCCACACTATCCACAACACCCCCAATCTTTGTGTCATCAGCAAATTTACTAACCCACCTCTCCACTTCCTCATCCAAGTCATTTATAAAAATCACAAAGAGTAGGGGTCCCAGAACAGATCCCTGCGGCACACCACTGGTCACCAACCTCCATGCAGAATATGACCCCTCTACAACCACTCTTTGCCTTCTGTGGGCAAGCTAGTACTGGATCCACAAAGCAGGGTCCCCTTGGATCTCATGCCTCCTTACTTTCTCAATAAGCCTGGCATGGGGTACCTTGTCAAATGCCTTGCTGATATCCATATACACTACATCTACTGCTCAATGTAATTCATGTGCATTGAATTATAGAGAAACGTAACATTTGCATCAATGACCAACAGAGTCCGAATATGACCGTCAGCAGTCCACAAGTGTCTAACGCTGTCAACACCAACATGGCATGCCCAAAATTTACTAATCCCAAGCCATATGTCTTTGGAATGTGTGCCACACATGAGGTTGCTAAATGAGATAAAAACTCATGCTATTACAGAAAAATACTAACATGGACAGAAGATTGTCTGACTGACAGAAGGCAAAGAGTGGGAATAAAGGGGCCTATTCTGATTGGCTGGCAGTGTCCTGCAGGGGTCTGTGCTGTGCTTTTCACATTATACGTTAATAATCTGGATGATGGAATTTATAGCCTTTGGGCTAACTTTGTGGATGTTACAGAAATTAGTGGAGGGACAGGGAGTGCTGTGGAGGCAGGGAGTATGCAGAAGCACTTAGTTTGTGAGAACGGGCAAAATAGGCAGATGGAATACAGAGTACAGAAGTGTATGGAAGTAGAAGCAATAAAGATGTAGACTATCTTCTAAATGGGAAGCGAATTCAGAAATTAGAGGTGCAACAGGACTTGGGAGTCCTTGTGCATGATTCCCGGAAGGTTAACTTGCAGGTTGAGTTAAGACAAATGCATGTTGCATTCATTTCAAGAGCAGTATAAATGTAAAAGCAAAGATGTGATGCTGATGTTTTCTAAGGCATTGGTCAGACCATAGTTGGAGAAATGTGAGCAGTATTGTGCCCAATTTCCAAGGAAAGACTGGCTTTGGAGAGGATCTAGATGATATTTACAAGAATGACCGCCAGTGATGCAAGGGTTAACGTAGGAAGAGCACTTGATGGCTCTAGGCCTGTACTTGGCGTGGTTGAAACCTACTGAATATCGAAAGGCCGAGGTGAAGTAGGCGGGGAGGAGGATGTTTCCAGCAGTGGGAGTAAAGGAATAGTGGACACAGCCTGAGAATGAAAAGACGTCTCTGCAGTACAGAGAAGAGAATGAATGTCTTCAGCCAGAGAGTGGTGTAGAATTCATTGCCACAGACTGCTGTGGAAATTAAGTCATTAGGTATATTTAATATGGAAGTTCATACATTATTGAGAGGGAAAATAAATCAGCCATGGTTGAATGGTGGTGCAGACTTGCTGGATGTAATGGCCTAATTCTGATCCTATATCTTTTGGATTTTTAGGTCTGGATATGGAATGATGGCTGCATGCTTGGTGTTGATGGCTTTCACTGGATAGCTGCTAGGAATGGGAAACCCCAGCAAAGCTTTCCAGCTATTTAAACAAAAGTAACTGAGACACGTGTTGAATCTGAACTGCAGCACATTTAACTTAACCCGGTTTCAAACATAATTGGTATACTTATTAGAAAAAGTTAGTAATTCACCTACTGTTAAAGTAATCTCAAACCTCAAGATAACATTCATGGGAAACTAGGAACTTAGTAGAGTATTCATTAGCTGTTTGTGTATCTGTTTATTTGTTTCAAAAATAAAATGATAACTGAATTGGCACCAACTTGAGTAACCAGGATGTGTTAAGCATCAGATGGGTGCATCATTCTTTCTTTCTCACTGTCTTTGCTTTATATTTTATGTTTATTGCTTAAAGTTTATTTGCTTTATATTAAACATAGAAACATAGAAAATAGGTGCAGGAGTAGGCCATTCGGCCCTTCGAGCCTGCACCGCCATTTATTATGATCGTGGCTGATCATCCAACTCAGAACCCCGCCCCAGCCTTCCCTCCATACCCCCTGACCCCCGTAGCCACAAGGGCCATATCTAACTCTCTCTTAAATATAGCCAATGAACTGGCCTCAACTGTTTCCTGTGGCAGAGAATTCCACAGATTCACCACTCTCTGTGTGAAGAAGTTTTTCCTAATCTCGGTCCTAAAAGGCTTCCCCTCTATCCTCAAACTGTGGCCCCTCGTTCTGGACTTCCCCAACATCAGGAACAATCTTCCTGCATCTAGCCTGTCCAATCCCTTTAGGATCTTATACGTTTCAATCAGATCCCCCCTCAATCTTCTAAATTCCAACGAGTACAAGCCCAGTTCATCCAGTCTTTCTTCATATGAAAGTCCTGCCATCCCAGGAATCAATCTGGTGAACCTTCTTTGTACTCCCTCTATGGCAAAGATGTCTTTCCTCAGATTAGGGGACCAAAACTGCACACAATACTCCAGGTGTGGTCTCACCAAGGCCTTGTACAACTGCAGTAGTACCTCCCTGCTCCTGTACTCGAATCCTCTCGCTATAAATGCCAGCATACCATTCACCTTTTTCACCGCCTGCTGTACCTGCATGCCCACTTTCAATGACTGGTGTATAATGACACCCAGGTCTCGTTGCACCTCCCCTTTTCCTAGTCGGCCACCATTCAGATAATAATCTGTTTTCCTATTTTTGCCACCAAAGTGGATAACTTCACATTTATCCACATTAAATTGCATATGCCATGAATTTGCCCACTCACCCAACCTATCCAAGTCACCCTGCATCCTCTTAGCATCCTCCTCACTGCTAACACTGCCGCCCAGCTTCGTGTCATCCGCAAACTTGGAGATGCTGCATTTAATTCCCTCATCCAAATCATTAATATATATTGTAAACAACTGGGATCCCAGCACTGAGCCTTGCGGTACCCCACTAGTCACCGCCTGCCATTCTGAAAAGGTCATATTTTATGGTAGAGCAGACTCGATTGGCTGAATGGCCCTATTCTGCTCCTATGTCTTATGGTCTTATTAATTCAAAGCTGATGGTACAAAGTCAAAGACGATGCTGGATGGATAGGTGAGTCCTGAGGCTCCTGTACGTTCTTCCTAATGGCAGCAGTGAGAAGAGAGTATGGCCTGAATGGTGGAGGTACTTGATGATGGATGCTGCTTTCCTGTGTGACAATACTGCTTGTAGATGTGCTCAATAGTAGGGAGTGCTTGACCCATGATTGACTGGGCCGTATCCACTATTTTCTCGAGGGCTTTTCCATACAAGGCCTTGTTGCAACCAATCAATTATGGTATTATTACTTCAAAGTTCAGTCTATCAAGTAAATAAAATTGTCCCAGCACAAATAAAAACAGAAAATGCTGGAATTACTTAGCAAGTCATGGAACATGTGTAGAAGGAGAAACAGAATTAGCGTTTTTGATCTGAAATTTTTCCATCAAACTTTCCACAAATGCTGGCTGATCTGCAGAATGTTTCAGTATTTTCTTCTGTTATTTCAGATTTCCAGTTTTTTTTTTTCATTTTACCACAGAGTGATTTCTAGTTTGAAAATGTTCCCATTTAAGAGATCTTGGACTTTGTACAGTGGCTTTATGTGTTTTAGAACTTATCTCCATAAACACTGTGGAGAGAAAGAACCTAACAGTGTTTTGGCCATTCTATCCCTTTCATTAAGAAATAACAAACAATCCATTGTAGTTTACTCTTCACATATGTTGAACAATAACTTTATATTTACAGAAAGATCAGCAAGAAATGTGATTGACTGAGAGAAGAAAACAGTATTGAACTAAATAAGATGCTAAGGAACTGAGAAAAACTCTCCAGTAATAGTCATAAGTGACACTAAGTAAAATAATTGTGGCTGTTGGAAACCACAAAGTTCCATCATTACTGCAGGAGATCCTCAGTGAATTATCTACAGACAATTTTCTTCAGTTGTTTTATCAAATGGGTCGACTGATTTTAAACTCAAATACATTGCAGACCCTCAATGATTCAGGTATTCTTTACCATTCACACTGCACCCAAAAGGGTGAGATCGTCCATGAACGCTCATATTGGTGGTAACTCCCCTCCGCCATCAAGTGCGACACCTGGTCCCACTGATTCTGCAGCCCTCACAATAACCTCCATGGCTAACACAAAAAGGATGGGTGAAATTGCACACCCCATTGGGATACCAACATCCAAGCTCTGCCACCTAGTTGTAAACTGCTGAGTGGAAAACCTCATCCGGAAATGGTTGTAGTACTGCATAACAAAGTTCCTCACCTTAGCAGGAATCCATAGGAATTCCATCGCAAACTCAATCAGGACATGGGGAACAGAACAATATACATTTGCCAGATCATGCCAAACTACAGCCAGATTTCTTCTCAACATTTTCGACTCCTGGATGGTATGGCATATCATACTATAATGTTCAAGGAAAGCCAGGTATTCCTGCCTTCTGCACAGATGTATTTACCAATCCATTCTCTATCACAAGTGAAGATATTCTTTTTGCCAGAATGCCAAACATAATCTTCCATTCTACATTCAGGAGTGAAATTGGTCGGAACTGATTCAATGTAGAAGAATTCTCTTCCTTCAGATGTATACTCCTTCAGCCTCACTCCATGATAAAGGAACAACACCTTGTCTCCACACAACCTTTAACAATCTCCACAAGTATTTCCTCAGCTCTTCACACTTCTTAAACACCTTGTACAGCACTCCATTAGGTCCTGGCACTGAGCCTGACCTTGCCTTTCTGATGAACCGTTCGACTTCTGCCTTTTTGGATTCTGATAGATGAACTTCCCTCCTGGCTCGGGAGGCTTCACAAGACCTGAAATGTCAAGCGAAGGAGCCTCCCGCTGTTCGTTAGAGTAAGTGTTTGCCAGGTGAACCTCAAGTTCTAGCTGAGAGATGTTAAGCTGCCCGCTCTTACTTTGTTCAAACAGTTTCTTTGTGAACTTGTGAGGGTTCTCAAAGAAATACTTTCTTACCTTCTCTCTCTTCTTTCTCTTTTTACGTTGTGACTCTGCACAACGGAGTGATGCTAACTTTATCTGAAAATGCTCTCAGAGAACAGCAAGCTTTGGCTTGTCACCCTCACTTGCTACCTTCCACCTCTGTCTCAACGATCTAAGCTCTCTCCTCAACCCACTAATCTCCTTCTGGCACCTGCTTCATTACTGTGTAGGCTTTGCTTTCTTCAACTCAACCAAACCAAGCCTGTACTTTCTAACATCGTAAATGTTATCTCCCATCACTTCCAACTTTCTCTTTGATGTTCCCCTGAGAGTGTTCTCCAACATCATACTGATATCCTCATCAAATACACGCCAAGCCTTCTCATCTGCCATTGCTGGCCACTTGACCTTCCTCTTCTTCTCTACCTCCTCACCACCGCCATCATGTGAAGGATCTACCTGGGTACTGTGGTCTGAAACCTGACCTGGGTTATCTCTCGTCTGACCTGGAGTATGATGACTCTTTCCAGAACGAACCGCTGTGGCTTGTGAATCAGTGGTTAAAAAGACCGCATCATCTGTGCTTGGTGAAGTAATCTCATCTTCATCCACTGCGATGGAATAGCACCTCAACTTTGCTTGGTGGACTCTTAAACCTTTAATGCTGGAAAACGCTTTCCCACACCAACACACTGGACACTCAGAGCCTCTTATCCTAGCTCTTGGTCGTAGTCGTTCCCTGTAATTAACTGTACCCGTCCGATTGAGTCCATCATTCTCCCTCCCTCTCGGAGGACCCCGAGGGTATGTTTCTCCATGTAAACTAGAAGCTTCAAGAGGTGGGTGCTCTTCTGAGCTGGTGCCCGGACTGCCAATCCCGACACCCCCTTGCCAGACTTTCCTGGCTGTCCGCTGTCTCTCCACGCTGTCACCGGACTATTCCCGGTTGCCAACCAGATAATATATAGGAGCAGAATTTGGCCCAGAGAGTGCTCCAACATTTCATAATGGCTGATCCATTTTCCCTCTCTTCCCTAATCTCCTGCCTTCTCCCCGTATCTCTTCATGCCCTGACTAATCTAGAATCTATCAACCTTAAATATATGCAACGAATTCCATAGATTCACCACTCTCTTTCTAAGGTCTACTCTGGAGCTAAAGAAATTCCTCCTCATCTCTGTTCTAAATGGACGTCCCTCCATTCTGAGGCTGTGTCCTCCGGTTTTGAGCTTTGCCATCATAGGAAACATCCTCTCCATATCCATTCTCTCAAGGCCTTTCAACATTCAATAGGTTTCTATTAGGTCACCCCTCATTCTTCTGAATTCCAGTGAATACAGGCCCAGAGGAGTGTAAGAACAGCTGAGAAGACCTTAGGGGTTTTATTAAGGATCCCACCCATCCATTCAGCATCCTCTTTGATTTTCTACCATCAGGCAGGAGACTATGATGCATAAAAACACAAATGGTTAGGATTAGAAACAATTTCTTCCCCCAGGCCATTAGGCTTCTGAACTCCCTGCCACATTGTATTTGAAGTGTCACTGGTAAATCTGTTCCGTACCTTACAATATTTAATACTAATGCACCTTAGTTAGTTATTTTTGTGTCATTCATCTGTAGATTTTATCCTTACCTTCATAAGTTATCGTGTGGAAACTTCATATGACAATCCTGGAATCATCCCGTACTCCTACATGATTAGCTGCTCATGTATGAGTTTGCTCCCTTCTCTGCCCTTCCCTGTTGTGAGCTGATTTGGCAAGGAGATGATTGCTGAGGTAAATAAACACTACCACAGAGTAGGTAAGCTAATTATCTTGATCTATTTTGCAATACTGAACATATTGGTCATCTGGTGTTTGGTGGTTTTGGGAGTAGTGGCACTGTATCATTCATTCCACGGCACCCAACCCCTTAGCTAACTGGGCCTTTGGGTAGATAATCAATCCAGAGGACAGAAAATAAAATGAAAAATTTATCTGTTTCTGAAGACTAAAGTCAAGAGCAGAATTCTCAGCTTTACCTGCTGAGCTCTGTGATACAAATATTAAGAATTAAATAAAAATATATGCAAATGCAATTACTTCATCGGTTAACTTTTTCCTAGAAACCTTCCCCACCCTTGTTTTGCTGTAATCTATCACCAACTTCCAGGCGTCTAGGCAATTTCCAGCAACTGCAGAATTCCTGTTGTTTACGAACATCCAGGATTGGCAAGTGGCAATTATCAGCCAAGTCTTGTTGTGAAACCTTGACAAGCAAGCAAAGTAAAATTTTCACTTCATGCACATCTCATAAATTAGAGTTGCCATCCCGATTGAAATCCTCATTCAAATGATTACAATCATATCACCTATGCTAGTCATTAATGGCAGACATAATGCTCAGTGTCTGGGCACTAAATGCATTTGACTGTTGGATTCTGCGCCGTCCAACCGATAAGCAGGGTGTCAAATGCACCAGCATCTATCTCCTGAAGTTATTCTGACTTTCCAAGCCACAAGGTGAAGCTCTGCAGCTCACCAAGCCATAGGAAGCTGATAGTCATTGGGTTTTCCAGAAAGCTGGATGAAGAGAAGCACAACCCAACTCAAGTCAAGTCAAGTTTATTGTTATTTAACTACACACACACACACACACACCCACACATATATATATATATGACATATATAACCATGACATGTATAGAGAAACAAACAACCCTTCTCCAAACCAGGGTGTAAAGCACAGTAGTACACATAACACATAATAACTTATGAAAGTGAGGATAAAATCTACAGATAGATTACACACAGAAATAACAAACCGAATTGCATTAATATTAAATATTGTAAGGTACGGAACAGACTAACCAGTGACACTTTGAATATGATGCGGCAGGGAGCTCTGAAGCCTAATAGCTTGGGGAAGAAACTGTTTCTCATCTCGACTATTCTTGTATTTATGCATTGGTCTCCTCTCTGATGGTTGAAAGTCAAAGATGATGCTGGATGGATGAGTGAGTCCTGAGGGTCCTATAAGTTCTTCCTAAAGGCAGCAGTGAGAAGAGAGTATGGCCTGAATGGTGGAGGTCCTTGATGATGGATGTTGCTTTCCTGTGACAATACTCCTTGTAGATGTGCTCAATAGTAGGGAGTGCTTTACCCATGATTGACTAGGCCATATCCACTATTTTCTCGAGGGCTTTTCTATACAAGGCCTTGTTGCAACCAATCAATATACTCCCCAACACACATTTATAGAAGTTTGTTAGAGTTGTTCTAATGACACTGTTGAAGGTTAAGGGGGAGAATTGAGTTTTTTAGTGATTGAGGTAATCAATGCTTGTTCCCCAAGTGGTGCAGATGTTCCCATCTACTTGTCAGCCTATGCCTGAGCCAAAAATATCATGTTGGAAGTGTAAATTCCAAAAAGCATTTAGAACTCAGTTATTTTTTTAAAATTGGAATTCAGTGTAGTTGCAAATAATTTGAATGTTCTGCCTTTTTTGTGCAACTGATCACATGTTAAACTTCCTTCTTTCGGTCCTTTTTAACCTTGTGGTTGGCCAGTCCAGGAGTTCCCTCGTCCAGACCAGGAGTTCCCTCATCCAGTCTAGGAGTCTCTCATCCAGTCCAGGAGTTCCTTGTCTAGTCCAAGAACTTCATCTAGTCCAAACCACGTCCATGAACCTTGTCTAGTCCAACCATGTCCAAGTACCTCGTCTTGTCTAAGCCTAGTCCAAGAACCTCGTCCTGTCCAAGTCAAGGCTTTGTGTTCTCATCCTGTCCATGTGCCTCGTCCTGTGCAGGAATTCCACATCCAGTCCTGTAGCTACGTCTTGTCCTTGCCTCAATCCGAGTTCCAAGCCCGAGTCAAGACCCAGGTTCCAGGTCTCTGTCCAGTCTCTGGCTCGGAGTCCTAGCCCAGGCTCCTAGTTCCAAGTTCCTTGTCCTAGTCCCGCTTTCCTAGTCTTAGTCCTAGCTGAGGCCCAGTGTCCTTGTCTCGTTGAGGGCCTGTGCCCATGACCAGTGTCGTTTCTTCCTGACTCCCCTTGCTTTCTTGATAAACCTTGTCCTGTTTCTAGTACTTCAGTGTCTGTGTCTTGCATTTGGGTCTGCTCCCAATCCCCCTTATGACAGTGACAGGTGCTTTCACACAGATCGTGGGTCTATCGTGTGAGTAAGAGATGCACCCCCGAATACTCCAGTATGAGCTGCAATGTTTATATGCACATTCTTCCTTTTCTTTCCTTTAATAACTGTTTCTTAAAACTGGAATTTTATGTGTTGTACGATGTGTTATTTCTTGCCAATCGAAAATTGTGTATGGGCAGTATTTATACAGCATTTGCTCAAATCGTGGTTGCTTTAATCGGAACATCATGACGTTCCCGTTCGGTTTAACCGCAAATCATACCAACCCTGGATATATGTTTATAGAAGGTGGTCTTCTCACTGCTGAGTTATGTGGAATGTTAACAGAGTTAGCTAACTAGCCAAGTTTATATCTGAGCCTGGTGAGAGCGATACACAAGGAAACGTAAACAAAACAGTAACGCCTTGAACACAGGAGTGAGATTCCACAGCACTAGCCACCAGTGAGAAGGTGACACTCTGCTGACTTTTTCAACTGCTACAGTCCTTCTGCGAAGGTACTCCAACAGTGCTGTTAGTGAGGGAGGACCAGGATTTAAATCAGGGACTATGAAGGACCAGATGAGGTTGAAGAATGAATTAGAGGGAAACCTGTAAGCGTTGGTGTTTCCGTACACCTCAGGTGGTAGAGAGTGCTGTGGTTTCAGAGACGCTGTTGGAGCAACCTGACCAGGTAACTTCAGTGCGTTTTTTAGCTGGTAAGCTCTGTAACCATCCTGCATCAGTGGCGAAAATGAAGGTTTAGGTTCAACTTTAACTTTAATTATCATTCAATCATGCATGAATACAGTCAAACAAAACAGGTTGCTCCGGGGGCCAAAGTGCAAAACGTACACGGCACAAGGCACACACGGTACGTTCAAGATCGCAAGTAAACGTACAGCCTTGCAAAAAAAAGATATAGCCTAAGTCCCTGAGTAACATGTCCCGGAAACCGCAATCTGCAGACAAACGCACACACACACGCAATCCAGCTTGTTATTTCACTGATTGAACACTTGAGGGCAGCACTGCCAGGAGAGGCCAGCCTCCCCCCGCCGCCCCAGCCGAGCATAGACGTCATGTTACACCGCGTCCAGCGTCTCCTCTCCAGGACTGCAGCAGCAAGAAAGCCTGCGGCTTCAGGCTCAGTCCTCACTACAACTGAGGCCACGCAGCTTCTCCGCTGTGTGTCTCACTAACAAACTACTGAAACCGGCTTGCGGTATCTTACTTTATCGATGTCCAACAGGGACATAAGAGAAACATCAAAGACAATACACTAAGTGCCGCCTTTGCGCGTCTATTCTGATGCCTTCCTTCAGCAAGCAGCAACATGTCAGCACTGGTTTGAGCAGAAGGAAATCTTCCAACAGACTTTTACCTAATAATAATGAATTATATTCCGTCTGGGCAGCCTCCAACCTGATCTTAAATATTGATTTCTCCTTCTGGTTAAAAAAAAATGTTCCTGACCCCTCTCTCTCCTCTTTCCCACTCTATTACTTCCTCTCACCCGCCCATCATCTCCCCATGGGTTCCCTCCTCCTACCCTTTCTCCTATGGTCCACTCTCCTCTCCTATCAGATTCCTTCCTCTCCAGCCCTTTATTTGTCCTACTCATCTGGCTTCACCTATCACCTTCTAGTTGGCGTCCTTCCCCTGCCCCCCCTTTTTATTCTGTCATCCTCCCCCTTCCTTTCTAGTCCTGAACATGTGGCTCAGCCCAAAATGTCGACTGTTTGATTTCCAGCACCTGCAGACTTTCTCATGTCCATGGTTTCCACTCGTCCGTGATATGTTAACCAGCCATTCATATGCTTTATATTTTATTGTCGCCAAACAATAGATACTGGAGCATACAATCATCACAGCGATATTTGATTCTGCTTTTTGTGCTCCTTGGAGTACAAAATGATAGTAAATGCTAAAAATTTAAATTATAAATCATAAATAGAAATTAGAAAAGGGAAAGTAAGGTAGTGCAAAAAAAACCAAGAGGCAGGTCCGGATATTTGGAGGGTACGGCCCAAATCCGGGTCAGGATCCGTTCAGCAGTCTTATCACAGTTGGAAAGAAGCTGTTCCCAAATCTGGCCGTACGAGTCTTCAAGCTCCTGAGCCTTCTCCCTGAGGGAAGAGGGACGAAAAGTGTGTTGGCTGGGTGGGTCGTGTCCTTGATTATTCTGGCAGCACTGCTCCGACAGTGTGCGGTGTAAAGTGAGTCCAGGGACGGAAGATTGGTTTGTGTGATGTGCTGGGCCGTGTTCACGATCTTCTGCAGCTTCTTCCAGTCTTGGACAGGACAACTTCCATACAACTTCCATTCCATACAAAATGATATATGTAAGGGGTTTCTTCTTTCATGTTACTGCGAAGGCTAACAAAATTGCTTCTTTGTTATGATATAATTAAAATGGCTTTTCTGTAATAATAATTGCGATGTAAGGAGTTCTCTCTCTCTCTCTGCTTGTTTGGGTTATATTATTGATAAGAGAGAGAACGAACCAATTGGAATAGATGTTATTCTTCCTTGTGTATCTGTAAGCTATTGCGTTACGCGGGTTTTGGCGGAGAAGGCGCGATGGGGACAGAGAAAGGAGATGCGATGCTGTGACCCTGGGCGGCGGGACCAAACCTGAGCGGAAGTCCAAGGCCCAGGTCTTCGGCGAGGAGAGGAGACGAAGACAGACTCGTGTGGAACATCTGGTCGACCACCATGGTTGGTCCCAGGCGGCGGGTCGAGGGGGTCGGAGGGGATCGAACGGTGGAAAGAAAACTCCATTAATTGAGCTCCAACTGTTGTGCACGAAGTGGTTGAACTTTGGTAAGTTTGGCGTCTTTTATTTTCCTTTTATATTTTATCTCTATTAATTACATAGTTCCAGCAAGATCTATAAAGTGTCATCATTTAATCGCATATGGTATACTGTCTGTTATTTGGCAGGGAGGGGTACATCACACAACATCCACACAAACTTGATTACTCAGTATGGTGGGGCCAAAGGCCGCTCCCCCGAGATGAAAGCGAGCTGAGCAAGCCTGAGGCTGAAAACCAAATTACAGAAGGATTTTGAAAATGTCCTTACTTACAAGAATATGGGTTGTCTGGCACAGAATGATGACGCAGAATTCAAAGATTCTTTCAGAAAGGCATTAGGAAGTTGCTTGAACAAGAGGAATGTTTGTGGAGGTGAAGGGTTTGTCATGAGTGTGAATTGACTCAGCAGCTCAAAAGCAGAGGTAGTCAGTTCTGACGTGATGGGAGAAATTGGCCAACCTGTATGTTACCACACCGCAGTGGCTGCAAGCATTCAGAATAAATTAATTTCGGAGGACACTCACTTCCTCTCTCAGCCGCTGATTCAGCATTCCTCTACCAACAACATGCCTTGGCACTTCTTGAGAGCAAATGATCATTTATTCTGAATTTAGCCACAAATCTTTCACTTGAGCAAATCGCAAACAGATTGGTTCACATGCAAGCAGTTTCTCATCAGAACTGAAAATGAAGAAGCAAATGAAACGACCGTGAATTCAAATATTTCTCTCAGTGTCAGAGGAGGAAAGCCTGCAGTTTCACATGATCCGGGTGTACTAACTATTTGGATTTATGTCAATAAAGAATGCACTAAATCACGTATAAATGGCAGGGTTAAGAACTTGTTAAATTTTCTACCCACATCCTAAATAGGGAATTGCCTACAGCGTTGTGCGGAGTTTACAAAGAAAATGCAAAGTGCCCTGAGATTCAATAACCTGAAGACATGAGGTGCTAAAAACATGTTCAGACTGTGCAAGTCACCAGCACCGGTCTGAGTTACAGCTCTAGATGCAAGAGCTGGGACAAGAGAACAAGTTCGTTGTAAGGTCAAAGT